>NC_133391.1:125792383-126462205 GCF_047511655.1 Castor canadensis | reverse complement strand
GCTGCCTCAGCATCCCAAGCATCTATGATTACAGGTGTGCACCATCACACCCAACAATAATTCATTATTATAAACCCATCTTCCACAAGAAAATAACTATAGATACTATACTTATATGAAAAGTATACTTTACTCTTCAGTATCTCATTTCAATTACATAAATCACAGTGCAATAATTTTAAATTATTCATTAATTATTCTATGATGCCACTAAGCACTCTCAATTCTTCAATCTGTTTAATTTTTTTTCACGGCCTTACCTTTTGACATACTGTTTGTCTATATATTATCTGGCTCCACACACTAGAATGTAAGCTCCTTAACAGCTACAACTTTGTTAACTACTCTAATCCAGAATCCAGGAAGAACATTTAATAATAAGAAGTACTCAGTAAATGAGTAATTGGTACCACTTATTTATTTTGCAGCACTAGGGTTAGAACTCAGGGCCTCCTGATTCCTAGGCTCTACCACTTGAGCCATATCCCCAGCCTTCTGTACTTTAGCTGTTTTTCTGATACTACTTGCTGTTGTTCCCTGGGTTGACCTGGACTCTGATCCTCCTACTTGCACCTCCTACGTAGCTAGAATTACAAACCTGCACTATCATGCCTAGTTTTTTGTTGAGAAGGATCTAACTTTTTGTATGGGCCAACCTAGAACCACCATCTTCACAATCTCTTCCACCTCTCAAATAGCTGGAGTTACACACATGATACAGGGTGCCCAGCCCTTGGCACCAGCCGTTTAAACCACAGGTTCTTAAACTTCAAGCATTAGACACATTGGCCCTTACATACCAGGAACCAGCTTGGTCTAATAGATCCTTTTTTTTTTAAAATATGTGTTAAGACATGTTATGAGTAATTTACAGAAGTAAGTAAATATGAAGGGACAATAGAAAACAAAAACTTAGTAAGAACATATACATAGCAACTTTTTTGGGTAAATAAGTTTACCTTGGGTGTATAAACATCCTAAAAGATGTTACATGCTCTTTCAGCAAATGGGATACGGTGGATTTGTAAAAAAGTATTGGACGATAAAGGTCCTTTCTAAGGAACGATTAACTCTAGAATGCCTCATCTCCTCTTTGTCCTTAGAAATACACTGTTAATTCATCACTCCTTGAGTTTGAGAAAATTCAACTAGGATATCATCATCTGAAGACTTATGATCTGGGATTTTACATAGACGATCAATTTCACTATCATCTGTCTAGGGCGCTGCTCTCAGTCTGGAACATCCAACCTCTGAGTCATCTAAAATGTAGGGAACAGTTCCTCTGTCAATTTTCTTCTCTTTGCCATTTCAGCGAGGAAACGAAAAATTCTGAATTCTCAACTATGTTAAATAAAAGCTAAGAGTAGATTAAAGGAATGGTGTTTTCCATCTGTGTTAAAACAGCCAAGATGCCCCACCACTGACGAATGGATTAAGAAAATGTGGTATCTATACACAATGGAATTTTATGCAGCCATGAAGAAGAACGAAATGCTATCATTCGCTGGTAAATGGATGGAATTGGAGAACATCATTCTGAGTGAGGTTAACCTGGCCCAAAAGACCAAAAATCGTATGTTCTCCCTCATATGTGGACATTAGATCAAGGGCAAACACAACAAGGGGACTGGACTTTGAGCACATGATAAAAGCGAGAGCACACAAGGCAGGGGTGAGGATAGGTAGGACACCTAAAAAATTAGCTAGCATTTGTTGCCCTTAACACAGAGAAACTAAAGCAGATACCTTAAAAGCAACTGAGGCCAATAGGAAAAGGGGACCAGGAACTAGAGAAAAGGTTAGATCAAAAAGAATTAACCTAGAAGGTAACACCCACGCACAGGAAATCAATGTGAGTCAATGCCCTGTATAGCTATCCTTATCTCAACCAGCAAAAACCCTTGTTCCTTCCTATTATTACTTATACTCTCTCTACAACAAAATTAGAGATAAGGGCAAAATAGTTTCTGCTGGGTATTGAGGGGGTGGGCGGGAGAGGGAGGGGGCGGAGTGGGTGGTAAGGGAGGGGGTGGGGGCAGAGGGGAGAAATGAACCAAGCCTTGTATGCACATATGAATAATAAAAGAAAAAAAAAAAACTTCTTGGAACACGATGCAATACAATGGGCAGCACAAGTAAACTACAAAAAACAATTAATTTCACTATTGATTGCATCATGCTTTTGGCAATTCCATCATTCTCCCACTTTCCTATTATTTTTGTCTTTGGAGGAATAATTGACAATAACATCGTGATAATTTCTAGAATAATGAAACAGCAAAAAGGTTCAAAAACATAAGATCACTAAGGTCCCAATATGCATCTTAAATCTATAGAGGGGTCCAATGGTCCCCTATGGTAACCATAAGCCAGAAGAATGTTACTGGGTGGTCTTTTTTTTCAAAATAGAACAACTGTATCAGTCAGCACTCTCCAAACAAAGTAAAAAATCATAGAGACCATCAATTTTAATAAGTCCATCCAGAGAATGTATAGAATTATAGACTGCTGACTAATCTGTAGTCCAAACAAAGTAATTTAACTAAGGCTTCACAGTAATAATAGAACAAAAACTCAAATTAAAATAACCATTAAACTGTAATTCCCAGAGCGCTTTACTTGCCAAGCTCATTATAAAAATCATTATCTCTCTTAATCCTCACAACATACCATGAGGTTGGACTATTATCTCACCTCCATATTGCCAAAAAGGAAAATGAGTATCAAACAGGATAAGTAAATAACCCAAGTCCACACTATCAGAGAACGGCCATCTTTAAGATGCAAATGGGACTGCCTCCTGAGCGAAAAATCTCAATACTATATAAGCTCTGCAGCAGCTTTTAAATTCTGTTATTTTTAAGATCTTTATATTACTTGAAAAGTACTTAACTTCTACTGGTCAATGTATCTTTACTAATACAATAAGACATATACAACAGCAAAGGCTGGCATATAATTTCAGAGACAGAGAACAGACTCAAAACAGAATTCAAGAAAAAGAAAATAGCTTACAAGATTGTGAAAGTATCCACTGAAAACCACTATTCTACCTTATAAGAATATAATTCAAATCAATCTGCTTTCTCTGGGGGAAAAAAAGACAAACACAATCTCCTAATGTCACTTTAGGAGAAAGTCATATTACACATGCTACATGTACTTTCTGACATATACGCGTTCATTCCGTAGATAACTCCTAAGCCTATTATGTAGGAAAGATTGTTCCAAGCTCTGGAGTGAACAATGAATAAAGCAAAGTCCCTGCCTTCATGGAACTTACGTTGTAGTGAGGATATGCCCAATTGGTTTCTAGAAAATCTTTGCCAGCAGTAGAGCCATTAAAATGTATCAATGTTTAAAACTGAGGCTGATGTATCTTTTTTACATATCTTCCAGCAGCTTCGTTATCTGTATCAATTTTGTAATTGTGGGTATACATTAAGTCAACATTTACATTTCTAGGAATGTATCCTAAACATATAACTTGCTAAGTATCTGACACAGGCACTAAATATTGGTTCCAGTACCTTTTCTCAATGATTAAAAACTGAAAACATACTAATGTATCAATAGAGAATTAGCCAACAAAATTATAAGAATACTATGTTAATTTATCAATTAAAAAGAGTCTGACAGTAATCATACAAACATACCATACAATCATTAAAAAACATGACATAACAATATTAACATGCTTAATTAAAAAAAAAAACTACTTTTTTCAAGTGGGTAAGGAAGCAGCATGTAAATATGGTCCCATTTATATAAAACTGAGGAAAAGAGAATACATGGGGAAAATGTCTTAAAGGATACTTATAAATTTTAGAAATACCTCTGAGTAGTAAAATTATAAATGTTTTTGAATTCTTTTTTGTAAACTTTTAAAAAATAAGCATGTACATTCTTATGAAACAAATGATTTTATATATATCTATATATATAGATATAGATATATATACACACACATACATATATACATATATATATAATTTATTAGTGGGTTTAAAACACAACCATCACTTTAATTGAAATTCTACCAATACATAAAATATGTTAAATATTTCTTTTAAAAAAAGTGGCTCTGGTCAAATCTCCCTTAAGGGATGTCAAAAGATGCAATTAGATGTATTTTTCTTTGATTCTTACAGTCTCCAAAGTAAATTCATGGGAAGCAGTATCTCAGCTGAAAGAAATTCATTATGAAGATACACATCAGAATATGTACAAATCTCACTTCTTTTAAGGGGGGAAATGCATCTTGGAATAGTAGATCATCATATAACAACAGTGTATACATCACAACTTGTACGGGTTTATCTAAGGTTTTTTCCTCCTATGTGTCTGTGATTTTTTTTTTTCTGTTTTCTTCTTTTTTTCCTTTTTGCTGTTATTGTTGTGCTGGAGGTCAAACCCAGGGCCTCACACAGCCTAGAGGAAGCACCCTATACTGAGCTACATCCCCAGCCCCTATATTTATTCTTCAAATTCATTGTAAACAAGATATATTAATGTCATGATCAAAGGGAAATTTTCACTTTTAAATAGGGAAAACATTTAGGCTATAAATACTAATACAATGTTTAGATAATGTTAAAATAGCATTCAATTCACAGGAATTCATTTTCATTTCAATTCAAATTAACATTATAAATGTAACAAGGCATGTTGAGAACTATCCTGGGCCTATTTCCTCTCCTTTGTACAAAAGTCACTTTGATGTAGTCAAAACATCAGAAATCTAAAAATTGATTATAACACAGGCAAAATGGTAAAAAACTAGACGGTCACTTACCAAGAACTGTTTTAAACAAATTCACGATAAAAAGAATACAGTTTAAAACATTCAGGAGAATATCAAACACTGTCCCCAAGTCACAAGGAAGAAATTACTTCTATCACTTACCATCACCTCCATATTCTTATGAGGTTCCACAAATCCATAAACAGTTAACTTACGCAGCACTGAAAAGTAAAAGGAAGCTTTATGTGAATCTTATCTTTCAGCTTTTATCCCACTAAAATCACCATTATAATAGACTCTGAATCACAAAATCTAATCAAGTTTCAAGGTTAATTTGACTTCCTACTCTCTCATTTAATTAAAAAAAAAAAAAAAAAAAAAAGAACTGACCCCTGGCCATTTGGTTGGGCACTTAGTGGGAAAGATGGAACAAAGGCCAGTTCTTGTGACTCACAAAAGCTTAATTTCATTAACTGTTAGTACTTCTTACTTGCAATAACTGAAATTGAGGTAATCTCTTCTACAAGCCTTAAGATATGATTTAAATTAAAAAAAAAAAAAAAACTTTCATTCGGTTTTAGGCTACATAGAAACATAGTATCTCCCTAAAAAGGATATAAGAATTAAACTCTATTTCCAAATCTGTAATAGACTACAGTGCTCAACTATAAGCATCACATCTTATAAGTAACTCTGAGAAACTAGTGTGCACAGAGAGACAAGTGGACTAACACATCTAAAGTCAGATGTGTTAGATTTAAATCCTTTCTTCAATGTCTATTCTATAACCATATAAATTGTGCAAATTTTCTAGATTTCACTTTCTTTATCTATAAATGTGGTTAACAATCCTATCTCATAGACTTTACTAAAGGACTGAATAATATAAATACATATAACACTACAATTTTGCAATGATAAGGATAAGAACAGGAGCCAAGGATTTAAAGCCACTTTATTAAATAAGCATTGCTATCTATATAGCTAAAGAATTATCCTTTAGATAATGTTCATGAGGTGAAGCCTAAAGACTGCATTAAAATGAAGTTTAGAATATGACTATCTACAAGACCTTCTACCAATATAAAAAACATCAATTATATGCAACTCAGGTGTTACTATGTCCATACTACCTGGAAGGTCCTTTCTTTCTCCTTCATTGCTAGTTAATGTCTACTTTTCCTTTAAGATTGTAGCTGAAATATCACTTTCTCTGACAAGTCTTTTCTGACCCTGTCATCAGTTACCATAAGCCTGTAAAGCTGCTATCATGGATGTCATTATACATGTATGTGTGTCCATTTTATTACATGTGTCTCCTCAGGATCAAATACCTACAAAGTTGTTGAATGAAATAATGAATGCATGATGTCTAAAAGATACTAAATGCACTTATTGTAAATTCAGACAGAGATCACATGTAACAAGAATCGTGGTCCCACTTATTTCTTCATTTAAGACAGAAATTTACAAGAATAATATTTTCTATGACGGTTTGCTTTATAAAGCTCATGTATGCTCAAGGCCTTGAGATGAGGAGGTAGTGAAAAGCATAAAGCAGGCTAAGAAAGAGTTAGAGCTACATTCCTCTGGCTCAAAAGTTCGATTTTGAAATCAGGAGGGCAAGAAAACCCTCTAATCAAAAGAACTCCAAAAATCATTAAATACTGTATAATCTACAAAGTCATCTATACCCAGACTTATGTTAACTTCTCCTAATTCTTTCTGTGAAACCATTTCACTCCAAGGCCTTTTAATTCCTTCCTCAAAAGATGGTGACAAGCCAGCTGTGGTAATACATACCTGTAACCCCAGCTATTTGGTAGGCAAGGCAGGTGGCTTGTGAGTTCAAGGTCAGCCTGGGCAAAGTTAACAAGGCTCTCTCTCAAAAAAAAAAAAAAAAAAAAAGGTGGGGGCTGAGGGAATGGCTCAAGTGTTAGAGCACTGGCCTTGCATGTGGGAGGCCTGGGTTCAATCCACGCCCCATCCAAAAAAGGTGGTGACAACATCATCTCTGCTCACTTGTATAGCCACCAGTGTAATGAATTTTATTTATCAACAGTCAGTTAAAATCATTCCGTATTTGTTTACAGACTTTGCCAAAATGTGCTCAAAGTTTGGGGGTTGTACCTCCCTCTGTCTGGTCAATCCAAGTGATAGGGTTGTGCCAAGAGTACATGGTAGGATTCCAAGGTATGAAGGTGAGCACGATAAAACAGTTTATAAATGAAACTGAGAAGAATGCACAGTGAGTTGTACTAAGAAACAGGTCCTATGAGATAAAACAGTAACAACAAAATAACTACAAAAACAACAAAAGAAAAAACTAAGAGTCTTAGCAACCAGAACTGGTGCCAGGAGAGAGACTGGAAGACAAGGAGAATGAGACAAACGGGTGTTGTAGGAGGTCAAGGAACCTCAGAATATATTCATCAAGATAATTGACTCAGCTCATGGAAAGTGAAATGGAAATTATACTTCAGGAATGCTCATAAGCAGAGTGTAAGAAGGCAAAGGCTAAGATTATCATCCCTCTAAGCATCTCCTAAAAGCCAGGTAAACCCGAGGCACAAATGTGAAAGATTAACTTTCCTAGGGAAAAGAGGACTAGAAACCCAAACTCAACCAAGCCTCAAGACTTTAGGGAAGTTAGCAAGACAAATGATAAGTTTAAGGGCCAGAATAATAAAACGTACAAACAAATATTGAAGGTACATGCAAGGAATATATTCAGAGGCAAGAGGCCACAGTAACATGAATGTAAGTTATCTACTTCAACTGACTAGATGCTTTCATAAGTTAGGTCAGGGTAGAGGAAAAGTTATTTTCACAAAAGAAAACCAAAGACCAATAAGCCTTTGTATTCCTGGGAGAAATTAGGTGCTTATTTTTCCACTGCAGTCAGGAAAAGGAATCCATCCAGAAGATGGTGACTTTTCTGAGGTATGCCATTTCAAACATCAATATATCAAACTTAATAGTACCTTTTAATGATAGTAGAGTTCGTTCTAGTGAACTTAGAAATGCAGCTTCATTGCCAGAAGAAAATTGTTGCAGGAATGTGTCTGTATGGTGATTCCACAGAGAGCAGGCAAACGTATAAATTCCAGAAGCTAACTGCAAAGAAATGTGTTCAACTACAAATCAGAACTACAAAACAAAACATTTTAAGCACACATTTTCTGTGAGATCTGAAATAGTCACAATATCTATGGCATAGTAGCAAATATTTTTAGCCAAAATGCACAATTACCAAGTATAGTTTACACTTGCTATCACTTTAACACACACACACACACACACACACACACACACCCCTAAAGTATTAGTTTCTTTCTACAGGTTTGGAAGTTTACATACATGTCATAGGAAGTATTAGTTTCTTAAAACAACACTTACCCTAATGTCTGCATTGCAGTCTGGTATGTTCTATTTTTACTTTTTTTGCCCCCACTAATAGACTGCAATCCAATTTTTAAAAAAAAAAAATGATTTATGGATGTCACGCAGTATGTCAGATCAACCAATACGCTATACTGTGCTATAAAAAGTAGTCAAACTCTCTGTGTTCCTCCAGTTCTGTCTATATGACCTTTGGGTATTTAAGGCTAAGAACAGGCAAACACATATGGTTTCTGAGGCTGTGGTCCTAATGTGTACCAGTGTTTAAAAACCTGACTCTTGGACTGGGGTGTGCTCAAGTGGTTATAGCACTCGCCTGGAATGCATGAGGCCCTCGGTTTAATCCCTAGAATCACAAAAGTACACCTGACTCTCACACTGAGAATGTAGCAAGCCTGTGCCTCCAAATGTAAAGCAAAAACCCACGGTATCTTCAGTGTTTTTTCAAAAGATCTTGTCGCAATCCAGCTGAACCTACTGGCCACGTACTTTCAATAAAAATTGGACAAAAGTATATTGGAGTGGTAATGATTACAGTACTTTAGAATAGTTTTCCTTATTCAAGACTATGTAAGTATATCATTTTGACTAAACAATGTATTTGTAGATTAGGCATCAGAAATCAGTCAGAGATGTAATCCAGTCAACATAAATTTTTCTATGAAAAACTCAAATTTCATTTTTGTTACTTTAATTTAGTATTTTCGATGGCCTGTGCTATAAGTTTAGAGAAGCAGCTTCTCTACTTCCCTCTGTAACCTTACATATCACCACATAGGACACAGAGACAAAGGCTTTCACCTTAGCTACTCAAGAGTTTTGGAAAACACAAAAGAATGGAAGGCTGGTAAGACACTACCACAAAACTACCTCCATTCACCTCCACATCTCTTCTGTTAAGACAGTAATCAGATAACTTCTCAGCAGCTCTTACATAATCAGAAGGTATAAAGGTTTCTGCTTCGCTCCCCTTAAAAACACAGCTGCAGAATATAAAACTATTTAGCTGCATTCTAGAATTAGCTTCTCAACAATGGGGTATCCCATAACTACATTGGAAAAATCCATCTCTTTTGTTTCAGTGTCATTCTTTCTGAATAGAAAACAAGGACCACAGGAAGCTGGTACCTCTGGCTACCTTCCTTTCTCTGTGCAAATTAAGTAAAAAACTACCTGAATCTAAAAGCGGCTCACTGGAGCTTTACCAGCTAATTCAGCCAGGACTAGGCTTGGCCCTCCTTTGCCTTGTGTGCATACTTGACGACTGGGCCAATGACTACTTATTAAGCCACTGTTGTATATTCTCAAATATACATGCATAATTTTAAAGAGTAATTACAGCCAAAATATCATCATGATCATTCTATCAATACAGTATTATAGCACAAGTGACAGTATAAAAAGTTATAGGCTAAAAGTGACATCTTCTCTGGAACTAATGCAAAGTAATGAGAATCATATATTCCACCTAATCAGAAGGGAATAATCTAAAGAAGAAAAAAAAAGGCATTACTTCATAAAATGTGTAAGCTAAAACTTCAAACAAAATTAATATTTTTCTTAGTAAACCAAGCCCTTTAAGTGGCTAAAGTGTGTCCAGAATTGGAAAAGCCCATCATTGTATCTTTATTACACTTACTATATAACATATATTATCCTATACTTTCTCAAACATGAATTATTACAAAAACATTTTGTCAGCCAGAAGAACCTGAACAAAATAGGAACAGTAGGATTGAGAGGGAAAAAAGAGGTGAGAATTCTACTAAAGCTCTAAAGTTAAATTTTAAACCAAAGTATCATTTATTATTAAAGCAAACAATTCAACCAAAAATCAGTGAAATCTATAGCACTGGCTGTAATTTTTAGATCCATTTTGTATTTGCCTTTATGCAGTAAGTAAAATATAACCCAAAGGATGCCATGTCCAAATTTCAAGACCACAAAAAAAGGTTTTATTCTAAAATCAGTCCCTTGCTTCCAACAAATGACAACTTGAATCATTTCTAGCCCTTCTTTGCGTCTCCTCCTCCTCATGACTGCTTGTTTAACATTAATTTTTACACTCTGATTCTATTAAAACTGCTCAAAAGGTTTGTTTTAGAAACAACAGAAATGGTGTCAGTGTTATATGAAGTCACTCGAATTCTTTTAAAAGGTATTTTATTTTTGGAGGCCTGGAGGCATGGCTCAAGTGGTAGAGTGCCTACTTAGCAAGCATGAGACCCTGAGTTCAATCTCCAGTACACCAAAAAAAAAAAAAAAAAAGGTATTTTTACTCTTGGAATGTAGCTCACCAATAGAGCAGTTGCCTAGCATACTATAGGTTCCAGGTTGACCTCCAAAAACACAAAAATGTAAAATAAAATAAAAAGTATTTACGTAAAGATGACATACAATAAATAACATTAACAGAGTAATAGTAGACATTTATTGAACCGTACTCTGTATAACACTACTCTTAGTCTTTACCCAAATCAGTTTATTCAATCATCACAATCTGAAAAAAAAAAGTAAGTATTATTATTGTTTCCCTTTTACATTAAGAAAGCTGAGGGACTGCCAGGAATAATGAATGACACATGCCTGTAGTTCTACCATTTGAGAGGTGGAAGCAAGAGGACTGAAAATGGAAGGCCAGCCTTGGAAATACAGCTAAGACCCTGCCTCAAAAAAGAAAACTGAGCTGGACAAGGTAGTGCATGTGCATAATCCCAGCACTGGGAAGGCAGAAGCAGGAGATCATGAGTTTCAAGCCAGCCTGGATTACATAGTGAAATTCTACTCAAAAGAAAAAAACAAACCAAAAAAGAAAAGAAAAGAAAATTGAGGCATAAAGAGGTTAAGTCACTTGTCCAAGAGCAAACAGCACAATTAATAAGAGGAAAGACAAGGGTTGAACACAGGAAAGGCGCTCAGAACCAGAACCTGCATTACTGCCCTCTTTATTCAAATGCCTCTTAATTCAGTAACTAGCAAATAAAGTTTAGTTACATGCTTCTAAATAGGATTCCTAACTGGCCTGCGACTCACAGACTTCCCTGACTATTGCCGTATCACCCGATTTTAGAAAGAACCTTAATATGTGAGTATAGACACTCACACACCACACCTCCCCCCACACCCTGCCACCCCACTGCCGCCATCACCACCATCACAGACATCTGATCAGGTTCCTCACCTCCACAATCTCCCAGAGATGTCTGATCATACTGGCCTGCCTTCAGCAAGAATTCTGTTAGGTTGATTTGGCCAGAAACTGGCTCTTTCCACCTCTGATGTTTCCTCTTAGTTACTTTCCAGCTACTAACACCTCCCACAACTCACAACTCCCACATCCTCAGCTCCTTGGCTATAAATTGCCACATTTCATTGTATTCAGAGTTGTGCCCAATCTCTCTCCCCTACTACAAAACCCCACTGTAGTAGTATCTTCTAAATGCAGCCTATCTTTGACAAGTGTTTGAATAAGTTTTTTCTTTAACACCTTTCAGTCCAACTGAAAAAGGAGGGAGACAGATATAAAGGAAAAAACCACTGGCAACTACTGCATATCCACAAGCTATGCATAACCTTTCTCTGTTCCACAAAACATCAACTGATGTATGCTTATAAAAGGTTCAGGTGGAGAAGAGAAAATAATGAAGAAAGCAAGTAGGAGGAATAAACGTATTTTCCACATCTTGTTCTAAAAATGTGGGGGAAAAAGAAATATTCAGTGAGACAATACGCAAATAAGCTTTTTAATAAAACACTCTAAGTACTGCCTCATGAAAACCTCAAATGCTTGCAGCTTTTTCTATTTCTAAACAAGAAGAAACAGTGCCACCCAGTGACTGCTTAGTGACTTTAACTAAGAAGCACAGACTTAACGCCTTGTGTAAAAAGCAAACCATTAGATTAAGTTTCATTTCTTTTAGCATTTCAAATGTTTCAAAGATTTTTAGCCTCAGGACTACTACCCTTACAATTTCCCTTTAAGAAAAGTTAGCATCCAAAACGTTTTAAGTCAAAGTCACGTAACTCATCACTAATAACCCAGCAAATTATAGATACTGAAACCTATTTTAGCCTCACTCTAATCAGTAAGCTACATGAGCAACAAGTATAGAAGGTGGGACACTCTACAAGACAACTGACCTAGTTTCTTCAAGTCAATGGCATGAAAAAGGAAGAAAGAAAAAAAGGGATAGGGAAGAATATTACTCCAAATTAAAAGATTTTTGAGACACACAACCCAAATGCAATGTAACCACCTTATTAATTTTCCTGGCTCAAGCAAACCACTTTAAAAATTTATTTAAGAATAACACAGCAAGTTGAATTCAAGAATTAAATGATATTAAGTCACTATTTTTACTATTCTTAGGTAAACAATAAAAATTAAACAATTATTTAAACAAACTTTTTGGCAACAAAAAAAGAGAATTACTAGCCAATCTCATTATTGAACATAGATGGAAAAATCCTCAATAAAATAATGGCACACCGATTTCAAAAGCATATAAAAAAGATCATAGACCATGGCCAAGTCAGCTTCCTTCCAGAGATGCAAGGATGGCTCAAATAAGAAAATCATTAAATGTGAAATACACCTTATTAACAGAAGCAAAGACAAAAACCACTTGATCATCTCAACAGATTCAGAAAAAGCCTTCGATAAAAGTTCTGTTGAAACTAGGAATAGAAGGAACGTACATCAACATAATAAAGGCTATATATGACAAACCTATAGCCAACATCATACTTAATGGGGAAAAACTCTAAAGTCAGGAATGCCCCAAGGGTTCCCACCCTCTCCATTCCTAGTCAACATAGTCTCGGAATTCCTACCCAGAGCAATAAGACAGGAAGAAGAAATAAAACGAATACAAATAGGTAAGGAAGAAGTCAAACTATCTCTTTTCACACATGACATGATCTTATACTTAAAAGACCCAAAAAACTCCGCCAAAAAACTTCTAGATGCCATAAACAGCTTCAGCAAAGTAGAAGAATACAAAATCAACTTACAAAAATCAGTAGCCTTTCTATACGCCAACAATGAACAGATCGAGAAAAAATACAGGAAAACAATCCCATTTACAATAGTCTCCAAAAAAAATCTCAAATACCTAGGAATAACCATAACAAAGGATGTAAATGACCTCTATAAAGAGTACTACAAACCACTGAAGAAACAGATCGAGGATGACTACAGAAAATTGAAAGACCTCCCATGCTCATGGATTGGAAGAGTCAACATAGTAAAAATGGCTATGCTACAGAAAGCAATCTACACGTTCAACGCAATTCCCATCAACGTCCCAATGACATACATCACGGAGATTCAAAAATCAACCCTAAAGTTCATTTGGAAGCACAAAAGATCACAAATAGCCAAGATAATACAGAGCAAAAAGAGCAAGGCCGGAGGTATCACAATACCTGACTTCAAACTATACAAAGCGCCATACCAATAAAAACAGCATGATCCTGGCATAAAAACAGATTGAAGACAAGTGGAACAGAATAGAAGACCCAGATATGAATCCACACAGCTACGCCTGCCCACCTAATTTTTGACAAAGACATCATAAACATACAAAGAAGACAAGACACCCTCTTCAACAAATGTTACTGGGAAAATTGGATATCTGCCTGCAAAAAACTGAAACTAGATTCATGTTTGTCACCCTTACAAGTGTCAACTCAAGAGGATTAGGGACCTTAATGTGAGACCTGAAACCTTGAAGCCAGGACAGGAAAGAGCAGAGAACACACTGAAAACAATAGGCACAGGCGATAACTTCCTTGGTAGAACTCAGGCTCAGAACTAAGAGAAAGAACTGACAAATGGGACTACATGAAATTAAAAAGCTCCTGCATAACAAAAGAAATGGCTTCTAAATTGAAGAAGCCACCCAGAGAATGGGAGAAAATCTTTGCCAGCTATACATCAGACAAGGGACTAATAACCAGAATATACAGGGAGCTCAAATAATTAAAGTCCCAAAGAATCAATGACACAATAAAGAAATGGGCAAATGAACTGAACACAGCCTTTTCAAAGGAAGATGCTCAAATGGCTAAAGAACACATGAAAAAAACACACAACATCCTGGCCATAACAGAAATGCAAATCAAAACCACATTAAGATTCCCGCTCACCCCTGTCAGAATGGCTACCATCAAGAACACAAACAACAAATGTTGGCAAGGATGTGGGGAAAATGGAACCCTCATAAACTGCTAGTGAGAACGTAAGCTAGTGCAACCACTATGGAAAATAGTATGCCGGCTCCTTAAACAGACTAAAAATAGATGTGCCATATGACCCAGGAATACCACTCTTAGGGATATACCCAAAGGAATGTGAGTCAGCTTACAACAAAGACATCTGCACACCCATGTTTACTGTAGTGCTATTCACAATAGCTAAGCAATGGAAACAGCCAAGATGCCCCACCACTGATTAGGAAAATGTGGTATTTATATACAATGGGATTTACTCAGTCACAAAGAAGAATGCAATGTTGTCATCTGCAGGTAAACAGTTGGAACTGGAGAACAGCATCTTAAGTTAGACTCAGAAGGCCAAAAGCTGCCTGTTCTCTCCCATGTAGAATACAGACCTAATACAAACACAGAAATAATATGAAACACTGGGCACACTAAGGGGAGGTCATGCACAGGAGGGTAAGGTAAAAGAAGGAAACTATGAACTTGAATATGGGTGATATACTCTCTATACAAGAAAGAATACAGAAATCTTAAACCAGCTGAAACCACCATAAGAAAGGGACTAAAGTAGAATGTAGATAATAAGAACGATAAACCAATTGGGGGCATAACACATATATACGTGGAAATACCACAAGGAAACTCCCTGTACAGCTACCCTTTTTGCAAACAAACAAAAATGTCATGTTTTTCTTTTTCTCTTTTCTCTTCTGCAAAGTCAGAGAACAGCAGGACAGAACACGTCTGGGGCGAAGGCAGGGTGTTGGTTTGCACCAATGCAGAGGTAAGTGTAAAACCTACAGCTCAGATTGTATGACTCACTACAGCACACTCTCCAGGTCTCTAAAGTCCTTTAATCTTAGCAGCAGAAAAAAAAAATAATAATGTTTATACATTTCTTCAGAAAGGTCTTCCATAAGTTGTTACATTTTCTAAACAAATAAATAAAAATCAGATAGCTACTGTATGGGTATAAAATAAGTCAGCCTCAAAGGAGAGCTGACTTATTTTATAAGTTATTTTCAGGCTTCTTCTCTTTCCTTAAAGTATTTCCTATTAAAAGGTTCTACTTTCCTTTATGGAATTAATACAGCAAAAAGGTATACTCCTCTCCCCCCACAGTCAAATCCCCACACATGTTCATAGCACAAATGACCCTTTATAAATTATAGGAGTCACTCTTTGAATAATGCAATGCAATCTTTTTATTTTTTTGAGACAGGGACTTGCTTAATTGCTTAGGTTGACCTTAAACCAAGATGCCTCATGTCCCAGTCTCCCAAGTTCTGGGGTTATAGGCATGGACCAACACGCTCAGTTCAAATAACGTATGTAAAAAGCCAGTATCAAATCTGGTAGAGCAAAAGAGAAGATTAAGAATCAACACGTTCTGCCTGGAAGCAAGGGAGGTGGCAGGAAGAGCGAGGGGGCCAAGGGCAGGAGGGAGAAGTGGCCCAAACAATGTATGCACATGAGTAAATGAATAAAAATGAATATTTTATAAAGAAGAAAAAGAATCAACATGACACGCAGTGTGGTAAAGTCAACCAAACAAAACTGAAATCAAGATTTAACCTACTTAATGATTTGGTTATAAAGACACATTTGCCTTTAAAATAAAATTTTGCTACACTGTAAATATCTTAAAGACTGGGGCTATATGATGTAAATCCCACCTTGTTATTCTCAAACTTAACATTCATAATTTCAACTATCTGGAAGTTTTCCTTAAGAAGCATATCATGAAGTTATAAGCATACAAGGAGGAAGCCTAAATGCCTCTCCTTTGAGACTGATTTATTTTATACAAACCCATCTCCAAGTAGGTAGCTGATTCTTTTTTGTTTGTTTAGAAAATATAACAACTTATTAGGAAGACTTTTCTTAAGAAGCATTTTTATTTATTTTAATTTATATTTATTAAAATTTATATTTATTTTAATAAGTATTTTTATTTCTGAGGGCACTGGTGTTTAAACTCAGGGCCTCACACTTGGTAGGCTGGCACTCCTACCACTTGAGCTACTCAGCCTCTGCCAGCCCATTTTTTCTTATAAGCTTTTGTGAGATAGGTCTTGCAAACTATTTCTCCGGGCCGGCTTCAAGCTAGAAATTTCCTGAACTCTGCCTCCTGAGTACCTAGGAGTACTGGTGCCAGGCTCAGTACTCTTTTCTTTTTCTTTATCATCCAAATAATGCATAGCCCATTTGCTGAAAATGTGATTCGTTATAAACCCTCATCTTTTCAAGGTCTGCTATATTTTACTCTTGAACATAATACCAATGCAATGTATGTTTTGTTTTCTTCTGTGGTAGATTTTAGTAGCTTCTTAATGACTTTTGGGTTTTACTATTTTTATGACTTTCCCCATGAACTACATCTTTGTGCCTTCTGTCATCCTGAATACTGTACATACCTATTGTACACATTAAGCATTTAATATCTATTGATGCCTAGGCAGAATAATTTTTTTTTCGTTTATTCATAGTGCATACAATGTTTGGGTCATTTTTCCCCTCCCCTCCGCCCCCACCTACTCCATCTTCCCTCCTACCGCCTTGCTTCCAAGCAGAAACTGCTCTAGGCAGAGTAATTTAAAATCACTAATATTTAGCTTTGAAATAGGCTTAAACTGGTTATGGAAAAATGTTATTTTATTGTTGTAAAACAATTTTTGGAGATTCAAACAGAAATATTTTTGGATGGACACACCTTGCAGGCAAGGCCACCGAGAAGAGGCAAAACTTTGACCCCTCCACACCTCCAGCCTGCGCAGAGAATCTCCACTTCACGTTAAACGGAGAAAACAAGAGGGCCCCGGGCCGCCAGTCGCCCGCGCCCAGACAGCTTGGGAATATGCGGACAAGGTGAGCTAAGTGGTACAAGGTACTTCCACAGAAAACCCTGGGTCAGATCAGCATAGTGCCCTGGACAGACGGACCCAAACCAGGGAAAAAAAAAGAAACTGAGTAATAAGCAATAAGAACAATAAAAACACTTGGCAATGAGGGTGGGGCGCCCTGAGCCCCGAAGAGTGGGGGAGGGGAATCCTCCCCGAAACTGTAAATAAGCCGAGCCTGGCCGTAGAGGCTGCAGTGGAAGCGGAAGCGCATGCCAGCAACCTGGAGTGGGAAAGCTTGTAAAACTGGCAGTGGGAGGAAAACTCCACAGGAGAGGGGAGAAGACCCACTTCACACGTGAACTGTAAATAAACACGCAGGCCTGAGAAAGCGGGTGCAGTGTCACCTCCCAAAGTGTGCTTGGAAAGGGGAAAGCTTGTAGCAGTGGCGGTTGCGCTGAGGAGAACTCTCAGTAAACAAAGCCTGCAGGGCCAGGGGAGTGTTAAGCTCACTCGTGAGATCCGCATAAATAATGCCTCCAGCAACAGCAGGCTGACAGCAGTGGGCAGGCAAGCCACAGCCGCAGATAGCCATTCACAGACCTATCTCCAAACTCTTTTTTTTCTCTCTCCCTATGTTTGAGAAGAAAACAACCAAACTACACCTGCATGCTGAAAAACTTACTGAAACTGTATTGCATTTGAACTTGGGACACTTGGTGGGCTTTTTTGTTTTTTGTGTGCAGTTTTGTTCTACTTTATGCATCCCCTTTGATGAAACAACTACAGAACAACATCTGAGGCACCATCTCCAGGATTGGAGGCTGAGGGACAAACACGAAAATTATTAAGACTGAAATTTCATTGCATTTGAACTTGGAGGTTTTTATTTTTTATTTTGTTTTATTTTATATTTTTTTCTTTCATTTACATATTTTTTTATTTTATTCATATCTTTACTGTTTTTACTTTTTATTTTCAATCCTCTCTCTGTCTCTCTAATGCCTTTTCAGCTTACAGTTGATTAGTACAGTCTCTTCCTGTTTATATCTTTGAAATTTTGTTTGTTCCTTTGTTTTGTTTTTTTTTCTACTTGATTATTTGTTTTTCCCTTTTCCTTTACCTTCTTTGATTTCCATCCCTTCTCACCCTCCCATTCTAAATATCACTAGGGCTATTCCTACAAGCCAGAAAATACTTAATGCACACAGTACAGGAAAAATAACAATATCAAGGGCAATGATGGGAATACAAAAAAAAGAGGGAAACCACTTTCCACATAGCAAAAAATTAGTGCAGGAACCACAGGGAAATGAAGAAAACAGGTACTCAGATCCAGACTCCAACAAATGAAGATAAACTATGCCAAAGAATCCAATGAATCCCACAAGAATAATTTAAAAGAAGACATACTACAGGTACTCAATGAGAATTTTATAGAGATGATACTGGATATGGTCAAACAATATGTACAGGAGACACTCAAGAAATTCCAAGACAACAAAAATAGAGAATTTAAAAAAGCAAAAGAAGAAATAAAGGAAACCATAGAAGCACTGTATAAACAACAAAGTGAAACAGAGAACACCATTAATAAACAGATAAATGAACTCAGGACAGAAATAGGCAACATTAAAGAGGAAACCACCCAGGATATGGAAAACCTCAGAAAAAAGAATGAAACAGAATTGCAAAACAAAATGGAAGGCCAATACAGCAGAATAGAACAAACAGAAGACAGAGTCTCAGAACTCAAAGATAAAATGGTAATTAAAGGAAAAACCAAAGAACTATTAATTAAACAACTCAAGACCTGTGAAAAGTAAATGCAAGAACTCACCAACTCCATCAAAAGACCAAACTTGAGAATCATGGGCATCAAAGAAGGAGAAGAGGTGCAAGCAAAGGCAATGCGTAATATATTCAACAAAATAATAACAAAATTTCCCAGATCTAGAGAAAGATATTCCCATACAGATGCAAGAGGCCTCCAGGACACCAAACAGACCAGATCAAAATAGAACTACCCCACGACATAGCATCAATAAAACAACACGTACAGAAACGAGGGAAAGAATATTGAAGGCTGTAAGAGAGAAAAAACAAGTAACATACAAAGGTAAACCCATCAAAATCACAGCAAACTTCTCAACAGAAACATTAAAAGCAAGAAGAGCGTGGGGTGAGATCTTCCGGGCACTGAATGAAAATAACTTCAACGCCGGGATACTCTACCAGCAAAACTATCATTCCAAGTAGATGGAGCAATAAAAGTCTTCCATGATAAGCAGAAACTAAAACAATATGTGACCACAAAGCCACCACTACTAAAGATTCTTCAAGGGATTCTGCACACAGAAAGTGAAACCCAACATAACCATGAAAGGACAGGCAGCACCAAACCACAGGAAAAAAAAAAGCAAGAAAGTAGAGAGTAACCGCAACTTAGGGACACACAATCAAACCTTCAAACAACTAAGACAACTAACTGACAAAAAGTCACCACATAACTATCAGTACTAACACTTAATGTTAACGGACTTAATTCCCCCATCAAAAGGCACCGTTTGACAAAATGGATTAAAAATGAAGATCCAACAATTTGTTGCTTACAGGAGACCCATCTCACTGACAGAAATAAGCATAGGCTTAGGATGAAAGGCTGGAAGATATACCAAGCCAATGGTCCCTGAAAACATGCAGGAGTAACAATACTTATCTCTGACAAAGTAGACTTCAAACCTACATTGGTCAAACGAGATAGAGAAGGACATTCCATACTAATAAAAGGAGAAATAGACGAAAAGGATAACAATTATCAACCTATATGCACCCAATGTCAACGCACCCAATTTCAACAAACATACCCTGAAAGACCTCAAAGCATATATTAACTCCAACACAGTGGTTGTGGGAGACATTAACACCCCATTATCATTAATAGATAAGTCATCCAAACCAAAAATCAATAAAGAAATCCAATATCTAAAATATACAATAGATCAAATGGGCCTACTTGATTTCTACAGAACATTGCATCCAACTTCTACATAATACACTTTCTTCTCAGCAGCCCATGGAACCTTCTCCAAAGTAGATCACATCCTAGGGCACAAAGCAAGCCTCAGAAAATATAAGAAAATAGAAATTATACCGACATTTGATCTGATCACAATGCAATAAAACTAGAACCCAACAACCAAAATAAAGACAAAAACCATGCAAACAGCTGGAAATTGAATAACTCATTGCTTAATGAACAATGGGTCACTGATAAAATAAAAGAGGAAATTAAAAAGTTCCTGGGAGTCAATGAAAATGAAAACACAACCTACTGGAACCTATGGGACACAGCAAAGGCAGTACTGAGAGGAAAGTTTGTAGCCCTGAGTGCATATATTAAATCAATGACATAATGATACATCTCAAACTCCTAGAAAAACAAGAGAAAGCAAATCCCAAAACAAATAGGAGAGAAATAATAAAAACAAGAGCTGATCAATGAAATAGAAACAAAAAAAACCATACAAAGAATTAATGAAACAAAAAGTTGGTTCTTTGAAAAAATAAACAAGATCGACAGACCCCCTGGCAAACCTGACTAAAATGAGGAGAGAAAAAACCCAAATTAGTAGAGTCAGGAATGCAAAAGGGGAGATAACAACCAACACCATGGAAGTCCAGGAAATCATCAGAGACTACTTCAAGAACCTATACTCAAATAAATTTGAAAATATTAAGGAAATGGACAGATTACTAGATACATATGATCATCCAAAACTGAGCCAAGAGGAAATTAATCACATGAATAGATCTATAACACAAAATGAAATTGAAGCAGCAATCAAGAGTCTCCCAAAAAAGAAAAGTCCAGGACCAGATGGATTCTCTGCTGAATTCGATCAGACTTTTAAAGAAGAACTGATACCAACCCTCCTAACCACTTCCATGAAATAGAAAGGGAAGGAAAACTGCCTAACACATTTTATGTAGCCAGTATTACACTTATCCCAAAACCAGGCAAAGACACTTCCAAAAAGGAGAACTATAGGCCAATCTCCTTAATGAACATTGATGCAAAAATCCTCAACAAAATAATGGCAAACCGAATTCAACAACCCACCAAAAAAGATTATTCACCACAAAAAGAGGGTTCATCCCAGGAATGCAGGGGTGGTTCAACATATGAAAATCAATAAACATAATAAACCACATTAACAGAAGCAAAGACAAAAACCACTTGATCATCTCAATAGATGCAGAAAAAGCCTTTGATAAGTTCTACCACCATTTTATCATAAAAGCTCTAAGAAAACTAGGAATAGAAGGGAAGTACCTCAACATTATAAAAGCTATATATGACAAACCTATAGCCAGCATTATACTTAATGGGGAAAAACTGAAACCATTCCCTCTAAAATCAGGAACAGACAAGGATGCCCACTATCTCCACTCCTATTCAACATAGTACTGGAATTCCTAGCCAGAGCAATTAGGCAAGAAGAAGGAATAAAAGGAATACAAATAGGTAAAGAAACTGTCAAAATATCCCTATTTGCAGACGACATGATGCTATACTTTAAAGACCCAAAAAACTCTACTCAGAAGCTTCTAGACATCATCAATAGCTATAGCAAGGTAGCAGGATATAAAATCAACATAGAAAAATCATTAGCATTTCTATACACTAATAATGAGCAAACTGAAAAAGAATGTATAAAAACAACCCCATTTACAATACCCTCAAAAAAAATCAAATACCGAGGTGTAAACCTAACAAAAGATGTGAAAGACCTCTACAAGGAAAACTATACACTTCTGAAGAAAGAGATTGAGGAAGACTATAGAAAGTGGAGAGATCTCCCATGCCCATGGATTGGTAGAATCAACATAGTAAAAATGTCGATACTTCCAAAAGTAATCTACATGTTTAATACAATTCCCATCAAAATTCCAATGACATTCATTAAAGAGATTGAAAAATCTACCGTCAAATTTATATGGAAACATAAGAGGCCACGAATACCAAGGCACTACTCAGTCAAAAGAACAATGCTGGAGGTACCATGATACCTGACTTCAAACTATATTACAAAGCAATAACAATATAGCCATGAGTGCATATATTAAAAAGATTGAAAGATCCCAAATCAATGACCTAATGGTACATCTCAAACTCCTAGAAAAACAAGAACAAGCAAATCCCAAAACAAATAGAAGGAGAGAAATAATAAAAATAAGAGCTGAAATCAACGAAATAGAAACCAAAAAAACCATACAAAGAATTAATGAAACAAAAAGTTGGTTCTTTGAAAAAATAAACAAGGTCTATACACCCCTGGCAAACCTGACTAAAATGAGGAGAGAAAAAACCCAAATTAGTAGAATTAGGAATGCAAAAGGGGCGATAACAACAAACACCATGGAAGTCCAGGAAATCATCAGAGACTACTTTGAGAACCTATATTCAAATAAATTTGAAAATCTAAAAGAAATGGACAGATTTCTAGATACACACAATCATCCAAAACTGAACCAAGAGGAAATTAATCACCTGAATAGACCTATAACACAAAATGAAATTGAAGCAGCAATCAAGAGTCTCCCCAAAAAGAAAAGTCCAGGACCTGATGGATCCTCTGCTGAATTCTATCAGACCTTTAAAGAAGAACTGATACCAACCCTCCTTAAACTGTTCCATGAAATAGAAAGGGAAGGAAAACTGCCTAACACATTTTACAAAGCCAGTATTACACTTATCCCAAAACCAGGCAAAGGCACCTCCAAAAAGGAGAATTGTAGGCCAATCTCCTTCATGAACATTGATGCAAAAATCCTCAACAAAATAATGGCAAACTGAATTTAACAACACATCAAAAAGATTATTTACCACGAACCAGTAGGCTTCATCCGAGGAATGAAGGGGTGGTTCAACATACAAAAATCAATAAACGTAATAAACCACATTAACAGAAGCAAAGACAAAAACCACTTGATCATCTCAATAGATGCAGAAAAAGCCTTTGATAAGATCCAACATCATTTTATGATAAAAGCTCTAAGAAAACTAGGAATAGAAGGGAAGTACCTCAACATTATAAAAGCTATATATGACAAACCTACAGCCAGCATTATACTTAACGGAGAAAAATTAAAACCATTCCCTCTAAAATCAGGAACCAGACAAGGATGCCCACTATCTCCACTCCTATTCAACATAGTACTGGAATTCCTAGCCAGAGCAATTAGGCAAGAAGAAGGAATAAAAGGAATACAAATAGGTAAAGAAACTGTCAAAATATCCCTATTTGCAGACGACATGATCCTATACCTTAAAGACCCAAAAAACTCTACTCAGAAGCTTCTAAACATCATCAATAGCTATAGCAAGGTAGCAGGATATAAAATCAACATAGAAACATCATTAGCATTTCAATACACCAACAATGAGCAAACGGAAAAAGAATGTATGAAAATAATTCCATTTACAATAGCCTCAAACAAAATCAAATACCTAGGTGTAAACCTAACAAAAGATGTGAAAGACCTCTACAAGGAAAACTATACACTTCTGAAGAAAGAGATTGAGGAAGACTATAGAAAGTGGAGAGATCTCCCATGCCCATGGATTGGTAGAATCAACATAGTAAAAATGCCGATACTCCCCAAAGTAATCTACATGTTTAATGCAATTCCCATCAAAATTCCAATGACATTCATTAAAGAGATTGAAAAATCTACTGTTAAATTTATATGGAAACACAAGAGGCCACGAATAGCCAAGGCAATACTCAGTCAAAAGAACAATGCAGGAGGTATCACAATACCTGACTTCAAACTATATTACAAAGCAGTAACAATAAAAACAGCATGGTACTGGCACAAAAACAGACATGAAGACCAGTGGAACAGAATAGAGGATCCAGATATGAGGCCACACAACTATAAGCAACTTATCTTTGACAAAGGAGCTAAAAATATACGATGGAGAAATAGCAGCCTCTTCAACAAAAACTGCTGGGAAAACTGCAAAAAACTGAAACTAGATCCATGTATATCACCCTATACCAAGATTAACTCAAAATGGATCAAGGATCTTAATATCAGACCCCAAACTCTTAAGTTGATACAAGAAAGAGTAGGAAATACTCTGGAGTTAGTAGGTATAGGTAAGAACTTTCTCAATGAAACCCCAGCAGCACAGCAACTAAGAGATAGCATAGATAAATGGGACCTCATAAAACTAAAAAGCTTCTGTTCATCAAAGAAATGGTCTCTAAACTGAAGAGAACACCCACAGAGTGGGAGAAAATATTTGCCAACTATACATCAGACAAAGGACTGATAACCAGAATATACAGGGAACTTAAAAAACTAAATTCTCCCAAAACTAATGAACCAATAAAGAAATGGGCAAGTGAACTAAACAGAACTTTCTCAAAAGAAGAAGTTCAAATGGCCAGAAAACACATGAAAAAATGCTCACCATCTCTAGCAATAAAGGAAATGCAAATTAAAACCATGCTAAGATTCCACCTCACCCCTGTTAGAATAGCCATCATCAGCAACACCACCAACAACAGGTGCTGGTGAGGATGCGGGGGAAAAAGGAACCCTCTTACACTGTTGGTGGGAATGTAGACTAGTACAACCACTCTGGAAAAAAATTTGGAGGCTACTTAAAAAGCTGGACATCGATCTACCATTTGATCCAGCAATACCACTCTTGGTATTGCATACCCAAAAGACTGTTACTCCAGAGGCACCTGCACATCCATGTTTATTGCAGCACTATTCACAATAGCCAAGTTATGGAAACAGCCAAGGTGCCCCAGCACTGACGAATGGATTAAGAAAATGTGGTATCTATACACAATGGAATTTTATGCAGCCATGAAGAAGAACGAAATGTTATCATTCGCTGGTAAATGGATGGAATTGGGGAACATCATTCTGAGTGAGGTTAGCCTGGCTCAAAAAATCAAAAATCGTATGTTCTCCCTCATATGTGGACATTAGATCAAGGGCAAACACAACAAGGGGATTGGACTATGAGCACATGATAAAAGCGAGAGCACACAAGGGAGGGGTGAGGATAGGTAAGACACCTAAAAAACTAGCTAGCATTTGTTGCCCTTAACGCAGAGAAACTAAAGCAGATACCTTAAAGCAACTGAGGCCAATGGGAAAAGGGGAACAGGTACTAGAGAAAAGGTTAGATCAAAAAGAATTAACCTAGAAGGTAACACCCACACACAGGAAATCAATGTGAGTCAATGCCCTGTATAGCTATCCTTATCTCAACCAGCAAAAACTCTTGTTCCTTCCTATTATTGCTTATACTCTCTCTACAACAAGATTAGAAATAAGGGCAAAATAGTTTCTGCTGGGTATTGGGGGGGGGGAGGGAGGGGGCGGAGTGGGTGGTAAGGGAGGGGGTGGGGGCAGGGGGGAGAAATGCCCAAGCCTTGTATGCACATATGAATAATAAAAGAAAAATGAAAAAAAAAAAAACAAAGCAATAACAATAAAAACAGCATAGTACTGGCACAAAAACAGACATGAAGACCAGTGGAACAGAATAGAGGACCCAGATATGAAGCCACACAACTATAACCAACTTGTCTTTGACAAAGGCGCTAAAAATATACGATGGAGAAATAGCAGCCTCTTCAACAAAAACTGCTGGGAAAACTGGTTAGCAGTCTGCAAAAACCTGAAACTAGATCCATGTATATCATTCTATACCAAGATTAACTCAAAATGGATCAAGGATCTCAATATCAGACCATAAACTCTAAAGTTGATACAGGAAAGAGTAGGAAACAGTCTGGAGTTAGTAGGTATAGGTAAGAACTTTCTCAATGGAACCCCAGCAGCACAGCAACTAAGAGATAGCATAGATAAATGGGACCTCATAAAACTAAAAAGCTTCTGTTCATCAAAAAAAAAAAAAAATGGTCTCTAAACTGAAGAGAACACCCATAGAGTGGGAGAAAATATTTGCCAACTATACATCAGACAAAGGACTGATAACCAGAATATACAGGGAACTTAAAAAACTAAATTCTCCCAAAACTAATGAACCAATAAAGAAATGGGCAAGTGAACTAAACAGAACTTTCTCAAAAGAAGAAATTCAAATAGCCAAAAAACACATGAAAAAATGCTCACCATCTCTAGCAATAAAGGAAATGCAAATTAAAACCACACTCAGATTCCACCTCACCCCTGTTAGAATAGCCATCATCAGCAACACCACCAACAACAGGTGTTGGTGAGGATGCGGGGAAAAAGGAACCCTCTTACACTGTTGGTGGGAATGTAAACTAGTACAACCACTCTGGAAAAACATTTGGAAGCTACTTAAAAAGCTAAACATTGATCTACCATTTGATCCAGCAATACCACTCTTGGGGATATACTCAAAAGACTGTGACACAGGTTACTCCAGAGGCACCTGCACACTCATGTTTATTGCAGCACTATTCACAATAGCCAAGTTATGGAAACAGCCAAGATGCCCCACTACTGACGAATGGATCAAGAAAATGTGGTATCTATACACAATGGAATTTTATGCAGCCATGAAGAAGAACGAAATGTTATCATTCGCTGATAAATGGATGGAATTGGAGAACATCATTCTGAGTGAGGTTATTCTGGCCCAAAAGACCAAAAATCGTATGTTCTCCCTCATATGCAGACATTAGATCAAGGGCAAACACAACAAGGGGATTGGACTTTGAGCACATGATAAAAGCGAGAGCACACAAGGGAGGGGTGAGGATAGGTAAGACACCTAAAAAATTAGCTAGCATATGTTGCCCTTAACGCAGAGAAACTAAAGCAGATACCTTAAAAGCAACTGAGGCCAATGGGAAAAGGGGACCAGGAACTAGAGAAAAGGTTAGATCAGAAAGAATTAACCTAGAAGGAAACACACACGCACAGGAAATTAATGTGAGTCAACTCCCTGTATAGCTATCCTTATCTCAACTAGCAAAAACCCTTGTTCCTTTCTATTATTGCTTATACTCTCTCTTCAACAAAATTAGAGGTAAGGGCAAAATAGTTTCTGCTGGGTACTTAGGGGGTAGGGGGTAGAGGGAGGGGGCGGAGTGGGTGGTAAGGGAGGGGGTGGGGGCATGGGGGAGAAGTGACCCAAGCGTTGTATGCACATGTGAATAATAAAACAATTAAAAAAAATAAGACGGGGACTTGCTTAATTGCTCAGGTTGACCTCAAACTCAAGATGCCTCCTGCCTCAGCCTCCCAAGTACAGGGATTATAGGCAGGACCAAGATGCTCAGCTCAAATAATGTATTTTAAAAGCCAGTATGAAATTTGGCAGAGCAAAAGAGAAGATTAAGAATCAACAATGGCATGCAGTGTGGTAAAGTCAACCAAACAAAAGTGAAAACAAGATTTAACCTACTTAATGATGTGGTTATAAAGACACATTTGCCTTTAAAATAAAATTTTGCTACATTGTAAATATCTTAAAGACTGTAGCTATATGATGTAAGTCCCATCTTGTTATTCTCAAACTTAATATTCATAATTTCAACTATTTGGAAATTTTCCTAAGAAGCATATCATGAAGTCATAAGCATATAAGGAGGAAACCTGAATACCTCTCCTTTGAGGCTGATTTATTTTATACCAACCCATGTCCAAGTAGCTGATTCTTATTTGTTTGTTTAGAAAATGTAACAACTTATTAGGAAGACCTTTCTGAAGAAGCATAAAAACGGTATTTTTGTTTCTGATGGCACTGGTGTTTCAACTCAGGGCCTCGCGCTTGGTAGGCTGGCACTCCTACCACTTGAGCTACTCAGACTCCACCAGCCCATTTTTTGTTATTAGTTTTTTTGAGATAGGGTCTTGCAAACTATTTCCCCGGGCTGGCTTCAAGCCAGGAATCTCCTGATCTCTGCCTCCTGAGTAGTCAGGTTTACGGGCATCAGGCTCAGTATTCTTTTCTTTTTATCATCCGAATAATATATATACCATTTGCTGAAAACATGATTCATCATAAACCCTTCATCTTTTTTTAAAGTTCTGCTAAGTTTTACCCTTGAACATAATAACAATGAAATATATATTTTGTTTTTTTCTGTGGTAGGTTATAGTAGCTTCTTAATGACTTTTGGGATTTTCTATTTTTATGACTTTCCCCATGAAGTAATGCTTTGTGCCTTTTGTCTTCCTGAAGACTGTACATACCTCTTGTATACATTAGGTGTTTAATATCTATTGAATCCTAGGTAGAAGAATTTAAAATCACTAATATTTAGCTTTAAAATATTCTTAAAAAAAACTGGTTATGGAAAAATATTATTTTACTGTTGTAAAACACCTTTTACAGATTCAAAATGAAATATTTTTGGATGAAATGGCATGTCAGGATTTGCTGCAACAAAGAAGAAAAGTAAGCATTGCAGCACATTGGAAACTTTTAAATATGGGTGAAGAGTATAAGAAGGTTTTGAAATGGGATGAATGTGAGAAATCTCATCTGGGAGCTATTAAATATGAATGCAGGTTATGCAGAAGTTTGTAAAACTATTCCTCAACAAAAGAATGTTTGAGAATTCTTGTAACTTAAAAAACTCTTAACTTATACTGAAATTGCATACCAGAGAATCTAATGTATTACTAGATTAAATATTAATTACATGTTAAGAACCCACCAAAGAAAAAGAAATAAACCAAATGTATAAAAGTCTTCATTTCTGGGTTTGATTAAAGATGCAAACATCCTGCAAAACACAAAACTACAAAAATTCCTAGAACAATGGAAAAATCTAAATACCTTCCAGTTAACAATGATGTCTTTGTTGTAACACCAAAGGTTAAATACATCCATGGAAGAAAATTGATAAGCTGTACTTTATTAACAATTTCTTCACAACAAAACTGTTAAGAGAATGAAAAGAAAAGAAACAGAGTGGGGAAAGATATTTACAAAAGACATACATGACACTTAAAACTCAAGAACAAAAACAAACCTGATTTTATAAATAAGCTAAAAAATTTAACAGTCGTGTCACCAAAAAAAATATATTGTAAAGGAAAAAATACTCCACCTAATATGCCAAATGCAAATAAAAGTAACAATGACTTACCACAACAGAACTCCCAGAATGGCCAAAATACAATACCAAATGCAGACAGGGAACAAAAGTAACTTTTACTGCTAGTGGAAATGCAAAACTAGTACACTTTGGAAGACAGTTTGGGAGCTTCTTAAAAACTAAACATACTCTTATCATATGATCCAACCATCATGCTCTTTGGTACTTATCCAAAGGATATGAAAACTTAAATCCACATGAAAACCTGAACATGAATGGTACAGCAGCCTTATTCATAACTGTCAAAACCTGAACGCAACTAAGCTGTCCTTCGGTAGGCAAACGGATAAACTGTGTGGCACATGCATGTGATAGAATATTATTCAGAGCTAAAAAGAAATGAGCTATCAAATCATGAAAAGACATAGAGGAAACTTAATTGTATATTATGAAGAGAAAGAAGACATTTTGAAAAGGTTGCAGTCTGTATGATTCCAACGAAATGCTAGTTTGAGGAATATTGTCTTTTTTTTCCTTTTAGTGATGGTGGGGTTTGAATTCAGGGCATCATAGTTGGTAGGCAGGCATTCTATCAATTGAAACACGCCTCCAGTCTTTACTTATTAATTTCTTTATTTAGTCAGTACTGAGTTTGAACCCAAATAAATGACATTCCGGAAAGGACAAAACTATATAGACAACAACATAATCAGTGGTTCTAAGCAGATGGGAAATGGAAGGGATGAACAGGCGGCACACAGAAGATTTTTTTAAGGTGGTGAATATAGTCTGTATGACATTGTGATGGTAAGTACACATCATTACATGTCTGAACCGATAGAGGGTACTATGCCATGAGTGAACCCTAATGCAAAGTATGCACTTAGGTAATAATGATGTGTCAATGAATTCATTAATGGTAACTAATGTACCACTTTGCTGGGGAATGTTGACAATGCATGTGTTGAGGGCAGGGTTTTTGTCTGTTTATTTTTTGAGAAATGTCTGTTCCTTCTACTCAGTATGACTGTGAAGCTAAAGCTATCCTAAAATATAAAGGTTTTTTGTTTGTTTGGTTTTTTTTTTTTGTTTTTGTTTTGTTTTAGTGAAGGAGCTTAGTAATACAGTACTTGCCTAGAATGCCCAAGGCCATGGATTCAATCCCAATACTGCAAAAAGAAATAAAAAGTAAACACACACATCCACATTTAAATTATGTTATTACTAATATTTCCACTTCAAAACTTTTGCTTTTGTTTTGAAACACAGTCTTGCCCAGGTTGTAGTTGAATTTCTAGGCTCAAGTGATCCTGCCTCAACCTCCTAAGTAGCAGGGACTATACACATGTGCCAGTGTCTCCACCATTAAAACTTTAATGATGCTTAAACAGATTAACCTAGATGAATAAGATCATAAATTCACAGAATCAAATAACCCTAGAACTGAAAGGAAATTTTTAAAGAATCACAGAAGTCTCTTCTTGTTCGTTCTTCCCTAGAAAACAGATCTTCTTGTTACTCACCCTTATTTCTAAAAATAAGTGACATGTAGTTTCAAAAGATCTTTTCATCTTTTTTAGGGTTAGATTACTTCATTTCCCACAACATATACCTCTATAGATTACACATTATGATTATGAGATATTACTTAGTTAATAAACATAAAATTATATTAGAATTACTATTTGTACCTTAAATTTCCTTGCCTTCAGCAGACTAGAAGGTTGATTCTAACTGAAGTTAATTAATATCAACTTTTTTAATATTCAAGTTTGGATGGAGAGACACTGTTCTATAGAAAATAAACTTTTGTGTCAAATCAAGCTCAATTTTGATACTGGAAAACAATTTGCTCAACTATTCATTTTGTAATTTGCCACCCCCTCAAAAAACTTAATCTATTTTAATATGGAGGGGAGAAACAATATAAAAACATTTGGGACACACTCGGCAGCAGGTAGTTTTAAGTATATCCTGCACTACTCATAGCAACTAACTCAACTATGAGCTTATACTTTGATGGTGGGAAATTAATTTGGTACTTTAAGAACATCTTGGTATTATAAGTAAACATTTTAAAAGGAAGATTTTCTATATCTCAGATTACCAAAATAGTAGGAGCAACTTTAACCAGCAAAATTGCTCTGTACAGTAGTCTTCCCACATATGCTACCTTCAATTGAACCACACATTTTGTACCTCAAACCCATTAGGCAAGACCTGCTTCCTAGCGCCTACTATATATAGTCTAAGTTTCCAGATTCAGCTACTACATTCCAAAATGGCAGGAAGTATTCCAAATGTCTTTCGAGGTATTTTTAGTTCTATATAATCTCTAAAATATCCTCTTTTTTCTTTTTTTTAAGTTTCACACTGTAACACTCTGAAATCTAGCAAGTATCTAAGAACATGTGTCCCATTACTTATTCTTGGGTTTTTTTGTTTGTTTTGGTTTTGCAGTACTGGGAATGAAACCCATGGCCTTGCACATATTAGGCAACCAAACACTCTAACACTGGGCTATACCACTAGCCTGATTATTCATTTTACAAACAGTTATTTAACACCAACCGTCATGTGTGCTTTTCTTTACTAGCTAGTTATAAAAGTTTTAGTGTAGTAATCTATAAAAGTAAATCAATAATTATAACTCAGCACAATGCCATAAATACTCCCCTTGAAGTATAAGTACCAGATGCTAGGCAGACCCATATTTCATTCTGTATGGAAAGGAACTAGAATCACACAAGAACACCAAGCAAGAAGTTAATCCACTCAATTTATCCTGAATAAGGACCCTGACTGGACCACAATTTGTAGTTTGGCAAACTATAAATTATACCAGAAAACCAAACAACACAAATTAGGAGAGTGTATCTTGAGAAATCCAAAATAAGAATTCAGACTTTATAATAAAGAGCTAACTGCAACCCAGAATCTTCTGGATGATTGACTTTGGGAATCTTGCCTACATAAAACTAAGATCCCAAGGTAGAAGTGTTTGAAGTAGGGATAAAGGTGAGGAAAAAAAAATCATAAAGCAATTCATAGAAAGACTTGAGCAGATCAAATGTCCACCTCTTCAGTCTTGGCTAGAAATCAAGCAAAAGTGACAAGGAACTGAAAAATAACCTTATGAGCATCAAAAAGAATTCCTCTTGTATGCAACTTCCTCAGATGAACATAAGATTGGCCTTTTAAATCCATTGAATTAAAAATAAAGAGAATGAAATGTGATCCTGGCTTAAGCAATAGTGCATCACTGCACCATCTGCCTTAGTGATGGAAAGCTAAGCCAACAGGATCTCGGGTTTGAGACCAGTCTAAGTTACAAGATAAGTTCCTATCTCAAAAATGATCTTTCATGTTACTGTAGTTAAAAATTACAACGTCTTCACAATACTTCAACGAAATATTAACAGAGCAATAAAGCTTATTCATTTTCATGTAAATAGCACAATTTTCACAATCGAGTTTAACTATGTGAAGAACTTACATCATGAAACAGTTTTCTATCAGCAGCCAGTTGTTTAGATGCCAGTGTCTTGGTAACATGATAGAAGGTAAGTAATGCTCTGTGCTGTCGAAGATCATCTTGGACTTTAACGGACTCTATAAGAGTGGGAATCAGTTCAGGCCATTGTCTAGGACAATCCAACCGAGCGACTTTTGCAATCAGTACTGCAATCTGAGTTGCAATCTACAGAAAAAAAAATTAATCATCAGAAATAAACATGTGAAATCAAGGCAATGGACAAGAAATGCATTCCTACTTTCAAAATCACCTTTTTAGCTAAGTATATATTTGACAAAAATTGATTAAAATTACACTGAACTATTAAGACACTGGCCAATGGACTTCTAGAACCCTTTTAGGAGTCTATAATGTCCCTTTTCCAATTACACGTCAATGTAAAGCTAAGGTTTCTTTATACAACTTCCACCAAAAGAATTATCACAAAAGGGCTAGCAGAATGACCTAGCAAGCATGAGGCCCTGACTTCAATAACCTAGAACCACCAAAAAAAAAAAAAAAAAAAAAAGAATTATTGCAAGAGTAGAGTAAAATAAAGCAAATATGAGAATCTATGTCTCTTTTAACTATCCAGACATTAAATGTAAGCAAAAATGTAAAACAATGTCACTCTTCTCACTAAATTTTTATTGCTTTGGGAAATGCTACTGCTCATTTAAAAAAATGCTCTTACATCTGGTTTAATTATTTTAAAATTAATTGACACCTTTACATTCTCAGCTTTAATTTCTAATACAGTAAATATCACAAATACCACTTATGAGCTCTTTAACTTTAGTATTGTGAAGAGATTCTGCAGTTTCCAAGTTTAAAAACCACTACCCAGGGGATGAGGATGTGGTTCAAGTGGTAAAGAACCTACCCAGCAAACATGAGCCCTGAATTCAAATTCAAACCCCAGTACTGCCAAGAAAAAAAAAGAACCATTGCCCTAAGTGTAAAAATGATCACCAAATAGTAGTTATATAAATTATGATATTTCTATAGATCGGTATTTCTGAAATACTGGCTGACAGAACACATATGCAGTGATTTATCTCTAAACCACCCAAAGCCCTCTGCAACCAGCTCCTGCCTACTGAGACCAACTCCAGTCTCCTTTATCTTTGTCAAGGAATTACAAATCAGAGAGCTGAAATCATTTAAAAGGATCAAGATAAAACTACATCAGAAATACTATCAAATACAGTGTGCTTTAATATTCACATTTTTAAATCAAGTATAATAAATAATATCACCTTGGAAATATTTAAGAAGTTTTAAATCTATAAGCAAAACAATTCATTCTTAGAAGGAAATTCACAATCAGGAAAAGAAAAAAATAAAACCATATCATTTATGATCTATTTGTCACAGAGTAGTGGGAATTAAAAATGTAATAGATGCAGGAAACAGACAAAAACCTGAAGCTATCCTTGGTTTTCAAGGAGGAGAGAGTACACAAATTAAATCACCAAAAATAAATTTAGGAGTTTCATACTCCCATACTTCAATCATGTAATAAATTGTGTTCTTTTTCCTGTTTAAATAAAATTAATTTCTATGCAGTAAGACTACAATTATTTAAAGATGTGCTGGAAACACTAGCTCAAAAACTGAGAAAGCTGCAAAGTATAGAAATACACTGTAAAATGACTTCTAGATTTTAAGTCATGAATAGCCAAATCTAACCAAATTCTTAAACCTGTAACTGGATCTCCAAATTTAAAGACCAGCAGAGAAGCTGTACATAATCATTACAAATGTAAGTAATGAAATTTGTTTGTTTGCAGTACTGGGGTTTGAACTCATGGCCTTGTACTTGCTAGGCAAGCACTCTACTCTTGAGCCACACCTCCAGTGTAAGATTTTATCTTTAATGCCATGAAACAAAGTTAATTTGGAAAAGCAGCAAAATTCAAGAGAAGGAATAATGAGCATTTTGTCACAAACCTGGCTTATAGGTTCATTGAAGTTGGTGATGAGCCCTGCCCGCAATGTACATTTTTCCTCCTCTGAAAGAGCACTACAAAAAGACAAATTTATTATACTCCCACCTAATAGTGAACACATACCAGCATTACTATGAATTTAAACAATGAAAAGCCTTTAAACATGTGAGCCTGTTTGTTTTTGGGGAAAAAGCACTTCCATTAACTGAATACTGGCAACTGAGCTAGTGAGAAGCATAGCTTCTTCACAAATAAGCATAGCACAGTAAGCAACAGAAAATAAGACAAATCTAGGGTAATTAATATCAATAGTTTGATATTCACTTTTATTGATGTAAAAACAGGTGCTTACAAAAAATTAATTTAGCTTAAAAAAGCTTTAAAAATCCTGTAGTATTTAATCATAATTTACACTTTCTTTCAGCTATTACAACTATATTATCATTATAACCAATAAAACAAAATGACTTATTAGAGAAGCCATGTAAAATTTAATTGGACCAGAGCATTAGAAAAGTAGATGCCGCTGGACCATTATTTATATCTCAATAATGTACGATTTCTCGTCACTAACTGCTTCATTTCTCTGCAATATTATGAACTATTCTTAAAATAAGATAAGGGTTTACTTTATACCACAGTATTACCAAAAGTGTAGCCTAAAAGTACTTTACTTGCTTCCCATATTATTCAAGGGCCTGTTATTTGTACTTTGAAAAACTCAGTTTTTTAAAAAAGGGTTAATAAATATAAAAATGTACAGAGTTATATTGCCATCTATAAGACAGCAAAAATTATGTTATTTACTCAGCAAAGTTCATTATTTTCTATCAGATAAATTCCAGGGTTATGTCTACATTACCTTTCCATCAATTATAAAACATGAAATTGAGATTGGAGGTGTAGCTCAAGTGGTACAGCACATCCTCTGCAAGCACGAAGTCCTGAGTTCCAACACCAATACCACTCCTACCCTCCCCCCACCAAAAAAAACCCCACATACAATTAACTATCAAGGTATATTTGCTCACTTAACCCTCTACATTGCAGTTGCAACTAACTCTAATGAGACTCCTACCACAGAGGTAAAAACTGCAAGACATAGGAATATTCGACTGCTTCAGAAATAATATGCTTCCTTCTAGATAGGTTTTGTACAAATCCGAAACATTTTACTTCTTTACAAGAGTTCAATATAACTCATATATGCAAAATGATCTTTACAAGCAGAAGACCAAAAAGATTACACCACATACCACACACATACATACAGAGAAATAAAACCCATGGAGAAAAGCAATGATAATGGTTGTTAACTATGTGGAATATTTTTCTTTTTCATCAGCTAACACACTTGTTTTATTTTGGTTTTTTCCTTTTAAGTACCATATGCTGTGCAAAATTCCAAAGACCATGCTAATCTTCTCTGTATTCTTCCAATTTTAGTATATATGCGAATAAATAAACACTAACAAATTCTTTTGCATAAGCATGTACGTTCTCACCCTTCTTGAATTTGGAAACGATTACAATGAGGAACTGATGAACTTACTGAGGTGCTGCACGTCTCCAATAACGATCAATCCCATGCTTAAAGTACAGCACAGCAAGCCACCTTACATTTATATCAAGAGTGTGGTTGGTGAAAATATTCTGTGGATAAAAATGTATTAGAATTAGCATGTAAGAATTTTAAAGTATAATTAATATACACCCAACAGGGCTGTAAGCATGGCTCAAGTAGTAGAGCACCTGCTTGGCTAGCCCAAGGCTCTGAGTTCGAACCCCAATACTGACAAAAATAAATCAATAAATAATCACCACAAGCATTGGATAGATTTTAATTAATTTTTTTAAATTTCAGCACTACATTCCAAACTGATATTTCCTAAATACATATATTTCTACAATTCATACAGAAAGCACACCTACTCAGCCAGGTGTAGTCCTATACCTGTAAGCCCAACACTCAGGAGGCTGAGGCAGATACATTACAAGTTCAAGGCCCACCTGGACTACATAGTGGTCCCTGCCATTTAAAAAAAAGAAAAAAAGAAAGAAAGAAAACATGCCTACTTAGTAGCCTATCCTACTCAGTAGCATGTTCATTGTACAAGCTAAATAATTAAAACACATGTGGAAGATTCACTATGCTATTCTACTTATAGGTGTGTTTCACATTTTTCCCTAATAAAAAATTAAATGAAGAAAAAAGAAATATAATCACACACAAACAATAAAATACCCCATAAATTAAAAAAGAAAAAGTAGATATACCACAGCATAGATTTAAAGATTCTAATGACTGAAAAACTTTCAGTTCATACATGCTAAGAAATAAACAATCTAGTCAACAGTAACACACTCTTCACCCAAAACAATCATACTTACAAATAAGTTTGATAGTACTTTTAAGTGATATAAAGCCAGGAGTGATGTGATTATCTTCAACTCAAAATCAGCCATTACTCAAAAAATTTATCTACCTGGTTAATCCAAATAATAATCCATGTAATCCCTGCTTTGTACAGTAGGGGGACACAATAAAAGTAGCAATGTAAGCTAAACCATGCAAATGAGGAAATTGGAATCTTTCCATGACTTTTAAAAATGTTAATCAAAACAATAAAACACCCTTAGTATCAGCTCTAAATGTACAGGGAAATGAAAATAGTAAAATTAATATTGATGTTATAATTTTAAAAATTCCGAAAAAAAAAAAACTTATCTAGAATAGTTGATGCATAGAATAAATGTAGAATGTGTTAGGTACTCAGGAGATGCTGACTACCTGCACTACACCTCAAACCAGAATGAACTCAAATTCCCAGATATTATCTCTTAAATTCAAGCTTCTGTGGAAAAGTCCTAAAGCCAAAAATAATATGGAAGTAAGTTTTTTGCTATGAAAATAATATGTATGTGTTTAGTATTAAAAAACAAGTACATACACAACAATCTCACTTTTAGAAAATTTGTATATGTATAAAAATTACAAAGAAAAAAATGTATACTTACTACTTACTCCTTAAGACCCCTGACAACTGAGTTAGAGTTCCCCTTGATGGATCTCCATTATTCAAAAAAAAAAAATGCACATCTTTCACCACATTAACCATATTTAATCTTGACACTTCACACATCTACCTTCCACACTAGACTGAGTCTTGTCTTATGCCTGGAATCTACAGTGCCAGCCACAGCAGGAACTTCATAAATATCTATAAGCAAAAGAGTGACTGAACGGAAACAATCAGGAATACTGTGAAAGTTGGTGGGGTTTCAGTCAGTCAGTCTCAGCTACAGATGCCAATCCAAGTAGAAACCGTTTGGAGCACTAACCTGACATTTGTATAAACTTGGGAATCCCCAGACTAGAATGGGCTAAAATAGATTAAAAGTGGCAAGACACTCAAACGCAGCAGCTTTCTAACCTATTCTTAATATCTATTTCTTCTAAAAGAATCTCAAAAGAAAATTACAGCTAGTATAAATAAAAACAGAAAAAATTTAGGCAGTTTGAGGTAAGGGACATCAGGCCATCAGTCCCTTATACCCTGCAACAGGTTTCCCAGATGTTTGTAAGGTCTTTCTTGGTAAACTGAGACTCCTACGGTCTCAATAAAACCAGCCTTGTTTGGTATCTACATAAAGAAAGATATGTGTACGTGTGTGTATACATACAAATAGATGTATATAAGGCAGACTCCATCTGCCTGTCTGGGGTGCCTCACCATACTCAGTTGAAGATAAGACATGTATGCAGTATTTTATATAAATGTCTACATGAACAAGCTCAAAAACATATATTCTTCATAAACATACTTTATAAAAACATATTAACTTATTAATATGTTTTAATATTAATATTAATATGTTGTTTTAGGCGTCCCAAAACAAAGACATAATAAAATATAGGAAAAAAGACAGTTAATTTTGTTAACTCATACATTACACAAAAAATAAACAAAAACGCCTATTAGTTTTAATGACCCAAATTAAGTAGTTCCAAAAGAATCATATTTTGACCTGAAAAATCACAGGGCTAACTACAGAGCATATCCACTAAAATAAAAATATGGAGAGAAAAGGTATTCAGAATTTTCTAAAGGAAATTTTATGCCCCAAATTTATAAACATGATGCTGGGATAATGAAGTAAGAGTAATGACATTTTCTGCAGTGTCATTTAAAAGTCAACCTATTTATTACCTTCTTGTTACTAAGCCTAATAGTCAACTTTCAATAAGTATGACTGTAAACATTTAACTTCTCCCATAGTCATGATCAGTATCTTCTTAAATTTAACAAATAATTCAAACATTTTGGCCAAAAAGTCAAAACATGAATGTCAGATGCTATATTATTCTATTTTGTAAGATATGGTAAATAATTTTGCTCTGAATTTGTGACCCAGTCACAAATACTAGGTTAGTTTTTTGGTCCACTGGTCATTGCCTTGACAAGAATCCAACTGCCAATCATCAAAGTTCTAAATTTTTCAGAAGAAATAATAGGGACCACCTTCAACACAAAAACACTTCTTTGGAGTCTTTTCTCTCCACCTTTATCTATACTTTATCTCTCCCCTTATCTATATTTTATCCTGTTATACTAAAATAAGTCCTTGCTAAAACTTAAAAAAAAAAAAAACAACTTCTTTTATTCTGTCATTGAAAAAGCAATTTTGATTAACCAAAACCTTTTAAACACCAAGGTTTAGTTAAAGCACATATTGCTAATTAAGTTATTACTTCCCATTACACCCAGGAGAAGATCAGATGTGTCAAGAAAATGAAATTTCTAGGTGAGAAAAGGAAATATAATGATTAAAGTGAAATATGGGGTTATGGGGTAGCTCAGTGGTGAGTGCTTGCCTAGCATGCACTAGGCCTTGTGTTTGATCTCCAGCACTGGAAAAAAGGAAAAAGTGAAAACACTGTGCATGATATTCCTAAACCTGATGCTACAATATGGAGAATGGAGCAATATAAGTTCTGAGAGAGATGAAGACACAATATGAAAGTATACAACCTATAATCCTGATGTCAGCATGAATGTGCTAAACTTGAAAAACTCATCACAGTGGGTGCCTTCTGAGCAGACACTATGAATACCCTGTTCAATTATTTACACAGAATGGATGTTTTAAACAGTAAAAGTATGAAAGTTTTAATTAACCCATAAAGAATATAACCAAAGAAAATGAGTTCCTTCTGTCAAAACATATAATTAAATTGCTGTAGAAAGGAGAGATACCAAATGTTGATCCATCAACAAATATTTCATAACACCCTCAACAAGCCATGCCCTAAATTAATACAATGGTAATACAATGGCAGCCATTGGACCAGTTTCATTAAAGGAAACCTCCACTAAATCTACACTTTTATACAATTATTAAAATCATGTCTCATTTTAAAATAAATTATTTTAGAACTTACCAGCAATACGGAATAGAAACCTGGCTGTGTCTCCCACTGTTTCAATTGCTCCTCGGCTGGTTTTAAAACAGCAGTATCCTGACTGGTGGCCTGAGTTAAGACCTGAAGAACTACAGTGCTGGCACTATTGAGATCCATGGAAACCTGCAATTATATGTTAACATACCTAAATGCATATTTTACATAAGAAAAAATTAACAATAACAAATGGAGGAGGAAAGCTTTTATGTTTTTCACTTTGTTTACCTACTCTTAATGGTTCTGATTTCCACCTCTTCTTTGTACTATCCAGGCTCTTATTTAAAACACACATAATTGAAATCCCTTTTGCTTAAATCATTTTTTTCTAAAGAAATTTGCCTTTTATTGTTTTTATAAATAGGACAGTAGTAAATTAGGAGGCGGGGAGACCCATATACACAAAATCCAAAACTCTTAAATTCTGATTAAATACCATTGTCTGGGGAGGTGAGGCAGGAGCAGAAAGATGGTGAGCTTGAGGCTAGCCTGAGCTATAGAGAGTTCCAAGGCAGCCTTGTTCAAAAACAAACACAGGGCCGAAGTGTGGCTCAAGTGGTAGGGTATCTGCCTAGCAGGCCCTGAGTTCAAAGTCCATACCAACAACAGCAAAAAAAAAAAAAAAAAAAAAAAAAAAAAAAAAACCCTCACTGCCTATCCAAGACTCTTATAATAATAATGTCTTCTGTCTTTATCTTAAAAAGAAATTAATGTTATATAAGTATTAAGGTATTTAGCACATACTAGCACCCAACTTTATCCTTGACAAAAGCAGAAGGAAGAGGAAAAGGGAATGCTTTTCCTCATTGGTGCCAGCAATAGTAAAGGTTCAAAACATTTTAAAGATAAAATCATACTCAGGAAATGCTGTTAAAAACATGAATTAACTATAATCCCAGCATTCAGGAGGTGCAGGGAGAAAGAACACAAGCTTAAGGCCAGCCTGGGCTACATAGTTATTCTGTGTGTTAACAAACAACAACAAAAAATCACTTTGCGAGAAAGCAGTCTTTTCTATCAAAGTGTGTGTGTTGCCATTTTAATTATCTGTTCTGTCATTTTATTGTCTGTCATTCCAGGTTCTTCTTCAGGATTCTTGCTAAGCCCCTTTGCCTGTGAAAATTGCCCTCCATGCTGCATATCTTAAACCCTTCCCCAAGTTAGCATAGAATTTCAGCCAATCCAAAAGACTGTGAACTTTTGATCTGGTATTGCTGGATCAAATGGTAGATCGATGTCCAGCTTTTTAAGTAGCCTCCAATTTTTTTCCAGAGTGGTTGTACTAGTCTACATTCCCACCAACAGTGTAAGAGGGTTCCTTTTTCCCCGCATCCTCACCAGCACCTGTTGTTGGTGGTGTTGCTGATGATGGCTATTCTAACAGGGGTGAGGTGGAATCTTAGCATGGTTTTAATTTGCATTTCCTTTATTGCTAGAGATGGTGAGCATTTTTTCATGTGTTTTCTGGCCATTTGAATTTCTTCTTTTGAGAAAGTTCTGTTTAGTTCACTTGCCCATTTCTTTATTGGTTCATTAGTTTTGGGAGAATTTAGTTTTTTAAGTTCCCTGTATATTCTGGTTATCAGTCCTTTGTCTGATGTATAGTTGGCAAATATTTTCTCCCACTCTGTGGGTGTTCTCTTCAGTTTAGAGACCATTTCTTTTGATGAACAGAAGCTTTTTGGTTTTATGAGGTCCCATTTATCTATGCTATCTCTTAGTTGCTGTGCTGCTGGGGTTTCATTGAGAAAGTTCTTACCTATACCTACTAACTCCAGAGTATTTCCTACTCTTTCTTGTATCAACTTCAGAGTTTGGGGTCTGATATTAAGATCCTTGATCCATTTTGAGTTAATCTTGGTATAGGGTGATATACATGGATCTAGTTTCAGTTTTTTGCAGTTTTCCCAGCAGTTTTTGTTGAAGAGGCTGCTATTTCTCCATCATATATTTTTAGCTCCTTTGTCAAAGATAAGTTGCTTATAGTTGTGTGGCCTCATATCTGGATCCTCTATTCTGTTCCACTGGTCTTCATGTCTGTTTTTGTGCCAGTACCATGCTGTTTTTATTGTTATTGCTTTGTAATATAGTTTGAAGTCAGGTATTGTGATACCTCCTGCATAGTTCTTTTGACTGAGTATTGCCTTGGCTATTCCTGGCCTCTTGTATTTCCATATAAATTTAACAGTAGATTTTTCAATCTCTTTAATGAATGTCATTGGAATTTTGATGGGAATTGCATTAAACATGTAGATTACTTTGGGGAGGATCGACATTTTTACTATGTTGATTCTACCAATCCATGAGCATGGGAGATCTCTCCACTTTCTATAGTCTTCCTCAATCTCTTTCTTCAGAAGTGTATAGTTTTCCTTGTAGAGGTCTTTCACATCTTTTGTTAGGTTTACACCTAGGTATTTGATTTTTTTTGAGGCTATTGTAAATGGAATTGTTTTCATATATTCTTTTTCAGTTTGTTCATTATTAGTGTATAGAAATGCTAATGATGTTTCTATGTTGATTTTATATCTTGCTACCTTGCTATAGCTATTGATGATGTCTAGAAGCTTCTGAGTAGAGTTTTTTGGGTCTTTAAGGTATAGGATCATGTCGTCTGCAAATAGGGATATTTTGACAGTTTCTTTACCTATTTGTATTCCTTTTATTCCTTCTTCTTGCCTAATTGCTCTGGCTAGGAATTCCAGTACTATGTTGAATAGGAGTGGAGATAGTGGGCATCCTTGTCTGGTTCCTGATTTTAGAGGGAATGGTTTTAATTTTTCTCCGTTAAGTATAATGCTGGCTGTAGGTTTGTCATATATAGCTTTTATAATGTTGAGGAACTTTCCTTCTATTCCTAGTTTTCTTAGAGCTTTTATCATGAAATGATGTTGGATCTTATCAAAGGCTTTTTCTGCATCTATTGAGATGATCAAGTGGTTTTTGTCTTTGCTTCTGTTAATGTGGTTTATTACGTTTATTGATTTTCGTATGTTGAACCACCCCTGCATCCCTGGGATGAAGCCTACTTGGTCGTGGTGAATAATCTTTTTGAGGTGTTGCTGAATTCGGTTTGCCATTATTTTGTTGAGGATTTTTGCATCAATGTTCATTAAGGAGATTGGCCTATAGTTCTCCTTTTTGGAGGTGTCTTTGCCTGGTTTTGGGATAAGTGTAATACTGGCTTCATAAAATGTGTTTGGCAGTTTTCCTTCCCTTTCTATTTCATGGAACAGTTTAAGGAGGGTTGGTATCAGTTCTTCTTTAAAGATCTGATAGAATTCAGCAGAGGATCCATCAGGTCCTGGACTTTTCTTTTTGGGGAGACTCTTGATTGCTGCTTCAATTTCATTTTGTGTTATAGGTCTATTCAGGTGATTAATTTCCTCTTGGTTCAGTTTTGGATGATCATATGTATCTAGAAATCTGTCCATTTTAGATTTTCAAATTTATTTGAATATAGGTTCTCAAAGTAGTCTCTGATGATTTCCTGGACTTCCATGGTGTTTCTTGTTATCTCCCCTTTTGCATTCCTAATTCTACTAATTGGGTTTTTTCTCTCCTCATTTTAGTCAGGTTTGCCAGGGGTCTATCGATCTTGTTTATTTTTTCAAAGAACCAACTTTTTGTTTCATTAATTCTTTGTATGGTTTTTTTGGTTTCTATTTCGTTGATTTCAGCTCTTATTTTTATTATTTCTCTCCTTCTATTTGTTTTGGGATTTGCTTGTTCTTGTTTTTCTAGGAGTTTGAGATGTAACATTAGGTCATTGATTTGGGATCTTTCAATCTTTTTAATATATGCACTCATGGCTATAAACTTTCCTCTCAAGACTGCCTTAGCTGTGTCCCATAGGTTCCGGTAGGTTGTGTTTTCATTTTCATTGATTTCCAGGAACTTTTTAATTTCCTCTTTTATTGCATCGATGATCCACTCTTCATTAAGTAATGAGTTATTTAGTTTCCAGCTGTTTGCATGTTTTTTGTCTTTACTTCTGTTGTTGAGTTCTACTTTTACTGCATTGTGGTCAGATAGTATGCACGGTATTATTTCTATTTTCTTATATTTGCTGAGGCTTGCTTTGTGCCCTAGGATATGATCTATTTTGGAGAAGGTTCCATGGGCTGCTGAGAAGAATGTATATTGTGTAGAGGTTGGATGAAATGTTCTGTAGCCATCTACTAGGTCCACTTGATCTATTGCATATTTTAGATCTTGGATTTCTTTATTGAGTTTTTGTTTGGATGACCTATCTATTGATGATAATGGAGTGTTAAAGTCTCCCACAACCACTGTGTTGGCGTTTATATATGCTTTTAGGTCTTTCAGGGTATGTTTGATGAAATTGGGTGCGTTGACATTGGGTGCGTACAGATTGATGATTATTATTTCCTTTTGGTCTATTTCCCCTTTTATTAGTATGGAATGTCCTTCTTTATCTCATTTGATCAATGTAGGTTTGAAGTCTACTTTGTCAGAGATAAGTATTGCTACTCCTGCTTGTTTTCGGGGGCCATTGGCTTGGTAAATCTTCTTGCAGCCTTTCATCCTAAGCATATGCTTATTTCTGTCGGTGAGATGAGTCTCCTGTAAGCAACAAATTGTTGGATCTTCTTTTTTAATCCGTTTTGTCAAACGGTGTCTTTTGATGGGTGAATTAAGTCCATTAACATTAAGTGTTAGTACTGATAGGTATGTGGTGATTCCTGCCATTTAGTTGTCTTAGTTATTTGAAGGTTTGATTGTGTGTACCTAACTTGATGTTACTCTCTACTGTCTTGCTTTTTCTTATCCTGTGGTTTGGTGCTGCCTGCCTTTTCATGGTTAAGTTGGGTGTCACTTTCTGTGTGCAGGATCCCTTGCAGAATCTTTTGTAATGGTGGCTTTGTGGTCACATATTGTTTTAGTTTCTGCTTATCATGGAAGACTTTTATTGCTCCATCTATTTTGAATGATGCCCGGAAGATCTCACCCCACGCTCTTCTTGCTTTTAATGTTTCTGTTGAGAAGTCTGCTGTGATTTTGATGGGTTTACCTTTGTATGTTACTTGTTTTTTCTCTCTTACAGCCTTCAATATTCTTTCCTTAGTTTCTGAACTTGTTGTTTTAATGATGATATGTCGTGGAGTAGTTCTATTTTGATCTGGTCTGTTTGGTGTCCTGGAGGCCTCTTGCATTTGTATGGGAATAGCTTTCTCTAGATTTGGGAAATTTTCTGTTATTATTTTGTTGAATATATTATGCATTCCCTTCGCTTGCACCTCTTCTCCTTCTTCGATGCCCATGATTCTCAAGTTTGGTCTTTTGATGGAGTCAGTGAGTTCTTGCATTTTCTTTTCACAGGTCTTGAGTTGTTTAATTAATAGTTCTTCGGTTTTTCCTTTAATTACCATTTCATCTTCAAGTTCTGAGATTCTGTCTTCTGTTTGTTCTATTCTGCTGGATTGGCCTTCCATTTTGTTTTGCAGTTCTGTTTCATTCTTTTTTCTGAGGTTTTCCATATCCTGGCAGTTTTCTTCTTTATTGTCTATTTTTGTCCTGAGTTCATTTATCCATTTATTCATTGTGTTCTCTCTTTCACTTTGGTGTTTATACAGTGCTTCTATGGTTTCCTTTATTTCTTCTTTTGCTTTTTCAAATTCTCTATTTTTATTGTCTTGGAATTTCTTGAGTGTTTCCTGTACATTTTGGTTGACCCTATCCAGTATCATCTCTATAAAATTCTCATTGAGTACTTGTAGTATGTCTTCTTTTAAATTATTCTTGTGGGCTTCATTGGGTCCTTTGGCATAGTTTATCTTCATTTTGTTGGAGTCTGGATCTGAGTTTCTGTTGTCTTCATTCCCCTCTGGTTCCTGTACTAATTTTTTGCTGTGGGGAAACTGGTTTCCCTGTTTTTTCTGTCTTCCCGTCATTGTCCTTGGTGTTGTTACTGTCCCTGTACTGTGTGTAATTAAGTATTTTCTAGCTTGTAATAATAACAATGGTAATATTTAGAATGGAAGAGTGAGCTGAGATGGAAAGCAAGAAGTTAAAGAAAAGGGGAAAACAAATATACAGACAAGAGGGAGAAAGCAGAACTAGGTATCAGACAAGAGAGTTTCAAAGGTATAAACAGGGAGTGTTAGTGTACTAATCGACAGTAAGCTGAACAGACATTAGAGAGACAGAGAGAGGAATGAAAATCAAAGATAAAAAAACTAAAAAATAAGTAAATGAAGGTAATATATAAAAATGAATTAAAATAAAATGGAAAATAGAAAATTAAAAAAAAAAAAAAAAAAAAACCCAAAAAACTTCCAAGTTTATATGCAATGCAGTTTCAGTCTTAATAATTTGGGTGTCCATCTCAATCTCCAGTCCTGGAGTTGGTGCCTCAGATGTTGTTCTGTAGTTGTCTCATCAAAGGGGATGCATAAAGTAGAACAAAACTACACACTCACACACACACACACACTCACAAAAAAAAAAAAAAAAAAAAGCCCCACCAAGTGTCCCCAGTTCAAATGCAATACAGTTTCAGTAAGTTTTTCGGCTTGCAGGTGTAATTCGGTTGTTCTCTCATCAAAGGTAGGGAGAAAAAGAAAAAAAAAAGCATCTGGAGACAGTACTGAGTGGTATCTGCAACTGTGGCTTGCCTGCCTGCTGCTCTCAGCCTGTAGCTGGCTGCGTTATTTATGCAGATCTCTGGGGTGAGCTAGCACTCACCTGGTCCCACAGGCTTTGTTTGCTCAGAGTTCTCCTGTGCGGGAGCCTCTGCTACAGGCTTTCCCCTTTCCAAGCACTGGGAAAGGTGACACTGCCCCGCGTTAACAACTTGTTCTTACAAAAACTCTTTAAGTCCCACAAGAGTTACCTTAATCCCTTCTGAGGGCAGCTCCTTCAATGACCTAATGGCCTCCCTCTAGGCTCCATCATTTAAAGGTTCCACACCATGTCCCAACACTGCCACCCTGGAGACCAAACTTTCATGACAAGAACCCTTGGGGGTTGAACCACATCCAAACCAGAGTAATGACCTTGAGCCAGGCAAGCATTCTCAAAACAGTACCAAACACAGAAACTAAAGGAAAATAAAAAAATAGGTAAGTTCATCAAAATTCAAAGTATCAGCAAATGATATCATCAAGAAAGTGAAGACAACATACAGGATGTGAAAAAATACTCTAGAATATATAATGAACTTTTACAATCCAATAATAAAAATATAACTCAATTTAAAAACAGGCAAAGAATTTGAACAGTTACATGAAGAAGATACAGAAATGACCGGTAAGCATATGAAAAGATGCTCAACATCATTAGCCATCAGGGAAATGCAAACCAATCAAAACCACAATGACTTCAGACCCACTAAAATGATTATAATCAAACAGACACATAGGGCCTGCATGGCGGTACATGCCTGTAATCCCATCTACAATTCCAGCACTCAGAGAGAGGCAGGAGGATAGAGAGTTTGAGGCCAGCCTGAGCTACACAGTGAGATACTGTCTCAAAAAGAAAAAAAAACAAAACAAAACAGATAATTTGCTGGAAGTATAGCTCAGTAGTAGAATGTTTGCCTAACATCACAAGGCACTGGGTTCAATCCCCAACACCATCAAAAGAAAAAGCAAGATAATAAGAGGTACTGGTATTGATAAGAAAGAGAAACTGGAACCCTTGTGGTGGGAATATAAAATGCCATAACCTCTGAAAAAAAGTCTATAGTTCCTCATGTTAAACACAGAGATACTGCACAACCCAGCAATTCCACCTTATAGGTATGTGCCTGAGAGAAATGTGTTCTTCTACAAAAAAAGTACACAAATGGTAATGCTCACAGCAGCATTATTTGGAATAGCCCAAAAGTGAAAACTCAAATTCTGATCATATATTGATAAACACGTACATAAAATGCAGTATTTCTTTTTCTTGGTTTTTTTTTTTTTCTTGGCAATACCAGGGCCTCAATTCCAGGTTTCACACTTACTAGGCAGGAGCTCTAGCACCTAAACCATGCTTCCTGTTCTTTTTGTTTCAGTTATTTTTTAGATCTCTGTGTTTTTGCCCAGGGCTGGCCTCATACCACGATCCTATCTATGTCTTCCAGCAGCTGTGACCACAAGTGTGTGCCTCCAGGTCAGCCTCATTGATTGAAATGGGTCTCACTAACCTTTTGCCTAGACTGGCCTCGAACCATGATTCTTTCAATCTCTCCCTCCCAGGTATCTGGGATTACAGGCATGAACCACACACCTGAGAAAATATGTATTTCCACATAATGGAGTATTGTTTGGCAATTAAAAGGGAAAATCTGTACCATGCTAAATTATGAATGAACCTTGAAAACATCAGGCTAAACAAAAGAGGCCAGTCACCCACAAACAAAAAAAAAAAAATCATTCCATTATATGAAATATACATACCAGCAAATTTATAAAATCAAAAAGTAGGTAAGTAGTAGCAGGACTGCGGGCAAATGTGGAGAGACTATTATGGGGCATGTTTCCTATTTGGAATGATGAAAATATTCCAAAATTGGTTGTAGTCACAGTTGCACAATTCTGAGCGTAATAAAAACCACTGAATCGCATACTTTCAGTGGATAAATTGCATGGTCTGTGAATTACAAATCCATACACCTGTCTTTTTTAAGAGATTTGACTATGTAATGTCAAAATCAGCAGGAGGCAAGGAAAAGACAACAACTGATGATAATTCAAGGAAAGGAACAGTATTGGTTCAAGAAATTAAAGCAAGGCAAAAGGATAGAAGACCTTTTTTTTTTTAACGTAATGTAGGTTGGCCTCCAACTCAGGATCCTCCTGGCTTCTCCTTCCTGGTGCTGGGATTACAACAGTGCACCATGATGCCCAGCCAATGTAAGACTTTTAACAAAAGCCAAGGTGGTTTCCAAAATGTTTAGCCACACACAAATCCACATTGCACTGTTTGGAGTCATTTCAGCTTTTCAACAGAAGCCTTCTGGCAGTTGGACCAAAGAAATCCTCTGTACACGCATTACAGGTTGTTTAGCATCCCTATGTCCCTGTACATTGTATGTTAACAACACCTTCTGGAGACTGACTAAAGAAGGTTCAATATACTGCATTTCCCAATATGGGCTGAAGAAAACTACCAGAGCTAGTGATGATTCCTATGATACTTCATGTAGACTATAAAGGACTGGCCCATGGTTTATTTTTTTGTTTTGTTTTCATTTTTTGTCGTTGTTGTTGTTGTTCACACCTACAATCCTAGCCACTCAGGAGCCAGAGATGGGGAGGAATGAGGTTTGAAGCAGCCCTGGGCAAACAGTTCCACAAGACCCTATCTCAAAAACACCCAACACAAAAAGGGCTGGTGGAATGACTCAAGTGGCAGAGCACCTACCTAGCAAGCATAAGGCCCGGAGTTCAAACCACAGTACCACCAAAAAAAGAAGGAAAAAGAAAAAAGAAATTCCTATAAGCTAAATCACAGTCCATTGCACAAGTCTACTAAGAGAAGAAAACACAATTTTGAGGAATTATGGCTAGGAGATACTAGAAAATTGGTAAGTTGCCTGGTGTTAAAAGCAAACTAGAGAAAGGCAACCTGTTGGTCAGACATGGTGATGCACACCACCTATAATCCCAGCACGTGGGAGGCTGAGGCAAGAGGATCCTGAGTTAGAGGCCAACCTGGGCAACTTAACCAGCCTTGTCTCTTTACAAAGGGCTGGAATGAGGCTCAGTAGTAAAGCACTTGCCTAGCAGTGTAAGGCCTTGTGTTTGATGCCTAGTACTGAAGGAAAAAAAGGAAGGAAAGGGAAAGAAGGGGAGGAAAGGGAGGAAGGGAAGGAAGAAAGAAAAGAGCGAGAAAAGAAAAAATTAAAAAATGATACCTGGGCATGGTGGCACCTGCCTTAATTCTAGCATTTGGGATACTGAAGGATTTGAAGTTCCAGGCCAGACAGCTCAAAGCAAGTTGAAGGCCACCCTGAGTTACATATCAAGACCCTGCCTCAAAACAAAAAAAAAAAAAAGAAGGAAGGAAGGAAGGAAAAGTACTGGGGGGGGGGGGGGAGAAAAACCAAGCTTCTAGATCATCAAAGTAGAGAAGTAGGTGAAAGGTAAAATGAAATAACATTGGTAATTATTAAAGCTGGGTGATGGGTAGAAGAAGCTTAATTATACAATTCTATCTAGTGTACATTTTTAAATGGGCAGCTAATGGACACAGAAATCGTTAGAGTTACTGTTCACAGCAAACATTACCGCCTGTGGAAATGGTTAATTGCACTAGCTAGTAAAACACTCCTTCCTCCACACTAATATTCTACCTAGTACAGGTTTCTATTATTACACACACTTCCTTGCTTCATTCTGTCTCATCTACAAAACCATAAGTTGTTTAAAGGCAAGAAACTTGCCTTACTCATTTACATATGACATCAGTTAGCACAGCATAAGGGATACAGCAAATGCTTAGGTAATGTATGATGAACTAAACAAAGTAATGTGAGTTGTAAATGCTAAAAGTGGAAGACAAACTTAGAAAAGATGAGAAGAAGTCAGGGGACAAGAATCTTTCTAAAAGAACAAAAGTGGCATCACAGTAAGGAGAAATAATCTATGAAAAAGACTTAAGTGTAAACTGTATGCTGAATGGCTGGGAAAACAGAATAAATGAATGAACAGTCCATTCATTATCTTCCTATACTGAAATGGGGGCACATGAAGCCAACAAAACTTAACAATGCTTTTCACAGGGAATATCTAATACCTCTTGTTTTAATCTTGTGCTCTCCAATCAACTGATGTTTAGTTGGCTTATGACCATACTTTTCAACCTTTGTTTACTCAACAATTATATCTTAAATGCCTACAAATGCCAGACACTATTCTTGGCAATTGAGATACACAGATAAACCAAAAAGACAAAAAAAGAATTCATGTGCTGTGGAGCATAATTGCTAGTGTGGCAAGAAATAAGTAGGTAAATGATATAGTATAACAGTATGGAAATCAGCTGTGGTGGCACATGTGTGTAAATCAAACTATTCAGGAAGCACTGGCAGGAAGATCAAGAATAGGAAGACAGCCAGGCTCTGGTGGCTCATACCTGCAGTCCTAACTACTTGAGAGGCTGATATTGGAAGGATCAAAATTTGAGGCCAGCACAGGCAAATAGTTCACTAGACCCCATCTCCAAAATAACCAAAGCAAAATAGACTGGAGGTGTGGCTCAAGCAGTACAGCACCTGCTTAGCAAGCATGCATGAAGCCCTGAGTTCAAACACCAGTTCCACCAAAATAAAATAAAGTAAGAGTCCAAGGCCAGTCTGGGCACTTAGTGAGAACCTATCTGAAAACAAAACAAAAGGAGAGGTGTAATTCAAGTGGGAGGATGTCTGCACAGCACCAGAAGAAAAAAAAAAGCAGTAAACAGGGTCAGGAAGCAGCTGTTAGAAAAGTTCTATTCAATAAATGTGAGAATTTGTGCCTCACTGGAACTTTTTAGTATAATGACATTGGTAAACTGCAGTGAGTCCCTTGGTTTTTTTCTATACATAGTCTCCATGACTGATCACCCTGTAATAGAAAAAGTTAGGACTGGTAGAGTGGCTCAAGTGGTAGAGTACCTTTAGCAAGCATGAGTCCCTGAGTTCAAGTTCCAACCCCAGTACCTCAAAAAAGGAAGAAAGGAAGGAAGGAAGGAAGGAAGGAAGGAAGGGAGGGAGGAAGTAGGGAAGGAAGAACGGAAAGAAGGAAGGGGAAAAAAAGAAAAAAAACACCTTACCCTAAATAATACTGCCCATTCAAGCTGTGAATCCCTAACTGGAGTCACTACCACCTCTGACATTCCTTTACCATACAAAAACAACTAAAGAACAATTATGCTTATTGCTTTTATAATTCTTTCTCTGATAAGGCTGAGGCAGAAAGATCACATATTTAAGGTAAGCCTGGGTCTCAAAGGAACAAAAAAAGGAGGATATGGAAGAGAAGGAAGAGGACGACAAGCTGGGGATACAGCTCAGTGGTACAGTACTTGCCTAGCAGGCAAAGCCCTGGATTTGATACCCAACAACACACACACACACACGAAATGATTTAAAAGATTCCATTAGATTTAGTAACAAAGAGATGAATGATAACTGCCATGCCATATTCAGTGACTGCAAAGGATGGCCAGACTTCAAAATATTGAAAAAAGAGCAGTAATGAAGTAACAAATTTAAAGCAAATAATTATAGACAAAGCTGAAGAGCTTTAAGTTTAAGTTACTGTGGCAGAGTGGTTCAAGTGGTAGAGTGCCTTCCTACCAATCTTGAAGCCCTGAGTTCAAACCCCAGTGCCACCAAAAGAAAAAGACAGTTTAAGTCCTCATACTTAGTACCTATTGAGACTGAAAGTGGGATAACTGAGTATTAAGAACTGAATTGTTCCCCTAAAACTCACATGTTGAAAGCCCTAACCAAAGTACTCTTGGCATTTAGACATAAGAATTTTAAAGAGGTGATTAAGATAAAAGAAGGCAGGTCATTAGGATGAGGCACTAATCCAACATATGAAAAAGAGACACCGGGAATGCATGTACACAAAGTGATGACGATGTGAAAAGGCAGCAAGAAAGCAGCCATCTGCAAGCTAAGGATGGAAGCTTTCACAGGAAACCAAAGATATCTACACAGCCATCTTGAACACCCAGTCTCTAACACTAAATTTCTGTTTAAGCCACCTAGCCTGAGGTGTTTTGTTATGGTAGCCCTCGCAAACTAATACCCAGAAGAAATAATGCCCCCAGAAGATAAAATTCAAGAGCACAAATAAAGATGGACAGACAGAGGCAGAAATGTTTGAAGGAGACAGAGAACAGATAGCAACAAAGTTTCTCCCCAGTGTATTTCACTTTCTCTGGGAAGTAGAAGGGAACATTATTATGTAGTAGAATGAGATACCCAGGTGTGGTGGTGACTCCTGTAGCCCCAGCTACTTGGGAAATTGAAGCAGAAGGACTGCTTCAGCTCTTGAGTTTGGGGCCAGTCTAGGCAACACAGTTAAGACCCCCTCCCCTTTAAAAAGTGTATGAAGGAAAGGTCATGGGTTGACAGACAAAATGGGAAATAAAAGAAGTTACTAGGAACACAGAGGCTTGTTGGGTGGCATATCTAATAGTACTCAATAAATAGTCATTGCTGAATACTAGCTGTTGTTCATGAATGTTTTGCTTCAGTTTTAATATAATGCACTGTGGCAGTGACCTGCAAAAGAAAAACATTGGTGCAGGGCATAGTGGCTCACACCTGAAATCTCAGCTATCTGGGAGGCAGAAACGGGAAGACCAAGGTCTGAAGCCAAGTGGGGGCAAAAAGCACAAAACTATTATCTGAAAATATAACTAAATAAAACAAAACAGGGTTGGAGATGTGGCTCAAGTGGTGAAGCCTTTGCCTAACAAGTGCAAGGCCTTGAGTTCAAAACCCCAGTACCACCAAAAAACGAAAAACAAAAATAAACAAAAAAAGCAACACACTGGAATAATTTAGACTTGGATTATGAATCTAGATACGGGGATCTCATGAAAGTCACCTTTTCTGCGTCTCAGTTTCTTCAACTAGATGAAGCTAACTTGGTAATGAATATAAGAGCACTTCAGAATGAAGAAAGTGATTGCATAATTTTCACAAAGGCTGTGCATGACTGTGGTGTTTTTCAACTTTTACTGACCAAAGAATTGTTATATCAAACTAATGAGCATTCCTATCATGTGGCTACTATCTGGCCACCACCTGGAAAACTTGCTAAAACGCAGATTCTGATTCAGTAGCTTTTGAGTTGAGCTTACATTTTTAGGTGATGTCATATATCTTATTTTGAGTGGCAAGGGTGGAGAACACTAATCCACCTTAAGCGCTACGAAGTTTATAATTGTGAGTTTACTTGTAATCTGTCACATATTTAGAAAATCAAACAAAGATACTCCAGAAGCACATCTGCACTACATGTGTCTGGCCATCCCGAAACACACTATGAAATTACCTGACAATACTCATTAGATACAAATAAAGAACAGGAAAAGGACTGGGGTCAGTAGTAGAGTATTTGTCTAGTATGCACAAAGTCCTGCCTGGGTTCTATCCCAGCACTGAAGAAAAAAAATTACCATCAATAACACTAAATTAGAAAACATGAGATTAAATATATACACAAATGTATGCATGGAAAACAAAGTCAAAACCCAATTAATCAAATATATTATCCTTCCCAAAATATGGGTACTTCTATTTCTGGAAAAAAACTTCAGGATATTTTAAATGCCACATGTCTACAGGGATTATTTCACATTCTGGCTTAATTCTGAATGAAAATATATCTGTAATATGGTTTTTCTACTAATTACCAAATAATCTTTACATACTTGTTTAGAATTTCTAATAGTGCTACTACAACCAAATTCATTTGTGGTGAGAATTCTCTTTGACTTTAGAAAGGACAACCAAGGCAGAGAACACCCTCCTACCCTGTGGTTGTAACATGCCACAAACCACTGCCCTGTGCAAGACCAGCAAAAACAAACAAACAAACAAACTAATTTCCCAATATCTTCCTCAGTGAAAGGATATGTCATACAATGTATGTCTCATACAGTTGAGTCACTCTGCCCTTAACATGAAGTTTCTGTACTGAGCAGAGAAGTTTAAAACACATAAAAATAGAGGAAGGAAATTTCTATCTACGGGGGCTAGTGAAGGTAAATTATGTCTGCAAACTGCTCTTTCTTACTCCCTTCTCAACAACAGCCTAATGGCACCGGAGCTTCCGCACTATAACTGAGCTCGTTTAAATTGCAGAGGGAGAAGGTACGTCAATTACAACCTTGGCACCAAGTAGGCAGTTCACGGGTCTCGGCTACTTATTTACTCAAATCACTTTGATTCACCAACATGTCACAAAAGAATTAAGAAAAATGACAAATACAATGGCCTCAAAGTCATTCTGCTGAATCACAAACATCCCCAAATGTAAAGCTGCAGGACTCGCTAAGCTTGAGCACTGGCGGCCATACCTCAGCATGAATCTCCTCTCCGAAAATACCCAAGTTCCTTCAATTTTTCATCAAAGGCAAGGAAAGATCTAATGTTTAAAGCTCCCACAGTACTGTACTGTATGTGCAATAACGGTATACACTTGTTTTTATACGAAAGAGAATCTCGTTCTCTCAAAATTTGCACCACCTATCACCCAAGGGCAAATACACCAGTCCGGCCAGCGACCGGAGCTCCAATGGGTATCCTCGGCGCTGTTCAGCCTGGCACAAAATTCCTACCAACCAGCACCTTTGATTCCTCCACAAGCATGTTTCCCGCTGCAGGCTGACCCACCCTCCCCGGGATCCCTAGGGTTACACAGAGACCCAAGACGGCAGGCCGCTCTTGCCTCGCTAAGGCTATCAACGTAACCGCACGTTTCTCCCTTGCCTCACGGGTCCAAGCTGCCCAACCTACTCCTCCCTTCCTCTTGAGGGCTCAGCGGCTCTCTGGCCGGGCCTCACCATTCACTCCAGTCCGGAATAGCCCGTTGCTCGCGTTTCCACTTTTCAACACAAAGTGGCGTCGGCTAACCCCGCACCCCACGCCGACAGTTCACACGCTGCTGCCTACTGATGCCAAAACCCAACTGTAGGTGCACCATGTTCCGCGTCACAGCTCCAAACGACGCGGACGCGCGAATATTGCGTCACAGACTCCCAGGGTTCTTAGAATAGGCAAATGAAGAAGGCGATAGGCTAACCTCGGGAAGAGAGGAGGGGGCTTCCTGTTCGAAGCCTAAGGGCCGAGTATGTAAATCAACTGTGTACGCTTGCGTAGTGTATAAAGTCAGGGGCCGGGACTAGCGAGATCTGTAACCATGGAAACCATAGCCGCAAAGTACCAGCCCCGGGAAAATCAATCGTCTCCTGGGCTGATTGACGCTGAAGTCCGAACCTATTTATCCTCATTATTCTAGATTCTAACTGCTCGTTTTGTGGGTTTGTCACAGCAGAGTTATTAAAAGAACCCCATCAGTCAACCCCTGCACCATGAGTATTTTTTTAACTTCTTGAACTTGCTGGGTACGCTACTCCAGAGCAATAAATAGCAAGGATGGAAAGCGTTTAAAGGACCAGTTCTGTGCCTCTGCACTAGCTAGCTTCGTTACCTAAGTTTTATTTTTTAAAACAGAGTTTGTGAGGAAAACTAGCTGTGCTCATAAAGATGAGTAACCATTTATTGCTCATTCAGATTGTGCCAGATACTGTTTAAGATCTTTGCATTGAGGACTGGGGAAATGTCTCATTGGTAGAGCGCTTGCCTAACATGTGCAAGGCCCTGTGATCTCCAGCATGGTGCGGGAGAAAGGCCGGCACCGTAATCTTTACATTGAATCAACTATTTTAATGCTTAGAACAGCCCTATGAGGTAGGTGCTTCATCATGCCCATTTTACAGATGAAGAAACTGAAGCACAGTGAAGTCATAGACTGCCTAAAATTCAACAGCTAGTAAATGGCAGTGTTAATATTTAAATCAAACAATAGTAAGACTTTCATTACAAAGATGTTCATAGCACAAGTCCTGTTTTTTAAAGGAAAGAGATTTTTTAAAATTTACCCAAATGGCCACCAGACAGGAATGATTAAATCATGGCACATTCATTTAAAATAGAGTGCAGCTGGCACTGGTGGCTAACGACTGTAATCCTAGCTAGTCAGGAGGCAAGATCAGGAGGATCACAGTTTGAAGCCAGCATGGGAAATAGTGAGACCCTATCTGGAAAAAAAAAATCACAAAAAAGAGCTGGTGGAGTGGCTCTTGGTGTAGGCCCTGGGTTCAAACCCCTGTACCACAAAAAAAGAGAGTAAAATAAAGTGCAAAATGGACATTTAAAATTATGTTGAAGTGCATTTGTGGACATATTAAAACATTTGTGATACACTGTGAAAAGACTAGATTACAAAACAATATGTTCAGTAAGGTCCCCTTTTTGGAGATAAATAAATGCTAAATTAATGACTGGGTTTGTTACTAGTTGGATAGTATTGTGACCATGCTTCATTTTCTTTTTGCTTAACTCCATTTTCAGTTTTTATTGAGAGATACTTTATCTCAAATTTTAAGTATGCCAGTTCATACTTAAAAATTGTGTTAAGGTGATGAGTAACAAAGATGTAGGAAATATTTAATGTCAGAAAGAATTAACTAATTTAAAATAGAATGAAGAAATGGTTTATACAGATGTGGTGGCTGTAAGCCTGTAATGTAGCACTGGGAAGATGGAGGAAGGAGAATTGCAAGTTCAAGGACAGCCTGTGCTACATAGTGAGTTCCAAGCAAGCCTGACCTACATAATGAGACCTTGTCACAAAAACATTAATAAAATTTTTTTAAATAAAGAAATTTGTTTAGGAAACTAGCTTTCTTCTATTTGGGATAATGGATCCTTTGAAAATATAAGGAAATCTCTAACTTAGAAAATGAACATGTTCCTATTTTGATTATAATTGTAGGATCCCAAATTAGAGGAGGTCTTCCATTTGGAGGTCCTAACTTTAGCTCCTATGAGTGTAAAATCTAGTCACATACTATGCAAAAAACAAATAAGTGCAGATGGATTAATAATTTCATATTCATTTCATCACTATACTTTCATATTCTCAAGTTTAGGGGAAAGACAAGTATTTAAATTAACTCATCATGGGTCTATTCAATATACATCTGAAATCTTAATAGAAAGTCAATGTTTTTCCCCACATATCATTTACAACTGCAAAGGAAAAGCAGAAAGTCAACGAAACAAATGTTAAATTAAGGAAACATTGGTTTCCCTTACTTGTCAGTCTCAAATCAGCTCAGTAACAATGCTACTAATTTTATCTTAATAATTATATAACTAACTTCTAATAAATAATTATGTGTCAGTTATTGTTCTGTTTTTTTAAAGTATCTGGCATTGAACTTGCGGCATTCTATGTAATTTATTTTATAACTCTTTACTACCCCCCACCCAACATAGGAAGATTTTGCTGTGGGACCAATGTAATCACAAGGGTTTTTGCAAGGGAGTTTTTAATACATTAATTTTTATTAGGATGTATTCATTGTACGGGGAGGATTCATTGTGACAATTCCACATAGGCTTATATTGTACATTGGTTGTATTGCCCCCCCCACCATCTCTTCCGTTGCAAGGGAGTTTTTATCAGGAATGTCAAAGAAGTGACCATCAAGAGCCAGGAATTTTGGCAACCTATAGGAACTAGAAAAATCAAGGAAAAAGATTCTCTCCTACAGCGTTTAGAAGAAACTGAACCCTACAGTCAATTTTAGAATTTGTCTTCAGAAAGCTAAGATAATAAATTCAAGTTGTTTTAAACCTTTTAGCTTATTAGAGAAGAAATAGAAAACTAATGTATGCTAGAGGCATAGGCTTGCTAACATGCTGCACTTCATTTATTATTGCAACTTGTGTAAAATTAGGTCTTGAACAATTTAAATTGCAATATAACGCATCAGATATTTATAAATTAGCTCACTATATGTTATAATATACCAGATTAGGAAATTAATTCTTTGCAAAATAATTTCATCTCTTTTCAGATATAAAGTATAACACATTCATTTTGTTCAAAAAACAAAACTTGAAACAATGTAAGTGTCTTTTGTGTGAGTTGATTATGATGTAGTCATATAATGGAATATTATCTGTCTGTTAAAGATGGTGACATAGACTACGTCAGATACAGTGGTTCACATTTGTAATCCCAGCTACATGGGAGGCAGAAATCAGGAGGATCAGGGTTTGAGGCCAGCCCAGGCAAAAAGAAAACTTGGATCCTAACATAGATTGCTACACAAAATAGTAGAGAAGAAGGAGAATTCCTCTCCAGCAGAGCTGTAAGGAAAAAAAGAAACAGAAAGCCTTGGGGAGGTCCAAAGGTACACAAGATGGCTCTCTGTTAAAAAAAAAAAAATATATATATATATGTATATTTATATAGTTTTAAGACAAGAGTTCTGCATCCTGTGCAGCAAGCAAATGCTAGAGAATGAACTCCCTGCAATTTCTAGTGTACTCACTAATGCCAAGGAGGGGAATGATAATAGAAGAGGTCTTACAGTCAAACCTGTCAGCCAGGGAGAGAAGATCCTGCATTTTTTAAACCTCCAAAGCCCAAAGGCCTCTCTCTTCCCCTCCACTGGCCAAGCAAATGACTACTCTGAGAATCAGTGTAGACCCTGGAAACTGGTCATGACTTGAACTCAGATTCAAGTCAGATCTACTTGGGTGGAAATTTCAAGCCATGCAAAGAGGAAATGAGGGAAAATACATTGAGGAACTTCAGCCTGAACTCTGGAAAGAGGAGACAGATGATCTGTGTGTGAAAACAAGCAGTGGTGCTAGGGCAGAGAACTCAATGACCAGGACACATAGGATCAATCAGAGCCCAACCAGTGCAGACTGCTTTGGTCTGATTGCTTTGTACACTATCAGAGTGCCAGAGTGATTGGTGGAAAGCAGTTGCTGCTTGCAATTTTCCCTGCCAAACTGGCACAGGCATAGAGCCTGTGGTGCTAGAAGGTATCCAAGTGTGTGTGTGTGGGGGGGTGCGGTGGAGAGAAGTCTTCAGCCTGAGCTAGCAGGAGCAGTTTCATTGTAAATTCTTTACTACCTGCATTAGTTGGCCTGCATAAGGGAAAATACTGACAGGAATTCTACCCAGTAGGGAAGGACAGGATGCAGCCTGCAAACAGCCCTTTCTGGTCTAACTTGTTTGATCTTCAGATAGAAAATCAGCTAATCCACACACCAAATAACCTGCCCAAGAAAATCCTGGGGCAAAAAAAAAAAAGCCTTCTTCTTATCAGCCAGGAAGAAATATTGACTTTTTTTTTTTCCATTGGTTTGTCTTTCTTTGTACTGATTTTATTGTGTTCTCTCTCACTATTTTTTTACTATTATTTCTTACAATTTCATCCATATATTATTTTTCTCTTTCCTATCTTGCATCTCTATTTTTACTCTACCATACACCATTTTATTACTTTATTATTTTTTATAGTACTGGGGCTTGAACTCAGGGCCTACACCTTGAGCCACTCTGCCAGCACTTTTTTATGTTGGGTATTTTTGAGACAGGGTCTTGCAAACTATTTGCCTGGGCTGGCTTCAAACCATAATCCCCCTGATCTCTGCCTCCTGAGTAGCTAGGATTACAGGCATGAGCTACCAGCAGCTGGCTTACTTTAGTTATTAATACCTTTAGCTCTAATAATTTTTAAACTCCTACTTTATCCTATATGTACTTAGTTCTTTTCTTTTCTAACATTATTGGGGGTTTAACTGATGTTTTAAATTGTTTTTTTAAACTGTATTTAAATATCTGGTTTGTTTTTGTTACTGCTGCTGACTTTCTCTCTTCTGAGTGATATTTGGGATTATGACCTCAAGAGAAGGTTGTTGACTAAGATGATCCCCTCAACAAAAACAGAGTTACCCATTCAAACAGATTTGTAAATCACAACATAGAAACATAACAAATATTAGAAAGCAAGTTAATATGACATCTCCAAAATCTCATGAGTCTTCAGTAACTGAATCGAAAGATGCTGAAATGGTTGAAATGCCAGAAAAAGAATACGAAAGTCTTTTTTAAAATGATCAATGACCCAAAGTGGATTCAAACAAACAAATGAATGAAGTGTTATTGATTTTGGAGTCATAGGTTGGTAAAAGAACTTACTAAGACAGGTGAGTAAGGAGAAAGCAGTTTTATTAAAGGAGGAATGGCCGTCAACTAGGCATGCTGACACAGGGTTGAGAGTGGGTTTTTTGGGGTTTTTTTTTTTTTTTTGTCTTGGGTTAGGCTCAATTTTGTGGACCTCATTAATTAGTTGTCTCTTCCTTGGCTCATGGTTAGGGTCTCATCCATCAGGGAATGTTTTTAGACTTTTGCCCCTATTTCCTCATCTCAGCATTCTGTGTGCTTGTCCCCTCCTTCCACATTCTGGCTGGCCTGTCATTCCTCCATGAGAGTGGGGAGCTTTGGTACAGATTCCCTCCTGACAGAAAAACAAAACCAATCTTGGTTTCAGTGGGGCAAAGGTCTCATCTTCTTGGAATTGTATCAAGATAGGTAGGGTCTTAGAGATATTCTTGTCTATGTATTTGTTGTTCTAGGTATTTGTTGTTTGTTTGAGGATTATGGAGCAGTCTGTAGGGACACGGCAAGGTCTAATTGAATACTGGAATAAAATTGTATGAAAGCTTGGTCCGTGGGACTTAGAAGTACTGGAGGATCAGATGGTATGTGACAGAACATATATTGCAGCATCATCTGTAACTTCATGGCCTGGAGGCAGGAAGAAAGAAATCTGGTTAGAAGGTTAATAAAGCAAGATCCAATGGTAAAAAAGAGTGCAATAGACATTAGAGGTTTCAAGAAAGGAGGAAGTCAGAGTAACTATGACCAGTTTTTTTCCCATAAGAGCCATCCTTGAGTGGTCTACTGTCTAACTTGAGGCCCTGTTGGTTAATTTGTGAAAGTTGGTTTGAATTTATCCTGATCTATTAATGCAAAAGCAACAGTGCTCCCCAAGCATAACACAGGCTTCTCTTGGGTGGTAGTGAGAATATCTAAATCTCTTCTGTTCTATAGGACCACAGCTGCTAAGAGAGTCAATTTGTCTCTGTAAGTCTGTGAGGGTTTGGGCCATGGTATCTAGTGCACTAGCCATCTCTAAAGATAGGTTTTTAGTAATCAAGGAGGAAGAAATAATTTTTCCACTCCTGTCCCGATGCCTACTGTTATTTCAAGGCTTATTAGCAGAGTTATAAGTTGAATAGTTAGTCCATTTGTTCTTAAGAGGTTTTGAATGTCCATACACAGGGAGAAGCATCTGGAATTTTCCTGAAGTTTGAGGAATAGCAGGTGATAGGAAGATTTTTTTTTAATCCATTAGGAAGGTAGGCAGGCATTGGTTTAGGTAACCATGTTTATGAACCATTTATCTACAATCTCACTACTTTAATTATGTTTGGAAGTATTAACACAAGTGACTCCAACTGGAATCTGACAACTTCCCCTCTTACCTGAAGAGTTTTCTTATGACTGTTTGCCTCTGAATGGTCCCTCATCAGGATAAGCTTTATCCTGGTAGGTCTTTCTTCATTTCCAAGATGAAATGTCCCAACTGGTCTGATTGGATCCTATGTCAGAGAGGAAGTGAGAAAAAGTCAGATGGGAGTTGATGCCAGTAAGATCCTTTTTGGCCAAATTTATTCAATGAAAGGTTTACAAGAAGTGGTTCTTAAGTTGGGCTTCCCTAAATCCATTAAGTTTAATTTTATCTTTTTAATATTTGGCTCAAGTCATTATTGTTAAAGTAGAACTTCTGCAGAATGTAAAACAACAACAACAACAACAACAAGGTTTTACAAGGAAAATACAAAACCAAACCAAACAGAAGCAAGTATTAAAAAACTGACTTATTTGAGAAATATGTATTGCAAGACTCATCCTTTATGATCCCAAGTGCGGATGCTCCAGAAGGATCAAACTGCAATGACAAAAGACTTAGAATAGCCATGGTTAAAAGTCTGAAAAAGTTTAGCAACTGACAGAACAGTCTAGTTATTTCCACTGTAAACAGCATTTTAGAATAATAATTATGATTAACAATATAGTTCCAGCACCATCAAGCTCTCCTTATTATCACTCAGAACCCATAGACACACCCTACAAAAGGCTACCATCATTAACAATTTTAATTTGGTGGACAGTAGCTTGGTAAAAGTGTTTCCTAAGCGTGACATTCCAGAAGGCTTATATATTTTTGAAATAGCTTTTACAAAAGTTTTGAACTTAGACAAAACTGTTTTTTATTCAATAAAATAGGCTTACTAGCCTTGTATTTCAATGAAGAACCAGGAGAAAACAATCACAAACTGTTTCTCTATATAACAATTTTTAAAAATACATCTGTTTCTAGACCAATATTGTAAAAGATTAAATAAAATTTATGACAGAATGGAACAGATTAAGATCCTTTGCTGAAATAACAAAAATGTAAGGTCCCTATGACAAGCCCTTCATTAGGCAGTTCCAACAGTTGCTTTACTTTATAAATTTTTTCTTCTTAGTCTAAAGATGGAGAGTTCATTCCTCAATTCTTGCATTTTAGTTAGACCTGATTGAAATAACTGATTTTTTGGAAAAGATAGCAGCTTTTACACATTTACGAAAATAAGACATATAAGCAATTATATTAATTTTAGAATGCTCTGAGACAGAACTTTCAGTCATATATTAATTACAGTTCTTCCTAGGGGGTAACAAGATGATGAGGACCTTGTGTCTACAGTCATAGCCCCATCATAGCATCATCGTGATAGAGATATCCTCTGTGGAGTTGGGCTATGGAAGGAGGCATAGTGGAATGGGAAAATCTGTTTAGGAGGTTAGAGCACTAGGCACAGAGTAGGAGGTTTCTAGAGGAAAGAAAACAAGGAGGGGGTGATTAATTCCTCAGGAAACATATTAGAGAGTCATGAGTCATCCATTGGGAAATGTGAAATATTAAACATGAAGGAAAGGAGGTCTCCATAAAAAATATAGGGAAAGGGAAGGCCAGGAGACTCTATAGGGGAGCAGGATAGAACAGAAGAGGGATGGGATGGCCAGGTACCAGTGGCTCATAACTGTAATCACCTGGGAGGCTGAGATCAGGAGGATCTTGGTTTGAGGACAACTTGGGAAAATAGTTAGTGAGACCCTATCTCCAAAATAACCAGAGCAAAACGGACTGGAGTTGTGGGACAAGTGGTACAGTACCTTCTTTGCAAGCATGAAGCCCTGAGTTCAATCCCAGCTACACCAAAGAGGAGGAGGAGGAGGAAGAGGTGGAGATGGATGGATCTAGAATCATTTAGAATACCCTGAACAGGCCAGACAGATGCAGCATTCCTCCCACAGGTCTGAACCCTGTGAGACGAATATGAGGGCCAGGACTTAAGGGACCTTGTATCATTTAGAGGAATTACAGCAGAAAAGATCAAGTAAGAGTACTGTTTTGGAGCTTTACTTGCTGATCTTGCAGCTTGTAAGGTGACCATGCCACATTTAAAAAGATGTAGCTCAGGGTTGAGTAACAGAGGATGAAAATTTGGGAGGTTCCCAAACCTCACTGAGGACACCCAAAGTCTCATTGAGGTGTCCAAATGAGAGAACACATCTAGGGGCTCAGCCTAGATGTTCACAGCAGACAAAAGTGCAACTACTGATGGCAATTCTCATCTAAGCAGAAAGACCTTCAAACACTGGTGTGACACTCATAAATGTGAGCACTCTAAGTGTGACCCTCAGAAATGAGGGGACTTGACATCAGGAAAGGAAAGGGATAACTCACCACTGGCTTCAATCATCCTTTAATAGGAAGAGATGGCATCTCCGAGGAAGATCAGAAGGGATTTGAAAGTGAAAGTAAAGACAGAGGAGAAGTCACACACAGTATACAAAGGTTCACCCAACTGCCTACTGTCCACTGGACCATGGGTTGGAAGTAAAAAAGTGCGAACAAGAGGATGGAAAGGCCGTTCACAGTTATGGGGTGTAGTGATGTGAAAAATGAAAGATAAAGTCCCTGGAAAGACAAAATCTCCTCATATAAACACCATGATATTGTGGATTTTGGATCTGCGGGTTAGTAAAAGCATTTTACTGAGACAGGAAGGTAGAAGAAAGCAAAGCTTTATTACGATGCCGTCAAAAGGGAGGAACAGTGGACTACTAGGCAAAAGAGCATAGCATGACAAGACAGGGTTGAGAGAAAGTTTTATACCTTGGGTTAGGCTACTCTTGATTGGCTGTCTCCCTTTTTGTGTACCTTATTGATTGGTTGTGTCTTCCTAAGACCATGGTTTGAGTTTCAGGTGCACGGGAACATTTCATGAACTCAGCCCCTATTTCCTCATTCCAGCATTCCATGTACTCCATCTCTCCTTCCTCATTTCATGTGGCTATTGGTATTTTGTTCCTGCCATGGTTCTATGAGGGCAGAGGGTTTTTCTTCACAGTAAAAGGGTCAACTCCAGACCTGGATGAGAAAATCAGCTATATGGATAAGAAATTCAGTCAGGATATTGAGATTCTGAAAAATAACCAGTCAGATATGTTGGAATGAAAAAATTCAATAAATCAGATTAAAAAAAACTCAGTGAAAGCATAACCAATAGACCAGATCATGTGGAAGAAAGAATATCTGGGACTGAGGACAAGGTTGAGGAAATACTACATACAGACAGCATAAAGAAAAATAATAAATAAGAGTTAACCACTACTTTCAAGAACTTTGGGACATGATAAAGAGACAAAACCTAAGAATCTATGGGGTAGAAAAAGAAGCTGAGATACAAACTACAGGCATAGAAAACCTTTTCAAATAAATTATAGCAGAAATTTCCCAAATCGATGGGAAGATACAGATATACAAATACAAGAAGCATTTAGAACTCAAAATAGACATGATCAGAAAAGGACCACGTCGCATTATAGCTAAAATACCAAAACTGCAGATTAAAGAAAGAACACCAATTTATTTTAAAGAAAAACTCATCAGAATTACATCAGACCACTCTGCAGAAACTCTAAAAGCAAGGAAAGCATAAAATGATATATTTAAAGTCCTGAGAGGTGTCAACCAAGATTAGTATATCCATCAAAGTTATCCTTTAGGATCAGTGGATTAATGAGGACTTTCCAAGGTAAGCACAAATTAAAGCAATTCATGACAACTAAGCCAGCATTAAAGAATATACTTGAAGAAATCCTACACACAAATAAGGTAGAAAGATGGTCACAAATAAGAGATCTCAGGAAAGAATATATTTTGTGAGAGGACAAGATGAACAAATGAGAATTTGGAAAGAAACAAGCATGTTCTACTCAGTTAACCAGAAAATCCTAAAATGAATATGGAAGAAAATAACAAATAGTATTAAAATTAACCAGGAAAACAACCCAGCAAAATTACAGGAATTAGCAAATAGTTCTCAATTTCTCAATAATAACCCTAAATATTAATGGTCTTAAGTCTCTAATTAAAAGACACAGATTGACTGACTGGATTAAAAAAAAGCAACACCCGACTGACTGCTTGGTGTCTGGAAGAAACACATTTCATTGGCATAGATACAAAGAGACTAAAGGTATAAGGATGGAAAATAATATACCAAGCAAATAGAAGCCAAAAGTAAGTAGTTGTGGTGTATTCATATCTGACAAAGTAGATCAAGCCAAAATTAGTCAAGAGAAATAAAGAAGGTCATTACATATTAATAAAATGAAAAATCAATCAAGAAGATATGATGAGTCTAAATATGTATGTACCAAATATGGGTGGACACAGTTACATAAAACAAACAATACTGGACATAAAGGAACAGATAGGTCCAATTATAGTGGGTAATGCATATATATATATATATATATATATATATATATATATATATATATATATATGTATAGTGGATAGTGCAATTATAGTGGGTAATGTCAGTACCTTATTCTTATCAATAGACAGATAATCCAGATCAGACTAAAGATCAACAAAGAAACTTCACAGTTAAACAAGATAGATAAAATGGACTTAAAATTCCTAGATCAAATTAAAATGAAAATACAATTTACCAGAACCTCTGGGATATAGCAAAGGCAGTGCTAAGAGAAAAGTTCATAGCTATGAATGCCTACATTAAAAAAATCGGAGAGATCTCAAATACCTACCATAATGATATACCTTGAGGTCTTAGAAGAAAAATAACAAGCCAAACCTAAAATTAGTAGATGAAAAGAAATAATAAATATCAAGGCAGAAATTAATAAAATGGAGACCAAAAGAACAATACAAAGAATCAATGAACAAAGAATTGGTTCTGTGAAAAAGATTAACAATATTGGCAATCCCTTAACAAAGAAAAGGAGAGAGAATATCCAAATCAACAAACTTAGATGTGAAAACTGAGATGTTACAAGAGATACCAATGAAATCCAGAAGATTATTAGGGAATATTTTGAAACTTACATTCCAATAAGTTAGAAAATCTATAATGGAGGGGATAAACTCCTTCAAAGTATATTTTATGCATCTATGGAATTATCACAATGAAACACTGTTGTGTTTATTGTTAATGTATGCTAACAAAAAAGAAAATCTATTGTATGGCATTCCAGTTTTAAGAACAGAAAATCTAGAAGACGTGGATAAATTTTGAGATTCATATGACCTGTCAAGATTGAGCCAAGAAAACATAAACAACCTAGACAGATCTATAATGAGCAATGAGATTGAAGCAGTAATAAAAGGTCTCCTGCTGGGCACTGGTGGTTTATGACTGTAATCTTAGCTAATTTGGAGACAGAGATCAGGAGGATCTTGGTTTGAGACCAGACTGAGGGAGGGGAAGGGTCGAAAAGCGAGACTCTCTCTCAAAAATACCCAACACTAAAAAGGGCTGGCAGAGAGGCTCAAATGATAGAGTGCTTGCCTAGCAAACATGAGGCCTTGAGTTCAAAACCCAGTGCCACCAAAAAAAAGTCTCCCAACAAAGAAAAGACCAGGACCCAATGAATTCACTGCTGAATTCAACCAATACTTTAAAGAAGATTGAACACCAGTGCTCCTCAAACTTCCCTAAAAGTGAAAGGGAAGGAATTCTACCAAATTCATTCTGCAAAGCCAGTATTACATTGATACCAAAACCAGAGAAAGATACAACAGAAAAAGAAAACTATCGACCAAAATCCTTGATGAAAATAGATGCAGATCGTCTCATAAAAAACGCACCAACTGAATTCAACAACACATTAAAAAGATCATACCTAGTGATCAAGTTGGTTTCATTCCAGGAATGCAAAGATGGATCAATATATACAAAATCAATAAACAGCTGGGTGCTGGGCGCTTACGCCTATAATCCTAGCTACTCAGGAGGTGCGGATCAGGAGGATTGAGGTTCAACATCATTCCTGGGCTAATAGTTCTATAGACCCTATCTTGAAAAAACTCATCACAAAAAAGGACTAGTGGAGTGGCTGATGTAGTAAGAATATGTAGCAAGCATGAGGCCCTGAGATGAAACTCTGGTGTCACCAAAAAAGAAAAAAATCAATAAACATAATACAGCACATTAAATAGAATTATATAATCACAGGATCATCTCAACAGATATAGACCAAATCCTGTGACAAAATTCACATGCTTTCCTGATAAAAGCCTTGAAGAAATTTTGAATAGAAAGATTATACTTCGATATAATAGCAACTATATATGACCAACCAATAGTTGATATTGTGGTGAATGGGAAAAATGAAAGCATTTCTTCCAAAATCTGGAATGAGATAACGGCATTTACTCTCTTCACTCTTAATCATGAAAATGTTTGAATTCTTTTTTTTTTGAGGTGCTGAGGTTTGAACTCAGGGCCTTATGCTTGTTAGGCAGGCACTCTACCAGTTGAGCCATTCTATCAGCTCTTGAATTCTTATTCATAGAAATAAGACAAGGGAGAGAAGTAAAAGGTATATAAATGGGAAGGAAGAAGTCAAATTATCCCTATTGGCAGACTATCTGATCCTATACTCAAAAGATACAAACACTCCACAAGAAAAGTCTTAGATCTGATAAACGCTTTTGGCAAAGGAGCAGGATACAAAATTGGTATGTAGTTTTTCTAATACCAAAAATGAACATGCTGAGAAAGAAACCAAAAAAACAATCCCACTGACAATAGCCTCAGAAAATACTTAGGAATAAACCTAACCAAGGAAGTGAAATGCCTCTCCAGTGAAAACTGAAAATCACTAAAGAAAGAAATTAAGGAAGATACGAGAAGTTGGAAAGACCTCCCATGTTCACGGATCAGCAGAATTAATATCGTGAAATGGCTATATTACTGAAAGTGATGTAGATTCAATGCAATCTCTATAAAAATTACTATGACATTCTTCATAGAAATATAAAAAGCAATCCTAAAATTCATATGGAAGCACAAAAAACCCTGAATAGCCAAAATAATACTAAGTAAAAAAGAGTGATACTGGAGGTATCACTACCTGATTCCAAATTATACTATATAACCATATTAACAAAAACAACATGGTACTGACACAAAAACATGTAGACCAATGGAATAGAATAGAGGATCCAGAAATAGGCCCGAACAGCTACAGCCATCTGATTCTTCACAAAAGTGCCAAAAACATACGTTGCAGAAAAGGCAGTCTCTTCAACAAATGGTGGTAGAGAAACTGGATATTCACATGTAAAGCACTCCTAGATTCCTGTCTCTTGCCATGCATAGAAATCAATTCCATGTGGATCAATGTTTTGGCATGGTGGCACATGCCTGTAAATCCCAGTAACTTGGGAGACAGAGGCAGCTAGTTTGAACATAAGCCAAGCAAAGTTAGCAAGATCCCATCTCAAAAATAAAGTACAAACAAAAGAACTGGGGATGTGGCTCAAGTGGTAGGTGTGGGCATGGTGGTACTTGCCTGTAATCCCAACTATTCAGGAGGCATAGGTAGAAGGATCTTGGGTTGAGGCAGGCCCAGGGCAAGATGTGACTCTATACAAAAAATAACTAAAGTAAAAAAAGGGCTGGGGGCATGGCTCAACTGCTAGATCTGCCTAGCAAGCAGGAAGCCCCAAATTCAAACCCTAGTACTACCAAAAAAAAAAAAAAAAGTGCTAGCATGCTCATGCCTGGGGTACAACCCAAGTACTGAAAAACAAACAAACAAAAACAAAAAGAAAACAACAATGATCTTAATGTAAGACCTTAAACTTTGAACAAGAGAGGATAAGGATAGCTAGGGTAAGATGGCCAGGAAATTAGAAAATTTATCAGAAACTAAGCCTGGGTCAGGAGCAGAGACAGGCGGAGGAAATAAGACTAAAAATTACTATAACAGCAAGAAATTAAATCAACTATTCATGAATGTACAAATCTCCACTGTTCCATCATCCTCCCTTCTCTTTTAGATGTTAAATAAAATACATTGTCCCTAGATGAGTCGGTAGGTCCTGCAATACAAAAAAATGCCTTTAAAAAAAAATCTGTGACCAGGAGAGTGTGTACAAAAGGACCATAAAGAGCAGACACTCATGTCAGGAGATTTTTTGAATATAAGTCCAAGCTACATTCTTTGTTCCAGGCTTGGGTGTTAATATCAAAACAGGATAATTGGGAAGTTGCTAAGTAACAGCCTTGTCAGAATGTGATGTTAGCTTATTCTCCCTCTGTCCTTGTACCCTTCTCCGTCTTCCAATGCTGAATAAATCTCTGCTGGCCTGCAATCTTGTGTGCCTCCTTTGTGGATTATGTGAAAATTCACTTTGTCATTATTTCAAGATTCTAGGGGTCACAATATCTCCTCTTTTCCACATACCCTCCTGGTAACAAAACTACTACAGGAAAACAAAGGGGAAACACTTGAAGACATAGGTATAGGCAGTGACTTTCTGAATATAACTCCAACAGTTCAGGAAATAATAGCAACAATTATAAATGGGATTCATCAAATTAGATCGTTTCTACATAGCAAATGAAATCATTAACAGGGTGAAGACACAGCCTGCAGAATGGGAAAAATCTTTGCCAGCTATTCATCTGACAAGGGGTTAATATTCAGAATGTATAAAGAACTCAAGTAATGAAACACAAAAAGAACAAATAATTCAAAAAAGAAGAAGAAAGATGAAAACAAAAGCAAACAAGACCAAATAATTCTGCCAATAAATGGTGGGAAATGAATTGAACAGATGGGTCTCAAAAGAAAAAGTACCTATGCCCAATAAATACATTAAAAATTGTTCAATATCCTTAGCTATCAAGGAATTTTGAATTAAAGCTATGTTGAGATTCTATCTCATCCCAGTCAGAATGACTATATTTAAGAAGCAACAAATATTGGTATGGATGTGTGTGGGGTGGGATGGGAGGGAAGGAACCCATATATACTTTTAGTGAGAAGGTAAATTAGTTCATTAACTATGGAAATCAATTTGGAGGTTCCTCAAAAATAGCACTCACATAGATCCTGTTATACCACTCCTGGGTATAGATTCAAAGGAATCAATGTCAGCATGCAACAGAGACACCTGCACACTCATGTTTACATTGTGGTTCTATTCAAAATAGCAAAGTTATGGATTTATAACTTTGATGGGCCTAGTTGCCCATCAACAGATGAATTGATAAAGAAAATGTGGTAGATAAACACAATGAAGTATTATTCGGCCATAGAGAAGAATGCAATTAGTTGTTTGCAGGAAACGGATGGAACTAGAAATCACATTAAGCAAAGTAAGTCAGTCTCAGAAAGAGAAATACCACACACTTCTTCTCATATGAAGAATCTAGTGTTTTTTTAAAGAAAGATAAGAAAGCAGAAGGAGAGCCTGGTAAGGTGCCATTCACTAAAATACGAATGCTGGGGAGGTTGAGGCAGGAGGATGGCAAGTCTGAGGCCAGTCTGGGTTACATAGAAGGTCTAGGCCAACCTGGGTTACATAGTAAGACCTTGTTTTAGAAAACAGGTGAAGAAGAAGAAGAAAGAGGAGAAAGAGAGGGAAGTCGAGGAAGAGGAGAAGGAGAAGAAGGAGTAGGAGGAAATGAAAACCATTTTAGGGGAGACAGTACCAAGAGGAGTCAGTTGGGGGACAAGAGAGTCTGATGGGGGGTGAATATGATCAGGGTACATTGTATACATGTATGAAAATATAAAAATGAAACATTTTAATTTGCACAGTTAATATATGCTAATAAAAGAGTATGATCTTTACAGAGATAAATGAAAATGTAGTATCTGATTACAAATAGATAATTTATGGTGAAATGAAAAAGAAGAATGGTATAGGAATGATTTAGTAAACTGAATGCATTCACAAGATGAAATCTTCTGCAGTAGCTTTTAATATTGATTACCAGTAGTATGTACTACCTTGGAAAAATGCTCTTCATGTGTGTGTGTGTGTGTGTGTGTGTTTGTGTCTACACCCCCAACTTCATGTACTTTCTGTGTTACTGTATTTCATGGAACAAGTCTAGTCAATTAGATATGGACTATGATTCAATTATATAAAAACATGCCTTGCTAAAACAGCACAAGAAAACAATGTGTGTCAAAATGTTCATAGGAGTTCTCCAATCATAACGAGATTATCGGTAATGTCCTCACCTTTGTACTTTCTGTATTTTCTAAGATTCTTTCAATCTAAGTTTTCAATTGTTTTTTTTTCAATGTTGTCCTGTCTTTGAGTTCTAGAAGGCTCATAGAAGTGGTAAAACCAACCCTTCTTATTATATCTCTGTTATTTATTGTTACATTAATATAACCTTTTCCTTCCTTCCTTCATTCCTTCCTTCCTTTCTCCCTTTTCTTTCTTTCTGTGCTGAGGATCAAACCTATGGCTTTGTACATACTAGGCAAGTGTTCTACCAGTGACCTACTTCCATAACCCGGACGTAGCTTATTCTTTAATTCATGGTAACCAAAGATTTAATTTTTTATCTTCATACTTTTATATAATCTGAATTTTATATTAAATTGACATTAAAAAGTGAAATTGAGCCAGGTGTGGTAATGTACACTTTTTATCTTAGTACTTAGCAGGTAGATGCAGGAGGATCATGAGTTCAAGACCAGGCTTGGCTACACAATGAAACTGATTCAAAAAAAAAAAAAAAAAGAAACTGATTCAAATTGTTAGTTAAAATGACTTAGCTAGTATCTTCTTGCTTCCATTTCTACTGATCAATGATGAAGACAATTGACTGTGATGCCAATATCAGCTGGAAGTAGAAACCAATCAAGCAAATAGAAAGCAGTCTGGTGGTCTATTATGACAAGGAATTGGGGCTCAACATCCATCTGACACCAGATACCTTGAGCAAAAACCACCACTCTCTGAGATTGTTTTTCCTCAAATGTAAAACTTGGTAGTCATATTTTTGCCCTAGCAAATTTGGAAAGCACTTTGTTTTTATTTACTAATTTTTTTTTGGTGGTACTGGGTTTGAACTCAGGGCCTCACACTTGCTATGCAGGCAATTTAACCACTTGAGCCACTCCACCAGCCCTGGAAAGCACTTTGAAAACCATAAACTTTATTATAAAAATAAAATATGTATTATAAAAATATAATGTCATCTGGGTGCTGGTGTCTCACGCTTATTAATCCTTGCTATCCAGGAGGCAGAGACCAGGAGGATCTTGTTTGACGCCCGCCCTGGCAAATAGTTCAAGAGACCCTTTCTTGAAAACACCCAACAAAAAACAGGGCTGGTGGAGTGGTTCAAGTGGTAGAGAGCCTGCCTAACAAGCATGAAGTCCTGAGTTCAAACCCCAGTGCTACCAAAAAAATCAGAATATCCAAATAGACTCTATTATAATTCAGAAATAGAGCCAGGTGTGGACGACCAGCTACTCAGGAGGCAGAGGTAGAAGGATCACTGTTCAAGGTCAACCCAAGAGAGATCCTATTTGAAAAACAAGCTAAAAAAGCAAAAGGACTGGGGGCATGTTTCAAATGGTGGAGTACTTGCCTAGGAAGGCTTGAGTTTAATCCCAACATTACAAGAAAAGAAAAAAAGTACCTGATAAATATAATTTTGAGTACTATAATAATTTTCTTATCATTGTATTTAGAAATCTTCAAAAAGCTTCATATGATCAGGCATGATGACTCACATCTATAATCCCTGCTACTTAGGGGATAGAGACTGGGAGGATCATGGTTTGAGGTCAGCTTTGGCAAAAGTTTACAACATCCCTGTCTCAGCCAATAAGCTCTGTCTGGTAGCATGTGCCTGTCTTTCCAGGTATGAGGGAGGCGTAAATAGGAAGACCTCAGTCCAGGTCAGCCCCAGGCAAAGACTCCAGATACAATTTGAAAAATAACTAATGCAAAAAGGGCTAGGAGTATGGCTAAATTGGTATACCACCTGCCTAACAAGCAGGGGGTCCTGAGTTCAAATTCCATTATGTATATATATATATACATTATGGAGTTAAGATAATTATTTCTTTTATGTATTTTATGGAGCTAAGATGATTAATTGGGAGGCTTTTAAACTGAGGCTGCTTCAGGACACTGGGTTCCCATATAAGAAAACCAAAATCCAAAAGGAAACAGTCTTAGTAATCAGAAACCATCATCTAACCTTTAATTGGGACTATCCACTGGAAGAATCCAAATAAAGCTACTGGTTACTTCTTCATTCTCCCTATTGAAGCTTTAGCCTGGTGCCTTTCAGGAAGAGTCCCAAACTGCCTGGTCTTGAGCTGCCTGATTCACAAATTCATGTCTGCTCAAATAAACTTTAAATTTTGAATGTGCCTTCTTTTGTCTTTTAAAAGAATTCTTTTGAGAGAATATTCTTTTGAGAGGTTATCTGACTATACTTAAATTCATTGTTAAGGTTTGAGTGTATCCAAGAGTTCATGTGTTAAATTTAATCCTCATTGTGAGGTATGGAGAGGTAGAAACTTAATCTGACCTGATGTTTGGAAGTGGGACCTTTGGAGGTGATCAGGATTAGACAAGGTCATCAAAGGACCCTGTGATTGAATACTAGTGGTTATTTAGGAGAGAGATCCCAAGATAGAGACACACATGTGCTCTTTGTGTCTTACCATGTGATGCCCTGTGTTGCTTCAGGACTCTGCCAGCAAGAAGACTATCACCAGACATGGAGCCTAGAACCTGTAGAACTGCAAGCTAAATAAACTTCTTTTCTTTGTAGTTACCAGATTCAGGTATTTTGGTGTAATAGTGCAAACAGACTAATACAGTCATGGTGGTATTAAACTGAGACTATAATCTTCTTTCTTAATTACTTTATTCTTTATTTTTCTGTTGGTAATGGGGATTGAACTCAGGGCTTCACGCTTGTGAGGCTGGTACTCTACTTTAGAATTTGAGTATTTATCATGATCTAAAATAATTATATGTTACAGAAGAATCTTGGCTACTATTAATACTATGAATACTAATTCATAGTATATGAATACTAATTCATAGTATTTCTTTCATTTAAATTTCATCACATTTTTCTGTTAACATTTAGATTGTGTCATAGAAATGAAGCTCTAGGTGTGCTTTGGAATTGTCCCTTTGTATGGTAACACTTCATTTTAGCACTTAGATTAGACAATGATTCTTTGTTTGATTTTATCTTGTCCAGCTGAATTAGCTGAATTAAATCCTTGTTTGTTGTGGAGGTACTGGGGTTTGAATTCAGGGCCTTGTTCTTGCTAGGCAAGCACTTTACTACTCGAGCCACACTGCCATCCATAGCCTTTTTTGTTTTAAATAGGAGCACAGCATTTCAGTATTAATAAATCTACAAAGTGTGAAATCTAGGCTGGACATGGTTGCACTACTTGGAAGGTTGAGGCAGGAAGATTGCAAGTTCAAGGCCAACCTGGGATCTATAGTGATAGTGAGTTTGAGGCCAGTCTAGAATATATAGCAAGATTCTGTCTCAAAAAAAAAAAATGTAAAATCAAAATATTCTTAAGGTTTGTGTAATTTTTGAGTACATTTAGTCTTTAACAAACTATACTTAATAGAAGAAAATGCCCAACATTCTATTTTTATTTTTCATTAAACACTGGCATATTAGAAATATCATTTTGAACATGCTGTGAGTTTACCAAAGCAAATGCTGTTAAGATTCTTTTCAAGTTACAATGTTTTGTTAACAACAAAAAACTGTAAGAATGGCAATGAGTTAATTGTGCACACTCAAATTGAAAAGTAATGATTTTTTTAATTAACAAAGAGTATAACCCAACCCAAAGAAGCATAAAATTATGACTAGTCATGGCTATAAAGACAATTAAAATACATTCCAGCATAAATTTCCAATGTTAATTTCTTTAATGTAGCTAGTTTCTCAGCATCATACAATTCCTTAGGTCTCACAGATCCATGCCACACCCAATATTATTTCATGCCTGGAATGTTGCTTTGATGCTAACAGAAAAAATGCAGAACAAGTAGCCAGAATAATAGAAAGGCTAACGATAACAACAATTTCTCTGTACTGATAATCGGGGAACTTCTCACTTTCTTTCATTTCTATAGGAATGACTTCACCAGCTATATTATTTTAATACAGACAACAGTGTTTGGAAGAAAGATAAGTTCTCTTCTACCATTTTGGGATCTTCTGCTAGGTCTAGGTCTAAGAGTTAAATTGACATAAGACAGATTAACAGGAGAAAAACATACATTTTATATTAAATTTTTTTCTGCAATGCTAGGGATCAAACCTGGGACTTCACCTGAGCTAGGGAAGTTCACTGAACTACAGCCCCAGCCTCTGTTAATGTTTTTTCTTTTTGGTGGGACTCCAGGCTTCACACTTGCAAAGCAGGTGCTCTATTGCTTGAGCCATAGTTTTAGTCCATTATGTTCTGTTGTTTTGGAAATGGGTCTCTTGAACTGTTTATCTAGGCTGGCCTCCAAATGTGATCCTCCCAACCTCAGCCACCCAAGTAGCTAGGATTTACAGGTGTGAGTCACCAGCATTCAGCTCCGTTAATTATTTCTTTTCCCTGTTAATTTTTAAATGTATGTTGGGAGCCTCACAAGAAGACCCAATGAAATGGTCGAAACATTAAGCACTGAGAAATGATAAATTTTGAAGAAATGACAAAATAAAGATGTTCCATCCTTTCTGTTTGGGGTAGTAAATTGTGGGGAAGTTACTAAGAGATATACTTACCTGTTTGTGCATACCAATTTTCTTTTTCTTCCTCAACTTTGTGGCTCAATATTCTCCTGGCTAACTTTGTTTGTCCTTCAGAGATGTCTCAAATATTATTCCTGTTTGTTTTTGAGGCAGAGTTTTGCTGTGTAGCCTGGGCTGGCCCCCAATTCCTAATCCTCTTGCTCCAGCTTCCCAAGTACTGTAATTAAAGGAGTGTAGCAATAAACCCAGATTCAAATACAGTGTTTTGAAAATGGTCTCCAATCTGCTCAAATACCAGTCACAGTACTGTGGTCATACTGCTTTTAAAAGCTCACTCTTTGAAATACAGAACTCATTTCAAGATGCAGGTGTCATTTATTGTGTGATTTTTCTTTTTATTTCTTAAAAAAATTTAAATTTATATACAAAGTCTAACTACATAGCCCTGGCTGGTCTGGAACTCTCAATACTCCTGCCTCAACCTTCAGAGTGTTGGGATTTTAGTGACATGCCCCCACATCAGGGTTAGGGCTTAGTGTGTAATCTTGAGCAAGACATTACACATTCTTGTCCTTCAGTTTCATCATCTATAGTTATAATAATAAGTGTTAAATGTGATAATGTACTTATAAAGTACCTGGTGTATAATTGTTCAGCAACTGGTAATGCTATTATTGTAATTATCTTTCTACCCCCAAATCTCCCTCTTTCTCTCTTCTCTTCCTCTTTCCTCCTCCTCTCCCTCCTCTCTCTTCTCTTTCTCTTCTGTTCTTAAAAAACAAGGAGGGGATCAAGTTTATCCTTTCATCTCTAACATCTGACACAGTGACTGGCACATGGTAGATTCTCCAAAAATGTGGAATAAATTAATGATTAGTGGAATGAAGTAGAATGCTGAAGATGCTTTAGGGTATTGCAGAACTTCCCTCCCCCACTGTGGCAGGAAGGCAGAGAGGGGGAAGAGAGATTAATGGGTGCTACAGTAAAACAAAGGAAAACCAGAGTTGGGGAATGTTACCTGGAGACCAAAGGAGGGTCACCTTGCCCCAGAGGTTAAAACAGCCAATGAAATAATATATGATCATGTATGGGACAAGCTGTGCCCTCCCCCATTTCTGTAGCCTGCTCTAAGTGGTGTATAAGAAAAGCCCCCTTTGTTCTCCATGCTCAGCCTTTGGCCATGAGTCCACTGAGTTGCTTCTGGCTTGCTTAATAAACTTTCTTCCCAAAAGCTTTGGTGCCCTCTCAGTCCCTGTCACAACCCTCCTGCAACATTTCTAGGGGCCTACCTGGGATTTGGAGGGCATTGTTTTCACCTCCTTGTCACCAGCACAATGTCCCTGGTCCACTGGGAGGGCCACCCCTGCCAAGCACCACCTGACAGTGTTGATCTGGGGGAGGGAGCCTCTGTCCTGATGAGCTGAGGAGGGGAGTTCTGGTTGCACAAAAGAACCTGGAAAGACTCAGGAACCAACCTGGGAGCCCTACTCATCAGATTGGTAAGAACTCAGGTTCAAATACAGGCCTGCCTCATGATAAAAGCGAGAGCACACAAGGAAGGGGTGAGGATAGGTAAGACACCTAAAAAACTAGCTAGCATTTGTTGCCCTTAACGCAGAGAAACTAAAGCAGATACCTTAAAAGCAACTGAGGCCAATGGGAAAAGGGGAACAGGTACTAGAGAAAAGGTTAGATCAAAAAGAATTAACCTAGAAGGTAACACACACACACAGGAAATCAATGTGAGTCAATGCCCTGTATAGCTATCCTTATCTCAACCAGCAAAACCCTTGTCCCTTCCTGTTATTGCTTATACTCTACAACAAAATTAGAAATAAGGGCAAAATAGTTTCTGCTGGGTATTGAGGTGGGGGGAGAGGGAGGGGGTGGAGTGGGTGGTAAGGGAGGGGGTGGGGGCAGGGGGGAGAAATGACCCAAGCCTTGTATGCACATATGAATAATAAAAGAAAAAGGAAAAAAAAAAGCAAATACAGGCTTGCCTCAGGAAGCAGAAGGGGAGTCTGATCAACTCTCAGAAGGCACCTTAGTAACCACCCATTTTGCGGGTGAAACTATGTCTTTCAGGTTCAGGGAGCAGGGTGGAAGTACTGTGCTGTGTGAGAGTGTGTGAAAGTGAGAGCCTGAAATGTAGCCCGATTATGAAGTGAGTGCAGAATCCCGATCTGCCGGTCTGTGGTGAACTCATATGGTCTAGGTTGAGCCTTAACAAAGTCTGTGGTCTGGGGATTATACAGAGTCACTATAGCCCAGAGATGCCTAGATCCCTGCGGGGGAGTGCTGTGAAAAGATGGACAAAGCAAACGGTGTTATTTGTTTTCTCCTGTGTCCTGGAGAGGAAGAACCCTTTACTTCCTCTCCACAGCCCTCATCCCTTCTGTCTGTGTCTCTGTCTAGACGTCTGACAAATGGGAGGAATGGGAGGAGGTCATGGAAAGAACAACCCCCTACAACTTTAAGAGGGGATTTAATGGAGATTGCCTCCTAAATTGTCTTCTGACAAGCTTAGGACCTTCTGTGAAATAAACTGGCCTACTGTTGGTGTAGTACGGCCCTCAGAGGGGTCATTAGATAAGGTCATAGTCAATAGAGTTTTTTGAAGTGGTTGTAGGGGAGCCTGAAACACCCAAATGGTTTCTTATATTGACTGCTGGCAGGATGCAGTCCTCAGTCAGCCCATGTAGTTAAAGCCCCACCTAGGGAAAGCATGTAAGGTTATGGTAGCCAGGGTGGCAGCAGCTTCCAAGTACAGGGAAAAATATAAAAACCCAGAAAAACACATATTAGTAGGGGACCCTGAGGAGTACCTGTGTCCCTTATGTGCCATTATATAGATTAAAGAATTTCTAGGAGCTGCAGGTTTCTGCTGGATCTGGATCCCCAATTACTCTCTCTTGGCAAAACCCCTCAAAGAAGCCACAAAAGAGGGAGGACAAAAGCCATGGTATGGGGAGAAAAGCAAAACAAAAGGCCTTTAAAAAAATTAAGAGGGCACTCACAAACGCCGCTGCTCTGGGGCTGCCAGATACAAAAAAGCCCTTCTTCCTATATGTACATGAGAGACTGGGAGCTGTAGGAGTCTTGACCCAGCTGCTAGGTTCCTGGCACTGCTCAGTGGCCTATTTATCAAAGCAACTTGATGCAGTTTCCCCAGACCAGCCACCTTGCCTGTGCACCCTGGTGGCTACTGCTGTCTTGGAGGCTAAAGCAAACAAACTTACTTCGAGACAAAAACTCACAGTCTGAGTTCCCCTTCTGTTTTGACTCCCATGGAATACAAAGATAATTATTGGTTAACAAACTCCCAAATGGTCAAATATCAAAGCATGTTATGTAGAAAACTCCATGTCCAGCTAGAGGTTGTTAAGACTCTAAACCCAGCCACCCTATCATGGGTCATTCAGGCCCACCAGAGCATGACTGTCTAGAGATTATGGATGAGGCATTCTCCAGCCAGCCAGGCTTGACCAACCAGGCCATTAGTTATCCAGATGTTGAGTGTTTCACAGATGGCAACAGCTTTGTCCGAAAAGACACACATTTTGCCAGATATGCAGTAGTGACTTTGTATGCTGTCATTAAAAACACTACCACTGCCAGTCAGGACTTCTAACTTGGAAAAAAAGTTAAATATGGACAAAAATTCTAAAATTACTAAAAGCTGTATGGGCCCCTAAGTGAGTAGCAATCGTGCACTGCTGAAGGCACTAGAAGTGGGAGACAATAGCTGTTCAGGGAAATTGAAAGGCTGATGGGAAAGCCAAGCAGCCCTCACAGGAGGACAAACCTTAGCCTCACTGGCAGCTGCCTTGTTCCTGTGTCCCTTATATGACACATGACATACTTCACAAGAACAGGCTTGGTTTGAGACATGAGGAGGAAATTTTCTACCAAACAGATGGTGGAAGTTTACTGATGGCCATATTGCCATACTTGAGTCACTGGCTCCCACATTTTTCGAGCAGTTCCATGAAGGAACTCACTCAGGACAAATAGCCCTTGAGACCACCTTGGCCCAGCATTTTTATGTCCCCAAGCTCTCCAGCATAGGTAAGACAGTATGTGAAAAGTACAGTCTGTGTGCTAGAAATAATCCCTGATATTTGCTGGTGTTTGTCTACACCTTCTCAGGATGGATAAAACCTTCCCCACTTGGACTGAGAGGGGACCTTAAGAAAATAGGTGACCTCACCCTGAGAAAACAGATATAGGCCCTTGATTTGACTCTCTTAAAAATCAATGACTGGATAAGAGAGAGACTCCCTATTAGCCTGAGGACTCCCACATATCTTTATAAACTAGGGGATGCTATCTGGGTAAAGAAATGTAATGTTCAACCATAAAGCCCCACTGGAAGGGCCTTTTGTTGTTGTTTTGTCCACCCCCACAGCAGTTAAGGTAGCAGAGATCATACCCTGCATCCACCACAGCCTAGTGAAGTCAGCTTTCTTCAAATGGGGATGCATCTATGACCCAGTCTCTCCATACAAAATCACCTCAAAACACTAGTGCCCTTGCCTGACAGGACCCTGCTTTCCAGGAGACAACAGGAGACCATAAACAACAAGACATTAGCCCTGCTCTAGTCATTCTGGAAGCTGACTAGACTATGCACAGTGGATGCTTGAGGAGTTGCCCATCTCACCTTTGGGAATGAGTCCCTTCCGTATTTCTTCTTGCTAATCTTGGTCAGTTCTCTACCTGGGGAACCCCAGGCTTTGGACTGTGACTCATGTATGCACACTAACCAAGCAGGGAGTGCTGTTACCAAAACTCTGGTTTTCCATACTTATTACTCTTATGCAGGCACCATTGTTGGGTCATGCACCCACAGCCATATCACCTACTCAGTGTGCTTTAACCCCATCTATTGCCCTCAAGAGCAATGGCTAGAGGTCCAAAGCTTCACCAGCAGTGGGAAGCTTGTTAACTGCACCCAGGTTAATGACCCCAACAAACCTATGTCCATATACTTTGATGTGTGTGCCACAATAGCTAAAAACACCAAGCCTTAAGGCAACTCTGGGTGGGGCTAGCCTGGAAAAGGACTTACAGGTTAAATAACAAGTATATATGTCCAAAAAATAACAGTAGGACATCCAGTTGTGCATCCTATGAACAACTCTACTGCCCTTATTGGGGTTGTGAAAGGTGGGCAACTTGGCTAAAAGGGGAGGTTCATAACTCACATGGAACTGTTGCTCTTTTACAAAAAGGAAAGCAATCCCCAACTGCACTCTTGGTGCCTGTAACCCCATAAAATTCACTATTTTCAACCTCAGTGAAACAGGCTGGGAAGTTGGGAAAATTTTGACTTTTCCCATCTATAAAAAGGAAACAGACCCGGTACTTTGCTGCATTTTCAACTCATCATTATCACTCATGAGAGCTCCTCATACCAGGTCTTCCACTTCTTTTACAAGGAGATACAAAGTGAGTTTCCCATCTCAGTTACAACCAAAAACCTGTTCCTCTCACTAGCTGAGTCCATAGCACAAACTCTGAATGTAACTTTGTGTTGTGTTTGTGGAGGAACAAATATGAGAGATCATTGGCATGGGAGGTCAAAGAGCTAAACCCACAGGAGCCATTTAATGAAACCACTCCCCCAGCATTTGGCTCCTAAACACCTCTATCATTGGTAATTACTGTATCTCCTGCCCAAAGGCCAATTTTCCATCCCAGTAGGGGACTTGATATGCTTAGGACAAAAGTTTTACAGTGATGCTACTCAGGAGACACTCAGTGGTGGGGGGGATCCCAATCACATGGAGCTCCAACCTCACCTGCTGGCTATAATAGTCTGAAATAATCTCAATCTGAGTAACTGCTGTTGACAGATTGATGATGAGGAAAAGTTAATTAAAGAGATTATCGATAAGATAAAAAAGCTTGCCCAGGTCCCTGAGCAGACCTGAAAGGGACAAAGTCCCAATGACCTATTGGGGGCTGGTTCTCAACCCTAGGTGGGTTCAAGACCTTAATACGGATAACATTCCTTGTGTTAAGAACATGCCTGATATTACCCTGCCTAATACCCTGGTACTGTATTCTTTATCAAGATGATGCTCTCTGACCCAGAAGTGGGTCCAAGCATCAAAGTGGGGAATGTGGCAGGAAGGCAGGGAGTGGGGAAGGAGAGTAATGAGTGCTACAGTAAAACAAAGGAAAACCGGAGTTAGGAGGGTCACCTTGCCCCAGAGGTTAAAACAGCCAATGAAATAATATATGATTATGTATGGGACAAGCTGTACCCTCCCCCATTTCTGTAACCTACTCTAAATGGCACATAAGGAAAGCCCCCTTTGTTCTCCATGCTCAGCCTTTGGCCATGAATCCACTGAGTCGCTGCTGGCTTGCTTAATAAACTTGCTTCCGGAAAGCTTTGGTGTGCTCTCAGAATTGACCACAAGAGGCTTTTGGAATCATTTCCACGGTGTAATGCAGGAAACAAATCATAGCAAGAACTGTTATACCTGCTTTTCTGACTCCTAAAGTTGAGAAGTACTGCCTTACATTAGATGTCTTAGATTAACAGCAAAGAAAGGAAGTACTAAAACCAAGGGATGAGAGTGCACACAAATAACTGCTGAGCAAAGCGTCAGCTTTAATAGTGACAGGAGGGACTTTTTCCAAAGACAGAATGCACACAGCAACATTAAAAACCGAGGGCCATTACACTGGCACGCAAAACAGACGTGGGTCTTGTGCTCACGGAGCTTACAGTCAATATCCAATACACACCCATCATCACATTTGGGTTTTGGACTTATCTCAAAGGAATAAACTTTCAGGGAAGCTTCTTATGTAACGCTGACTTTCCAGCAGCGTTCAGCCGGAGCTCAGTAAATGCTTAGGGAACGAATGATGAAGCACAAAGCAAAGTAACCAGTTGCCCTAGCGGAAGTGGAGGCTAATTCCTTCCATTCTGAGAATTCTTCCCTCAAACGAGCAAGCTCCTTAACCACAAATCCTGGGTTTCCAACCCACATTCTGCAGGGAAACGGTGAAAGAGACACGTGAGAGGCCCAGTCTTTAAATTGCAGCGATCCCAGACTGGGAAAGCATCCACAGGATTCATCACATGAAGACCCTAAACCTTGCAGGCAGAGAGACGATCCCACGCCTTCGCAGTCAGCTGGATGCAAACAGCCGAAAGGCCACGCCCCTAATCGAAACCAGCCAATCCAAGCTAGCGGACTCGGCGGCGCGGTGTCTTCTGGGATCTGCGGCTCCCGGGGATAGGCGTTCCTCTTGCTGGGGACTCCAATTCCCGGCGGCCCCCGCGCCCAGCTATTTGACGAGGGAGGAGTCTGGAGAGTGCGAGGGTGGGGAAACAGGCCTTGCCTCTCCCCTTCGCTGTGAGGGGTACTGTGGGTCGCGGAGTGGTACGAGTTCCACGTGGTCTAGTGACTGCGGCTCGCCCACCTCGCTGCTCCTTGAGTCTTTGGGCCTCTGGGCCCACTTCCGGCCGAGATGCCGAAGGTTAAGGCCGGGGCGAGCGGCCGCCGCCGCGCGCGACAGGAGCAGCGCGGGGAGCTGAAGCGCGCCGGCGGTGCGGATAGCCGGGAGGGAACCGGGGTCTGGTCGGGTCTTCCGGCGCGGCGGGAAGCGGGAGGCGCGGGAGGCCGGGGCTTCCTCGTATGCAGCAGGGATGGACTTAAGACAGTTGTCTGTCCCCGCCTGCAGGGGGCTGATCGGTGGCCTCAATGGCGCACAAATCTCCCCACTACCATCCGCTTTCTTCTGTGGGACGGCGTCGATCGTAGTTGGGAAATGAAGCTGTTTCTTGTTTTCTTCCAGGACTCATGTTCAACACGGGGATTGGGCAGCACATTTTGAAAAATCCTCTCATTGTTAACAGCATTATCGATAAGGTGGGTGTGCGAGAGGAAAGGGAGAAAGTGATTGGGTTGTTCATTTTACTCTTTAGGCTACTTAGCCTTCCGGACGGCAGCCTTCTCGGGCAAGGGACTTTTCGCCCCTTAGGTGTGTCCCCCAGCCTCAGGTGACCCTAGCCAGAGTTAAAGAGCAGACTCCAGGGAATGCAGTTTCTGGATCTCTGACAGGTTGTCACAAGCAGAGGGAGAAGACTCCGGTGTGGCCCCAGAGTGTGTAACCTGTGAGTCAGAGTCCCAGGGAGGCAGATACCAGCTGAGCACAAAGATAGTGTAAATTACAGAATGCAGTGTCTTGTGAAGTCACGAGCTCCCTGTTACTAGAATTGTTCATGTGAATTTGTGTGATTACCTTAAAGCCTTGGTTTTAGCAGTTTCTTCTTCCCAAAGTTTCCTTCCCTATGATACTTGTATGGCTGCCTTCTTCTGGGTCATCAGGTATCAGCCTACAAGTCACCTTCTCAGAGGGGCCTTCCTGACCATCCAGTGTAAAGTAGCAACCTAATGTCCCCTATTTTAAGTCTCTGCTCAGCACTAACTATTCTTTCCTACTTGGTGGTTTGTTAGTTGTCCTCCCATCATCACCATTAAAATGTGTTTCATAAGTGCATAGACCTTGTATTTAATACCTTGTACCCAGAACTATAGCAGTCTGTATTGCCTCATATGTGCTCAATAAATACTTGAGTAAAGAAAAATAATACTTGACATGGGCATGGCGATACACTTGTAATCCCAGGTATGGGTTTTTAGTTTGAGGCCAGCCTGTAGTAAATTCAAGAAATAAAATGAATGCTCTGTAAATATTGGTTGAATTAATTAAGAATTGTCTAGGACTCACAGGCTGTCTTTTGCATGATATGTTCCACTCTATGGGGTCTCACTTTCTTCTGACCCCAAATCCTGTCTTTCTGTGGATTACCCACTTCATAGATGGACTTTTGTAATTCCAGTTTATTATTCTCATCACTCCTTAAGTACTCTATCACGGCTAGTTTTCTTTGAAGTCAGGGTTTAAACTATATCTAAACCACACACATTAGTATGTTTGTTCTCCAAAAACACTACATATAAATTCTTTCAAGTATTCCTTGTATATGGATTATTGGTGATTCTCTTTAGTGTTATGGATGATTGAGTGCTAGGAAATGAAATATAGGTGGTGCAAATTACTTTTTCTGGAGATGTAGAAAGAGTATAGTTAAAGATCTTTCTTCATAGTTATCAATATTGGCAGCTGGATGCACACACACAGACCAGTTTTTTGTACTATTTCTTTTAATCCTCATTCTTGAACCTGTATATCACTAAGGATTGAAACTTGGTCCAGCTTGCTGTAATTCTCAGGCAAGTTCATCTTATGTAGTCCTTTACTACTTAAACTTGTTGACATGGACAGAATTGGTCACAAGAGGCTTTTGGAATCATTTCCATGGTGTAATGCAGGAAACCAATCATAGCAAGATCTGTTATACCTGCTTTTCTGACTCCTAAAGTTGAGAAGTACTGCCTTACATTAGATGTCTTAGATTTTCATTTGCACCTAATTGAGGTAATTTTGTGAACCACATATATCATGAAGTCTAAAAACGAAGTCAGTAAGATCTCTCTTTAAGAATTTTTTTTTTCTGGTAGTCTTGAGGTTTAAATTCCTGGCCACACACTTGCTAGGGGCTCTACCACTTAAGCCACGCACCCAGCCACTCCCCCTCTTTTTTCAGGGAAGGGTGCTTCTTTTAGAGATGGTCTTGCTATTTAGCCCAGGCTGACCTTGAACTTGAGAGCCTCCTGACTACCTTCTGAGGGCTGGTGGAGTAAGATGTCTTAACTGAGCACTGATGGACAAAGATGTTCAGGTAAACTGTGTGTTCAGATATGGCAGAAGATCTAAAGTTGTGCTTGCTTTTAGGCTGCTTTAAGACCAACTGATGTGGTGCTGGAAGTTGGACCTGGAACTGGCAACATGACTGTAAAGTTGTTAGAAAAGGCAAAAAAGGTAAAAGAGGGGGATTTGGTATCAAATGACTATGTGAGCAAGCTCAGTTTGTTTATAAATATGCACCTGTTCCAATTTATTGCTATTATTTTCATAGTGATCCTTGATCTCTTATTAGAAGTTTTATCTTTGAAAATATGAGGTCTATTAGGAAAACAGAAACTACACTACAAATATTGACAGGGAATTTAATACAGGATTTAGTTACATGTGTGTTGGAGAACTAAAAGTACAAAGTGGGAACACTGAAATAATCCAAAAACAATTGCAAAAAGGAGTTAACCACCTCTAGGCCTGGAGGAACAAAGTAAAGAAGTTGGAGTTACTGGAACCTTTATAGGAGAAGACCTGCAGAGGTAGTGCTTGAGACTGCAGTAACACTACTGAGACCTGCTTTATTGGCTGACCTAGCTACCAATTAAATGGAACCATTGTGGTGTCCTTGGTGGAATCAGGTGACACATTTTAAAGGGCTTGTCTGAAGAGAATTTAATGAAAAGACTAAAATTGTATGGGGATGAGGTTCAAGGAAAGCAGTGAGTATTAGTAACATGGTAGAGAATAGCCACACAAGAAGCAGTTAACATCCACAAACTTCAGGGGAAGGAAAAGGAACTCTTCTAGAGCCTAGGGAAAGTGGGAGTCATTGAAGAGGAGCCTTTCATAGCAAAACACACTTATCACCATAATTTCTTCAAGGCACAGGACAGATATTAGGAAATAAATACTTAACCTCTCTGGTATAGGTGCTCAATAATGCTGATGCCTTTCTTTTTTCTTTTTTTGGTGCCCTGTATGCTTCTCTCTAAAAATGCTGACTATACAAATACATATTCTTTTCATTATCTGAGACTGCAAAGCATAGAGACATGAAATAGGATAATTATGTTAATTATCATATGAGTAGAATTCTCACAGCCAGGCGCCAGTGGCTTACGTCTATAATCCTAGCTACTCAGGAGGCAAGAGATCTGGAGGGGTTCGAAGCCAGCCTAGGTAAATAGTTCTGCGAGACCCTGTCTCAGAAAAACCCTTCATAAAAAAGGGCTGGTGGAGTGGCTCAAGGTGTAGGCCCTGAGTTCAAGCCCCAGTACCACAAAAGAAATATATATATATTCTCACATAATCTTGTCTGCTGTTTTTGGTATTAGAATAAATTTGAAGGAATATTGATGATAGAAGAAAAAAGTTTAAATCATATAAATTGTGTATGAGTTACTATTTGGATAATAAGAAAAGATATATGTTATTTAATTAACCTGAAGAAACTTTTTGTTGTTATTAATTTAGGTAGTTGCCTGTGAACTTGACCCAAGGCTAGTAGCTGAACTTCACAAAAGGGTTCAGGGCACGTGAGTATACATAGTAGAATTAAAAGACATTTCAGTCTCATGAAACAACATTTTTCTTAAATTTCTTTTCTTAACTATCAGGCCTCTGGCCAGCAAACTTCAAGTGATGGTGGGTGATGTGTTGAAATCAGATTTGCCATTCTTTGATGCTTGTGTGGCAAATTTGCCTTATCAGGTATGTCCTCAAATTGTCAGAAACATCACACTAAGTGCTTGTCAGGTGTGTTCTTCCTGGAAGTAACTAGTAATTCTCTTACAGATTTCTTCTCCTTTTGTCTTCAAGTTGTTGCTGCATCGACCTTTTTTCAGGTTTGTGATAAAAGACCAGAGTTATTGCCAAATGTTAGAAAGATTGACAGTTTAGGCCAGGAACACAGCTGAAAATAAAGTCAGTTAAGAGAGTAATAGAGAATTTTTATAGGAAAATATTGATTCATATGGAGGTGTTTCTCTTCGAATTGATGGAAGTCATTTGGGGGTGGAAGTGTGTGAGTGTGCCTTTCCCTACTTTCTAGGCCTCTGCCATTTATCTGCATCAAACTTTTATTACCTGCGTATGGTTCAGTTGGCTATAGTTTCATGAACGTTCTGTTTGAGATATATAAACATATATACATAGATATTTTTGTATGTCATACATTTCTTCTTTTTCTTTTTTTTTGTGGTACTGGTGTTTGAACTCAGAGCCTTGTGCTTACTAGGTAGGTGCTCTACCACTTGAGCCATGGTGCCAGGTCAAATACATTTCTTTTGTTTGCAGTACTGGGGTTTGAACTCAGGGCCTACACCTTGAGCCACTCCACCAGCCCTTTTTTTTGTGATGGTTTTTTTCGAGATAGGGTCTCATGAACTATTTCCCCTGGCTGGCTTTGAACTGCAATCCTCCTGCTCTTTGCCCCCTGAGTAGCTAGGATTACAGGCATGAGCCACTGGCATCTGGGTCCAAACACATTTCTTAATGTGATTCATTATCAAAAAAGCCAGGCCAGTGTAGTGCTCATGCCTGTAATCCTCGCTATTTGGAAGGCAGTGATTGAGAAGCTTGCATTATGACTTTAGCCCGGGCAAAAAGTAAGCCCAGTGTGTGGTGAAGTTATTGAGACCCCATCGCAATCAATAAGCTGGATATGGTGGTATATGTGGCACAAGTGTGAGATCCTACCTGAGAACTGACTAAAGCAAAAAAGAGCTGGGGGCATAGATCAAGTGGTAGAGCACCTGCCCTGCAACTTGAGGCCCTGAGTTCAAACCCCAGTACCACAAAAATAAAGTGGGAGGGGGGAGGAGGGAGTAAGGGGAAGTGCAGTTTTAAGGATGTTCTCTAACCTGCCTTTCCACCTCACCTCTTCCTTAGAGTGTTTGCTACCCCACAAACCACAATTCTGCTATGGAGTCAACTTTATTGCTTTTGTAGAAGGGATGATGGACTAGTGCATCTGAAATACATGATCATCTGATCATTGAGGGCATGCCATCTTCCTTGGGGCTAGCAGTATAGCCATTATAAAACAAAAAGCTAGCTGTATCATTTTGTGGTATAAAGGTAAAGCTGAAAGTGCTCTAAATTCTGACCAGCTGAACTAATTGTCCTCTAACCACAGTTACTGCTGTGCTATTTCCCTCCGAAAAAATTCATTATATTAAAATACGTTTATAGTTGAAGGAACTGACCATTTCCTTATTCTTTTCTGCTTTCTTTTCAGGTGTGCTATACTTATGTTTCAAAGAGAATTTGCTCTCCGACTGGTTGCAAAACCTGGAGATAAGTTATACTGCAGGCTATCAATTAATACACAGCTGTTAGCACGTGTGGACCATCTAATGAAAGTAAGTGATTTTTATTATTGAAATAGTCTAGTTTAATGCATTGATGAGCAATAGCTTTGCTTTCTGTGAGGAGAGCATTTTTGATTACAAAATAAATGTTGTCTTTGAGAGGACTAAATGTTTTCTGATTAACAGGTTGGAAAGAATAACTTCAGACCACCTCCCAAGGTGGAATCCAGTGTTGTAAGAATAGAACCTAAGAATCCACCACCACCCACCAATTTTCAGGTGAGCCTAAAATACTAAGTCATTATAAAGGGAAAAGGTCCAGGTTGGAAGACATGCATGTAAAGCAGCAGACAATACTGAATTAACTTAAATGTCCAGACATGGGAAAATGTGCATTATGACACATCTTTGTGATGGAGTAGTTGGAATAATTTGATGCAAGATAGTTATGACGATCTCAAAAAAAACCCCCAAAAAACCAATGGAAACTGTTTTAAAAGGCACAGTGATTAGAATGCAATTACGTTTTGCTTTATAGTTGTGGAAAACTTGTCTATTTGAATAATACTTGGAAAACAAGGTAAAATGGAAATAATTGTGTTTTTATGTTTTGAGTAATATTGTAGACACTTTTTTTTTTCCTCCTTTTCCTTTGTGGTACTTGAAATTGAATCCCAGGCCTTCACTTATGCTAGGCCAGTGCTCTGCCATTGACCTATTTCCCCAGCCCTTGTGGGGAACACTTTTTTTGTGTGTGTTGAGAGCATTTTAATAAAACTTCTTTTTTTTAATGATGAAAAAAAAAAAAGAATCCAAAAAGAAGAAAGTGAAAAAAAACAGAAGAAATAAAAAGAAAAAAAAGATTCGGATCATTTGATGTAAAACCTTGCTACAGTTACATTAGAGAAAGATGATTGTGTGACAAAATGGTAGTAGATGGAATAGTTTGTCATCTCCTTTCAAGGAGACTTGGGTGTGCTGTATAGGCTGTATCCTAAATCATGTCTGTTTTGAATCTTATTTTTGAAAGTGATACTTAGACTTGAATAGATGTCAAGCTATTCTTTGTTCACATGTGGAACAATTTTATATTTTTTCCAATGAAAATTGAGGATAAAAATATACCCAGTGAGCCTCAATGGAAAAATAATATATTTAGTAAAGTGTGCAAAAGGGCAAGTATACATTTTTTGCATTTGTGCTAGCCAAATCAAGGTACAGATCATTTTCATCACTGCAGAACTTTCCCCTAATTTTAACTATTAGAATTTTATCTATTCCTACTAGGAATAGATGAAAAGTTTGGTATTTTTAAGAAAACATCCATCTTGTATTTCAGGAATGGGATGGCCTTGTAAGGATCACTTTTGTTAGGAAAAACAAGACACTGTCTGCTGCATTTAAGTAAGTATTTTACTAATTTCTAATGCATGAATGATCAGTGCTCCAGAATTTGATCCTTTTCCCAAACTGCCACTCTAAAACAAAGATTATTCATGTCCAGAGAAACTTCACCTTATAAACTAATTTTTTATGTTTGGAGGCAGAGGAATTAAGAGTTTCTGGAGTTGGGAGTCAGATCAGGTTTTTGTTTTTTTTCAAAAGCGAAAAATGTCCCAATTTGAAATTTGTTTAAAAAAGGGACAGTGATGGATCTTTTCACACTTGAGAAGGATTTGTGTCATTTTAATTTTTTTAGTTTTTTGCAGTACTGGGGTCTGAACTCAGCGTTTTCCCTTGGCAGGCAGGTGTGGTAACTGCTTGAGCCATACCTCCAGCCTGGCCTTGTGCCATTTTATTAAATTTAAAACTCTTAACACAACTTGAGGTCCAAGAGTAAAAGACTGGTGTAGATTTAGTTTGAGAGTCTTGGGATTTTTTTTAAAAAAGGGAATGTGTGCGGGTTTAAGCACAATTTTTCTTTAGAATTTAAAAAGCTGGGGTAGTGCACATCTGTATGTCTGCATGTCTAGCTACTTGGGAAGCTGAGTCAGGAGGATCACTGGAGGCTAGGCATGTGAGGACAACATAGTGAGACCCTGTCTCTTAAAAAAAAAATAAAACAAAAAACAGAGTGTGGAATTTGACTGGATCTGTTTTAAAAGAAAGAATTTAAGAAATGTTTATCAGATTCTGTTTTCAAAATACTGTATTTGCTTCATAAACTTAAATATTCAACACTTTAAAAGTTTCTTAATTTCACCAAATGGAACATGAATTTAATGTTGTCTAAACTGAAATGAAATTATGTGTAATCTCTGATTTTGGAATAGTGATATCACTTCCTTATAGATCAAGTGCAGTGCAACAGCTATTGGAAAAAAACTACAGAATTCACTGTTCACTCCATAATACTGTAAGTAGAAATTGCTTATGCTGTTTCAGTGATAATTTCTTTTAAAATGTCTTGCTGTTTTTATTGTTTGATCTAGTATTATTATGAGATCTTTTTATTATATACATTCTATTCAATCCTTAATTTTGACTTGAATGCTGCTGTGTATTCTGTGGATTTTTTTCTCTTTTAACTATTGACATTTGTTTTTTACCCTAACAAGAATCAGATTTAGCTGAATTGGAGTTTTCTCAAAGTTGTGGATATGTAGCTTGTTCAACTTAAAATACTGTGTATGATTTGCCATCTTTCGAATTGTGACCTCTCCTTGTTTGGTGTTCATATAGCAATTACAAATTTAAAGTTAGTGTTTTCTTTGTAACTTTAACACTCAGAAATTGAGATAATCAGAATAAAGTATAGGGTGAATAGTAGATTTCAAATTGTGAGCCTCATGTCTCCTCACAATTTCCGTTAAACAAGTATTGGAGTGCTTATTCATATACATATATGCTTTTATAAGAATTTCTTTGCTAACTTTTTAGCTCCTTCAGTTTAAATGAAGCAAAGACAAATTTCCTTTGTGTTTTTTATGGCTCAGATCTTGTATGGTTTAATGTACCACAATACTGTCTCCATTCTCCCTGTTATGAGCAAAGTCCTTAAATACCAGTTTAAGTAGAAAAAAATATTAAGCTGGATTAAGAATCTTTGGGTAAATGCTGTGAATCAACTTCAGCTAGAAATCTAGATCTACATAGAGAAATGGGGAGCACCAGAAGTGGTGACAAAGTAACTGATGTGCCCCTGTCTCTGAACACATGTGTAATTTAAACTTTTAAACAAAGTAATAACCATGTATTGTGCAGTTTGCAACATACTTAAGAAATGCATGGCATTAGCATAAAAGAGATGTTAAGTATGAAACACTTAATATTCTTAAGGGTTAGAGAGGTCATCTCTGAGAAAAATTAGCTGGTGAGATGAAATTTGGGCAAGGAAATGTGAGTTATTTTGAAAGGATAACAATTGTTTTAAATTTTAGTTTATAGTTTTAATTTTATTTAGTCTAATACACTATTTCAGAATTTTAGAAATGCAATAGGGCAATATACATGATTACTTATTTAAGATATTTGTGTCATGTGGTAAAAATGAGCCACTTAGAGATTCAAGTCTTATTCAAACTTTCAGACTTTCCCTACTGTCATTAAGAGATGTAATTTTTTCCATCAGTACTGTGGTTAAAACTCAGGTCATTGTACTGGCAAACTCTCTACCACCTTGAGGTATGCTCCCATCATATAACAGATGTATTAAAGATGACTGTACTAAACTTAAAAAAAAAAAGAGCCAAAAAATATATCATTGAAGATATAGTTTTCATTTATTCTAAATCTTATACTGATAGATAATACCAGAAGACTTCAGCATAGCAGATAAAATACAGCAAATCCTAACCAGCACAGGTTTTAGTGACAAACGGGCCCGTTCCATGGACATAGATGACTTTATCAGGTAAGTACATTTTTGTTTTTCTAAGTGTTCACATTTCTTTATTGTGATACCTTCAGATTAGATTTAAAGGCTTTGAATGTACACTGTGATGTTTACATGTTCCTTTCTTCCCCTCAATTCTTATTCATGGCCTTATTTTTAATAGCTTGCCCCTTCAAAGTAGTCCATAAGGTAGAGAAATCTTAATATGTATAACTGGATTTGGTTCTTAGTATTTTCTTACTGGGAATAGCTTTAAATAGATCTTAAGCATGGAATGTCAGTTTTAATAACTGATTACCTATTTAGTAATAGTTGGTTTGTAGCCTGAGGCAAGTTCTATACATCTTGAGTAAAAGGATGTCATAATTATCTGGGCTATTTAGACTGAAATCTGTTTTACTTGAACTAAACAAGTATTATGAAAATGGAATAAGGCTTCAAGTGCTACTCAGGTATATCAGTCTGTGTTCCTTGCTCTTACTCTTGACTCTGACTTTCAGTTTTTGGCTATTTAGCTAGTTTACTCATGAAAGTGTCTGTGTTCTGTAGGCTGAATTAAAAATGGGGGTAGATTGTTATGAAAGTCCTTGGTTTGACTTTTTCGAAGCTGGAAACAGTTCTGTATAATGTAGGACAAGTAGTGTTTGTTTTGTTGGCTGGCTAGCAGGACTACTAAGTCTTTATTAGATATTAAACCTAGGTGTAGAACACTATTCATAATTACCTACAGTTTGATTTTTCAGACATTTTAATTCATCTGAACCTCTTCCTCTGGGCCAGCCTGAAAATAATCTCAGGTCTATACAGAAACATTTTACCTTGTTTTCCTTCATTCTTACTAAATTTCTTCAAGGGGCAGTTTGCTAACTAAAGTTGGAGGAGTATATAGAGTGTATAGGTATCCGCAGAGAGAAACAATGTATATTTGATTTGAACAGCTCAGAGAATGTGAAGACTGGTTTTTCTGCCTCAAATTCAGCTTCTGAATGAATCATGTTGAAATGAAAAAGTGCCGATGAACTCTGAAGCCTGGCATAGCAAAAGTCTTAGAGATCATTTAAGTCAAATCCAATTTAATTTAAGACACGTATGTTATGTTAGAAGAGGCACCAACGTGACATGGTTTTAACTAAGGTATATCTTATAAATTTAGTTGGAGAATAATTTCTGTACTGATTAGTGTTAGGAGTGGGAGAGTGTATAAATATACTGATATATTTATGTATTAGAATTTACAGATCTGTATACCATTATATGTCACAAACTAGCTTTTCAATACCACCCTTTTTGGCTTTTTTTCCCTCCTGCCAGATTGCTACATGGATTCAATGCAGAAGGTATCCACTTTTCCTAGCCATTTGGAAAACAGAATTTTTCAAGGTCAAGATAAAAAGATGATATATTTCTAATATTTGAGAAGATAGACTATGCTTTACTCTACTGGGACATTATCTGTTTGGATATTTTTCATTTACTACTACTGCTGTATCATTGACTATCCTGTATTTTTAAGGTGGTCAGTTCTGAATACCCAAACTTTTTTTATTTTGGTTTGTTTGAATATACTATATAGGGCAGAATCCAATCTGTACATAAATCTTCAAGAGCCGCAGGTACGCACAACCTTAAACTTACCATTTCTGACAGTTTATTGTATAAAGATGTTGCTCTTTTTCTACTTACTGTGTTATATACTATGAGGCTCTCTTCAGGGCTTTGATCTCATTCTCTTAAGTAAAGTGAAACTATTCTCAACCAATCACACATTCCCTCGTATCATTTTTTCTTATTCACATGTATATAGTAGAACAGTTTTTGATGTTAATTTGCTTCTTGTTCTTTTCCTCATTTATCTTATATAATTTGTTCCAGTACATGTCTCTTCAGCTGTCCTGCTGCAGCGTAGACTATATGAGGGTTCTGGATAAGCGTGAGCCTGCTGCCATCATGCAATTTCAGGCATGTTCTGGATATGATTCCTGACCCTCTAAAATGAGGAATTCAACTAGATTGAAATTAAGTATAAAATTATATGTCTTTTCTTGGGGAGACAGTCACTTGCCAGCTTTAAATTTAGAAAAATTTCAATGGGTTTTGTAAATCAAAATAGGTTTTCAAACCTCTGCTTTCAGCTACTTTCCCACAACTGTAGGTTCCCTGCCATTTATCACTTCTGGATAATTAAAATTGCCAGCACCTAATGCTTATTTTTAAGCTACTTAAAAATTGTCAGATTGAGAATTTTAGTAGATGTCACAAACAAGTTTTATTAGCTACTGTATTTAAAATCAGTGCAATACTACTTGCTAATAATATATTAAAGAATAGTAGCTATTTAATTTATATAAGAAAATTAATAAGAATATCTTCATTGATATTTGGCTTTATTTGTACCCAAAACTTAATAGGAATATTTCCAAATAATTTAGCAAAGGTTCATTGAGTAAACTTAGAAGGGAAGGTAAATTGTTTGCCTAAACAGATTTTTTTTGGTAGTACTGGGATTTGGATTCAGTGCCTTGTGCTCGCTAAGTAAGTTCTCTACCACTTGAGCCATACCTCCAGCCCTAAACAGATGTTTTTTGAAATCTGACTTTAAACTTACAGTAAATGCTGCTGTATAATTAAAACAATGCATAATCTTAACAGACATCAGCTTTCAAGTCTAAGTACTAAAGAATGTTTAATCTAGAACAAAAAAAATTAAACTGACTTAGCTGCGTCAAGCTACTTTTGTTACGTGAATGTTAAATATACTTAAGCATTGATATTTTTTCTAATATCTCACAAAATCACTTTGCAAAGTTCACTTGCACCATCTCTATCCTTATAGAAAACAAAGCTTAAGATTTAATTCATCTTTCTTAGGTGGTTTCCCTATCCCCTAGGAACTACTGAATTTTAGTCTCTTTTTCTGGCTTTCAGTTTTCCCTATCTGTAAAGCTGATTATACCACCTCCTGGGATATTTTACTAGTACTAATTTTTGAATGTCTTCACTAATGATCAGAATGAAGCCATCATAGTATTTAAGGCAGCATATTTATTTATAAAAAGATCTTTCGAAGCTAGTACCCACCTAATGCAAATAGAACTAAGCTGTTGTGCTTACAGTGAGCATTTTCACATCTTTATTGCCCCTTGAAGATTGGTCAGTATTGAAAACTGTCTTTTTAAACAGCCTCTGTAAGGACAATAGAAACAGTTTTCCATTTTTCCTTTTGTCTTTGAAATAAGCACAGAGTATATGTTACAACTGCAAGAAAACCCGAGTTCCTTCTAAAATAAAAGTGTATGTATTGAAGTAAATTATCGCTAAATTCATTCCATTTCATTTATTAATAAGCATATTATGAAAAATCTACATTTGTTACAGATTTAATGTTTTCAGAGGTTTTCATCTTGGTATTAGGATTTCTGACAGTTACCCTCTTGAGTTATGAACAGTGAAGTAGAGAATCTGGCTCATGTGACTATTCATAGCTTCCCTTTGGTTCATGAATAAGCTTGTAGTTCCCTTGAGTAATAATAAGATATCCTTGGAAAGTTTTTTTTTTTTTTTTTTTATTAATCTACTCCTGGACTGCATCCTGGGAACTGAGAGAAAACTCCTAGAGCAGTATATAAATCTTTAAACACCCTATTTACATGAAAAATGACCAGTTTTCTTCCTTAAGAGTAGCAATTTGTAAAAGTAAGTGCTATCATTTAAAGAGTAGACCACCAGGGTATTAGTGAGAATACACTGTTCTCCCCAAATCATGTTGAAACATCACACATTAGGTACTGGATGGAACTAGGTGAGACCTGCCTTTTAAGGCAATGTCAGCTATTCCTCAGCTTAATTCCTTTTCAAGAGAGTTATGTACTGTCTACGCTTGATTCAAACTAATTTCTATTATGAATTACTTTCAATGTACAGATAAATGTTCATGTATCAGAAACCAGTTTCCTTTAACAGTACTTACAGAAGGTAAATTTTGGGGTGCTAATGAGCACCCCAAACTTAAGTAATGGTATTGGTAAGGATCAAACTACACTATTAAATTTTTTAATACCACACTGGCATGCACACTGCATATATGTATTATCCTAAGATAAAACTCTTCTCAGAATTTTGTTGCTTTTTATTACACCAACTAGTTTATATTTTAGTTTTTTTACAAAGAAAATGCTAAGAAAATTATAATCACATGTTATATGGTTTTAAAAATCATAATTCCAGATTTCTTTACATGTAAGTTGGAGTGGTCCAGCAGCTATGTCCACTGTCACAGACTTTAGTTCCGTTCGATATGGCACATCCTGCAAAATTAACTAGTCACACAAAAAGTCTCAAATACAGTAAAAATGTACACACAGTAAGGTAATTTACAATGACGTAAGGAATGTAATTTATCTTGGCTGTGCTTCAGAAATTTAGGGTCAGTAGCCTTAGTCAAGGCACAAGAAGATGAGCACAGCTGTCTCTAGGAGTGGCAAGGTATGTACAATCACTGATGAGGTATGCATGCATGCAAAGTATTTAAAACTGCTCAGTCTTGCTACGAAAATTTAACTGAGTTAAAAGGAAATGCTGAAGCTTTCTCCTACCCTCCACTCTGGATCAAGTCCACAATCTTATTTAATCAAGTGGAAAATAAAATTGGCAAGGAGCTCCAAAAGTAAATCACTATTTGGGTAAATGAAACAAAATACTTCACTAATCCCAGTTCTTGGTTGTGCTTCCTGGATTGGAAGCATTTTCTAGGCAAAGAAGTTTTATCACAAAATTGAAATGTCTTTCAGGTGAAGGACAAGACATTTCCCACAGATACTTGAATTTCAAACTTTCAAATGGCCCTTACAGCTGAACCATTGTATGTTATACTAGTGAGAGTTCTGGGGATCCTTTAGCAGCAACTTCTTTGCTTTTCTAGTAAAGGAAAAGGTAATAATAACCTGACCCCCAAAATGTGACCACTTGACATTTTTTCCAAGAAACTATTTCTTAGCTCAATTCTGTGGACCCTGGACCCTTGCTCTCCTGAAGAAAGTATGACTAATTGTGGCCCTTTAGAATCTAGCCAGACAATCTCAGAACTGGCCTCCCAAATTGTACATTCTTTATTTCATGTACAAAGAATGACTAATGTATGTAAGGAAAATTTCTAGGTAGAATAAAATTTATTACTTCACTTATAATGCACACTGCACTTTGAAAACCTGTCTTTTTATTAGGTAAAACAAGTGTTATTTTCTAACCGAGCAAACAAAATTCAAGTGAAAAGTAAAAGACCTTTCACCATTAAGTACATTTTATTTACCTTGAGTGCCAAAAGGCTTTTATTAATTTCAGCACCTTCAAGCCTAGTTTGCCTGTCCGCACTGGAAGTATCAGCTCCTCTTTCATTTCCAGCCAAATCGATGAGGGAAAATTTGCCATGTAGTTTTCCTTTCCTTCTAAGAATGATCTGAAACACTGCATAGCTCTAAGATAATGTGTGTTTGCAGATGTCTGACTGGTTGTTCTACAATGTGGTTAAGGACATCTTGATACATAAAAACTTTAGTTTACATGTTAACAATGGTATTTTCATTTAAAAAAAGATCTAGGTAGCCAGTTTTCATCATTGAAACCATTTAGTAACAGATATAACCAGATCCATAAAACTTAATCTCACACCCTTCTAATCTGTTTATAGCATGGTATCAATAACAGATATCACATAAATCACTATGTAACAAAAAGTTTTTATGAACAATGATTTTTACTTCCAAGACATTTTATTAAAGCACATCTTAGCTTTGCTTTGACAGTAACCCCACAGTATCTAAAACTAAAGGTTCCCTTTCCTGAGCTTTACCTGCAACTGTTGCCGATGTCAATGAGTTTCAGTACATCTTCAACACATTTCACCTCCTGTTCCTGTAATCCCACCACTTGAACCTGCTGTTTTCCATCTTCTAGTACTTTTAATTTTGTTTTCCTATTTAACAAGTCAAACACCTATGAAAAACCATATTCAAATTAGAGAACTAGCTTAAAAAAATCAGTTCTATAAAAACAAAGTCACAGCCTGAAAATTACTTCAAAGATGAAAATAAAGGTCCTTATTATTATATTCATAGTGCACAACATTGGGAGCTTTAACTGACATTTGAAAATCTCAAGACATAAATTCTAAAAGAATATTCTAAATATATATAAAGTTTGAGGTTGGTAGAGGTTGTAAAACAATGTGGATATGTTTAATGTAACTGAATTGCACACTTAATGGTTACAATGATACATACATTGTACCAATTTGTTTGTTTGTATGGAACTGTACTTAGGATTTCACAAGTGCTCTAACAGTTGAGCCATGCCCCAAGGGTCTTGTGCTTTTTGCCAGTGTCCTCACACTGTGATCCTCCTACCTTGCCCTCTCGAGTGGCTGGGATTACAGGTGCATACTACCACACCTAGCTTGTTTTTGAGACAGTCTTGCTGACTTTTTTCTCTGGGCTGAACTCCAAACTGTGATCCTCTTGCCTCTGCTTCTGGAGTGGCTGGAATTACAGTTGTGCACCACCACACCCAGACCTACATTTTATCACAGTTTTTAAAAAATAAGTTGGCTCATGCCTGTAATCCTAGCTACTGGGGAGGCAGAGGTCAGGAGGATTGAGGTTTGAAACCAGCCTGGGCAAATAGTTCAGGGAGAGCCTATCTCAAAAAACCCTTCACAAAAAAGGGCCGATGGAGTGGCTCAAGGTGAAGGTCCTGCATTCAAGCCCCAGTACTGCAAAATAAATAAATGAATAAATAAATAAATAAAATTAGAAGTTCCTACTTATACCTTTCTGCTATAAATTTCAAAAAAGGTTGCATATACTTGAAGTTCCAGGTTTTCCCCCATTTTTGTTTTTTGTTGTGCTGGGTAGGGGGGTACATTGTGGCATTTACAAATGTTCTGACAATATATCAAATACATCATACTTGAATTCACCCCCTCCACCATTCTAGTTTCTTATAGTTTGGCTTTGTTAGCATTAGAAAGACATCTTCAGCTGTTAAAAATTTTCACATAAAGAAAATTGTTAAAATGCATCAAATGTAATCCTTAAAATACTGTTTATTTTTTCCAGTTTTAAGGGAATCAGTCCTTATCTAGGATGACAGCATCAGTAACAACTCATTAACTTGACAAAAAAGTTGTAACAGGAGCTACTCTTTATATTCCAAAAAAGAATGCTACTACTTATCCTTACAAATAACATACAATTATAGGTGGTCAGAATAAGATCGTTCTCACAATGATATCAAACAGAAGCTTTTTATTATTTTTATTTGTGTTTGGCAGTACTGGGGTTTGAATATATATTCAAATATATTGAACATACATGCCTATGGTTGTTGGAAGCAGAGTTCATGTACAAAGACTAGTGAGCAGTGCCATCCTTGTCAAGGCAGAGAAATGCTCTTAGAAGGGGTCTAAGGGCAGAAAGTTCTGTTCTTTGGGTCAGAAGATTCAGAACTGAGAAAAAAAATTGCAAAGCCAATTTCTGACAGGCAACTTAGCCAACATCTCAGAACTCAAGTCAGATGGTGTATTAGTTTCTTTTATTATCACTGTGATCAAATACCTGACAGAAACAATGTAAGGAAGGAAAAGATTTATTTGGCTTATGGTTTCACAAGGTTCAGTCCATGGTTGCTTGGCCCTATGTTCTTGGGCAGAAAATCATGGTAGCAGGACATGTTGTGGAGATTACCTCCTCATGGTGGGAGGAAGCAGAGAACGAGACAGGAAGGGGCCAGGGACAAGACACCCCCAACAACCCACCCCCAGTGACTTACTTCCTCCAGTTAAGCCCACCCCTATCTTTTACCTCTTCCAAATAATGCCATCATATTGAATCCATCAATGGATTAAACTATTAATTAGGTTAGACTTCTCATGATTTAATCATTTCTGGACATATCCTCATAGACACACCCAGAGGTGTGCTTCATTAATCCCCTAAGGATTTCACAATCCAGACAAGTTGATTATGGAAATCAACCATCATAGAGTGTCTCTTCTGAAGTTGCTAGGCCTCTGTCCTGCTAAGAAGACTGCTGGTCACCCACTTGGGTTTTCAGGGACAGCCTGAAAAAGAGGTACAGTAGGAGCATAGCACATTGACCAAATCACTTGAACCCACTGTGGAACAAAAGCTGACTTCAGAGACAAGCCTTGTTCAGCCAGCAATTATGGTCTGGCACCAGGCATGACTAAGGGTCCTAGATGTGTTAACTTACTTTTCACAAGATCACCCCTCTTCCACAGAGAAAAAACTGAGGGAGATTCTAAGATGGCGGCTAGAGCCAGTGCAGAGAATCTCCACTTCACGTTAAACGGAGAAACGAGGAGGGCCCCCGGGGCCTCCAGTGGCCGGCGCCCATACGGCTTGGGAAGACACGGACCAGGTGAGCTTCGCGGTACTGCAGTACCCCCACAGACAAGCCTGGGCCAGAGCAGCATAGCCCCCTGGACAGACTGACCTCCACCTGGGAAAAAAAGAGAAACTGAGTAATAAGCAATAAGAACAGTTAAGACATGCTGGAAAGAGGGTGGGGCGCCCTGAGCACTGAAGATTGGGGGAAGGGAATCCTTCCCGGGTCTGTAAATAAACAAGCCAGGCGGGCTGGAGAGGCTCTGGCAGGAGCAGGGCGCGCACCCAGCAACCAGGAGCGGGGAAGCTTGTGAGAGTGGCAGAGGGAGGAAAACTCCACAGGAGAGCAGGGAAGACCCACTTCCCACGTGAACTGTAAATAAACAAGGCGGCCGGTAGGAGCAGCAGCACCGCCTAGTAAGCAGGAGCAAGAAAGCTTCTGAAAGTGGCAGTGGGAGGAAAACTTCAGAGGAGAGGGGGGAAGACCCACCTTCCACATGAACCGTAAATAAACACACAGGCCTGACAACGCGGGGGCAGTGTCACCTTTCCCAGTGCTTGGAAAGGGGAAAGCCTGTAGTAGAGGCTCCCGCACAGGAGAACTCTGAGCAAACAAAGCCTGTGGGACCAGGTGAGTGCTAGCTCACCCCAGAGATCTGCATAAATAACACCGCCAGCTACAGGCTGAGAGCAGCAGGCAGGCAAGGCACAGTTGCAGATACCACTCTCAGAACTGTCTCCAGACGCTTTTTTTTCTTTTTCTCCCTACCTTTGATGAGAGAACAACCGAATTACACCTGCAAGCCGAAAAACTTACTGAAACTGTATTGCATTTGAACTGGGGACACTTGGTGGGGCTTTTTGTGTGTGTGTGTGTGTGTGTGTGTGTGTAGATTTGTTCTACTTTATGCATCCCCTTTGATGAGACAACTACAGAACAACATCTGAGGCACCAACTCCAGGACTGGAGATTGAGACGGACACCCAAATTATTAAGACTGAAACTGCATTGCATATAAACTTGGAAGTTTTTTGGTTTTTTTTTTTTTTTTTAATTTTCTATTTTCCATTTTATTTTAATTCATTTTTATATATAGATATTACTTTCATTTACCTACTTTTTATTTTTTTATCTTTGATTTTCAATCCTCTCTCTGTCTCTCTAATGTCTGTTCAGCTTACTGTCGATTAGTACACTAACACTCCCTGTTTATACCTTTGAAACTCTCTTGTCTGATACCTTGTGTTCTGCTTTCTCCCTCTTGTCTGTATATTTGTTTCCCCCTTTTCTTTAACTTCTTGCTTTCCATCTCAGCTCACTCTTCCATTCTAAATATTACCATTGTTATTGTTACAAGCTAGAAAATACTTAATTACACACAGTACAGGGACAGTAACAACACCAAGGACAATGACGGGAAGACAGAAAAAACAGGGAAACCAGTTTCCCCATAGCAAAAAATTAGTACAGGAACCAGAGGGGAATGAAGAGAACAGAAACTCAGATCCAGACTCCAACAAAATGAAGATAAACTATGCCAAAGGACCCAATGAAGCCCACAAGAATAATTTAAAAGAAGACATACTACAAGTACTCAATGAGAATTTTATAGAGATGATACTGGATAGGGTCAACCAAAATGTACAGGAGACACTCAAGAAATTCCAAGACAACAAAAATAGAGAACTTGAAAAAGCAAAAGAAGAAATAAAGGAAACCATAGAAGCACTGTATAAACACCAAAGTGAAAGAGAGAACACAATGAATAAATGGATAAATGAACTCAGGACAAAAATAGACAACATTAAAGAAGAAAACTGCCAGGATATGGAAAACCTCGGAAAAAAGAACGAAACAGAACTGCGAAACAAAATGGAAGGCCAATCCAGCAGAATAGAACAAACAGAAGACAGAATCTCAGAACTTGAAGATGAAATGGTAATTAAAGGAAAAACCGAAGAACTATTAATTAAACAACTCAAGACCTGTGAAAAGAAAATGCAAGAACTCACTGACTCCATCAAAAGACCAAACTTAAGAATCATGGCCATCGAAGAAGGAGAAGAGGTGCAAGCGAAGGGAATGCGTAATATATTCAACAAAATAATAACGGAAAATTTCCCAAATCTAGAGAAAGATATTCCCATACAAATGCAAGAGGCCTCCAGGACACCAAACAGACCAGATCAAAATAGAACTACTCCACGACATATCATCATTAAAACAACAAGTTCAGAAACTAAGGAAAGAATATTGAAGGCTGTAAGAGAGAAAAAACAAGTAACATACAAAGGTAAACCCATCAAAATCACAGCAGACTTCTCAACAGAAACATTAAAAGCAAGAAGAGCGTGGGGTGAGATCTTCCGGGCTCTGAATGAAAATAACTTCAACCCCAGGATACTCTACCCAGCAAAGCTATCATTCAAAATAGATGGAGCAATAAAAGTCTTCCATGATAAGCAGAAACTAAAACAATATGTGACCACAAAGCCACCATTACAAAAGATTCTGCAAGGGATCCTGCACACAGAAAGTGACACCCAACTTAACCATGAAAAGACAGGCAGCACCAAACCATAGGATAAGAAAAAGCAAGACAGTAGAGAGTAACATCAAGTTAGGTACACACAATCAAACCTTCAAACAACTAAGACAACTAAATGGCAGGAATCACCACATACCTATCAGTACTAACGCTTAATGTTAATGGACTTAATTCACCCATCAAAAGACACCGTTTGACAAAATGGATTAAAAAAGAAGATCCAACAATTTGTTGCTTACAGGAGACTCATCTCACCGACAGAAATAAGCATATGCTTAGGATGAAAGGCTGGAAGAAGATTTACCAAGCCAATGGCCCCCGAAAACAAGCAGGAGTAGCAATACTTATCTCTGACAAAGTAGACTTCAAACCTACATTGATCAAACGAGATAAAGAAGGACATTCCATACTAATAAAAGGGGAAATAGACCAAAAGGAAATAATAATCATCAATCTGTATGCACCCAATGTCAATGCACCAATTTCATCAAAAATACCCTGAAAGACCTAAAAGCATATATAAACACCAACACAGTGGTTGTGGGAGACTTTAACACCCCATTATCATCAATAGATAGGTCATCCAAACAAAAACTCAATAAAGAAATCCAAGATCTAAAATATGCAATAGATCAAATGGACCTAGTAGATGGCTACAGAACATTTCATCCAACCTCTACACAGTATACATTCTTCTCAGCAGCTCATGGAACCTTCTCCAAAATAGATCATATCCTAGGGCACAAAGCAAGCCTCAGCAAATATAAGAAAATAGAAATAATACCGTGCATACTATCTGACCACAATGCAGTAAAAGTAGAACTCAACAACAAAAGTAAAGACAAAAAACATGCAAACAGCTGGAAACTAAATAACTCATTACTTAATGAAGAGTGGATCATCGATGCAATAAAAGAGGAAATTAAAAAGTTCCTGGAAGTCAATGAAAATGAAAACACAACCTACCAGAACCTATGGGACACAGCTAAGGCAGTCTTGAGAGGAAAGTTTATAGCCATGAGTGCATATATTAAAAAGATTGAAAGATCCCAAATCAATGACCTAATGTTACATCTCAAACTCCTAGAAAAACAAGAACAAGCAAATCCCAAAACAAATAGAAGGAGAGAAATAATAAAAATAGAGCTGAAATCAACGAAATAGACACCAAAAAAACCATACAAAGAATTAATGAAACAAAAAGTTGGTTCTTTGAAAAAATAAACAAGATCGATAGACCCCTGGCAAACCTGACTAAAATGAGGAGAGAAAAAAACCCAAATTAGTAGGATTAGGAATGCAAAACGGGAGATAACAAGAAACACCATGGAAGTCCAGGAAATCATCAGAGACTACTTTGAGAACCTATGTTCAAATAAATTTGAAAATCTAAAAGAAATGGACAGATTTCTAGATACATATGATCATCCAAAACTGAACCAAGAGGAAATTAATCACCTGAATAGTCCTATAACACAAAATGACATTGAAGCAGCAATCAAGAGTCTCCCCAAAAAGAAAAGTCCAGGACCTGATGGATTCTCTGCTGAATTCTATCAGACCTTTAAAGAAGAACTGATACCAAAGACACCTCCAAAAAGGAGAACTATAGGCCAATCTCCTTAATGAACATTGATGCAAAAATCCTCAACAAAATAATGGCAAACCGAATTCAGCAACACATCAAAAAGATTATTCACCGCGACCAAGTAGGCTTCATCCCAGGGATGCAGGGGTGGTTCAACATACAAAAATCAATAAACGTAATAAACCACATTAACAGAAGCAAAGACAAAAACCACTTGATCATCTCAATAGATGCAGAAAAAGCCTTTGATAAGATCCAACATCATTTCATGATAAAAGCTCTAAGAAAACTAGGAATAGAAGGAAAGTACCTCAACATTATAAAAGCTATATATGACAAACCTACAGCCAGCATTATACTTAACGGAGAAAAATTAAAACCATTCCCTCTAAAATCAGGAACCAGACAAGGATGCCCACTATCTCCACTCCTATTCAACATAGTACTGGAATTCCTAGCCAGAGCAATTAGGCAAGAAGAAGGAATAAAAGGAATACAAATAGGTAAAGAAACTGTCAAAATATCCCTATTTGCAGATGACATGATCGTATACCTTAAAGACCCAAAAAACTCTACTCAGAAGCTTCTAGACATCATCAATAGCTATAGCAAGGTAGCAGGATATAAAATCAACATAGAAAAATCATTAGCATTTCTGTACACTAACAATGAGCAAACTGAAAAAGAGTCTATGAAAACAATTCCATTTACAATAGCCTCAAACAAAATCAAATACCTAGGTGTAAACCTAACAAAAGATGTGAAAGACCTCTACAAGGAAAACTATACACTTCTGAAGAAAGAGATTGAGGAAGACTATAGAAAGTGGAGAGATCTCCCATGCTCATGGATTGGTAGAATCAACATAGTAAAAATGTCGATACTTCCAAAAGTAATCTACATGTTTAATGCAATTCCCATCAAAATTCCAATAACATTCATTAAAGAGATTGAAAAATCTACTGTTAAATTTATATGGAAACACAAGAGGCCAAGAGGCATTGTTCAGTCAAAAGAACAATGCAGGAGGTATCACAATACCTGACTTCAAACTATGTTACAAAGCAATAACAATAAAAACAGCATGGTACTGGCACAAAAACAGACATGAAGACCAGTGGAACAGAATAGAGGACCCAGATATGAAGCCACACAACTATAAGCAACTTATCTTTGACAAAGGAGCTAAAAATATACGATGGAGAAATAGCAGCCTCTTCAACAAAAACTGCTGGGAAAACTGGTTAGCAGTCTGCAAAAAACTGAAACTAGATCCATGCATATCACCCTATACCAAGATTAACTCAAAATGGATCAAGGATCTTAATATCAGACCCCAAACTCTTAAGTTGATACAGGAAAGAGTAGGAAATACTCGAGTTAGTAGGTATAGGTAAGAACTTTCTCAATGAAACCCCAGCAGCACAGCAACTAAGAGATAGCATAGATAAATGGGACCTCATAAAACTAAAAAGCTTCTGTTCATCAAAAGAAATGGTCTCTAAACTGAAGAGAACACCCACAGAGTGGGAGAAAATATTTGCCAACTATACATCAGACAAAGGACTGATAACCAGAATATACAGGGAACTTAAAAAACTAAATTCTCCCAAAACTAATGAACCAATAAAGAAATGGGCAAGTGAACTAAACAGAACTTTCTCAAAAGAAGGAATTCAAATGGCCAAAAAGCACATGAAAAAATGCTCACCATCTCTAGCAATAAAGGAAATGCAAATTAAAACCACGCTAAGATTCCACCTCACTCCTGTTAGAATAGCCATCATCAGCAACACCACCAACAACAGGTGTTGGTGAGGATGCGGGGAAAAAGGAACCCTCTTACACTGTTGGTGGGAATGTAAACTAGTACAACCACTCTGGAAAAAAATTTGGATGCTACTTAAAAAGCTGGACATCGATCTACCATTTGATCCAGCAATACCACTCTTGGGGATATACCCAAAAGACTGTTACTCCAGAGGCACCTGCACATCCATGTTTATTGCGGCACTATTCACAATAGCCAAGTTATGGAAACAGCCAAGATGCCCCAGCACTGACGAATGGATTAAGAAAATATGGTATCTATACACAATGGAATTTTATGCAGCCATGAAGAAGAACGAAATATTATCATTCACTGGTAAATGGATGGAATTGGAGAACATCATTCTGAGTGAGGTTAGCCTGGCCCAAAAGACCAAAAATCGTATGTTCTCCCTCATATGTGGACATTAGATCAAGGGCAAACACAACAAGGGGATTGGACTATGAGCACATGATAAAAGCGAGAGCACACAAGGGAGGGGTGAGGATAGGTAAGACACCTAAAAAACTAGCTAGCATTTGTTGCCCTTAACGCAGAGAAACTAAAGCAGATACCTTAAGTAACTGAGGCCAATAGGAAAAGGGGAACAAGTACTAGAGAAAAGGTTAGATCAAAAAGAATTAAGCTAGAAGGTAACACCCACGCACAGGAAATCAATGTGAGTCAATGCCCTGTATAGCTATCCTTATCTCAACCAGCACAAACCCTTGTTCCTTCCTATTATTGCTTATACTCTCTCTACAACAAAATTAGAAATAAGGGCAAAATAGTTTCTGCTGGGTATTGGGGGGGGGAGAGGAAGGGGGCGGAGTGTGTGGTAAGGTAGGGGCTGGGGGCAGGGGGGAGAAATAAACCAAGCCTTGTATGCACATATGAATAATAAAAGAAAAATGGAAAAAAAAAAAAACTGAGGAACAAGAGATTAAATGATTTGCTTGAGGGCACTCAAGTAAGCAAGTAGCCAGGCTCCAGCATCTACTCTTGTGGCTTCCAAGCTGCACAGAGGAGAAATTAGACTTCCTGTGCTCTCTGCTATGTCCTCTTACTGTTCTCTGCCGAAGGCAGACACCCCAAGACAAATTTTCACCAAAGCAAGGCAGAAGTGTACCAAGAATGACCCGAGGATTGGCACTGCACCACTTCATGGGTATGTGGAACATTGCACTTTGTGGAGCACTTGTGTGGGGGCAGAGGGTACAGAAAGCCTTTTTCTTGTGGCAGTACTGGAGACAGTTTGTTCTCCCCTTTCTTCAGGACTACTGTACTCAGATGTCCAAGAACAAAGACCGTCCCTCTAGATCATGAGATGAAGTGTGTGAACCACAGCCAGAAGTGGGTGAAACCATGGAGCAGACAAGAGAAAGCTGTACCAACTGGCAGCCTGCCCAGCTTGCTGGCCCTCTTCCAACTACATTCTCTGCTGGCGGTGGGCAGAAAAGAGAAGTGGGGGCTTCCCAGAGAGCAGAGGTCAAGTGTCAGAGAGGTGCCCCAACCTGCTTGACACCTTTCCAAGCTGAATGGCATGAAGAGAAGTCTCCTAGGATGCTTGGGTGCTTCTAGAAGCACAGCTGGTAACTGCCTCTCATCTGAGGCCAAGAGTAGAAGAACCAGCTGCTCACATACATGGACTCTTACTTTCCCCAGCAGCCATTACTACAGAGATGGGCAAGGTGGGGCTTCGTGGTGATTTAGTGTAAGATCAGAGAAGGTGGGAAGTCACTTTTAGTTGAACCAGAGGAAGCACTTAAACTGGACACTCAATTATACCAAAACATCTGAATTTGAACATTTATCCAAGAAAGACTATGTTTTCAAATAGAGGCAACTTGCGATTTGAATTTATTGGATTGGAACAAATTTCATTTTCTTAGGGCAGAATGGGAATAGGGACTCCTTTGGAAAAGAAAATGTACGATTATAAATATCAGACAAGCTTCCTGTCTGTTCATGAGAGCCTTGGGAATGCCAGTTTATGTGCAGCTCATAGGCATTAATATGTTTGTCCTCATCAACTCCAGGGAGGAAGGGCTGCAAGGTAAGAAATGGGAGAAGATGGGGTAGGATTCTGCCAGAAATTTCAGATGCAGGGTTCCTATGTAGGCTGCTCTGTGGGACTCACATTTTCATAAGGGGAGACAATCAACTAAACACACATACACAACATTGCTAAGAAGAAAAATCTAAGCTGCATATGGGATTGAGAGGTCTAAAGTTGGGGATGCTGTTTTAGAAGTTGGTCATTGGAGGCTGTTTCTCTCTGTCTTTGGGACTGGTGTTTGAACTCAGGGCTTTGCATTTGCAAAGCAGGTACTCTACCACTTGAGCCACACCTACAGTCCATTTTCCTCTGGTTATTTTGGAGATGGGGGTCTCACAAATTATTTGTCCAGGCTGGCTTTGAACCACGATTCTCCCAATATCAGCCTCCCCAGGAGCTAGGATTACAGGCATGAGCCACCAGCACTCAGCAGAAAAGCTGTCTCGAGGTGATATTTAAGCAAAGACCTGAGTGGATATACAACTAAATTAAATTTCTTTTCTTCCCTTTTCCTTCCTTTCTCTTTCTTCCTTTTTTCTTTCTCTCTATCTTTCTTTTCTGTCTTCTCCTCCCCCTCCTTTCTGCTGGGCTAGGAGTCAAACCCAGGGCCTTGAGCATGTGAGGCAAGTGCTCCCTTACACAATTAAATTGACACACTAGAAGGCAGCCATCTGTAGGCCAGGTGGAGGCTCTCACTGGGAATTTAGTCTGCTGGCACCTGGATCTTGGGCTTCCTAACCTCTACAATTATGGAAGTCAATGTCTATTGTTGAAGCCACCCATCTGTAGTATTTGTTATAGCAGCCCAAACTGATTCATATGTTTGTTTTTGTCTTGTTTTGCCTGTTACGTATGGTGGCCTGGAGTGAATGTTTGCTCTTATTCTTTCCAGAGCTTCTGGAGATAATTTCAAGGAGGTGTCCCCACAGGGTTGAAATACTATCTCCTGGTTTGGGGAAGGGACACAGTAGCAGTGATCTGACTTAGAGAAGACATCTTAGGAGGAAAGGAAAGGATGTTGATGATGTTCTCTCTTCATTAGCAATAGGTAAGCCTAAACTGACCAAATCATTTATGGTCCAAACCAAGCTTATGAAAATTTTAGTATCTATACCAGGGGCACTTGGGAATGTTGGTTTTCCTAGCTTTGTTCCTGGTTTCAGTGAGAAATGATGCTAATGTGGCCCTGGTTCTGGATTTTCTTATGGGGGCTCTTAGAGCCCAGCTATCCATGCTTCATCCTTGGGTAGCAGGGTGGTGATGGGTCTAGATTTAGTGGGAGGATCCTTCTTAGGCCTCACACTTGAGCGACAAGTAATAAAATACTAATTTAAAAGGCATTTGCCCTTGTCACTTGTAAGGACATTTCTTTGAGCGCACTCCTTATTGGGGCTGGAAATATTTGGGCAGGGTTCTGACATTCCTGTCTCCCTGCTCTTACATCATTTTAATGCCACTTAGGACAGTCGGGTGCAGCAGTTAAGAGTAAAAGCTGTGGCCCCTAGCTGCTTGGGCTCAAAATATGGCTGTGTCACCTTCTAGCTGTTTGGTACTGGGCGAATTATTTAACCTCCCTGTGGTTCTATTGCCTAACTACATAATACTAATGCCTTTATCCTAGGCACATAAAGATGAAATGAGTTAATGTGTGTAAATCACTTAGGGTAGTGCCTGGCACACATTAAAGTATTCTATAAGTGTTGGCTATTATGATTATTATGTTTTAATTGCCAAATGCCTAACCGACTATTGTCCTACTTTATGGATAAGGAAACAGAATTCAAATGTGGGTTGTTGTAGCCAGAGAAAATTAAAAAGCTTTCAACCAGGCCTTGGAATATGGGTAGGGTTAATTAGTAAAAAGGCGGTAGAGGTATCCAAGTGGCGAGGGGACAGCAATGAGAGCAAGTCCATTGGATTTGGGGGTTGGGGGCAGAAGGGGCTGGCCCTCGTGAAGATTATAAAATAGAAGGGTCTTGTACAGATGGCTTTTCCTCTGGACTACCTGAGGTGTCTTTACACCCATGAGAAATGGATGTTTCCCCAGCAATTCTGGGCTAAGAGCTTCTTGGATCTTTGGGAGTAGATACTGGCTCTCCCCTCCAGGGAGTCCCAGCCTTTGTGTTAAGTTGTGCTTGGTGAATGCTAATGAAACATGGTATGTCTCCTGTTACAGGAGCCATCCTGCCTCTCTGGCAGAAGTAAATTATTTCAATCTGAACTTCTACTTCTGTGTTAGTTGTAACTCTTTCAGTTGTGAGGATGGAACTCATTCATTCTGGCTTAAGAAAAACAGGAATTTATTAGTTCACTTAATTGACATAATTGGGATAAATTGGCTTCAAGTTTAGTTTGATCCAAGGTCTCAGACAGTGATTTTTCCTCCTTACCTGTCTCCCATGGTGTTGGCCTCCTAGGAAACTCTAGGTCTATAGCATCTTGTTTTGTTTTATTTTGTTTGTTTTTGAAATAGTAGCCCAATCTGACCTCTAACTCACTGTGTAACTCAAGGTGACCCTGAACCTCCTCCCTCAGCCTCCCAAGTGCTAGGACTATAGATGTGTACCACCATACCTACACATATTGTCTTAATAATGGAAATTCCAACAGAAAAAAGCAAATGTCATATTACCTGCCATCCTCAACAAATATCTTATTGAATTGCACTGATTCTTATTGGGCTGTAAGCCCAACTCTGAACCAATCACTGCGGCCAAAAGACTGGTGTTCTGGTGGATCAGGCAGGCCTGAGCCCATGCCTGCCTCTCGAATGTCCTGTCCTGAAGGACACATCAGCGTGGGTAGCGAACCTAGAAGGGGAGGAATGAAGGGACAAGAGACACGAAGGAGACAGCAAGACAAGAGTTCTGATCAAGCTGCAAAATTTTATTGTTCACACAGGGGTATTTATGTGCTGAGGGAGTGAGGGGTACGACGAGGTGCAGGCTGGTTGGCTGGTTCTGCTATAGGACTTCTGATAGGGTGCACGTTTGCGCCGGCGGCAAGGTAAACTCCCGGAAGAGAAGCAGGGACGGCGCCATCTTGTGCTGGAGGTGGAGAAGTTGGGACAAACAACCGTGGGCAAGGTCAAGACAGAATGGCTCACAAAGGGAGCCTTGTCTCCGACATTTCCCCCTTATTCTTATACAAACATGACCAGAATATGTCGGCTTATTGAGAGGGGATGACAGAGGCCCAGTTCCTCAGGGTGGAGATCATTTTGCTTTGTAAGCAAGCGTCCTTGCTAAGTTCTCAAGAGAATCTCCTCGGTATGTTTTTTGAGGAGGCGGATTTTTTAGTAGCATGCCAACCGCCATGCACCAGGGCATGTCATACAGAGGTCTTGGGTCTAGGGATCCTAGGATCCACCCTCCTGCAATTTTACCTGCACCCTCGTTTAGAAAAGGCTTTATGATCACTCTCCCTGGGTACTGCCTCCCCCAAGCAGAGGGGCCCAGTGGAGGAGGGCCCAATGGGCGATGAGTGGTCAAGAATGTTATATAAGAAGAGGGGGTGGCAGAGAGAAAATTTGGAAACCCAGATGGAGCATTTAGCGAGTTCTTATTGAAAGGAGGGTCTCAGGAGCACGGTCTTCCATATCCAGACGATGATAATGGACCTGTATAGGCTTAGAGGCTAAGGTGTTAATTTGTTCTTTAATGAATTGTATCAGCCTGTTTATAATGCAGGGCCCTATGATCACAATTAAAAGTAGACCTAGCAAGGGGCCTAATAGTGGAAGAAGGTAGGGTAGAATTCCATTAAGTCCAGTCCAGAGGGGGTTTTCAAATAGCTCCCTTCGTCTCTTTTCTAAATCTTCTTGAAGCTGTTTAATTTTGGTGCGTACTATGCCTGATTTATTGGCATAAAAGCAGCATCTTTCCCCTAAGGCCAAGCAGATACCTCCCTGGTTGGCTGTTAGCAGGTCTAAGCCTCGCCTGTTCTGAAGGACTACTTCTGCCAGGGAGTCTATTTGGTCCTGTAAATCCTTAATGGTTCCAGATAGAGTTTGTACATTATTTATAAGTTGTTGAGATAGGCGACGGTAAGAGTGTATAGCCGTGCCTAAGCCAGCTGTACCTGTGCCTATAGCTGCTGTTATTCCAAGGCTGGCAAGGAGCGACAAGGCTTGTATTGCCCATTTATGTCTTTTAATTAAGGTGTCTAAGCTAGGAATGGGCAAAGGTTCATCTCCTGAAATAACAGTAATGTCTGGGAGTAATAAGGCAACAACACAGCCACCAGTCCAATTTGCTGGAAGCCTGGGGAAGGCTGAGTTTCCTCCACACAAAAAAACTGTACCGTTGGGGGGACAAAGAACTGGGGTGGGTGAGGAATAATTTAGAACTGATGAGCAATTTCCAAAAGAACTAACCCCAACGTCAATATCATAAGAATTATTTTGCATCCTGCCTTGAAGGCATACTGTAGGTGCATCCATAGGCTGTACTTTAAAGGGAAGTCCAGATTGGCAGGTATCCTGATTATTTATGGTGGAGTTGACAGGTATTGCCATGGGCATTACTGCTCCTGTGGTCATGCAAAGCCAGCAATCCTTAGCAAGGGTGGGGTTGGAAGTGTTAAGCAAGGAGAAGGTACTTCCCAAAATATCTAATGTATTGGGATCTAAATCTGGAATCTGAGATTTAGGCAACATTAAGGGGTGATATGTGAGTTCGGGGATTTGGGGTTTTAAAAGCTCAATCACTTGAAGATGTTTGACAGCATCCGTGGGTCCTCCACCGTCAGAGACCCCTGTAGGGGCCTTAAGGGGCCAGCAGGAGGGTTTGCCAGCGCTGCCCTCACATCCAGCCAATTTGCCGGAGAGGTGAACGGTATATTGGGTTTGGCCGAGAAAGCCAGGTATCTGCACGACAGAGTCGGCGCTACCTCCCCCTATGACCCCTTGTTCAGAGCCAGCAATAAGAATGGCCTCAAAAAACTGTTGTCCGTTTTTGCCGCGGCAGAGAGAGGCTTGGGCATAGCAAGAGCTATGCACTGCCGAAGTGTGGTGACAGGTAGCTGAACAATTTTTAATTTCTTTTGAAGTGGTGGAGACTTTTGGTTTATTAACACATACCCAAGAAGGCTGCCAAAATCCCCCAGTGTATGAGTTTTGCTCTGTACACTGATAAGCCACCTTAGTTATGCAATCACGGTCAGGGCATAGCTCGTGGGGGCTGTGGACAAGTGTCCTCCCCTGCATTCACAGGGGGCACCAAAAAGCTCTTGAGCAGCTAAGCCAGGGTCCCGAAATCCTCCATCAGCAAACCTGTTTAGCAGGAGTGTCGCAAGTAGAATCTTCATCCAGCGTGTGAACAGCATCTGTAAGAGAAGATAATGCATCCTCAGGGAGAAGGTCTTTCTCCCTGGGTTTTGTTAAGTCATTAACCTGTTTTATTAGGCGTTCTGGTAACCATCTAGGGGCAGCCTGTTCTTGATCCAAAACACAAGCTGAGCCTCGGCCCCAAATGAGGACAGGATCTGGGCCTTTCCATTTATACGTAAGAGGATCGTGCCACATGACGGGTGGGCGGACAGTGTTAGACGAGGGGTGCCAGTGTCTGTCCGCGGCCGAGTGGCTGTCGCTGTCTAGGGTGAGAAAGTTGAGGGTAAATAATGTATGGTTTAGGCGATCTCTGGGAGTGGTAAAGGCAAGGGTAGAGGCTTTAAGACGGATTAGCCAAGTTTTCAGAGTGAGGTGGGCACGTTCTACGATGCCCTGACCCTGGGGATTATAAGGAATCCCAGTAGTATGGGAAATTTGTAGAGTAGAACAGAACTGTTTAAACTTAGAACTAGTATATGCAGGGCCATTATCTGTCTTAATGTGTGTAGGTTTACCCATAACGGTGAAGGCTGAAACAAGATGAGAAAGGGCATCTTTGGTAGCTTCCCCAGAGTGTGGAGATGCAAAAATAAAGCCACTGAAGGTATCTATAGTAACATGTATATATTTGGTTTTTCCGAATTTGGGAAAATGAGTAACATCCATTTGCCACACCTGGTTGGGTAGTAATCCTCGGGGATTGACTCCCAAATGTTGAATGGGAAGGGAGACAGTGCAGGCAGGGCATGCCTTAACTATCTCTCGTGCCTGTTGTCTGGTAATTTTACAAAACAATCGAAGGCTTTGGGAATTTAGATGGTGAAGAGTGTGTAACTCGGTGGCTCTTTGGATGGAGCCGGCAAAGATTGGAAAGATAGAGCGCGTAGCTGCATCAGCTTGGGCATTTCCCTGTGTAAGGGGACCGGGAAGGTCAGAGTGTGCTCTGATATGGCCTAAGAAAAATGGGTGGCATCTGGTCTGGATTAGCTGTTGAAGCTGATGAAACAGAAAGGCCGCATTGGAAGAGGCCTTAATGGCGGGTGAAATCTCCAGCAGGGGCACAGAATGAGCAATGTAGGCACTGTCTGTATAAATATTAACAGGTTTATCGAGAAAGGTTATAAAAACTTGTGCTATGGCAAACAGTTCCACAAGCTGTGCTGACTGATAGGCAGTCTCAAAGGTAGTAGGTTGATTACCGACAACAAAGACCGCACAGCCATTACTGGAGCCATCTGTGAAAGCAGTGAGGGCTTGAGGAATGGGAGCCTTTTGAGTAATTTTGGGAAAAATAAAGGGATGTAATTGGGCAAAATGTAAAAGGGGGTCACTTGGGAGGTGATTATCAATTGTTCCTAAAAACCCTGATAGAGCAACGCTCCATTCATCTTCTGTCTGTAATAAAAATTGGGTTTGGTCTTTAGTGTACGGGATTAAGATTTTATCAGGGTCCTTGCCAAAGTGTTGTCGAGAGAGTAAACGACCTTTGACAATAACAGAAGCTACCTACCTGAGCAGGATAAACAGTAATAACCTTGGAGGATGTGGTGGGTAAATGGACCCAGAACAAGGGGCAACCTTTATTTTTAAAATGTGGATCCCTTTGCCAAAAAATTCCTGTAGGTGTGTGGGGAGTATGTAGAATGACCAGGATCAGGGGGAGGTTATAAGAAATTTGTGTAACAAACTGTTGGGTAATGGCTTTTGTGACTTGGTTTAATGCCTGTTGAGCCTCGGGGGTGAGTTTTCGAGGGGAGGTGGGGTGGGAGTCACCTTTTAAAATATCATTAAGGGGTAAGAGTACACAAGTGGGTAATTTTAAATACGGTCTTAGCCATTGAATGTCTCCCATTAATTTTTGAAAATCATTAAGGGTGTGAAGATGATCTACACGTAATTGTATCTTGGGAGTTTGGATTTGGTTGCCTTGGAGTTGAAGGCCCAAATAGGTATAAGGGTCTTGTGTTTGAACCTTATCAGGTGCTATTTGTAATCCCAAGGTAGTGAGGGCTTTATAGAGATCCAGGTAGCAACCATTAAGATTATGAGTATCAGGTGCGGCAATCAACAAATCATCCATGTAATGTAAGATGTAAATTTGTGGTAATCGTTTTCTCACAGGGTCAACTGCCTGTGTGACATATTTTTGACAAAGACTAGGGCTGTTGGCCATACCTTGGGGAAGTACCTTCCATTGAAATCTCTGCATAGGACCCTGAAAATTGATGCGAGGGAGACTAAAGGCAAAATAGGGTCTATCCTCAGGATGTAAAGGGATGGTGAAAAAGCAATCTTTTAAGTCAATAACCATTTTATAATAGTCTTTGGGGATAGCTACTGGTGTAGGAATACCTGGCTGTAGTGCTCCCATGGGGCGCATGACTCTATTGATGGCGCGCAAATCTTGTAAAAGGCGCCATTTGCCTGATTTTTTTTTGATAACAAAAATAGGAGTATTCCATGGTGAGGTTGAGGGCTCTACATGGTCGGCTGCTAGCTGTTCCTGTATTAACATGGAAGCAGCCTTTAATTTTTCTTGGGTAAGGGGCCACTGAACCACCCACACAGGAATTTGAGTTTCCCAAATAATTTTATCTGCATGGGGTACAGGAGGGTCAGGGGCCGACACTAAAAATCCAAATACCCAAGCCCCTGTGTATTGGTTTTTTGTGTGGCTAGTATGGGTTTAGTTATTCCTTGTCTCTGTTTACCAAGGCCCGTGCCTGGGACAAAGTCCATACGGAGCATTTGATGGGTAACTATGGAGTTAGGGCTGGCCAAAATAACTTCCATCTGGCTTAGGATATCTCGGCCCCATAAGTTAACTGGGAGACCAGGGATAACAAAGGGAGTGACAGTTCCTTTGTTGCCTTCCCTATCAGACCAGTGAAGAACCTTAGAACTGACTAGTGGGTTTTTTGATTGTCCTATTCCTTTGAGGTCAGTTAAGGATGGGGTGAGGGGCCAGCCCGGGGGCCAATATTGTTGGGATATAATGGTGGCGTCGGCCCCGGTATCTAAAACTCCTTGAAACTCTTTTCCTTCAATAACTAGGGTAAGGGAGGGCCTTTCCTGAGAGATGGGTTGTACCCAGTAGATATCAGAGGACCCCAAGGAGGCAGTCCCCCATGGTAGGCTCTGGGCAGTGGAGGTGCCTCCTGAGTGTAGGGGGAGGAGAAGTAATTGTGCGAGCCTTGTTCCTGCTGGAATGGCTGCAACCCCATTAATAGCTGTGGCTAATATTTGTATCTCTCCAGTAAAATCATTATCAACAATGCCAGGGAAGACTTGTACACCCTGTAAGGTGGTGGAGGCTCTTCCAAGAATAAGAGCACACATGTGAGATGGAGGGGGACCCACAACTCCAGTGGGTATTATCTGGGGTCCCTGCATTGAATCTAATATTGTATCGGTGGTGGCACAGAGGTCCAATCCTGCACTGCCTGGGGTGGCTCTTTGGAGGGAAGAGATAGTGGAGAAGGGTTTTGAGGAAGGTTGGGGGCTTGGGAAGGGACAAACCTTATTGCCCCTGGGTTTGTCCTGGGGGATATCGGTGCCAGGGGCTGGCCCCGCAAGGAGTTTTCCAACAAGCGGGGAAAAATAGGCTGTCCAAGAGCATTAGTCTTAGACCTGCATTCATTAGCCCAGTGACGGCCCTTGCCGCAACGAGGGCAGAGAGTGGTGGGTGGTTTAGCCTCGGTTTGAGTCCCGATCTGGGGGGTTATTGCCTTTGGGCATTTACGTGCAAAATGGCCAGGCTGATTACAATTAAAGCAAGTCCGTGAGCCAGGGTTATGGAGAGCCTTGGTAAAGGCAGCACCTATGGCTAGGCCCATGGCATGGGCCGTACCTACCCCAGCACAAAGTCTAATAAAGTCAGAAATTTCTCCTTTAGTCTTATGTGGTCGAAGAACATCCTGACAAGCTGGGTTGGCGTTTTCAAAGGCAAGATGTTTAACAAAGGCACTTTCGCTTTCGCTTGGACCAAGTAAGCGCTCTGCAGCTAAATTGAGCCGGGCAACAAAGTCACTATAAGGCTCATTGGGCCCTTGTCGAATTTTTGCCAAGGAGGTGGTAGCCGAGCCCTTTTGAGGGAGGTGTCTCCAAGCATGTAAGCCAGCTGTTTGAATTTGCGCCAAAAGCCCCGCAGGGAGACATGCTTGTCTAGAGTTGGTGTCATATGGCACGTTACCCACTAATTTGGCATAGGTCCAGGATTTAGAAGAGGTTTTAGTCAGATTTTTTTGAGCAGTTTCCCGACAGTGCTCTTTAAAATCTGCATTCCATAGCAGGAAATCTCCAGCACTGAGAGTAGCTCGGGCTAGAAATTTCCAATCATTTGGAGTAAGCCATTGTGTGCTTTGATTTTCTAATAAAGCCAACGTATAAGGCGCAGTGGGACCATATTGAGCACAAGCCTTTTTAAGTTTTTCGAGAAAGCGTAGACTTAATTTTTTGTAGGCATTTTGGGTTTCATCCTGCCTAGAGGTGGGCTCCTCATCCTCTGAACCTTGTTTTTGTCCTGTTTCCTCTTGTTCCTCTCCTGCATTGTAGTGTTCCTCCTCATCTGAGTCTGAGTCCCTATCATCATTTTCCCTATTCTCCGTATGGGAAAGCTCTGTCTCTGTTTGGCTGCGAGTGACCAGAAAGGCGAGAACAGCCCGATGGTGTGGCTTAGCTTTTATTTTAGACTGTTTTGGGCTGGGACGTATAGATTCTGTGTCTAAAGCTAATGAGCGAAGCTCAAGGTCAAGAGACCTTAATTCTTTTAAAAGTTTAATTTGCTCTCATCTGTGTTGGAGGGACTCGCATAAGGGGGCTAAGTTAGGTAAGGGAAGCGGAGAGAAAATGTCTGGAGGGGCAGTAGGCCCTTGCAGGGCCGGAGCACAAAAGGCAGGAGGAGTGTATAAAGGGGGGTCCGTCAAGGACGTGTCTTGCTCTGAACGGTAACGGGCAGCTGTTTCCTCAAGGGTAGCCTGTTCTTCAGGAGTTAAGGCATCGTCAGGGTTTAGGACTGGGTAGAGGTGGGTAATTTCTTTATCCTTTGGGTCCTGGGGTGGGGCAGGGTTATCAGATTTTGAGTTAGATTGTGAAGAATCTATATCAATAGAAATGGAAGGACACCTGGAAGGAGGGCGGGAAGCCGTCTGCATAGCATTTTGCCCGATTTTAACAAGTCTTAAGGTACCATTATCAAAGGGAGCACTTTTGAGTATTTCATTAATCAAGTTCCAATAAGAAAAGGTGGTCACAGGGACTTTTTCGGGGCCAAAAGATTCATAATAGTCTTTTAAACAGTCTCCGACCCGGAGCCATCTCTTACCATCAATGGTTCCTTCGAGAGGAAACCAAGGACATAAATCTCCTATGTAACAAAAAAATGACCTCAAATCTTTTTTCCTAACACGTGCCCCTCGTGTCTTGAGGGCCTCCTTGAGGCCTGAAAGAAACAAATCATGTGACGACACTGCTTGTCCCATGGTGGGTCACTCACCGTTCGCCGTCCTCACTCTCCTCCTGGATCTGTCTCTCGGTTGCGTTTGCCGAGGTGATCGCGAACTCTGCTTGGCGCCAAGCCTTTCCGGAGGACGGTGTTCTCCCCGCAATCACAGGAATAGCTACAGCCACGTTGGGCGCCAGATGTCCTGTCCTGCAGGACGCATCAGCGTGGGTAGCGAACCTAGAAGGGGAAGAATGAAGGGACAAGAGACACGAAGGAGACAGCAAGACAAGAGTTCTGATCAAGCTGCAAAATTTTATTGTTCACACAGGGGTATTTATGTGCTGAGGGAGTGAGGGGTACGACGAGGTGCAGGCTGGTTGGCTGGTTCTGCTATAGGACTTCTGATAGGGTGCACGTTCGCGCCGGCGGCAAGGTAAACTCCCGGAAGAGAAGCAGGGACGGCGCCATCTTGTGCTGGAGGTGGAGAAGTTGGGACAAACAACCGTGGGCAAGGTCAAGACAGAATGGCTCACAAAGGGAGCCTTGTCTCCGACACTCAAACTAGCATTAGAATCCTAAGCATGTAGTCTGAGCATAAGGGAAGAGAGTTCCAGGAGAAAGGAAAATGGTTGCTGCATGGTAAAGGAAATAATTCTGAAGTAAAACAGCTTCTCTGCACTGAGCATAGAGTAGTTGGGGAAATTGAGATTTGGTATCAGGAATACAAACCCAAATGATTCTTAGTTATACTAGAGAACCAGGTCTGCAGCAGTTTTCCTAGCAGATTCCTCAGGCTTTGCCAAGTTTACTTATTTTTAAGCCTGACTACTTATGGCTGTCTATCTTAAAATACCAGACTCCAGCTTCATTCTTTACTTGAAATTGTATGACTTAGGTTATTCTTGCTGGTTTCTTTGATGTTGAAGTCAATGGGGTCTTGCTCCTATTCTACCACTGTCTCATCAGAAAGCAGCTCCCTAGTGACCCAGAAGTCATCTCATCCATATTAGGCCGGTATTTCAGAAGGCAACAAAGGATGTCTCCTTTCTTCTCCACCTGGACCTGGGAGACTTAGCTGGTAGATAAACTTCTGTGATCCATGACTAAGTGCTGTCATGAAGGAGACCCATGACCTTTAATTCTTAAATCCTCTTACATAGGTCTTTTGGCATTTTTAATTAGGGTTAAAGCAGCCAAGATACAGATTTAGTGAGTCACTACTATGGTTAAGGTTGTCAAAATACAAGTATGGACTAGTCAGTGTAGGGCTTCTAGTGCCAGGCCAGGGTGTGTGGACTCCTGTCCTGCTGATAGTGGGGAGCTGTTGAATATTTTTAAGCACAGGTCAGGCACTCTCCTCCCCATGGCACCATTCATGGAACACATACTAAGTGCCAAGCCTTATCTATATGTCCTTACATAAATCATCTTATTTCATGGCCACAGTAATTGTGCAGGGTAAGGATTCCCCTTTTAAGTGGCAGCTACTCACCTGAAATCATATGCCATTCTTGGAAGAAATTCTTTAAAATGCAGAGGCCATACAGAAAACTGACCACCCAACCTAACTCAACACACCATAGGAGAGTGGCACATGGAGTGTCGACATTTCATCCTACAGAGAGTCAGGCCCTGAGGTAGATGATTATCCTTTCACTCTAGAAGAGTGGCTGAGGAAGACAAGGTTGAAATAACAGTGAAAAGGAGGAGATTCCAAGATGGTGGCTAGAGGGAGGAAGCAGAAAGCCACAGCCTCAGATAGCCATTCACAGAACTGTCTCCAGACTCTTTTTTTTTTTCCCTTTCTTTGATGAGACAACAACTGAACTACACCTGCATGCTGAAAAACTTACTGAAACTGTATTGCATTTGAACTTGGGACACTTTATGGTGTTTTTTTTGTTTTGTGTTGTTTTGCTTTTTGTTTTTTTTTCCCCCTTTGATGAGACAATGACAGAACTACTTCAGAGATACCATCTCCAAGATTGGAGGCTGAGTGACTACACCAAAATTATTAAGACTGAAACTTTATTGCATTTGAATTTGGAGATTTTTTACTTTTTTATTTTATTTATTTTTTTCTCAATCCTCTCTCTGTCTCTCTAATGCCTGTTCAGCTTACTGTTGATTAGTACACTATCTTTCCTTGTTTATATCTTTGAAACTTTTTTTTGTTTGTTTTGTTTTTTTGCTTGTTTGTTTTTCCCTCTTTCTTTAACTTCTTTGCTTTCCCTCTTACCCTTCCATTCTAAATGTCACCATTGTTATTATTACAAGCTAGAAAATATTTAATTACACACAGTACAGGGACAATAACAACACCAAGGACAATGAGGGGAAGACAGAAACAACAGGAAAACCAGTTTCCCCACAGCAAAAAATTAGTACAGGAACCAGAGGGAAATGAAGAAAACAGATACTCAGATACAGACTCCAACAAATTGAAGATAAGCTATGCCAAACAATGCAATGAAGGCCACAAGAATAATCTAAAAGAAGAAACCCTACAGGTACTCAATGAGAATTTTATAGAGATGATACTGAATATGGGCAACTAAAATGTACAGGAGACACTCAAGAAATTCCAAGACAACAAAAATAGAGAATTTGAGAAAGCACAAGAAGAAATAAAAGAAACCATAGAAGCACTGTATAAACACCAAAGTGAAACATGATTAATAAAGAACATGATTAATAAAGAAATAAATGAACTCAGAACGAAAATAGACAACATTAAAGAGGAAAAAACTCAGGATATGGAAAACCTCAGAAAAAAGAATGAAACAGAATTGCAAAACAAAATGGAAGGCCAATCCAGCAGAATAGAACAAACAGAAGACAGAATCTCAGGACTCGAAGATGAAATGGTAATTAAAGGAAAAACCAAAGAACAATTAGTTAAACAACTCAAGACCTGTGAAAAGAAAATGCAAGAACTCACTGACTCCATCAAAAGACCAAACCTGAGAATCATGGGCATTGAAGAAGGAGAAGAGGTGCAAGCAAAGGGAATGCGTAATATAAAATAATAACAGAAAATTTCCCAAATCTAGAGAAATCTATTCCCATACAGATGCAAGAGGTCTCCAGAACACCGAATAGACCAGACCAAAATAGATCTACCCCACGACATATTATCATTAAAACAACAAATACAGAACCCAAGAAAGAATATTGAAGGCTATAAGAGAGAAAAAACAAATAACATACAAAGGTAAACCCATCAAAATCACAGCAGATTTCTCAACAGAAACATTAAAAGCAAGAAGAGCTTGGGGTGAGATCTTTTGGGCACTGAATGAAAATAACTTAACCCTAGGATACTCTACCCAGCAAAACTATCTATCTTTCAAAATAGATAGAACAATAAAAGTCTTCCATGATAAGCAGAAACTAGAACAATATGTGACCACAAAGCCACCACTACAAAAGATTCTTCAAGGGATTCTGTACACAGAAAGTGAAACCCAACATAACCATGAAAGGACAGGCAGCACCAAACTACAGGAAAAGAAAAAGCAAGACAGTAGAGAGTAACCTCAACTTAGGTACACATAATCAAACCTTCAAACAACTAAGACAACTAAATGACAGGAATCACCACATACCTATCAGTACTAACACTTAATGGCCTAAATTCCCCCATCAAAAGGCACCATTTCACGAGCTGTATTAAAAAGGAAGATCCTACAATTTGTTGCTTACAGGAGACTCATCTCACTGACAGAAATAAGCATAGGCTTAGGATGAAAGTCTGGAAGAAGATTTACCAAGCCAATGGCCCTGAAAATAGACAAGAGTGGCAATACTTATCTCTGACAAAGTAGACTTCAAACCTACATTGATCACACAAGATAAAAAAGGACATTCCATACTAATAAAAAGGGAAATAGAACAAAAGGAAATAACAATTGTCAACCCATGTGCACCCAATGACAATACACCCAATTTCATCAAACAAACCCTGAAGGACTAAAAGCATATATTAACTCCAACACAGTGGTCGTGGGAGACTTTAACAGCCCATTATCATCATTAGATAGGTCATCCAAACAAAAAATGAATAAAGAATTCCTAGATCTAAAATATACAATAGATCAAATGGACCTAGTTGATGTCTACAGAACATTTCATCCAACTTCTACACAATATACATTCTTCTCAGCAGCCCATGGAACCTTCTCCAAAATAGATCATATCCTAGGGCACAAAGCAAGCCTCAGCAAATAAAAGAAAATAGAAATTATACCATGCATTGTATCTGATCACAATGCAGTAAAAGTAGAACTCAACAACAAAAGTAAAGGCAAAAAATGTGCAAACAGCTGGAAACTAAATAACTCATTACTTAATGAAGAATGGATCATCAATGAAATAAAAGAGGAAATTAAAAAGTTCCTGGAAGTCAATGAAAATGAAAACACAACCTACTGGAAACTATGAGAGTAAAGCTTATAGCGATGAGTGCAGATATTAAAAAGACTGCAAGATCCCAAATCAATGACCTAATGATACATCTCAAACTCCTAGAAAAACAAGAACAAGAAAATCTCAAAACAAATAGAAGGAGAGAAATTATAAAAATAAGAGCTGAAATCAACGAAATAGAAACCAAAAAAACCATACAAAGAATTAATGAAACAAAAAGTTGGTTCTTTGAAAAAATAAACAAGATCATCAGACCCCTGGCAAACTTTATTAAAATGAGAAGAGCAAAAAGCCAAATTAGTAGAATGAGGAATGCAAAAGGGGAGATAACAACAAACACCATGGAAGTCCAGGAAATCATCAGAGACTACTTTGAGAACCTTTATTCAAATAAAGTTGAAAATCTTGAGGAAATGGACAGATTTCTAGATACATATGATCATCCAAAACTGAACCAAGAGGATATCAATAAACTGAATAGATCTATAACACAAAATGAAATTGAAGCAGCAATCAAGAGTCTCCCAAAAAAGAAAAGTCCAGGACCTGATGGATTCTCTGCTGAATTCTATCAGACCTTTAAAGAACTAATACAAACCCTCTTTAAACTGTTCCATGAAACAGAAAGGGAAGGAAAACTGCCTAACACATTTAATGAAGCCAGTATTACACTTATCCCAAAACCAGGCAAAGACACTCCAAAAAGGAGAACTACAGGCCAATCTCCTTAATGAACATGGATGCAAAAATCCTCAATAAAATAATGGCAAACCAAATTCAACACCACATCAAAAAGATTATTCACCACAACCAAGTAGGCTTCATCCCAGGAATGCAGGGGTGGTTCAACATTTGAAAATCAATAAACGTAATAAACCACATTAACAGAAGCAAAGACAAAAACCACTTGATCATCTCAATAGGTGCAGAAAAAGCCTTTGATAAGATCCAACACCATCTCATGATAAAAGCTCTATGAAAACTAGGAATAGAAGGAAAGTACCTCAACATTATAAAAGCAATATATGACAAACCTATAGCCAGCATTATACTTAATGGAGAAAAAATGAAACCATTCCCTCTAAAATCAGGAACTAGACAAGGATGCCCACTATCTCCACTCCTATTGAACATAGTACTGGAATTCCTAGCCAGAGCAATTAGGCAAGAAGAAGGAATAAAAGGAATACAAATAGGTAAAGAAACTGACAAAATATCCCTTTTTGCAGATGATATGATCCTATACCTTAAAGACTCAAAAAAAAACTGTACTCAAAAGCACCTAGACACCAGCCATAGCTATAGCAAGGCAGCAGGATATAAAATCAACATAGAAAAATCATTAGCTTTTCTATACACTAATAACAAACAAACTGAGAAAGAATATATGAAAACAATTCCATTTACAATAGCCTCAAAAAAAATCAAATACCTAGGTGTACACCTAACAAAGGATGTGAACGACCTCTATAAGGAAAACTATAACCTTCTGAAGAAAGAGATTGAGGAAGACTATAGAAAGTGGAGTTCTCCCATGCTCATGGATTGGTAGACTCAACATAGTAAAAATGTCGATACTCCCCAAAGTAATCTACATGTTTAATGCAATTCCCATCAAACTTCCAATGACATTCATTAAAGAGATTGAAAAATCTACCATTAAATTTATATGGAAACACAAGAGGCCATGAATAGCCAAGGCAATACTCAGTCAAAAGAACAATGCTGGAGGTATCACATACCTGACTTCGAACTATATTACAAAGCAATAACAATAAAAACAGCATGGTACTGGCACAAAAACAGACATGAAGACCAGTGGAACAGAATAGAGGACCCAGATATGAAGCCACACGACTATAACCAACTTGTCTTTGACAAAGGTGCTAAAAATATATGATGGAGAAATAGCAGCCTCTTCAACAAAAACTGCTGGGAAAACTGGTTAGCAGTCTGCAAAAAACTGAAACTAGATCCATGTATATCACCCTATACCAATATTAACTCAAAATGGATCAAGGATCATAATATCAGACCCCAAACTCTAAAGTTGGTACAGGAAAGAGTAGGAAATACTCTGGAATTAATAGGTATAGGTAAGAACTTTCTCAATGGTAGCCCAGCAGCTCAGCAACTAAGAGATAGCATAGATAAATGGGACTTCATAAAACTAAAAAGCTTTTGCTCAACAAAAGAAATGGTCTCTAAACTGAAGAGACCACCCACAGAGTGGGAGAAAATATTTGCCAGCTACACATCAGACAAAAGACTGATAACCAGAATATATAGGGAACTTAAAATACTAAATTCTCCCAAAATTAAGGAACCAATAAATAAATGGGCAAGTGAACTAACAGAACTTGCTCAAAAGAAGAAATTCAAATGGCCAAAAAACACATGAAAAAATGCTCACCATCTCTAGCAATAAAGGAAATGCAAATTAAAACTACATTAAAATTCCACCTCACCCGTTTCAGAATAGCCATCATTAGCAACACCATTAACAATAGGGGTTGGCGAGGATGTGGGGAAAAAGGAACCCTTTTACACTGCTGGTGGCAATGTAAACTAGTACAACCACTTTGGAAAAAAATTTTGAGGCTACTTAAAATGCTAAACATTGATCTATCATATGATCCAGCAATACCACTCTTGGGGATATTTCCAAAAGAGTGTGACACAGGTTACTCCAGAGGCACCTGCACACCTATATGTATTGCAGCACTATTCACAATAGCCAAGTTATGGAAACAGCCAAGATGCCCCAGTACTGACGAATGGATCAAGAAAATGTGATATTTCTACACAATGGAATTTTATGCAGCCATGAAGAAGAATGAAATGTTATCATTAGCTGGTAAATGGATGAAATTGGAGAACATCATTCTGAGTGAGGTTAACCTGGCCCAAAAGACCAAAAATTGTATGTTCTCCCTCATATGCAGACATTAGATCAAGGGCAAACACAACAAGGGGATTGGACTTTGATCACATGATAAAGCGAGGGCACGCAAGCGAGGTATTAGGATAGGTAAGACACCCAAAAAACCAGATAGAATTTGTTGCCCTCAACACAGAGAAACTAAAGCAGATACTTTATTGCAACTGAGGCCAATAGGAGAAGGGGACCAGGAACTAGAGTAAAGATTAGTTGGAGAGGAATTGACTTGGAGGGTAACACACATGCACAGGAAATCAATGCGAGTCAACTCCCTGTATTTCTGTCCTTGTCTAAACTAGCAAAGGCCCTTGGTCCTTCCTATCATTGCTTGTGTTCTCTCTTCAACAAAATTAGAGAAAGGGGCAGGGTAGTTTCTGCCAGGTAGCAAGGGGGTAGGGAGAAGAGGGAGGGGTCTGGGGGGGTGTACGGAAGGGGATGAGGGAAGGGGGGGAGAAATGACCCAAACTTTGTATGCACATATGAATAAAATAAAAATTAAAAAAAAAAAACCCCAAAAACCCAGTGAAATGGAAGTGATGTAGTTCCCTCTTAAATCAGTTGCTTCCCTTTTGCATATTGCTTTCCCAGAGTGATCATATCTATATCCCTATGTTTCCCTCCTTCCTCTTGTCTAACAGTCATGCCACCCTGTCATTGATGATGGGTGATTCCTGTTTGCCTCACATGCTTTCTATTAGCTCTCCACATGCTCCCCTCCCTTCCTCTCTTGGCCTTTTTCCCATGGAATGGGTCTTTGAACTTGTTTGAGGATGTCCCTCTGCCCATCCCCTTCATGCCTGTATCACTTTATCTGTTTGTCCTCTAGTCTTTTCTTTTTCTTTTTTTTTCTTTCTTTTATTTTATCATTTTTACATTTACTCACAGGGGTATACATTTTTGGTTCACCTCTCCCTGCCCCTGTGCTTCTGGGCAGAACATGTTCCGCCCTCTTCACCAACTTTGTTGAAGAAAAGAAATAGCGTTTTTGCTAGTTTGAGATAAAGATAGCTGCACAGAGAGATTCCTAGCATTGCTTCCATTCACTTGTGTATTGAAACCCACATTGGTTCATCTCTGCCAGACCACTTCTCTACTTCCTGGTCCACTTCCCATAGTGGCCTCTGCCAGTTTAAGATTACTTTATTTGCTCCTCTATAGTGAGTACATCAACTGCATTCAAGTTTTAGGTTTCCTTCCCTTTCCTTATTCCCCCTGTGTACATTCTCTTCTTAGTGTGTGACCCATGTCTGATTACTGCATTTGTTATTGGTCTATAATCCACATATGAAGGCCTGACTAACTTTGCTTAAGATGATGTTCTCCAGTTTCATCTATTTATTTGACAATGACAAAATTTCATTCTTTTTGTGGGTGAGTAAAATTCCATTGTGAATAAGTACCACATTTTCTTAATCCATTCATCGGTAGTGGGGCATCTTGGCTGTTTCCCTAGCTTGGCTATTGTGAATAGTGCTGCAATAAACATGGATGTGCAGGTGCCTTTGTAATAACTTGAGTCACATTCCTTTTTGTATATCACTAGGATTGGTATTGCTGGATCATATGGCAGATCTATGTTTGGTTTTTTAAGAAGCTCCACACTGTTTTCCAAAGTGGTTGTACTAGCTTACATTCCTACCAGCAGTGTATGAGGGTTCCTTTTTCCCTTGCATCCTCACCAACATTTGTTGTTGTTGGTGTTCTTGATGCTAGCTATTCTAACAGGAATGTGGTGGAATCTTAGTGTGGTTTTGATTTGCATTTCCTTTATGGCCAGGGATGGCAAGCATTTTTTCATGTTTTTTGGCCATTTACACTTCTTTCTTTGAAAAAGTTCTGTTTAGTTCAGTTGCCCACTTTATTGGTTCATTAATTTTTGAGGAGTTTAGTTTTTTGAGCTCCCTGTATATTCTGGTTGTCAGTCCTTTGTCTGATGCACATCTAGCAAATATTTTCTCCCACTCTGTGGGTGATCTCTTAAGTTTCAATACTATTTCTTTGGGTGTGCAGAAGCTTTTTAATTTTATGTAGTCCCATTTGTCCATCCTTTGTCTTAGTTGCTGGGCTGCTGAAGTTCTCCTGAGGAAGTCCTTGTCTTTACATATTGTTTCCAGGGTATTCCCTGCTCTTTCATGTACTAACTGCAAGTTTTCAGGTCTGATATATTAAGGTCCTTAATCCACTTTGAGTTGATACTAGTCCAGGATGACAGGCATGGATCTAGTTGCAGTTTTCTGCAGGTAGATAATCAATTTTCCCAGCAACATTTGTTGAAGAGGCTGTCTTTTCTCCATCTTATGTTTTTGGTGCCTTGTCAAAAATAAGGTGGGCACAGCTATGTGGATTCATATCTGGGTCTTCTATTCTGTTCCACTTGTCTTCATATCTGTTTTTGTGCCAGTAACATGCTGTTTTTATTGCTATGGCTCTGTAGTATAGTTTGAAGTCAGGTATTGTGATACCTCCAGCATTGCTCTTTTTGCTTAGTATTGCTTTGGCTATTCGTGGTCTTTTGTGTTTCCAAATGAACTTTAGGGTAGATTTTTCAATCTTTGTGATGAACGTCATTGGGATTTTGGTGGGAATTGCACTGAACATTTAGATTGCCTTTGTTAGTATAGCCGTTTTTACTATATTGATATTGATTCTGCCAATCAGTGAGCATGGGAGATCGTTCCATCTTCTGTAGTCTTCCTTGATCTGCTTCTTCTGTGGTTCTCCTTGTAGAGGTCATTTACATCATTTGTTAAGTTTATCCCTAGATATTTGATTTTTTTTTGAGGCTATTGTAAATTGAAAATTGTTTTCCTATATTCTTTCTCAATTTGTTCATTGTTGGTGTATAGAAAGGCTACTGATTTTTGTAAGTTGATTTTTTATCCTGCTACTTTGCTGAAGCTGTTTATGATATCTAGGAGTTTTTTGGGTCTTTGAGGTACAGGATCATGTCATCTACAAATTCCTCTAGTCTTTTCTTAGTGGCCTCTGCTTGCCTTCTCTCTTATTATTCAAGTTCTTATCCTCTTGTTTGTTTTGATTGATTTGTTTTCCAGTGGAATCTCACTTCTCTTCTGCTTATCTAGCCTTATCCAACTTCCATTTCCATCAGAGACAGCTGACTGTGTACCTGAGAAGCATACTTGCTTTTTTTTTTAATTGTTGTGCTGTGTGTGGGTACATTGTGGCATTTACAAAAGTTCTTACACTGTATCAAATATACTTGAATTCAAGTGTTTCTCTTTTGTGCCTTCCTGTATTCATAATCTAGCTATACCACACCCTTGCTATGTGAATCTACAAAATTCCTTTACCTCTGGATACCTCTGTTTGCTCCTCTGTAAGCTTAGGATGGTGTTGCTACTCTGTAACTGGAGAATTCTTATGAAGATTGAATTTAATACATGAAATGTGTTTAGGACATTGCTTGGCACATAGTAGTCATCTAATAAATGTTAGCTCTTCCTATTTCATCGATGGTGGTTTTATTTTGTTCTAACATTTTGATTCACAGGAGTTCTTCAAAAACAACAAACACAGAGGCAACTTCAGGGGGAGGGACAAAGGCGAGGGCAGGTGGGTGGAGGACAAATCACATACAACCTTAGGTATCCTACACTTATCCATCTTACAGACTTGGGAGAAATGTTGACTGTTCTTCAGGGGAAAGAGCAGACAGTATTCTTGCTTACCACATAAGCAATAAAATGAGGAATAAATTAGTTTTGGGAAACATTGACTTGGTAGAAATTTCCTTTAAAATATTATGAAACAAAAACAACACTCAGTAGGATTGTCAGTCCATCTGTTTTGTTCTCTCCTGATGCTCCATCAAGATTCCTAAATGCAGTTTGGATTTTGAGAACATCTGGAATCAGCGAAGCACATATTTTAAGCATTAACATCATAATCTGTATATCTTGCTGCTTAGTTATGCCTGTCATCTGTGCACTGGCCACTAAAGATGAGGTCAGCCAGTGAGTTCCATTCTGACAGCATTGCACCTCAAAGTGTATTGAGGGTCCTGTGGATACTTTGCTTGTGTGTGCAAAGTATCTTTGTTTATCTTTGTTTCTGATTATAAAGGCAATAATGTTCATTATTGAAACACTAGAAAGTAAAGGGTAAACAAAAGCAACAAGTAGTCCTATTATACCCACTCAGGAATGGCCACTATTAATTTGTGTATGGGTGAAGGATGATATATATAAATAAAATACATGTGTGTGTACACATGTGTATATATTACTCTGTCCTTTAAAAAAAAACTCAACTGGGGACTGGCAGAGTGACTCAAGTGATAGAGTGCCTGCTTTGCAAGTGTGAGGCCCTGAGTTCAACCCCCAGTACCACCAAAAATAAGGCAAAATTCATAAAAACTCAATTAGGATCACGTTTAATATATATTTAGAATACCGGCGTTTTGTGTAATATTGTATCCTGACCATTTTTTTATCCTTAAGTATTCCTATGAATATAATATGTGAAAACTGCCTTCATATTTGATGAGTGAATGTTCCATCAGTTCAGTTCCTCTAGGAAGCAGATGCTGACAGAAGACTAAGTGTGCATGAAACATTGAGAGAAATCCCTTGAAGGACAGAGGGAGAGGGAGCAGGAATAGTGAGTTGGGACAAGTCTCATCCTTGCAGGTGAGGACAGCTAGAAGGAAGGTTGGGCAGTAGGAACAGTGCTGAGAGGGTCTTGCTCAGGCTGATGGGGATTTGATCCCTGGGCAAAGGTGGCTCCTTAGGCAACTCTGGTGTTAGATAAGAATGGCCTGCCTCTGGTTCACCCACCCTACCTGGTTGGCAGCAGGGGCAGCATGACTTTGACATGAATGCTGTAATGGGTCCAAAGGAGATCTTTAGAGACTCCGCCTCCCATGGAAGATTCTGCCAGAGGAGATCTAGTGGCCATCACAGATGTATCATAAATTAAATAACCCTTTATTGTTAGTCATTTTGACTGTTTTCATTTTTGCCATTATAAATTATAAAATAACAAATATTCTTTAGTATAAATCCCTTTGTGTTCTTCTCTGATAATTTCCTTAGAGTAAATTACTATGTGGACTTCTGGTTAAATATGGTACATTGAAAAATAAGTTTTTCTGGATTACCTCACAAAACTGAATAAAAAAGTAAAAAAGAATCAATAAAGTCAAAATCTATGAACTTACTCCAAGAGGGAATAGCACTGGATAATACTTATGAATTTTAGAAGATGGAAAAATATTACAATGATTGTTGTTAGTCAGAGGGAAGAAAGTTGAAACCTGAGGTGGTCAATAAATGGTAGGAGCCCTGGAAGACTTAGGAATTGGAGGCTCATGTATTTTGAAAAGGTTTAGGGGTTGAGAAAGAATTGGCTCAAAGTCTCTATGGGAAGACAACCCTCACCATGACTTCCATCACTCTGGGTAATCATGCTCTTTTAGGAAATAGGAAGTTTACTCCAAAAGAGATTGCCAGCTTGAGGATGTTAGCCTGCACAGAAGATGTGGGTATACTGTATGAAAAAATCTACCTATGGACCATGAGCTCCCTGGTCTCTTCCTTCACTCTACTATCTTGGCTTTGGTTTTTCATTCTGTAAAGATGGGGTAAGGTTAAAGCTGTACTCTACCTTTCAGAATTGCTTTAAGAATAAAATACACAAAACACTAGGAACAGCACCCAAGTGCTGGATACATATTTGCTATTGTTGTCATTGCTATTTGTAGATTGAGTTGTCTCTCTTTTTCTACTAATTTGTTTACTGGGTCTTAGCTGTTATGTCATTTTAGCTAATAAGGGTTTATAATGTGTTTCATTTGCAATATATTACTTGAAATTAAATGAAACATGAGTTAATTTGTAGAGCATTGACCTCTTTACAAGATACAATCTACTTTTAGAATTTTGGATTTTTCAAATATCTTCTTAGTTCTCACCTTAGTCTACATATATTTTTCTAATTTTGTTCCTAGGCCCTTTAGTAATTGTTGCTAACTCAAATGGGAATTTTGATTCCAGATTATTTTTCAAAATAGTAAATACTGACATTTAAAATGACTTTACATAATTATTTTGTAGATGGCTGCCCTATTAATATTTTAAATATTTTTAGTATATCTAATAGGTTTTCAGTAGATTTTCTTGAGGCTTTATTTAACAATGCATTAACTCAACAAATCTATTTTAATCTGGAGAAAAGTCTGTATAAGGAAACAGCTCTCCTGATGACCTCCATTACGCCAGATGATAACATTGTACTAGGAAATGGGATGTTTTCTCCTAAAGAGACTGCAGACTTGAGGATTTTACACTATGAAGAGGACATGGATATACTGTATAAAAACAGTGAAGGTGGAAGCACGGTGATCAATGAGACTTATTTCTCCCATGGATCTTACATCTAATGGGAAGTGAAGCACTGGATAATGATAGTAAATGAAATAGTTATCCAAGGCCACAGTCATCCAAGGCTACCTGGAGTGTCTTGGCAATCGTTTACTTGTTAAACAAATTGCTAATGACTTAAAACACAGAAGAACTTAGATTGCCAATGGGAGTCTAGAGTACTTTCCCTTTGTGTTTTTGCTACTTAGATTGAACCGAGGTCCTTGAGCAAGCTAGGCAAGTGGTGTACCAGTTCAATCAGCCCTACAGTTTTTTTTTTTTTTTGGCAGTACTAGGGTTTGAACTCAGGGCTTCATGCTTACTAGGTAGGTGCTCTACTACTTGAGCTGTTCCACTAGCTTTTTCTTGTCTAGTGGCACTGGGGTTTGAACTCAGAGCCTTGTGTGAATACTTGAGCCAAGTACCCAGCCCTCCTAGAGTATTTTTAAAGGTAATTCTTTGATTTAAAAAAAGTTTTCCCAAATGCAAATTAAAACCACGCTAAGATTCCACCTCACCCCTGTTAGAATAGCCATCATCAGCAACACCACCAACAACAGGTGTTGGCGAGGATGCGGGGAAAAAGTAACCCTCTTACACTGTTGGTGGGAATGTAAACTAGTACAACCACTCTGGAAAAAAATTTGGAGGCTACTTAAAAAGCTGGACATCGATCTACCATTTGATCCAGCAATACCACTCTTGGGGATATACCCAAAAGACTGTTACTCCAGAGGCACCTGCACATCCATGTTTATTGCGGCACTATTCACAATAGCCAAGTTATGGAAACAGCCAAGATGCCCCAGCACTGACGAATGGATTAAGAAAATGTGGTATCTATACACAATGGAATTTTATGCAGCCATGAAGAAGAACGAAATGTTATCATTCGCTGGTAAATGGATGGAATTGGAGAACATCATTCTGAGTGAGGTTAGCCTGGCCCAAAAGACCAAAAATCGTATGTTCTCCCTCATATGTGGACATTAGATCAAGGGCAAACACAACAAGGGGATTGGACTATGAGCACATGATAAAAGCGAGAGCACACAAGGGAGGGGTGAGGATAGGTAAGACACCTAAAAAACTAGCTAGCATTTGTTGCCCTTAACGCAGAGAAACTAAAACAGATACCTTAAAGCAACTGAGGCCAATAGGAAAAGGGGAACAGGTACTAGAGAAAAGGTTAGATCAAAAAGAATTAACCTAGAAGGTAACACCCACGCACAGGAAATCAATGTGAGTCAATGCCCTGTATAGCTATCCTTATCTCAACCAGCAAAAACCCTTGTTCCTTCCTCTTATTGCTTATACTCTCTCTACAACAAAATTAGAAATAAGGGCAAAATAGTTTCTGCTGGGTATTGAGGGGGGTGGAGAGGGAGGGGGCGGAGTGGGTGGTAAGGGAGGGGGTGTGGGCAGGAGGGAGAAATGAACCAAGCCTTGTATGCACATATGAATAATAAAACAAAAATGAAAAAAAAAAAAGCTTAGCTGAGACTTACAATGAACAAACAAAAAATTTTAAAAATATGGGAAGTTGCCAGGGACCAGGGAAAAAGTTACAGTATTAGAAGCAAAAGTGCGAACTCTGTAGTTACCTGGGTAAATGTAAGTTGTAAGGAGGGAATTGTCCATTTCGTTAATCCAGGGGGCTGTGATTAATACCCATATAGGAATAGGAGACATACCTTGGGCACACTAAACTTGGAGTGTTGAAAATGAAATATTATAAATGTAGACTTCTTTAGGGGATAAATCAATATGGGGTATAGTAAGCACATGCACCCCCAAATCCACTCTCAAGCAAAATCTAGACCTGTTTGTGTGGTAGCTAGTGGTCACATGTGGCTATTGAGCCCATGAAGTATGGACAGTAGAATTATATGTACTCCACAAGTTTAAAATACTATATATACTAGATTTGAAAAACTTAGTAAAAAAATAAAGTAAGCTACCTCATTAATAACTTTATATTGATTATATGTTTGAGCAATACTTTTGACATATTAAAGTAGAATGTGTTATTAAAATTAACCTCACCAATTTCTTTTTTACTTCTTAAATGTAGCTATCAGAAAATTTAAACTTATGTATGTGACTCCCATTTTTAGCTTACATTGTATTTCTACTGGATCGCACTGGTCCTAAAGACTAATCTTGTCCTAGGATCTGGATGAGAGAAAATGTTTCTCCTAAGAATTCATAAAAAGGATCTGCTGTCATATAAAGATTTGTTTCAGATCAATTCCAGACTAGGGAGGTATATAGTATCAAATCAGGCAGCCCTGAATTCCCACAAGCTTAGAGAATACTGTCTCACAGTTAAAAATTAAAGAACACATAATGAGCAACCCACATGAGTAAGGATCAGCAGACACTACAAATACTGAGATTGGCCATCCTAGAACTTCTAAAATTAGAACATGGTCTGTATTTAGTGCAAGTATTTACTGAAACCATCCCTCCTGGGCTTGAGGAGAGCATAATCATCTAGGACTAGGTAGGGGAATCTTTGGGACACCCCCCCTGGTGGGCCAGGTCTGGGTTTGAATGTTGGGCAGGATTTCAAGATTTGAGCATATGTGCTGAGATGTTCCCTGTAGAGGGCACCTAATCTTGTTTATGTGCACTTTCCCTTTTATTCCAAATTCCATAGTATCTGTTCTCAACACTAGATTTACAGAAGGTAGTAGTAAATCTGGATTCACAAGCTCACCCATGAAGGTTCATCTAACCCCAAGGGCTGAGGATAACAACTGTAGTATTTGAACTGTTCTTAAGGCAGAATGCTGTTGGCAATTCTGTGTTTGAGTCTTCCTCCCCTCCTTTGAAATTATGAGCTTGTGATCAATGAGTTGAAAGGGAAGGATCAGTTAACAGAAAAATGTCTGTTCAGTCACATCTATCATTGTAAGCATGATCTTTGGAGCTGGGCTGCTTAGAATTGAGTCCCATGTTTATTGTTTACCATCTGAGTCACCCTGGGCAAATTATTAACCTCTTAGTGCCTCAGTTTCTTCATTTGTAAAATGAGAGTATAATTTTTCCTACATCCTAGGGTGATTGTGATTAAATGAGTTGATTATTGTCAGTAGTGCTTACTAGGGCATAAGCAGCAGATAAGTGTAATCTGATAAATAACCATGGATGGTGGTGACTTCTAATCTTGTAAGGTCAGGACTCCCAAAGACAGGTTCTCTGAGTCTCTTCTCAGGAGTCTCTGACCATTGCTTATTTGCACACAGAGCTGTACCCATGCTCTGCATCAAGGTCCTAGAGACAGGATGGAAAGTGACAGTCCAGGGAGGCTTTAGAGCTGCAGTTCTGCCCCTTTATTTTATATAAGGAGAAACTGAGGGGCAGGGGACTTTACTTGCTCAGTTCCACACAGTTGGTTTATGGCAAGGCCACAAGCCAGGGTGCCAATTGCAAATACATTTTTAAGCTGAAATTCTTTTTTTCTCCTGCATAAGTATCTGATAAAGTCAAGTATGTATGTCATTTAGTAAGAGGAAAGAATTCATGATTAAGCCTCTTTCTGAATAAATAAATTACATTCACGAGCGTGCTTTTATATTACAAAGTATCTAATCATTACCTGTACTGAAAATACCGATGCTAAACATAAATTGTAAGTCTGAGAATGTGAGCTATATTGTTGGCAGATTTTGTCATAGGCTAATTATTTTACTGTTAGCATTTTCCCCTTGTGGTCTTTTATTTACCTTTCCACTTCTTCCATTCCTTGGAATACTGCCAAATAGCAGCCCTATTTTTTAATAATATTAAGTTAAATAAAACCCTATTATACAAACAAATGTAGTTTTCTTATCTAGTTTTTCTTTGAGTGTCTTTTTTTGTTCTTGTCTATATGCATGCAGATTTTCTCATAATTGTTTTCATGATACCCATAAAACTTTTAAGTCTACCTTTCTCATCTAATATTATTTATAAAACATTTACTACATCCACAAATATCCCACAATATCCATTTAATAGATACATAATTCATTATAATCAAACTAACCATAAAATTTTATCATTTTCCTACTGCTGACATTTGATTGCTTCCAGTTTAGATATGAATGTGGTGCTGTAATGTATTCTTTTTTGGAAAAGACTCAGGATTGAAATTATGTGGGCAGACATATGAATATTTTATAGTCAGAAAAATACATTGCCAGATATTTTTTCCTATTGATAATGCCCCTGGCTTTTATAAATATACCATTTTCACCCTACTCTTATCCATGCTGAGTATCTAGCCGTTTTTCCTCAAAAACAAGTGTGCTTGTACCAGGAAAGTTTCATTGAAATGGTGACGTATTGTCTCAGTGTGTGTGGAATGAACTTCCCAGGTTAGATTTAATGGTCAGTTAACAAGGATCAGGTGCTGTTGTGAAATAAGGGCAACCTATGGGCACCATGGCTTTTACTTACATAATAGTGCTTTGTCTAACAAGTGTTCAATACCATCTTACTAATTTAATTTTATATCCTATATGATACTGATCATAGGAGGGTGCATGGTACCTTATAGTGGAAAGGGGAAGCAAAAAAAGGGAAAGTAAAAGGAGAGGAGAGGAGAGAAATGTGGAAGAGATGCCATCAACTTCCTTGAAGGGGAAATGAACATGTTTTCCAGGAACAGGGTCACAACCTCACCATTGGTGCCCTGGGCATTATCAAGACTGTCCAGGCCTCTTACTCTCTCCCTTCCCCAACTCCAGCATCCTTCAGATTCAGTTTCCTCTCCATTTCTTCTTTCCCAGGTTATACTGGTTCTACCAGCTGTGCTCACTTACTCTGTCAGGTGAAAGCACATCCTCAGCCTTGTAGGAGATGGGATTCAACACAGTAGACTGCCTTCCTGGAATTTGAAGTCTGATAGGAAAGAGAAGGTGGAATGCGAACAATTCTGTAAGGAAGTCCACGGAGGTTTCTTTTTGGTAAGATCTTTGCAAAGACTTCCCAAAAGTGGCATCATTGGACTGTGAGGGCTAGGGAGATTCTGGACATTGGCTCTGATGCTGTTCCCAGCTTTCTAGGATCTTCAACACCCTCCAGGTATGTCTCCCCAGTCACCAACCCAGGTACTCCTGAGAGCTGAATATGCTAGGTGGTGTGCAAGAGGTTAAAAAAATTTACTGAATGAGTTGCCAGGCATGGTGGCACACACCTGTAATCATTATACTCTGAAGGCTTAGACAGGAGGATGAAGAATTAGAGACTAGCCTGGGGTACATCATTGAAGCCCTATATCAAAAAGCAAAACATGAAAACAAACAAACCCCAAACACAAAAACCCAAATCTCTCCACTTGGAAGAGTTTTCATATGTCTCTTTTTAGTAGGATGAGACAAATCTTTAAAAAAAATCAGTGTGCTTGAGCTGGATCAGGCAGTACAAGGGCCACCAGTGTCTGGATGTGAGGGAGATGACAGCTAATTGGACTGGTCCATGCCTGCCCCTTATTTATCTTTGCTAGTGTTTTATTGATTACTGTCTGTGCTGGCCCAGTTGGTAGATATTTTGATTAGTATCCCTGGGAGAAGGAACACTGGCATTTCTTGTAATGTTAGAATGTAGGTGAAATCTGATGTTAGATGACCAGCACCATAGAGCTACTTATGATGCCTTGTCAAAAAAGAATGCGTTTTGCTGGCGAGGTATGAAGCTTGGACCATTTGCATCACCTCTTTAGTTCTTTTCTTTGCCTAACCCTCTGCACCGACCTGAGCCACCTCTGCTTTTTCCCTCCCACCAATCTCAGAGCTAGGCTCATTATAGTTGATCCTTTTACCATTTTCACCACACTTATTGGGTGGATTGAATATTACATACCTCATAGGAGGGTAGAGATTGGGAGGATTGCGATTGGAGGTCAACCTGTGCAATAAGTTAGTAAGACCTCATCCCAACAAATTAGCTGGACATGGTGGCTGTGATCCCAGCTACACAGGAGGCATAGGTAGGAGGATCACACTCTAAGCCCAGTGGGCAAAAAAATTGAGACATTATCTAAAAAAGTAACTAAAGCAAAAAGAATTTGGTTTGGCTCAAGTGGTAGAGTGCCTGCCTAGGAAGTACAAGGCCTTAAATTCAAATTCCAATACCACACACACACACACACACACACACTCTAAAGTCCCAAACTGCATCTGGTTGACATGTCCTCCTAGTCTTTAATCTAGAAGTTCCCAGACTATTTTTTTTTTTTTGTTCTTCTTGAACCACTCTTTTTTTAAAAATTTATTTTTATTTATTTATTGTTTTATTATTCATATGTGCATACAAAGCTTGGGTCATTTCTCTCCCCTGCCCTCACCCCCTCCCTTACTACCCACTCCACCCCCTCCTTCTCCCACCCACCCCCTCAATACCCGGCAGAAACTATTTTGCCCTTATCTCTAATTTTGTTGAAGAGAGAGTATAAGCAATAATAGGAAGGAAAAGTGTTTTTGCTTTCATGATACTGACATTTTGAAGAGTCTAAGCTACTTGTTTAGCAGCACTTACCTAATGTGAATTTGAATTTGTCTGATTATTTCCTTGAGGTTAGGCTCAGATTAAACTTTTACTTTTAAAAAAATGTTTGGCAAGATGCCACTTGCTGTGGGTGCCTTTTTGTTGCAATGTCTTCATGTCAGATGGGAGAAATTTCTGGGCCTTCAGGACATTTCAGGCCTGGGTATATATGGTGGGGCTATGTGTTCATCTGTGTACCAGATCCCCAGTACTTGAGGCTGGGCAGTAGGAGTCTGAAGGAGCCCAGGATGCTGGAGGATAAACTACAGCTTCATTCATAGAGTTCATTGCCAAGTACAGCTGTGAGGCAACTTGCTGGGCAACCAGGACATAGGTGAGAGGTTCTGCACACCAGGAGCTCTGGTGCTCAGCAACCACTCAATTCCTCAACAATGGGTCACCTGCTGCCACAGCTACTCCCTTGTGTGCAGTGAGGAGGTAGAGGTGTGCAAGGACAGGAGAGAGCATCCTGTCCTGAGGTTGAATCTCTGCTCTGGGATGATGATGGTGAGCCTAGCTTTCCAGAGATTTCCTCCAATGCCTTTGGGCAGGCTCCTGAGAAAAAGCTGGCCCTCCTCAACATCATCAGGGAGTGCTTGTACTACAGCAGCCTCCATTCCTGGGAATCCAGGGTGAACTACCTTTTCTCGAAATGTTCTCTCTGATGCAAAAAGAGGGAACCTCCAACCAGGGATGGAAAAGCCAAGCTGGAGACAGAGGATGGGGCCAGTGGAGGCTCAACCCAAGGAGCTGGCCTATCCCACCCACTTATACCCATGACCTTGGGGCATCAGCTCATAAGTGGCACTCAGTGCTTTTGCAAACACTCTACTGATAAAGCAGTCACCTGATCTTACCTAATTGCTGGGAAGACTTGGAAGTGTATGGTAGTGTGGTACAAATACTGATCTATTACTCTTTGTTACAGGGGAAGAGAGAGAGAGAGAGAGAGAGAGAGAGAGAGCGAGAGAGAGAGAGAACAGATTTAGGTGGAAAGCCAGAAGTCTTAACTAGAATGATGCATTAATAATATGGTTTTTGCAATAAGGTCAGTAAGGTCAAACTACCCAGCTAGGTGAAAAGATGTGCATTTCAATGTTTTAAATTAAAAATAACATGTTTATGATAATTCTATCCATTTTTATGACTTGAACTCTTTTTTTTGTTTTTTTACATTCTTATAATGTTTTATTTCTTTTTTTTATTATTCATTTATTCACATGTGCATACGTTGTTTGGGTCATTTCTCCTCCCTGCCCCCTGCCCTCACCCTCTCCCCACCTCTGCCCCTCGCTTCCAGGCAGAACCTGTTCTGCCCTTATTTCTAATTTTGTTGAAGAGAAGACATAAGCAATAATAATGTGGTACTGAGGTTGGAACTCAGGGACCCCATACTTTTAGACAAGTGTTTTACTACTTGAGCCATGCTCTCCAACCCCCCATCCTTATGACTTGTACTCTTTTTTTTTTTTTTTTTTGACTTGTACTCTTGATTTCTTAAAACTGGCCAGTTAGAATGGCTCTGCTTATGATATACATGAAGAATTTTTCTTTTCTTCTTTCTTCATTATCTATAATACTTCCTTTTTCATTTTTACTAATTGAGGATGAAGATTATGACAGACATTTGAGTGCTTACCTATTATCTATCTCAAAAGCCATGCATTTCTGAAGTAGTCTCCTGTGTTTACAAGAAATGAAATACATCCAGCTAACTAAGTCATGAAAAAAGAAAATGTTTAATTTTATCCGTGAAAAAGTTAAAATAAAAGCAAAGAGAGAGCTGGGCATGGTGGCACACATGTATAATCCCTGTACTTGGGAGGCAAGGGCAGGAAGATTGAAGGATGGAGGCTAGCTTGGGACAACATAAGGAGTTGAGTTCAAGGCTAACCTGAGATAGTGAGACTCGGTCTTAAAAAATCCCCAAAGCAAACAAAACAATTAAAGAGAGGGTGCTTCCTAAGTCTGGTTTTGCATCCATAAGCAGGAGAGTTTGACTTCTGGCCACACAGTGAACTGTTCAAAGTCACTATCAGAGCTGCTTTCAGTGAATGGTCTAAATTTGTCTAAGAGCTACTTGGAAGATTTGAAGAAATGGATGAAGGCCTTGACTCGAAATTCTGACTTGCTATATTCTAGGAGTCAATTGAAACAGGGGGGATCCCAACAGCTCTTCTTTTCGAACACTTACTACATGCCAGACACTGAATTAGAAGCTTTTATATGCCTCATTTCCTTCAATCTCCACAACGATCCTGTGACCATTGTCCCCATTTCTAGACTGAGCAAGAGAGTGTCCAGAGGTTAAATGACTTTCCTAACATCATCTAGCTATGAAGTCATGACTGTTGTGTAGATCCAGTTTTCTTCTCTTTGTCACAACGGAGGATGAAGGGTGCAACAGAAAAATAATCAAAAAAGGTGCACTCCAACATTCCCAGAAAATATGTCTGCTTGTTCTGCTTACTCTGTGGAAGATGCTTGATAGCACAAGAAGAGAAGGGGTTGGGGCAAATATATTCTTTGATAATGTGGCTGGGCAGCTGCGCTATCTCCGGAAGACAGGTAAAGCATTCCTCTCTTTTGTCGTGTCAGGGTCTTAGCACTGTCTTGTCTTCTGCAGCTACTGTTTTGCGTGTGTTCCTTGGCAGCTATGCTCTGGTCAGACATTTTTCCATAGAAGGTTTGCTATGGTACTTTCTCCATGTAGTTTACACCAGAGGCCCGTTTTGTCAGCCTGTTCTCTAGGCTAAAACTCACTTAGTATGTGTCACTTCCAGATTTCCAAGGTTTAGGAAATGTTAGGGTTTAGGAATGTTATTTGTTTTTTCCTGTTCTTTCTGGAAATCTCTGTTTTAAATCAGAGAGTAAAATTTATTAAAAGTACCATTTGTCTTTGGTAAATGATTGTAAATCATGAAGTTCCTATTAGTATTCAGACTTCATAGTCACAAATGTAAGGTAACTGAAGCACACAGGAGAGGGGAAGAGGCCAAGGACTGAGCTAGGCCAGGGAAGAAAGACATATGCTCCGTCTGCAAAAAACTGAAACTAGATCCATGTTTATCACCCTGTACTAGTATCAACTCAAAATGGATCAAGGACCTTAATATCAGACCCCAAACTCTAAAGTTGTTACAGGGAAGAGTAGGAAACACTTTGGAAGTAATAGGTATAGGCAAGAACTTCCTCAACAGAACCCCAGCAGCTCAGCAACTAAGAGAAAGTATAGACAAATGGGACTTCATGAAACTAAAAAGCCTCTGCTCAACAAAAGAAATGGTTTCTAAACTGAAGAGAACACCCAGAGTGGGAGAAAATATTTGCCAGATACACATCAGACAAAGGACTGATAACCAGAATATACAGGGAACTCAAAAAACTAAACTCTCCCCAAATTAATGAACCAATCAATAAAGAAACGGGCAAGTTAACTAAACAGAACTTTCTCAAAAGAAGTAATTCAAATGGCCAAAAAACACATGAAAAAATGCTCACCATCTCTAGCCATAAAGGAAATGAAAATCAAAACCACACTAAGATTCCACCTCACCCCCTGTTAGAATAGCCATGATTAGAAACACCAACAACAACAGGTGTTGGCAAGGATGTGGGGAGACAGGAACCCTTATAAACTGCTGGTGGGAATACAAACTAGTACAATCACTCTGTAAAAAAATTTGGAGGCTTCTTAAAAATCTAAACATAGATTTGCCATATGATCCAGCAATCCCACTCCTGGGGATATACCTAAAGAAATACAACACAGATTACTCCAGAGGCACCTGCACACCCATGTTTATTGCAGCACTATTCACAATAGCCAAGTTATGGAAACAGCCAAGATGCCCCACTACTGACGAATGGATTAAGAAAATGTGGTATTTATGCATAATGGAATTTTACTCAGCCATGAAGAAGCATGAAATCTTATCATTCTCAAGTAAATGTATGGAACTAGAGAACATCATCCTGAGCGAGGTTAGCCAGGCTCAGAAACCAATAATCAAATGTTTTCTCTCATATGTGGACTTTAGATGAAGGGCAAATACAACAAGGGGTTTGGATGTTGGTCACATGGCAAGGTGAGAGCACACAAGGGAGGTATGAGGATAGTATTTGATACCCTCAATGCAAAGGAACTAATGCAGAAATTTTAAAGTGACAGAGGTCAATAGGAGAAGGAGACCAGGAACTAGAGAAAAGGTCAGTTGGAGAAGAATTAACTTAGAATGTAATACATATGTACATGAAAGCAATGCGAGGTGTCTCCCTGTATAGCTATCCTTATTTCAACTAGCAAAAACCCTTTGTCCTTCTTATTATTGTTTATACTCTCTCTTCAACAAAATTAGAGATAAGGTCAAAACAGTTTCTTCCTGGAAGCGAGGGGGTGGGGGAGAGAGGGAAGGAATAGGGGGAGAGGGAGGGGGCAGGGGGTAGGGGGGAAGAAATGACCCAAACATTGTATGCACATATGAATAAATGAAAAAATATGAGAGAAAAAAGAAAGACATATGTTTCCCAAATGAAGAAGTGACTCTGCTCACTCTTTTAGCATTCTGAACATTCCCCTCTATGGCATTAAAATTTTAGGTGCTCCTATCTGTCTTGCCCTCTGGACTGTAATCCCTTGACCAAGAGATTAACAAATATTCATTTGAATGAATGAATAAGAGCTTTGATCTCCAATTCAAGATATATGTATATTTGTGTGTGTGTGTGTGTGTGTGTGTGTTGCTCAAACTCACTTTAATCTCCCTCCTCTAGAATGAAATAGATTTTTAGGAGAGGGCCATTTGATTTGATATTTATAAGTTCAGAGTTGTACTTTCATGTTTTGCTCTAATAAGGTTTTACTCCTGGCTGCACACTGCAATCACTTGAGTATTTTTTAAAAATAATGTAGTCAATACCTTCTCTTTTCTCACTGAGATTCTAACTTTACTGGCTTTAAAGTTAAAGTCCTTCATATCTTCTTTCCTTCCTTCCTTCCTTTCATTTTTTTCTTTCTTCCTTCTTTCCTTCTTTCTTTCATTCTTTCTCTCTTTCTTTCTCTCTCCCCCCTTTCCTCCCTCCTTCCTTTTCTTCTTTCTTTTGGTGAAACTTGGTTTCAATTTAGGGCCTATGCTTGCTGGGTAGATGGTCTTACCACTTAAGACATGTCCCCAGCCCTTTTTGCTTTAACTATTTTTTAGATGGCATCTCATGTTTTTGCCTGTAGCCAGCATGAACTGTGATCCTCCTACCTATACCTCTCTCATAGTTGGGATTACAGAAGCACACCACTATCCTTGCTGTTGCTGGCCAGCAACCAGGATCCTCCCAATCTCTACCTCCTGAGTAGCTGAGATTACAGAAATGAACAACTGTGGCTGGCTGGAAACCAGCATTTACAAAAAGTTTCCCAGGTGTTTTCCTAAGCTATCATTCCATATTTACTTGGAACAACTAGTGCCTTCTAGCTAACACAGAGATGAATCATATTGGCAGAATCTGAGTCTTGAGAGAAGAAGCTATTGGTCCACAAACATTTACCAAAGACAGGAGATGAGGATATTTTTAGGAAGACCCACGAGTGTTTAGCTCCTGTGACACTTCTGTTTCTCTGCAGGATGTCAGCTGGCGTTGAACCATTTTCCTGAGGAGGTCTTGCCAGGCATCTTTCCCATGCCATCATTCTCCTCTCCATGGTGCAACCTAAAAGCAATGGCTCATCTGACAAATTCAGAAGCAGTTAAGTCCTCAGACGACAGCTTCTTGGTAGAAATGGTCGAATTAGAGACACTGGAATTAGTAACACATTTGTAAGTCTCTCTTGCTCTGGGAATAGAGTTCTGAGTTGTGTTCAAAGACAAGGATGCCTGAGAAGTCCTATGTCTGTGACCATCAGTGAAACAAGAACTGGGATTGTTTTGCCTGAACTATTACAATAAAGGCTTAGAAAGTTATTTGGCTTCTGAGTTCTGTGCAACTGGGATGGAACTTGTGCATAATACCACTCAGGTCAGCTTCCTGTTTGTGGTGGTGGTGGTGGTGAAACAGAAGTGCAGAGACCAACTATGCTTTCTTTCACTGTTAAACCTCTGTGTTTTTAGTGGATCTGTACCTAGTTTTCCATTTCCTTTTTCCTTAATGATTTGAAGAATGGATTTGGCCTCATGCTTTGCCCTGTGTCTTTTAAAGGAAGAAGACAGATGTGTACAGATGCTCCTGTCCTGGAGTTTCTGGGAACAGACACATAATGTGTTCTTCCAGGGTAATTTGCAGAGAAATGGACCTTTACAGACACTAAGCAAGCTCCCTGGCATGAGTTTGGCTGAAAGTTTCAATCACAAGAGTTTTGATTAATTGGTGCCAAGAACCATGGAAGGCCTGACATTTTACCCTCTTGTAAGTTAATAAATTAGCCTGCACAGTTTCATGGAAACTGGAACAAGATGCGAGGCTCCTGGTGAGAGACAGTGACATTCCTACTGATAGTGTTGGCCATGGCCAGAATACTGACAATATCTGGTGCCAGGGTGACACAGTAAGGACTAGGTAACACCTGCCCAGTTAGTAGGGTGTGTTACAGGAGAGGACCTCAGAGCTTATGGAACCTCCGTCTTCTACACTGCCCTGTGCTCCAGAGGGTAGCACCATCTTTACCTTCCAAGGCTGTTCACAGAACAAAAATTCTTGAAAGGTTAATCTGGAATGTGGGCAGTCAGTGCTTTTGCTTGTGAGACATGCAGGAACACCAGCCTCTCATCAAAAATTGTCTCCCCAGAGTGAGTTAGAAATAGCATGCAGTGATCATGTAAGTATGGAAAAAGTTGAATGCCAAGGGGGAGACAGTGGACTTTATAAAACTTTCTAGACCCCATCTCAAATGCCACAAGTGAGTACATTGTTCCCTCATGGGTCAGTGAGCACCCTATAACTTAGTGGCTCCTACCAACATGATTAGCTCCTATGGTTTGGTTGGGTGGCCTTCTTAACTGGTAGGTTCAGTGGATGTCAGATGGCTTATACATGAATCAGCTGCTGGTTCTAATGGTTGTTGGATTTTCCGCCAGCACACAGAGGCAACTGGCTAAGTGTCTGTTGTCACCTAGAAGTCTGGCCTTGTCAGTGATACTGGCAGTCACTGGGTCCTCAGGACAGCAAGCAAGCAAGCCCCCATGTGTGTGCAAATTATTAAGCTTCTGCATTACATTTGCTAAATCCCTGTAGCACAAGCAGGTCACATGGCCAACCTTCAATCAAAGGTGGAGAAAGAGACTTCAATTCTTGAAGGAGGTGAACACTTAAGGCTACTTTTTGTAGTTTTCCACACTGCAGATCCATGATAGGCTATTTTCATCCCATTCTCCAAGTCTCAGCTCTTCAGAAAGGCCTACCTTATTCTTTCCCAAGTATTAGTCAAGCCTGACCCTGCGTAGTGTCCAGGATCAGAAGATCAGGTGTGTTCAGGGTTGTATCATGGTAGACTTCTCTCTTTTCTCTAGCTTCTCTCATCATTGCTCCTACCCCATGACCCAGTTTTACTTTCTTCATAGTCCTCAGTAGATTCTGAAGTTGTTTACTTGTTCACACATATTAGAGTATTTTTTTTCTCCAACCAGAAAGAAAGCTCTTGAGGACAATAATTTATCTTCAGCACTCAGAGAAGCAGCTGGATATAGTACATACCAATAAAAATATGTTAACTAAATGGTTGCTGGGACCATTTTTATGGATTTTATGGGAATTTGTGGAGAATCACAAATACATAAACTAACCTCTTGCCCTGACAGCTCATGGAGTTACCGTGGGGAAGTCATGCACAAGAAGCCAAAGAAACTCAGTCATTAGTTCTTATTTTCAAGATGGTAGAGAGAGACCTCAAGACTGGGACCAACCTGTCTTCCTTCAAATGACTCACTTTATGAGGATTCAACTTACTGTTATGGGTTTCATTAGCAAATTTAATGACTGTAAAAATTTTTTTTCTGGGTTTAGGGCACTCTGTGCTTTTAGGATTTGGAGGCTTGGGAAACAAGCTGACTCTTTTACAATATCACTTAGCCTTTATATAAATCACTCCCAACCTTGCTTCAGAGTCTGGGGGAGGATGATGATGAGACTGTTTTCCTTTCCTTTATTCACATGATGAATGTTTTCATTTCATACTTTTGAAATTTAAGAAAATCTGTATATTAGCCTATGTTTAACCATGTTTGCATGAGTTTGGACCACCATCCTATTACCAAAATCTGTATTAGTCAGAGTTCAACTTGGGAAGCAGAACTGATATGAGATCTATATCTATATATTTTATGTCTATACATGTATGTATCTATATCCATAAATTTATCTATCTGTTCATCCACCCTCCATCCATTTATTTTCTATAGGTAGGTGAACTCTGAAATTGATGCTGATTGAGCACTTCTAAAATCCATAGGGCAAGTCCTCAAGATAAGATTATGGGCAGCCTGGAACTCACAAGCAGGGCCAACACTTATAGAAAGCATTTGTTTTCTTTATGTCTCAGCTCTTTTTGAAGGTCTTTCAGCTGACTGATCATATCCATTCAAATTATTCAAGATAATCTCCCTTAAGGCCAACTGATTAGTGACTTCACTTGCAATTGAAAAATAACTTCACAGTCACACCTAGGTTAGTGCTTGAATAATTTAGGACTGTAACAAAGTCAAGCTGAAAAATAAAAAAGCCATTACACCAGGCCTGGACTGAGGAATAAGATAGAAAAGGGGCTGAGCAAATGCTTATAAGATCCTAATGCATTGCTTGGTGCCTCCGTAGGGACTACTGAGGAGTAAAACGACTCAATAAGCCAGCATTTTTCAAATATAATAATAATCAGCAAATAAAATAACACCAATTGTGACCCATGGAAAAAACATGAAGGGATGTTTCTCAGCTCTGAAAAACACTGAGCTGAAAGGGCTGAGGGAAGGTGTGGGTAGGGCAAGATCAAGACTTTGGAGCAGTGAATTGGTGGCCTGCCTCTGATTTCACAGGGACTTATTCACAAGTCTTGAACAGGCCACTTCTCCTTCCTTGCCTCTCAGGTTCTTCACTTGTGAGGAATTGTTACTCCTACTTACGATTTAGTTTTAGTTGTGTGCATTGAAAAATTCCACATCTCCATTCACATATGGACTCACATGCCCGACATTCTACATGCATATACATGTGCATTTGCACACGAAGCATTCCTGTGGAGGAGTTCAGACAAAGGCAAAATTCAAAGTAGAAGAAAACTGGCATGACTTCACATTGCTCTTTTTGTGTTTCATTTGAAAGAGGGGACCCATTCAACTTTGAGTCAGAGTCAAAAGTTAAGATACATTTCTCTTTTTTAACACTAAGATACATTTCTTTTTTTTCATGTTCATGAATGTTTATTGAAGAATTGTCCCTACTAGCCTTAAACTTCTTATATACAATCCAAAACTTCATCAAGAAAAGAGTGCACAAATTACAGTGAATTCAAATAGTAAATTACTGTTCATTGGTAAGTTAAAAAAATGCACCTATACATATGAATCTGAGGTATTATGTTGAGAAACATAGAAGGCATAACAGTATAAAATAAGATTCTGTTTATGTTAGGTCGACACTGATGGGAAGGCCAAATTGGAGCCAAATAATAGAGCAAGCAGGCTTTAAGCAGGCTTTATTGAGAGCGTGCTCTCGGGCGAGGTTCACCGTCCCCAAAAAGCAGGGCCAGAGAAGTCGCGCCAGAGAAATGGCAGCCCAGTTTTTATATCCTGGGTAAAGTTAAGAGCTTAAGGTATTATGGGGCATTGGGATAGGTCGAGGTTTGGTGGGGAGGAGCTCAGGGTAATATGGATCTGTAGGATAGGTCAGGACCCATTGCCTGCCAGCAGGAGTTGCCATGGTAATCATGAAGGGAAGGAGGGGATGGAGTGGAAATTGAGCAGAAAGTCCCTGGTCACCATGGGACCAACAGTTTACATATAAAACAGTTTACATATAAAATTTTAAATCAGCAAAATTAAACTATGCATTTGGGGATCTATAACTATGTAGTAAAACCATAAATGAGAAGGATATATTAATTATAAGACACATTTCTTAGACAAGAAACACATCATGTATTCTTGAGAAGCTTCTGTGCCCTTCTTCTGACCTCTCCAAATAATTCAGCTGCTTCGAATATCTAACATTGTGTTAAAAACAGAAGAGCCTTCCTTTCATTCAGTATTAGAAGTAAGCTTGAAATAAAAAACATATTTGTTCACAAAGGTGAGCAGCGGATTCACATTGAGAAGCCGCTTCATGTCTCCTTCAGATTTTGATGAAATATGGGAACATCTTCGGGGAGGGCTTCCCAGGGCCTACCAGGGCTTGGGGCTTGGAGCTTGGAGCAATGAGAGTTGAGAGATAGCATAAGATTGAATAGGGGAATTGACATCCTAACTTTGGTTGAGGGCCAGCCTAAATAACCTATAACGAAGTTTCAAGAAGTTCTGCTGACACATGTTTGTTTTTAGTCCTCCAGAAAACAATTATAGTCATATTTAGTCTGTCAAATACTTGTTATTATAGTGAGTTAAACCAGTTTTGTGTTTAAAAGGGAAATTGATCATGAACAAGGTTCTTCCTTCTCAGGCTGTAGGTCCAGGAGGTGGATAGAAACAAATGCTGGTGTGAGATTTTTTGGCAAAGCCATCCCAGGATTTCCTCAGGGGACAGGTAGAGGACTGAAGTCCTAAAAATGCACCTTTAAGGCAAAATAATCCCAAGCCAGCTGGGCTTGGCCATCAACTCTCACAGAGGAAGGTCTGCATTTTTAACATGGTGATAGTGATAGAGGACCTGCACCCTCTAGTGTCCTGAGAGCCCATTGGAAAGCGTGCCATGACCTGAAAGACTCCATATCCATGTGAGGTCATGTTGTTATATAAAAGCCTCTTGTGATGCATAGGGAAATGTTTTTCACAATCAGGGACTTCTGGGTTGGTGAACTCATCAAAGTGCTGGGAAGGTGTCCAGAGAGGGGAGGGGGCTCTGTGCCCCTCCTTGTTCATTTCTCCCATTTGCTTATACCTGAGTTATATCCTTTATAAGCTGATAATCATAATAAAAATGTGAAGTGAAGTAAGACATGATTAAAAAGAAATCTAAATGCTGAAGCAATTAAGAAGGACTTTGGAGGTTGTTTGGAAACAAAGTCCAGGAAAGCTTTCAGAATGATGGTAGAAAGCCACTCCTCCAGTTCTCTAAAGTCCAAAGTGTGTCACTGACTCAGGGATTTTATTAGAAAGATTTTACACAATGATACTTTTACTTTTTGGACACTAATCATGCTGAAGTGCTCAGCAGAGGTTTAAGTCATGTTTCAGTGGATTAAGCCATTTATCAGGTGCCTGACCTGTGCAATGTCAAAACTAGTGCTGTCCTCCCAGCCTGGATGCCAATTCCTGAAGGGACTAAAGGACCAACTGTATGCTTGTGTATATATTTTATACATATGTTTGTCATATAGATGTTATTTATAGATCCATGGCATTTACACACACACACACACACACACACACACACACACACACACACACACTTTGTGCAGTTGTCTTTGGGATGCCAACTATGCTCTCCCCAGCATCTGCTATTTAAGGCTAATGTTGAGCCATGGGCTCATTTGCTTGTTAACCCATTGGCCTTGCTCCTGAGTGCAGAACTAGCTTAGGTGGCTGGGAACAATAGTGATGACCATGGTAACAATGTCCCAGTGAGGCATGGCAGAGTGTTCCAAACTCTACCAGGATGACTTATAAAAGTTGGGGCTATCTCCTGTCTGTACTTGAGAAGATCACACCTCAGTCATGTGTTCTTTTTATCAGTGTGTCAGAGATTGACCAGGTAATGTTAACAGAGTACTTCAAGCTCTTCAATTTTAGAGGAAGCCTAGAAAGAATTCTTATTGGTCAATATGTCTCAGCTGCCTGTGATAGCAGTTTTTTATACCTCGTGGGGAATGAAATCTAGTCAAAGAAATCCAATAATCTAAGAGACTTGTTTCTTCAGGTAGGCAATCCAGACATTACCTGTATTATTGCCTGGGATTTATGTAGTGCTTTTCCTTCAAGGAACCCTGTGTGCTTTCAAAGTAACCCATCAATTGAAGGTATTGGCATCAATACGATGCTTCCCTGCAGAAGGAAGCAAAGCAAACAAATGTTGTTTTCTGAAATCACAGGAAGTCAGCCACAGACTGGGAAGGAGCATTTGGTGAGGAGAGTTCAGAACTCCACACAGCTGGCCAATATATACTTGATAAGGCTTTAAGATGGCTCCATCTTGAATGGGACTGGCAAATATATGATGACCTGGGTGCTGCCAGGTCCTTGCTAATTGGCCAAGGTGTTCTTTCCTTTTGAGCCACTTTATACCCTAAGAATCCTTCCCAACAATGCTCTACAAGCAGTCACTGCAGTCAGTATTGGCTATAGGACTGGATCCTCTTTGCCAATTATGAGCAGAAGTTGGGCTAAAATGTTAAGCTGTCCTTGTCTTTTGCCTGATGTGTCTGCATCAAAATTCCAAAGTGGCCATTGACCAGTAACACCATTCTGACTTGAAAACACTATAAGGACTTCACATTAAACAGAGAAACTAGGAGGGCCCCCAGGCCGCCAGTCGCCCATGCCCAGACAGCTTGGGAAGATGCATACCACAAGGTGAGCTAAGTGGTACGTGTTACTCCCACAGACAACCATGGGCCAGAACAGCATAGCACCCTGGACAGACTGACCCCCGCCCAGGGAAAAAAAGAAAAACTGAGTAATGAGCAATAAGAACAATACAGACACGTGGCAAAGAGGGTAGGGTGCACTGAGCGCTGAAGGGCGGGGAGGGGAATACTTCCCAGAACTGTAAATAAACAAGCCGGGCCTGGCTGGAGAGGCTCTGGCAGGAGTGGGGTCACGTGCCCAGCAACCAGGAGCGGGAAAGCTTGTGAGAGTGGTAGAGGGAATGAACTCCACAGGAGAGGGGGGAAGACCCACTTCCCATGTGAGCTGTAAACAAACATGCAGCCCAGAGAAAGCGGGTGCAGTGTCACCTCCCCCAGTGTGCTTGGAAAGGGGAAAGCTTGTAGCAGTGGCTTGAGCACAGGAGAACTCTGAGTAAACAAAGCCTGCAGGGCCAGGGGAGTGTTAAGCTCACTCCTGAGATCTGCATAAATAAAGCCTTCAGCAACAGCAGGCTGAGAGCAGCAGGCAGGCAAGGCACAGCCACAGATAGCCATTCACAGACCTGTCTCCAGACTCTTTTTTTTCCTCTCTCCCTACCTTTGATGAGAAAACAACCAAACTACACCTGCATGCTGAAAAACTTATTGAAACTGTATTGCATTTGAATTTGGGACACTTTGTGGGTTTTTTTTTTTTGTGTGTGTGCAGTTTTGTTCTACTTTATGCATCCCCTTTGATGAGACAACTACAGAACAACATCTGAGGCACCATCTCTGGGATTGGAGGCTGAGAGAGACACCAAAATTATTAAGACTGAAACTTCATTGCATTTGAATTTGGAGGTTTTTTTTGTTTTTCTATTTTTCATTTTGTTTTATTTTATTACATATATATATATATATTTTTCTTTCTTTACTTATTTTTTATTTTTATTATTACCTTTATTCTTTTTATTTTTTATTTTCAATCCTCTCTATCTCTCTCTATGCCTGATCAGCTTACTGTCGATTAGTACACTAATGCTCCCTGTTTATATCTTTGAAACTTTTTTGCTTGATTCTTGGTTTTGTTTTTTCCTACTTGTTTGTTTATTTGTTTTTCCATGTTTCTTTAACTTCTTGCTTTCCATCTCAGCTTACCCTTCCATTCTAAAAGTCACCATTGTTATTATCACAAGCTAGAAAATACTTAATTGAACACAGTACAGGGGCAGTAACAACACCAAGGGCAATGATGGGAAGACAGAAAAAACATGGACACCAGTTTTCCCACAGCAAAAAATTAGTACAGGAACCAAAGGGAAATGAGGAAAACAGATACTCAGATCCAGACTCCAACAAAATGAAGATAAACTATGCCAAAGAACCCAATAATGCCCACAAGAATAATTTAAAAGAAGACATACTTCAGGTACTCAATGAGAATTTTATAGAGATGATACTGGATAGGGTCAACCAAAATGTACAGGAGACACTCAAGAAATTCCAAGACAACAAAATAGAGAATTTGAAAAAGCAAAAGAAGAAATAAAGGAAACCATAGAAGCACAGTATAAACACCAAAGTGAAACAAAGAGCACGATTAATAAAGAGATAAATGAACTCAGGACAAAAATAGACAACATTAAAGAGGAAACCACCCAGGATATGGAAAACCTCAGAAAAAAGAATGAAACAGAACTGCAAAACAAAGCAGAAGGCCAATTCAGCAGAATAGAACAGAAGACAGAATCTCAGAACTTGAAGATGAAATGGTAAATAAAGGAAACACCGAAGAACTATTAATTATACAACTCAAGACCTGTGAAAAGAAAATGCAAGAACTTACCGACTCCATCAAAAGACCAAACTTGAGAATCATGCTCATCGAAGAAGGAGAAGAGGTGCAAGCAATGGGAATGCATAATATATTCAACAAAATAATAATGGAAAATTTCCCAAATCTAGAGAAAGATATTCCCATACAGATGCAAGAGGCCTCCAGGACACCAAATAGACCAGATCAAAATAGAACTATCCTATGACATATCATCATTAAAACAACAAGTTCAGAAACTAGGGAAAGAATATTGAAGGCTGTAGGAGAGAAAAAACAAATAACATGCAAAGGTAAACCCATCAAATCATAGCAGACTTCTCAACAGAAACATTAAAAGCAAGAAGAGCTTGGGGTGAGATCTTCCGGGCACTGAATGAAAATAACTTCAACCCCAGGATACTCTACCCAGTAAAACTATTATTCAAAATAGATGGAGCAATAAAAGTCTTCCATGATAAGCAGAAACTAAAATAATATGTGACCACAAAGCCACCACTACAAAAGATTCTTCAAGGGATTCTGCACACAGAAAGTGAAACCCAACTTAACCATGAAAAGACAGGCAGCACCAAACCACAGGAAAAGAAAAAGCAAGAAAGTAGAGAGTAACCTCAACTTAGGTACACACAATCAACCTTCAAACAACTAAGACAACTAAATGACAGGAATCACCACATACCTATCAGTACTAACACTTAATGTTAATGGACTTAATTCACACATCAAAAGGCACTGCTTGACGAAATGGATTAAAAAGGAAGATCCAACAATTTGTTGCTTACAGGAGCCCCATCTCACCAACAGAAATAAACATAGGCACCGCTTGACGAAATGGATTAAAAAGGAAGATCCAACAATTTGTTGCTTACAGGAGCCCCATCTCACCAACAAAAATAAACATAGGCTTAGGGTGAAAGGCTGGAAGAAGATTTACCAAGCCAATGGTCCCCAAAAACAGGCAGGAGTAGCAATACTTATCTCTGACAAAGTAGACTTCAAACCTACATTGATCAAACGAGATAAAGAAGGACATTCCATACTAATAAAAGGGGAAATAGACCAAAAGGAAATAATAATTATCAACCTGTATGCACCCAATGTCAACGCACCCAATTTCATCAAACATACCCTGAAAGACCTAAAAGGGTATATTAACTCCAACACAGGGTTTTGGGAGACTTTAACACCCCATTATCATTAATAGGTAGGTCATCCAAACAAAAACTCAATAAAGAAATCCAAGATCTAAAATATGCAATAGATCAAATGGACCTACTTGATGTCTACAAAACACTTCATCCAACTTCTACACAATATACATTCTTCTCAGCAGCCCATGGAACCTTCTCCAAAATAGATCATATCCTAGGGCACAAAGCAAGCCTCAGCAAATATAAGAAAATAGGAATTATACCATGCATACTATCTGATCACAATGCAGTAAAACTAGAACTCAACAACAAAAGTAAAGACAAAAAACATGCAAACAGCTGGAAACTAAATAACTCATTACATAATGGAGAATGGATCATTGATGAAATAAAAGAGGAAATTAAAAAGTTCCTGGAAGTCAATGAAAATGAAAACACAACCTACCGGAACCTATGGGACACAGCAGCAAAGGCAGTCCTGAGAGGAAAGTTTATAGCCATGAGTGCATATATTAAAAAGACTGAAATTCCCAAATCAATGACCTAATGATACATCTCAAACTCCTAGAAAAACAAGAACAAGCAAATCCCAAAACAAATAGAAGGAGAGAAATAATAAAAATAAGAGCTGAAATCAACAAAATAGAAACCAGAAAAACCATACAAAGAATTAATGAAACAAAAAGTTGGTTCTTTGAAAAAATAAACAAGGTCTATACACCCCTGGCAAACCTGACTAAAATGAGGAGAGAAAAAACCCAAATTAGTAGAATCAGGAATGCAAAAGGGGAGATAACAACAAACACCATGGAAGTCCAGGAAATCATCAGAGACTACTTTGAGAACCTATATTCAAATAAATTTGAAAATCTTAAAGAAATGGACAGATTTCTAGGTACATATAATCATCCAAAACTGAACCAAGAGGAAATTAATCACCTGAATAGATCTATAACACAAAATGAAATTGAAGCAGTAATCGAGTCTCCCAAAAAAGAAAAGTCCAGGACCTGAGGGATTCACTGCTGAATTCTATCAGACCTTTAAAGAAGAACTAATACCAACCCTCCTTAAACTGTTCCACAAAATAGAAAGGGAAGGAACACTACCTAACACATTTTGTGAAGCCAGTGTTACACTTATCCCAAAACCAGGCAAAGACACCTCCAAAAAGGAGAACTATAGGCCAATCTCCTTAATGAACATTGATGCAAAAATCCTCAATAAAATAATGGCAAACTGAAGTCAACAACACATCAAAAATATCATTCACCACGACCAAGTAGGCTTCATCCCAGGAACGCCAGGGTGGTTCAACATATGCAAATCAATAAATGTAATAAACCACATTAACAGAAGCAAAGACAAAAATCATTTGATCATCTCAATAGATGTAGAAAAAGCCTTTGATAAGATCCAACACCACTTCATGATAAAAGCTCTAAGAAAATGAGGAATAGAAGGAAAGTACCTCAACATTATAAAAGCTATATATGTCAAACCTACAGCCAGCATTATACTTAATGGAGAAAAACTAAAACCATTCCCTCTAACATCAGGAACTAGAAAAGAATGCCCACTATCTCCACTCCTATTCAACATAGTACTGGAATTCCTAGCCAGAGCAATTAGGCAAGAAGGAGGAATAAATGGAAAACAAATAGGTAAAGAAATTGTCAAAATATCCTTATTTGCAGACAACTTGATCCTATACATTAAAGACCCAAAAAAACTCTACTCAGAAGCTTCTAGACATCCTCAATAGCTATAGCAAAGTAGCAGAATATAAAATCAACATAGAAAAATCATTAGCATTTCTATACACTAATAATGGGCATACTGTAAAAGAATGTGTGAAAACAATTCCATTTACAAGAGCCTGAGAAAAAAAAAAATCAAATACCTAGGTGTAAACCTAACAAAGGATGTGAATTACCTCTACAAGGAAAACTATAAATTTCTGAAGAAAGAGATTAGGAAGACTATAGAGAGTGGAGAGATCTCCCATGCTCATGGATTGGTAGAATCAACATAGTAAAAATGTATATACTCCCAAAAGTAATCTACATGTTGAATGCAATTCCCATCAAAATTCCAATGACATTCATTAAAGAGATTGAAAAATCTACCATTAAATTTATATGGAAACAGAAGAGGTCACGAATAGCCAAGGCAATACTCAGTCAAAAGAACAATGCTGGAGGTATCACGATACTGACTTCAAACTATATTATAAAGCAATAACAATAAAAACAGCATGGTACTGGCACAAAAACAGACATGAAGACCAGTGGAACAGAATAGAGGACCCAGATATGAAGCCACACAACTATAACCAACTTGTCTTTGACAAAGGAGCTAAAAATATATGATGGAGAAGTAGCAGCCTCTTCAACAAAAACTGCTGGGAAAACTGGTTAGCAGTCTGCAAAAAACTGAAACTAGATCCATGTATATCACCCTAAACCAATATTAACTCAAAATGAATCAAGGATCTTAATATCAGACCACAAACTCTAAAGTTGATACAGGAAAGAGTAGGAAATACTCTGAAGTTAGTAGGTATAGGTAATAACTTTCTCAGTGGAACCCCAGCAGTACAGCAACTACGAGATAGCATAGATAAATGGGACTTCATATAACTAAAAAGCTTCTGTTCATCAAAAGAAATGGTCTCTAAACTGAAGAGAACACCCACAGAGTGGGAGAAAATATTTGCCAGCTACACATCAGACAAAGGACTGATAACCAGAATATATAGGGAACTTACAAAACTAAATTCTCCCAAAACTAATGAGCCAATAAAGACATGGGCAAGTGAACTAAACAGAACTTTCTCAAAAGAAGAAATTCAAATGGCCAAAAAACACATGAAAAAATGCTCACCATCTCTAGCAATAAAGGAAATGCAAATTAAAACCACACACAGATTCCACCTCACCTCTGTTAGAATAGCCATCATTAGCAACACCACCAACAGGTGTTGGCGAGGATGCGGGGGAAAAAGGAACCCTCTTACACTGTTGGTGGGAATGTAAACTAGTACAACCACTCTGGAAAAACATTTGGAGGCTACTTAAAAAGCTAAACATTGATCTACAATTTGAATCAGCATTACCACTCTTGGGGATATACCCAAAAGACTGTGACACAGGTTAGTCCAGAGGCACCTGCACACCCATGTTTATTTCAGCACTATTCACAATAGCCAAGTTATGGAAACAGCCAAGATGCCCCACCACTGACGACAGGATCAAGAAAATGTGGTATCTATACACAATGGAATTTTATGCAGCCATGAAGAAGAATGAAATGTTATCATTCACTGGTAAATGGATGGAATTGGAGAACATCATTGTGAGTGAGGTTAGCCTGGCCCAAAAGACCAAAAATCGTATGTTTTCCCTCATATGTGGACATTAGATCAAGGGCAAACACAATAGGGGGATTGGACTTTGAGCACATGATAAAAGCGAGAGTATACAAGGGAGGTGTGAGGATAGGTAAGACACCTAAAAAATTAGGTAACGTTTGTTGCCCTTAACTCAGAGAAACTAAAGCAGATACCTTAAAAGCAACTGAGGCCAATAGGAAAAGGGGACCAGGAACTAGAGAAAAGGTGAGATCAAAACGAATTAACCTAGAAGGTAACACACACGCACAGGAAATCAATGAGTCAATGCCCTGTATAGCTATCCTTATCTCAACCAGCAATAACCCTTGTTTCTTCCTATTATTGCTTATACTCTCTCTACAACAAAATTAGAAATAAGGGCAAAATAGTATCTGCTGGGTATTGAGGGGGTGGGGGAGAGAGGGAAGGGGTGGAGTGGGTGGTAAGGGAGGGGGTGGGGGCAGGGGGGAGAAATGACCCAAGCCTTGTATGCACATATGAATAAAAAAAAAAAAAGACTTAACCTAGAAAGTAACACACACGCACAGGAAATTAATATGAGTCAACTTGTATAGCTATCCTTATCTCAACTAGCAAAAACCCTTGTTCCTTCCTATTATTGCTTATGCTCTCTCTTCAACAAAATTAGAGATAAGGAGAAAATAGTTTCTGCCAGGTATTGAAGGGGTGGTTTGGGGAGGGAGGGGACGGAGTGGGAGGTAAGGGAGGGGGTGGGAGCAGGGGTGAGAAATGACCCAAGCCTTGTATGCACATATGAATAATAAAACAATAAAAAAAAAAGAAAACACTATAAGGTTAGCTATCATTTGACTTTACATTGAAAGCTGACATGGAGGATTTAGGGGCAAATCTGCAAAGGAGTCAAGATCCTGCAGGAGCAGGACTTTGTCACTATTGTAAAAAGAGTGAGCTCAGGAATGAGTGAGAACTGTCACTTGTCTGAGTCGTCTCAGACATTTTGTACTATTATTGATAGTACACTTTTAGTTGTGTATGAAGGTCAGGTCCCTTGTGTCTGCTTCAGTGTTGTGCTGAAGCTGTTTAAAAATTAATAAAATTAAAGGGCACTCTTTTTTGATGGAAGAGTCAGTCTGGAAACCTTGGGGGTTGAGGCTGAGTGGAAAATCGACCTCAGGAACTTCTGCAGCTCAAGGAAGGAGCAAATTTTTTGATTTTGAGAAAAGGAAAGCAACCAAGATTTGTTCAACTCAAGGATATAATTAGCTAACAAGATTTTTTGTTTTTTTGAGAAAGAGGCAGGTTCCCTTTCAACAGATTTTTGTATTCCTGAATTTGGAAGTTGACAGAGGAATCAAGATTATTTGAAGAGGACTAATTATAACAACTTCACCTTTGAATTGACACTGAGTGGGTGGCAGAGGTGGGAACACCCTTATAACTTCAATATTTTCAGGTCTATAAAATGGAGACTGGGGGAACAGACATTTTTAGCATGTAACATGTTGACAGTCACTGATTTAAAAATAAGTGCAGACTACAAAGCTCACTGATCTCCAGATGTCTAAGACAAGAGCTTCTAGAGTTATCTATAGCCTTTGGCTTTCCTTAGGACTGCCCTATGCAACACTGGCAAGAAATTAAGTTTCCCACTCTGGTTTTGATGCACGAATCTCTGCAGTACTCTGTGAATATCATTCCATTGCAGGTCTTCTTTTTCTCATCCTGTCCCCTTGTCTCTGGAGAAGTGGTCCTTCAGTTACCAACCCTTACTTCACAGCTCCTCTCTGGCCTCACTTCTTTCCTTTTCCCTACCCGGCACCACTCTATGCTCACTGATGCCCACATTCTGTTCATGTGGGTTCTGGTCATCACTCTCAGATGGTTGCATCACCACTTTCCAGCAACCTGGTGACAGGGACTGCTGCAGACACACAGGTGGGAAGTGTCCACACTGTAGAAGTGTCTGGGGGAGATAGTTTGGGGAATTTTCCAAATTCCTCATTTCTCCTTCATTCTTCATCATTTCTGGGCTTATCTTCCCCGCTTCTTTCAGTCCATTCTATGCTGTTTATCTCTGGAGGCGCAGAGACTCATAACAAGTACTGGGTATGGTGGTATAAAGAGAGGATGGTGGGATCAAATGCCTGCTGACTGTTCTGCTCTGTAATTCCTTAGTAAATGCCTGGACATGGTTTGCTCAAAACAAGTATGCACAGAGCACTTCCTGCAGTCAGACTCTGTGACCACTGCTTGGTACTGTTTTATTATATCCCTAGCTCTTCCTCTCCCAGAAAAGAAATCCCATATTTATTTTCAGTTTGTGAGATCTCTAAGTAATACTGGAGCTGAAATGGATGAGAACCACCATGAGTATAATTCCTTGGAAACTTCTTTCTTTCATGTTTTCCTGGAAGCCTCTGAAAGGATACTTTCTTTTTAGAAGAAATTATTATAGGATGCTTGAATAAAACTTGAAAATAGCTATAGCACATAAAGAATTTCAGTGCCATTGGTCACCAAGTGTGTCAAAAGATAATTTTGACATGTTAAGGAGGAGGCTTAGTTTCTTTATGACCTGACTCACCCAGTATGTAGTTGTGTGACCTTAAGAAAGTTTCTTGACCTTGGGTTACTCATTAGGTGTTAACCCCACCCAAAACACATTCTTTAATTCCCTTCACTCTTTATGGTAGACTGAATAATGGCCCCTTCCCCCCACCAAAACATTTGAATCCCTGGAAACTGTGACTATTACTTTACATGGCAAAAGGCTGAATGGTATGTGGCAAAGAATGTGATTTTGAGTTGTGGAAATTATTGGCTAGTGAGGGTGGGCCCTAGTGCAGTGACATGTATCTGGCTGGGGAGATTTTACTATACAGATGGAAGAGGAAAGGCAGTGGAACCACAGAAGGAGAGGTTGGAGAGAAGCAGCCACTGACAAATCAGACAAGGCAATGCTGGCAGCCACTAGAAGCTTGGAGAGGCAAGAATGGGGTCTTCCTACAGCCTCTAAAGGGAGCACCTTAATTTCCTTCCAGAGAAACTGACTTTGGCTTACTGACCTCCATGACTGTCAGAGAATAGACTTTCATGGTTCTAAGCCATCACATTTGAGGCCATTTTTTACAAGCTGTAGGAAATTAGTGGTGGTGGCCTTGCTATTAGCAGTCATAGGAAGCTGAGGCTCAATGAGGTCGAGTCGCCCATCTGCCACTTCTTCAAAAGTCACCCGAGGAAGAAGCTGTGAAGTGGCTGCTTAGTTTTGCTTTACTTTCCAGGCTCATGCTAGCTCTGTGGGTTCTTTAATTCAGTTGGAGTTCACATCCCTGGGGTCAGCACCGATTTCTGTATAATGCCGACAATGAATATCCCACTCTCGACTGGTATAGCCATAGCACATTAAAAAAAATTCCCTCAGTAGACCTAGTTCTTCCCTCCTTTTCACAGAGACTCAGGGCAGTCCCATGACTTTTAGGTCTCTATTAGGTAAGAAATTCCTTTCATCTGTGATTAACATATTCAGCCCAGTGTAATGACTGATGCGTTAAACTTTCTATTTGAAATCAGTCTTCTCCCTGCTGAGGCCCCCTGGAGCCTGGTAGCCAATCTTGGGCTACTCTTCCAAGCTTCCCTAGCCTGGTACTTTTACCTCTCTCCATCCTGCTGCCTCCGTCTGACCTGTAGGGCAGCAGCAGTGGAAGGATAGAAATAGGCAAGAAAGTTCTCACTTGATTAGTGCAGTCAGGAACTAGCATTTTGTTCTCCAGTTTGGCAGATGATTAAAGTGGACTGTTTTCTCATCACTCTGCTCATTCATAGGTTCTTCAGAGACCTGTCTTTCCCCACATCTAGCTCTCCTCTCATTGGCTGGCCATGGCTCACCTACCATTTTTCTCAGTAAGGGTAAATGCTTCTACTGTGCATAGCTGCTTCCTCATACTCAGTCCAAGTACCTGGTGGTCCTCCAGGTGTCTTTCTGATGAGGACTAACTGCACCTCCAGGCAGTCATTTTAGAGAACTTCTAGGAGCCTCTACTGGCTCCCTCACATGTGAAACCACATCTAGTGAGGCTTCCCTGCATCCAAAGATCTACCCTGTCCATTGCGGCAGATGGCTGGCCATATTTTCTATGTGGGAGTCATAGGGTCCTCCAAACTCAGAGGTTACATGTCAGATTCTCTAAGTGGGCCTGTTATGACTCCTTCCCTTATGTTTGAGGTGAGAGATCTCTATGGGGCCAACTGAACTAATAAATGTCTCTTATAATATTTCTTCTGATCTAATCTCCATCTTCTTATGTGACAGAAGGGTGGTGTGAAACAGAAGAGGGGTTCAAGAGTAAGGGTCACGAAAGTGGATTTTGATAATCTCTAATGTATATCCTATATACTATGATTGTCTCTCACTTTAGAACCTGGCACCATTAGTACTAGTGCCGAGATGCTTTTAGTTCACATGTCTCACATCTTCCATCCAAGTAGTCACCAGCCCTGGCTGTGCTTAGCTTATGAGGTAAGTTGAGAGTGGGTGTGTTCAGGGTAGGGTGGCCATAGACTCTTTTTCACATTTCTGTTTACCAGAGATAGGGAGTTCTGGGGCACTCGGCTAAACAGATATTCTGTTCTATTCTTTTTGGATTCTTTAAAGCTTGTCTTACTAATACTTTTTTTGTTTTTATTTTTGAGGCAAGGTGTTGTTATGTTGCCTAGGCTTGGCTGTAACTAGTGATCTTCCTGCCTCAACCTCTCAAATGCTGGGATTACGAATGTGTACCACTTTGCCCTGCTTGATTTAGCCATTCACACTGTCTGTGCCTAATTCTTGTTCACTAAATATGCTCTGAACAATGTGTTCAATTTAGGGAAAAATAAATGGCAAATACTATTAACTCATAAAACATGAATCTCTACCAAAAAACAAAAAAGTCTTTGTGCAATGTTAACTCAATCATGTGGGGAATGTTCCAATGAAGAACCAAGGACTCTGCTTGGAGCTACAATGGGGGTACCAAGTTCTGTAAGCCTTATGACCTTTGCTTAGCAGTGAAATCTTTCTCATTATTTGCATATGAGTTGGACCGCTTTGCATATATTTGAAAAGCACCATGCAGATGCTGTTGATGGAGTCTCTGTGCTTGGTTTGGTGGATTTACTGAAAACAAATCAGAGCAGAAAAGTTAATTCAATCCAATAGTTAGTAATAGTTGATATGACAAGAATAGACTGGCTGTTCACTGCTTGGTGTTCAACTGGCAAGGAAATGAGGAAAAACCCCTATCTTAACTGACAAAACAATGCACTCACGGTACAAATGTTTCTTGAAAGGAGAAATAAGAATTTTTATAAAGGTGAATTTTCTCCTGATATGAAACCAGAAAGATCATCTCATTACCAAGTTCAACCATCCTGACCCTAAAGTCATTTGCCTTGTCTTAGTTGGCTAAGACCATATAACAAATAACCCCCAAATTTAGCTTTAAATTTAAATTTAAATTAAAAAATTCTTTAAAAAGAATCTCTTTTCATTCCTTACACATGAGCTAGGTTTTTCTTCTGGTTTTTGCTTGGCTGACTCATGTGTCTTCATGAGCTATGAGTTACATGTGCATCTCTCATAGGCTCTGTTGGAACATCTGGCATCTCTTCCTTGGGGTCTTTCATTCTCCAGCAGGCTAACTCAGGTTTGGTTGTAGGGCCATGAAGGGTTCCAGAAGAAGAGTAGGGATGTGCGAAGCCTCTTGAGGTCTAGTTTGGAATGAGTACACCATTACTTTCATTGCATTTGAAATGCAGGGTGGAGGTTCTGCCTCTTAATGGAGGAGCTAGAAAGTCATATTGCAAAGGGCTTGGAGACCTAAAGAGCATTAGGGGAGCCATCAATACAATCAACTTACTATATTCCACAAGTAGAAATTTCTGGAAGTTGCCATAAGGGCAACAGTTGCTTTGGGGAGCATAGAGACTTCCAAAGAACAAATGCAGCTCTGATCAGAACCCAACCTGAAAGTTCCCATCCTGATTTCTCCTGTCTGCCTTTAGTTCCTGCTGCTATTCTGGGATCAACATTATCATGAGCTGCTTGTGAGCATGACACTTAGCAGTCTAGATGTGCTAATATAGATGCATAATGTTCTAGTGAGAGACAAGAGGATTGATTTCATAATGAAATTAAGGAGGGTAAAATTCCAAATGAATAAGTAACTTGAATGAATGCCCTAGATTGTCAGTGAGATGAAATGTTGCTCTAAATAAATAATGGAAATTCAAATTTAATGGACTGACTTGACAAGCACTTACTGAGTATCTACTATACAGGGGACACTAATTGATACGTTAGGCTAGGCTCTCACCCCTCTGGCATATTAGGATCTGATTCAATTGGATTTGAGTAGAACCTGGTCATCAGTATTTTCTAAAATTTTCCCCAAGTGATTCTTACTTGCATCCAAGGTATAGAACCAATAGATTATATTATTGATTCAATTAGTAGAAACTAATATACTCAAGCACATTGTGGTTAGATTGTTGCTCTGAGCATAATCATAAATATCATTCTATTAGTCATATTTAGGGAGACCTATCACTGGCATCGCATTGTGTTGTACTCATACCAATAAGCAAAGGTGAAGTGTTAGGAATCATATACACAAATACTGAGTGTAGGCAAGGAGATGAGATGGTAAGACAACATAGGAATAATTGGGGAAATGTCGTAAAGGTTTAAAAAGCCTAGCCCTATTCTTTTCAAATTGTAGCACATGTATGAATCACCTGATGTTATAATATGACTTCTGATCTGGTAAGGAAGGACCTGAGATTCTGTATTTTTTTTAAAAGCTCCCAGGTATTGTCAATGCTGCTGGTCTGTGGACCATTACATGGTTCTAGGAATCGTAGCTGTTGGGCTGCAGAGTTTTCATCTTGGTCTTCCAGAAACTTTTTTCCTATGGAAAAATTTCTCCTGATTTTATAGTACAGGTCAAATGGAAGTTTGACTTTGCTTTATGGTTATTTACTTTAAAATGTAATTTTGTCAAATGTACCGATTCATTCATATGCACTTGAACTATGAAGAATTAGCTAAAGTCCTCCCTTAGCCCAGATCTTCCCTTTGAGTCCCCAAGGTGAGTGGAAAGGGCATGGACTAGGGGGATTGGAGGGGAGGTGGTCACAGGACTTGGACTGAAGTCTGCTGACTCTTTCTGCCTGGAGAGTAAATTTGAGTGAGTTGATTTAAATCTGAGATTCAGTTTCCAGCCATAAAATGGCGGTCATCATCCCTCCTGTATATAGAATGGGATTGTTGAGCAAGTTAAGTGGCATTGTGTCTATCTGAAGCCCCAGGCATAGTGCCCAGTATGGAGTATTCCCCATCTAGTGTTAGAATCCTTATGACTATGCACCGACCACTGTGACAGGCACTGTTCGTGGACATGAGTGAGACATAAACTCCACTTGAGATGTAGAAGAGAAGATGGACAAGAAAACCGTAGATGACATGGGCTGGATGGCTCCATGGAGGAGCTGGCTTGTAGCTCAGATGTCTCTCAGTGCTAAGGAGACAAGGGGATACCCTGCTCTCTAATGTGTTCTCACTGTCTGATGCCGGGTTTTCTCTTGTTTTCCAGACAGAAGAAAACTCAGTGAGTAGTCTTCTCCCCCCGAAAAAAATCCAAAAACTTGACTCTGACTTTCCTCTTATAGGGGTAAAAACCATAAATCATTTGGGGAATAGAAGGGTCTATTTTGGCTTTCAGAGAGATGCCATTTAAAATAGGAAATGGTTCAAAATGCCTTTGGGGCAATTGATCTCTCTTTAGGGAGGAAGGAGTCACTCTGCCTGGAAGGAAGGAAAGAAGGAAGAAAAGGAGGGAGGGAGAAACGGAGGGGAGGGTAGAAGGGAAGGAAAGGAAGGAGGAAAATAATGGCACGATTTCACAAGGAATGAGAGCAGAGCTATAGATCTTCTAAAATTTATTTCAAGGGAAACTGTTCTGGTCACTGTATCTCGTCATACTCCAATGTGGACTTGGTACTTGGAGCTTCAGACATGAACCTACACTTTTGCCACAGTTTATAAGATCAGGGGCAAGTATCTTTACCTATTTTTGTTGCAATTGGATGAGTTAACAAATTCACACCTTGTCAGATAACATGAGAAGGATTGTTATGGAAATTGTCACTTTAAATAAATCAAGGGTGAAGTTAGAATTTCAGTGTATGACAAACTATAAGTTGCAATGCAGATTTGCCAAAAGAATGATTGTATGTGGTTTGAATGTTTGATGCGTATATAAGGACTGTGGTGGGAACAGGACAATTGCCTTTGTATTATCAATGGTCCTACATAATGTTCTGTGTGGTGGGTGTTGAAGTGCATTTTGCAGGTAGGGTCTGACTTCCCCAGAACATATTAGAGGTGCTTCCTGGTGACAACGTGACACTGATAGAGACGATTTGCACTCCTTCTGTAAGAAGGAGTGAGAGTTCTGCATGCCCTTTTCCTCACCAGTTTCTTCCCTCTTGAATTCATCCTCCACACTTCTGCCAGATAAATTTCTAGTTAGCATATCTTGATTTACAACACTTTGTCTTAAAGCCCCCACACTCCCTCCCTGTTGTCTAAGGATGCATTCCAAACTTCAGAAGGCCTCCCATCATAGTCCCCCCTCCAGCTGCTCAGAGTGCCTCCCACGCTCCATCTCTGGAGTGAGCTGTCTCCCTGCCTGACTCTACCGCCTTCTCCCCAGCTCTTGCCTGGTGAGTGCTGATGCGGTCCAGCACTCCGCACAGATGTCACCTCTGTGAGGGAGACTTCCTCGGCTCTTTCAAGACTTACAGGTCTCTCTCTTTTGGCTTTTGTAGCTCTTGAACACACCTCTTGAACAGTACTTTCCACCTTGGTTTAAAATGGCTTTTTTTTTCATGTCTCCCACTCTAGACCTGGAGCTGTGTACCTGCCACCTACTAGGTCTCAGTGAGTGACTGCTGATTTGGAACATAACCTCTGGGAGTTGGCATCATTTCACTTTTCCTCACTTCATGAAGGTTTTATATAGTTTACCTGGCTTATTTTATCTGTCTCACAGAGAGGTTTTGATGACACATGTGGTGGGTTATTAATTAAAATCTTCTGATTTTGTTATTTTGTGGGCAAATTATCTAACAGGAAATTGATGCTCTTTTATTTTAAAGCCTTGGAAAGGACTCAAAGAATTCAACAACACCTATTATCTATTTGGAGTTAACCTTGTACTCCCTGTCTCTCCAGTACTGGGGATTGAACCCAGGGCCTCATGCTTGCTAGGCAAGTGCTCTACCACTTAAGCCATGCCTTCAGCCCTTTTGTTTTTATTTTGTTTTTGAGATAGGACCTTGCTAACTTTGCCTGGGCTGGCCTTGAACTTGAGCTCCTCCTGCCAACCTCTCTGGAGTAGCTGGGATTATAGGTGTGTACCACCAACCTTGGATGTACTTTTTTTTGTTGTTTGTTTTGGGTTTTTTGGAACAGTGTCTATGTAGCCTGGCTGGCCTTGAACTGTCAGTCCTCTTGCCTCAGCCCTGAGAGTTGGGATTACAGGTGTGGGGCACCAACTGCTAACCGCTTTCTTTGGAACATTAGAAAGAATTTAGAGAAAGTTCAAGTTTATTTTGAATGGGAGATAATATGAACTAAGTGTTAAGTTGTGGGTTATGGGTTTGGGCATGATTCCTCAAAATATAACATTTTGGCTTACCAAATATTTTAAGCTGAAGAAATTAGAGAAATAGCTGAAGGACTCCTTGATCTTCCCTGAAGCAGGCTATAAGATTTTCATTTGAGAGTGCCCTTCCTTATTCTTGGAGGAAAGGTTTGTCCTTATTTCCAAAGACAGATGGACACTGAGAGGAATCCAAATGAATAGGCCTTGCTCAGTTCCCCCAGCTTACTATTCTTTGCTCATACCTTTTTTGTCCTCTCATATTCTCCACAGCTTTCCATTTTTCACCAAAGCTAGCATAAAAATGCCTAGTTAACCAATTCTTCATTTTCTTATGAAGGCTCCCATGTAAAACTCATATTAAGTAAATTTGTATGTTTTCTTCTGTTAGTCTGTCTTTTGTTACAGGGGCCGATCCAAGGACTTAAGGTAGGTAGAGAAAAGACTCTTCCTTATCTACATGGATACAGGTTAATACCATGTCCACACAGTCAGTATTCAATAAAGACTGCCCACTGATATCTCTGTGAAACAGGAAGAAGGAAGTGATAAGAGATGGTTATTTATTTTTACTTCAGAAATGGACCTACCCTTTTTGATGTTTTGAGTCTTCTATTTCCTTCAAAGAGAACATGACTTCTACTGATTTTGAAGTGTGTAGAAAAATTTCAGTAGACTTTTAGAGAATTGCTTTAGTTTCTCTCAGAATCAGCTATAATGGAAAGGTACTTTTTGCTTCTTTGAAGGAGACTAATTTAAATTTTTATAGAATTACTTCTCTGAAGAGCTCAAAGTACTGAACTGTATGTACCATATATATATAATTATATATATATTTATAAATTTTACAAATATATATATATAATTTTTTGTGTATGGGCTGGAAATTGGACCCATGGCCTTATACATGCTAGACTCTACCAACTGAGCTACATCCCCAGTCTTAATATATTTTTTATTTGTATTTCTGGTGAAAACAGATGGAAGGCTAATATTTCACATTACTGTTTAGGATCAGAAAGTGTCTCTGAAGGACTTTACTAAGGTCCCAGGTCTCACTGGATCACAATGAAAGGTTTATATAGTAGGTCCCAGAATAATATTTAATGTCATTTTCTTTTCTTTTTTTTGATGGTACTGGGATTTGAACTCAGGGCCTCACTCTTGCTAGATGGGCACTCTATGATTCGAGCCATGCCTTGGAATAAAATGGAAAAAGAGAGGCTGGAGAAGGACTGAGCTAAATATTCCAAAGCTGTTTTTCATGATGAAATTGCTTTGGAACTTTGGGTGCTATAGAGAAAGGCATGCATTTATTTTTGTATTCAACATGTATTAAGCTTTTTTCAAGCATTAAGTTCTATGCATTAGCATAGCCCTATATAAAACAAAACAAACCAATAAGACAAAACAATGGAAACTGTTCTCTCTTATTTGCAAGCCAGACAGATTCTGTGTGTCTCCCTTTACTGGCCTCAAATATCTTTGGTCAGCCATAGGCTAACTTGGAAATCCAGTGTGGGAAGCAATTGCTTCAAGGTTATTGGAAATCATAGAAAATACTAGGAACAAAGTGCTTATTACCTCCAGATAGGAAAACTACCCTAATAGAGCCTTTAGAGCATGCTCCTATGTATAACTTAAAGGGAACACCTAAGGAAGCCGGTGCTCCCCAATGCAAGGCAGGGTTATTCAGGTTTGTGGCCCTGTATAGAAACCTCAGCCTCTAGTCCTTCCAGCCTCCTTGCCTCATCCCACACCCATGAAGGAGCATTTGAAAGTGGGTGGAAGGTCTCTGGTGGGTCCTGGCTTCTTAGGTACAGCTTTTCTTTAAGTGCAAGGGGCTGAACTACTCTTGTCTCTGGGCAGAACTTCTGGTCTCCTTCTCACTCTGGATATTCAACACAGTTTCTCTTTCCTGGTTTTCATGGCTAGGGATGGGGCTAAGATGGGCCTGTAAACACCACTCAGGTGCTTGGAAGATGCTAAGTGGGTGACTGGGTCAGTTCACCCTGGGTTGCATTTTCCCAACTTCCTAGGAAAGCATTTCCTTGAATTTATCATTGGAATAATTTAATCTAGAAGGCTGAGATGGGCTAGCCATAAAGGAAATGCAAATCAAAGCCACACTAATATTCCACCTCATCCCTGTTAGGATAGCCATCGTCAGCAACACCACTAACAACAGGTGCTGGCAAGGATGCGGGGGAAAAAGGAACCCTCTTACACTGTTGGTGGGAATGTAAACTAGTACAACCACTGGAAAAAAAATTGGAGGCTACTTAAAAAGCTGGACATTGATCTACCATTGGATCCAGCAATACCACTCTTGGGGCTATACCCAAAAGACTGTTACTCCAGAGGCACCTGCACATCCATGTTTATTTCGGCACTATTCTCAATAGCCAAGTTATGGAAACAGCCAAGATGCCCCACCACTGATGACTGGATTAAGAAAATGTGGTATTTATACACAATGGAATTTTATGCAGCTATGAAGAAGAACGAAATGTTATCATTTGCTGGTAAATGGATGGAATTGGAGAACATAATTCTGAGTGAGGTTAGCCACGCTCAGAAGATCAAAAATTGTGTGTTCTCCCTCATATTCGGACATTAGATCAAGGACAAACACAGCAATGTGATTGGACTTTGGTCACATGATAAGGCGAGAGCACACAAGGGAGGTATGAGGAGAGGTAAGACACCTAAAAAACATGATAGCATTTGATGTCCTCAATGCAAAGGAACTAATGCAGAAACTTTAAAGCGACAGAGGCCAGTAGGAGAAGGGGATCAGGAACTAGAGAAAAGGTCAGTTTGAGAAGAATCAACTTAGAATGTAACACATATGTACATGGAAGCAATGCTAAGAATCTCCCTGTATAGCTATCCTTATCTCAACTAGCAAAAACGCTTGGTCCTTCCTATTATTGCTTATACTCTCTCTTCAACAAAATTAGAGATAAGGGCAGAACAGTTTCTGCCTGGAAGCGAGGCGGTAGAGGGGAGAGGGAGGGAGTGGGGGGAAGGGGGGAGAAATGACCCAAACATTGTATGCACACATGAATAAATGAAAAAAGAAGGCTGAGATGGGTATAAAGAAGGAGGCCCAGGGCTCATAGGTTTGCTTGGATCCTAGGCTTTAGTCAGGTTTGTACCCTTGGCCTACAATGTTCTCACTAATGATGGCTCAGCCTTGCTTACCAGGAGGTAGTGCTGAAATGTGGGGCAAAAGTCACAGGAGAAGGTCAACTGAGGATTCAAGGATTCTGAATTTCAACCAGAAAAAGAACAAAAACAGCATTTTGGAACAAAAAGGTGAGAACATGATGCCTTCACCTCACTGCAATCTGAACAATGTAGGAACGGTTGCCATAGTTGCTGCCCTAGAAAGAACTTAGAATAAAAAAATGATCAAAAGAGTTCATTTGGAAATAAATACCTCACAGTTGCCTCTTGAGTTACTTTGTAACAATTCCAAATATGAGGTCTCAGGACTGCCATTAGCTTTGGGCTCTGATGCAGGTGCCTATCTTTTCTGCCCAAAGAACACTTTGTTATCCACAGCACACAGCTCATTACTTCCATGGTAAGACTTGCACAGGCCTCTTCCTATTTCTGGACACTCTCAGAGCTTCTCTTCCCTAAATGCTACCCACTTGCCTTACAACAGCTCTGGACTCATTTAAGTTCCACCTTTCTCCAGCTCCTCTCACCAACTTAGAGCCCTCTTGATATGCATGGCACTGTCTTTTAAGTGAATATTATATTCAACTTAACTTTGGTTCCATTTGTCTGGTTCAGTGGGTCTGAATGCAAGCTTCACATTGGAAACACCCTCTATCTTTTTAAAAGTACTGATGTGCCCAGCACAACAATAAAAATAAAGTACTGATGGCGGAGTCCCATTTCAGAAAAATTACATTAGCTTCTCTGGGGTGGGACCCAGTAATTCTGGAAACAGTGTGTGTGTGGGGGAGTTGAAAATGATTGGTCTCAACTCTCCCTCCTACATTATTTGATTATAAGTTCCTGGAGGCCATGGTGGTGGTATATTAGTGTCTTCTAGTTCCTGGCCTCTCACAGTCAATCTTGTTCCATGATGGTGAATGCTTGGCTCTCATGACTGACTCTGTGACTTCTGAAAAGGCTGTTTGAGCCTGGGTGGCCCCAACAGGACCCTCTCATTTTAGTCTAATGTCTGAGAGAGGGTTTGGAGAGAGTGGGCATGCTTCTTATTTCTTCTAGGGTGAGAGGGGACTGCCAGGACACTGATCTAATCACTCCAGAAGCCTAGGCGGTTGCAAGCAAGTTAAGGGAGAAGGTTATCCTTGTTTTCTGAAGTGCCTAGATGCTGCCAGATACAGCTGGTGAGAGGTCTGACTCTGAAAGTGAGAGATTTAAGCTGGGCCGGAAGGAGGAAATCTCTACTGACTGTGCCTGAGAACAAATATTACAAAGTATTCACTTGGGTAGGGAGCCAGTTCATCTGAATTCAGTTGTATTAGCCAGGCTGTCATTTTCTCAAGAACTCACCAGACCCTGAAAATCTGGTCAAGGATGCTGGATCACACAAAGATGCTTCTGTGATCTTAAATTTACCTTTATGGTGAATGAGGTTTATCCTCTCAAGAAAAAAAAATGCATCATTTTAATCATGTGTGGGGCTGTAGAAAAAATCATTAAGCTTAGGAGACATGGATCTTGATGGAGGCTGAGTGTCTTGCCTCTCAGAGGCTCAGTTTTCTGTCTATAAATTGGGTTGTGATACAATGCTCTGAGTGATGTGGGATGAAATAAATGTCTTTCCCAGAAGGTGGCAGCACACACAAGAAGTCACAGCCTCCAGTTATTTTTATTTAAATGGGATCCCTCTAGAAAGGTCTGGAAAAAGCCTGGATGTTTCTGTTCCAGGCAGGATCTAGTATCATAAACTGTAGAATGTGGCTGTCTGAAAACTCTTCCTCTGAGGAAGAGGCTGTTATTCTTTTAGCTCAACCTACCCTTTCTTCAACCTGCTCCAACCACACTCTGTCTTGGACATCTGTACACAAGTCTGGAGCATAAAACTGGAAATTCTTTACTATTTCTTATGCAGTCTAATTCTCACTTGAAGAGAGAAAAGTATGGAAAATGTTTCTTCTTTGCTTGAATGTTTTAGAGTTTACGCAATTATCATTGTTGGACTGTCTGAAATCAGTAATGATAAATATCACAGAAATAACTTAAAACTAGGACCACAAATTAGAAGTACAAAATGTCCCAAGACAAGCATAACAGAAAGTACAAGCATCAGATGTCTAACCTCAGTCCACTCAACAGTGTGGAGGCTATATTTTTCTTGACCCAAGATCAGAATGTGGTTGAGGCTTTTGGACTGAATTTAACATTCAAAATGTGAATAAATGAACAGAGCAAGGTTCTCTGTAATATTTGTTCGCTAGGGCTGATTGCAAGCCCTAAGGAAACAACAAATTAATGTTACAAATCAACCTCTGGCCAGGGCATGATAGAGAGGAGACAATGAAAGTTAAAGTTTTCTCTGGGGTGGCCCATGTACTTTTCATCTGCAAGCCAGTGGCTCTCAGTCCTGTGCACATTTGAACCATGTGTGGGGCCTTAAAAATACAGATGTCTAAGGGCAAGAGACATGGCCTAATCGGTAGAGCACCTGACTTGCAAGCTCAAAGTCCTGAGTTCAAACCCCGGTACCACCAAAAATAAAAAAAATACAAATGTCTATGCCTCACCTTGACCAATTAAACCAGTTGGCCCCATCTTAGAACAATTAAATCAGAGAAATGCCACATTAGTATTTTTCCATTGTCCTTCAGACGATTCCAAGGTGAAGCCTGGCTAAGGACCATTGGTTTAACCTGTGGATGGGAGTGCTAATCTTATGCTTTTGTAAAATCCTCTTTACCAAGGAAGCAGTAAATCTGCTTAGTTAAGTCTTGATTACTAAGAATCCATGTGTAATAATTTTTGCTGCATAAGTGATGTGGATGGCTCATAGCATAAGGAGACAGGTTAGGAAGAGTTCTTGATCCTTTAGGCTAACTGAATTACTTGATTTTTCTCTCCTTTTGATAATAGTAGGGAAGGCAAAGGAACTACTTTATGCACTAGACCGTATTCTGGGAACTTTACATGAAACAGCTTTTAATTGTACAAATGAATGTTTTTGTTCCCCATTTACAGATGAGAAAAACAAGGCTCAGAGGAGTTAAGCAATTGCTCAAGGGCTAGCTATGGGGTACTGTTGGGATCTGAAACTAGGACTGTCTGACTCTAGCAGCCAAGTTTATAATCACACTAGTCATGCTTTGGCAAAGCTCAGCATCAAAAGTATGTACATGCCACCAGGAAATCTCAAGAGTTGATAAGCAGGCATATGTTTCAAGCAACTGTGCCGGGAGACGTGATGGAATCAGCTTTTTAAGTTAAGTGTGACCCTCCCAGCCTCATTCACTGAGCTTCCCAGAATCAGGAATCAGGTGCAGGGCAGCCCAGGGTCTCTGTGTGCCTGGGCTTCACTGAAGACCCTTGTCTGATGTTCTACCTAAGGCACTGGCAGAAGAGAAAACCATGAGGAAGACAAAGAAATAAGGATAAAGAGGACCACTGCAAATTCTGATCACATTGGGATTTAAAGAGAAAGCCCTTCCTCAAATCCTGCATTCCTTGTTTTTATTAATGTTCATGAAATCAAAGCATTACGAACCTTACAGGACCTTGTAGCGGAAGAAAAAAGTCTTTCAGTCATCCTAGGCTCATTGGCTGAGCCCTACAATTTAGACTGACAAAGGTCAGATTAATAGGAAAGAAACAAGCAGGTTTTTTAACATGTGCATCATGCATGCATAGGGGCACACTTAGAGGTGAAAGTCTGAAAGAAGTGGAGAGAAATTGGGTTTATGTATTACATACACAAAAGAACGATAACTTTTTAGAAAAGTGACAAGATAAAAGGATGTTGAGTTTCTAGGGGTGGCAGTTTGTGGGAAGGTAAATATACAGAGAAACTACTGGAAGGTAAGGGCTAGCTAGTAAGGATTGTTATGTAGATACCTCTTGTCCATCTCTCACTGATAAGGGGTCTAGAGTAGTCACTAGTGATTATATCTGCCCTTCCTGTAAAGGTGAACACCTTTACAGATTTATGTCCTACTTGTAGGCAAACACAGGAAGTGCAAAGAGATTTTCTTATACCTGATTTTTCTTCATTGCCTTCAGCTCAAAATAATCCTTATTTTCGAGGTGGCATATTTTGGGATTGCACATTCTGCTTGTCATTAACCTCAGCCTGGAGCAAATCTCTGCTATATGCATGCTTCCGGAAGGCCTGAGTTCAGAATGGGAGGTAGATCTCAGGTGAGAGTACTCTATGGGCTGTGGACTTGCAGCTTGGCATGGATGAATGTGGGGAGATCCCTAGTGAAAGCTCCCCTCCCATAACTTGATTATCATGAGAGTGGCCTGGTAGATCTTAGAACCAATGACCCTGCCTGAAATGTCCTATGATGTCTTGAAATATAATCCAGACTGTTTTCAGTCTCTTAAGAAGATACTCTTTGTAGTCACAGAGATGGGATGGTGGGTGGGGCAAGAGCCCGTGTATAAACTCAACCACCTTATTCAAAGAACCTAAAATGGCTTTCTACCCATGTATTAAACTATTAGTGTTCTAGACTTAAAATCATTACTTCAGACACCTTAAACAATGAATGATATGAAGTGAAACAAGCTCTGAAATTCTGGGGTATTTTGGTTTTTAGCTTCTATATCTTTTATAGTAGCAAAGTATTTTTGGAAAGTGCTCTCTAGACTTGTTCTGTATCTGTCTGGAAAATATAGGAAAATGTACTGCCAGAATAAACATATCTCTGTTTCAGCTTGAACACTTTGACACATATTACTAGGCAAGAGAAAAGATAGAGGAAACTACATTGCTATATTAGAGTGAACTTTGCTTGTTTCTTGAGTTCTGATTTATGCAAGGAACAATAAAGGACATACTGGACATATTTTTAGGATGGAAGTATTCTAGGGTAAGATATAATTTATTTAAAATCAACTACTCTTGCTTCTGAATCAAAGAATAAGAGAGAGTCTATAAGAAAAAGAATAAAGGATCAAAGATGGCTGTTGGCTCTCTCTACGCTTTAAATGGCAAGAGGAGCCAGAGTTCCCAGAGAGAAGCAAAAATAACATGATGCTGGGAGTCGGGAGACCTGACTTCAGCACTGACGATGTCTCAAGCTGATGGCTGGGTGCTGGCAAGTGATTTCATCTCTCCTTGCCTCACTCTGTTCGTTGGTTAGTAGGAAAGAATAATGGCTGTCCTGCCTCACAGTAGTGTTGTGAGAATCCAGTAAGAAGTATAAATTTTTTGCAAACGATAATGTGCTATATGAACATAAGAGTTTTAAACTCAACTGTCTTGTCCTATTTGCTCTGCATATGTTGATAAGGTCCATTATGATTTGGTTTAACAAATGTTGGCTCAGGTGAGTAGGGATCTTGTAATCTGAGATTGAGAAAACTCAGTTGGATAGGGCTGGCTGATAGAAGTCCTCTCCCTTCCTCATGGCCTTTTTAATTGAAGAGAATGACCCTTCTGGAAAGAGGCAATGGGTGTTTCATCCCATGCCCCAGGCCATTTAAGCACTACTGCAACTTCAAATTGACTAGGTCCCACTGCAGGAAAACATAGCCCCTTAGGTTGATGAAAATCAACTAATAATATGTTTACTGTATTTAGGTATTTCTCAGAGGTGGAACAGTGGAAGTTATATATTTTTTTTAACCCACACAGGATGCTTCTACTTCATTGCAGAAAGGGAGCTGTAGATAAATAAAGACATTGTGTTGGGGTGACTTGATATAAATAGAAATTATCCCTACTCCTCACTTAAAGACAAGGCCTAGAGATAGGCAAGTTCTGGGATAATTCAGTGTCACAGTTATCCAACCTGTATGTGTACTTTATTACATATTAAATAAGAAGTCATTTGTTGGTAACCTTTAGCTTTCTATCACTATAATGAAATACCAGAGACAATCAACTTATAAAGACAAAATGTTTATTTGGGTCACAGTTTTGGAAGTTGCAGTCCATGATTAGCCTTTTTGCTTTGGGTCCATGATTAGGAAGCACGTCATAGCAGCAGCACATAACAGAGTCAAACTGCTTGCCTCATGGCCAGAAGCAAAACAAATAACAAACAAACAAAAGATAAGGGGCTGGGGTCCCACAATACCTTTTGAGGGCATGCCCCAATGACTTAGAGACCTCCTATGAGGACCCATTTCTTAAAGGTTGTACCACCTCCCAGTAGCCGCCCTGGGATGAAGTTTTTGACACACAGGCCTTGGGAGGACATTCAAGATCCAAACTATTGGCTGGAGCTGTGGCTCAAGTGGCAGAGCATTTGCCTAGTAAGCTCAAGGCCCTGAGTTTGAAACCCAGAGCCCCAAAACAAAATAAAACAAAACAAAAACCAAACTATGGCAGCAACCTACATGCTCTTATTTAAAGGGTATTTCTCAGGCTTTTTGGCCTCAGGCTCCTTTACACTATTAAGTAAATATTTACATTATTACTTATTGTTGAAGATACTAAGGAACTTTTAAGTTATCAATATTTACCATATTAGATATTAAAATTGACACTTAAGATATTTGTTTTAGAATAACATTACATTTTAACATATATAGATATTTATGAAAAAAATAACTATATTATGCAAAACAGAAATTGAGTGAGAATTTGCATTTTTATGCATCTCTATAATGTCTGGCCTAAAGTAAGAAAATTGGACTTTCACATCTGCTTCTGCATTTTGTTGTGTTGTTGAAGAATGTGAAGAAAATCTGGGCTCAACTAGATATTAAAAAAAATTATTATTTTTGGCAGTACTAGCATTTGAACTCAGGGCTTCATGCTTGCTAATCAGGGACCCTACCACTTGAGTCACTCCAGCATCTCAACCAAATATTTAGTCAGAGAGACAGAAGTATTTCATTAGTTTTTTCAGATAATTGTGATTATTCTTCTTGGGTACTAAACCACAACTCCACAAGTTTCTTAACTTACCTGCAATGTAGAGTCTGAGGACATACTGCTGCATTTTTTAATCCTTTGCACATTAAAATGTATTGGTCTATTTTGCACTTTGAATGGATCTTTTATTCTTTACATGATTTTGTATCAGCATGCATTGCTCATTTGGAAAATTGGGTTGCTGAGTAATGCAAATTTTCTAAATGTTGCCACATTTTGTTGCAGGATATAAAAAAATCACAATTGTTAATATCATCACCCATCTTATTAGAAAAGTCTTTAAGAATTCAAATGCTATCAAGAGCATGGTGGTGGATACGAATTTTCTAAAATTCTATTTTTTGCTTGAGAGCTCAAATTTTTATCATTGCCAACAAATATCGTCAGTTTTCCTTGAAGTGACGGGCTCATTTTTTTTTTTTTTTGGTGGTCCTGGGTTTTGAACTCAGGGCCTCAATTGCTAGGCAGGCGCTCTACCACTTGAGCCACTCTGTCAGCCTCATTTGGTTTGATGTTGAAAAAAATGCCCAGAAGCAAGTTTGTCTGTCATTCATGCTTCCAAGAGGGTTTCTATGAAGAAAGCGGCTAGTTCATCTTGCAACTCAAATGGTTACAAGTGCAATTGAGATAAAGTCAAGATGACGCTCTTTTTTTTTTTTTTTCTATATTGAGTATTGAACACAGGGCTTGGGCATACTAGCATACTAAGCAAGAGCTTTACCACTTCACCTACAACCCAGCCCTTTTGTTTTTATTTTGATTTTGAGACAGGGTCTCATGACCTTTGCCTGGGCTGGCCTCCAACTCTTGATCCTCTTGCCTCTACCTCCCAAGTAGCTGGAATTACAAGGATGTGCCTGGTTTCAGAAGTGCTTTATATGTATTTCCTATTTTGACACAAATCTTTATTAGAAAGATGTGGAAGGGTTGAGATTTAATAACATTCCTCTTCTTTATACTGATCATCAAGGAAGCTCTTAAGTGAACCTGGAATTTTGTTTTTAAGTATGAGTGCCTGGAGGTGAAGAATGCAATGGTTGCCAGTACAGTTTGGTGTCACTGCCTTGGTTGGTATTTACATGTTAATACTTTACCCATCACTGCTTCTGCAAATGTCAGAACAGTGAAAAAGACAAATAGTATCTTAATGTTATTACGAAAACAATTTCAACCTCATGGACCACTTGATAGGGCCTCAGGGACCTCTAAGGGTCTTTGGGCCATACTTTGACTTAAAGGGTTAACTTCCAATAAAGGACATGCAGTGGCCTTATACTAATGGTTATCTCTCAGGTCTTTTGATGCTGCACACAGGTGAGAGACTCAGGCATCAAGACAGCTAGAAAAATAAACATCCTTTGGTACTTAGGGACAACAAGGAACAAAATGCCAAACAGTCCTAAAGAGAGTATAGAAAGGATCTCCCAGAATGTGTGTCTCTAGGCTATAGGTGAAAGTTACTCTCTCTTTTGATAGTGTTCTATTTCTTCTTTCCTAAGGTGTGGGGAATTCTAATTGTGTTCTGCTCATGGGAATGGGTTTGCTTTATCCTTCCCTTTCCTTTATATAAACTTGTTTCCAAACTACTGTTTTGAGCCATGAAGGAGGCTTCTTATCTGGGAACCATGACGTAAAGATAATCTCCACACTTCTAATCTTTTCTTAAGTTACCTGCAGTCTCCAAAGGACTAGACTGTTTCAGTGAGGGATTCTGGTATTGGCACAATAATTGGCAGTATGCATCAGTCTATTTGACTTTTTAAATGTTGATGTCAGAGACCAGAGTCCATGGGGACTGGGGTGATGCCTGGAGAAGGTATTTTGTAGCTGAACATGAAGGAAGGCTGGATGAGAGAATCATCTAGCTGGCTGAATGGCTGAAAGGTGCCCCCTCCTCCAGCTGGCAGTTTAGGAAGAGTTCTGGCACAGAGTAAGTGGTCAATAAAATATAAACGGTAATATTATACCACCCCATTGAATCATCTCAAAACCCAAGGAGTTAAGAGGTAGTTTACTTGTGGTAAGGTAAATTTTCACAAAGATAAAATCATTAGTGTCATGTATAAATAAAATGAAAAGACTTCCAAGACTTTATTTACTTCATTAATTAATTAAGGAAACATTCAAATGTTAACACTAGTTCACAGAGCTTTTAAGATGTTAGATAGTTTGTAGCTGAGATTGCTGGATTAGATGCAAAACTGAGTAATGTACAACAGGACCATAAATCATAACCTTTGTGGTCATAAGTTCTATTGAGTGGAAATTATTTGCAGTGTTACCAGATAAAAAAATACAATGTAAGCTTGGCCTCTACAAAGTTGTAAAATCGACAGTAGAAAGGCAAACCCAGTGCCACATTGAAAGAACCTTTGTTAATCCCAACTGCCTATTTCAAAATTTTGGAAAATTTTGGTGGAGAAGTTAAGTCTCAAGAGGCTAAATGACTTCTGCAAGATTATATGACTAGAAATGGCAGAGCCAGAATTCAAATGCGCCTATGTTTCTGGTCTTTTCACTAAATAATATACCCTTCTTCAAATAGAATTCACTCTTTAAGGAGATGACTAGGACAGAGACATGGAACTCCTAGTCTCTTCAGAGGGAGGTGAGAGGAAGAGGGGGAAGAATTAAGACAAAACAAGACTTCAGAATTCCCAGATTGCAACAAAGTTGCCAAACCATTTATAGATTTCAATGTTATTCCTGGATTGAAAAAATAGAGTTATTGCTATGTTAATCACTCAATATACACTTCTTGTACTCTGTTCATACAATAGATTTTGGTGGTAGTGGCAAAGTTGCTGGAGTAATTCAGGGAAAATGATTAATTTTCACAAGAATAAAGTTTGAAAGGGAGGCCCCTGAGAGACCAAGATGATCCAAGAAATGACTTTAAATCTAGCAGTAATCTTGGCAGTGCAGACCCCTAGAGGGCAAGGACACGTGGGAAAGGGCCCTGAAAAAAATCTTTTTTAAACACAAAGGTCAATGAATGAAGCAAAGCTGGGACGTTAAGACATGGATTAAACTTCCATCATCCTCGTTTCCCTCACCACTGGACCATTAAGGATAGGGTAAGGAATTTTGTGTTAAGAAGCCTCAACCCATATTTGAGTTGACTGTAATTGTTGTTCCTTGTGTTCCCTTCTCTAAAAGATGGCAGCTCCTGACTACAAATCTATTGCTTCTCTTTTTGTTTTTAAGTAATAATGAACACCTGTGCATATGTCAAAGCTATTCAAGGTGCAAGAGAGGATGACTCCTGCCCTCCTGCTAAGGGAAGCCATGGCCATAAACAGAGAGGGCCTGATAGTCAGCTGAACAGTCTGTCTGGCTTCTTCACAACCACTGGAAGGAAAAATCGAGAGAAAATTCAGTGCAAGAATGGAGGTTAAACTCATTGAAGGTCTGTTTCTCCCTCAAGGAGCTTCTAGTTTAGTTGGGAAGTCTGCTTTCTTTTCATTCTGACAACATTCCATTCTAATTCTCAATGTAAATTACTCTTCTTTTCCCTTCCCACACTGTGGTTGCAAACTTGTAATTAACTTACACAAGTATTACAAGTAAAAGCAATTGGAGGTGGGAAACAAGTGGATGTGTTTTGCTTGGAATTGAGGTGTGTTTTGTAGGTAAGTTATCAATAATGCACAGAAGTGAATGATTTCTTCACAGTCTCCACTGTCCCAGTGCTTCTGAATGTTGTCATCACTGAGACATTCTCAGGAGTTGCCCCATGCCAGAGAAATCGAAGGAGACATGCAAGACACCACCACCATGCCAATGGCTCCTGCTTTGCAATTTCTTGGACCACTGAACTGCTTTGTGCCCACGGTTGCCTCAACCTCACTGTCCTGATGAGGTTTATACTCCCAAAACTTGTGCTCCAGGGGTCTAGTGAACACCCCAGTAACTCCCAAACTTCATTTTTCTTAGCTTCTGATTATTTCAAGCCCTGGACCTGGCAGCCAAAACACACCTTTAGTTTTTGCACCAGTGGGGGTGCAAAGAAGGCTGCCTTTCCCTCTCTCTTCACTTTCTTTTGAAGCAGGCCCAGCTGATTCTTAATATTTTTAACCTGTTTCTTCTGTTGGGCTCCATCTTTCTTTACTGAACCCCAGACCAGTGCTGTCTATTGTTTCCTCATTTTAGGATCTACCTGAAAGTATTTTTTTTTCTCTAACATACTCCATACAATTTGTCCTATGGTTCACGATATGAAAGATGTATCAAAAATCAGTTCTTGTAGTACTGAAAGGATTTCCAAAAAATCCTCACACTAAGATGTCAGCAAGATGTTTGTCTGGAAGTGCCTAGCAAGATACCATCCACAGGAAAGAACCAAAACAAAGAAAAAGAGTTGGTATTCCACTGAAATGTTTGAGGCAGAGCATATGGCAGAGACATCAAGGAGCATGGGTATACATTATGGCCTTAAAAAGAAAAGGACTGTGTTAGTCATTTTTTCATTACTATAACAAAAAACTGGAGGCAGAACTACTTCATACAAACGAGAGGTTTATTAACTCAGTTCTGGATGTGCAAGGTCCAAAGGCCACATTTCCTGACTGGCCTCTTGCTGCCAGAATCCCAAGTTGGCACAGAGCATCACATGGCAAAGTGACAGGGAATATGCATATGCATGCACATATGTGTCTGATCTCTGCCCCAATTCTTTTTTTTTTTTGTGGGACTGGGGTTTGAACTCAAGCCTTCCCACTTGTAAAACAGGCACTCTACCTCTTGAGTGCCTCCAATTCATTTTGCTTTGGTTATTTTAGAGATGGGGTCTCATGAACTATTTTAGCAGACTGGACTCAAGACATGATCTTTCTGATCTCAACCTCCCAAGTAGCTAGAATTATAGGAGTTGAGGTGCTGGTGCCTGGTGTGTCCCAATTCTTATAAATTGAATGCTACCAGCATGCAATTGTGGGGGTCCCACACTAATGACTTTTATCTACACCTAATCACTATAGTTGGATTAAGGTTTCACCATTTTAATACCATTAATGTATGACTTTGGGGATTAAATTCCTGCAGGTACTAAGCACACAGAATCTATCATAACTCTAGTTGAGACAAACCCTGAAGCAAGAGGGAGTTTGCATGGGGAGACAGGATAAACAGGAGGCCCCAGCAGTCCCCATTAATGCCATGGACACCTGAAGTATTTGCTGTTAGAAAAGTGTACAGCACTTACAAGCCCAGAGCCCAGTGTAGGTAGCTGCTGAGGAATTCTTGTTGCTGCAGAATTAGCCTAACCCTTGTTGTGCCCTCCCTCACCCAAACTCCTGCTGAATAGCACCCTTTTTAGACATCAATCATCCAGGATCCTGTGAGGTATCTGAGCAGCCATCTCCAGTAGCTTGGGTGGGTATGGCCCTAAACCAGGTGGGTGCCTCCACCTGCCCTTACACCCATAGCTACATGATGATGCAAGGTATCCCTGTCCATCCTCCTGTAGAGCTAAGAAGCCATGGAGCTTTAATATTATTAGCCTGCTTCGTCTGGGAAGCAGTGAGAAGCCCTTGCTGAGTGACCCCACCTACTAAGATCCCTGGAAAATAGCTAAGAAGCCCTGCCAATCCACTTTTGGCTCCAGGAAGCAGCTAGATAACCTGCCTTAGGTGGCAATAGATTCCAAGCAAAGGCATCTATGCAGCCCTCAGACATCAATTTGCATCCTTTTCCCACTTCCAAGCTTGTTGTGGAGTGATTGTCCATGTTAAATGGAGTGGCCCTCTTCCTGTGCTACCCTTGGAATTTCTGCCATTGTACCAACCATTCCCATATGCCTGACCCACCAGAGTTGTTCTGTACCCCACATGACTTATAGAAACCACAGGTACCCTGAACCTGAACCCAGGAATGTGGTGCCCAGAGCCAACTGGCAAACCTACTCTGCCTGAGGGCTGCATTCCAGATCACAGAGAAATCCTATAAACCCCTGAATCTTAGGCCACAGAAACACTTACAAACATCTCTTGGTCTATTACAGCTGAAGAAACTTCATGGACACTACACTATTGTGCCCATCTGGAAACAAAGCCAGTGTGGCCTACCCAACTGCTACCCTAGGGCACATCTTTAGGAGAAAGTATTTTACAGTGAAAGCCACTCTATACAATTGGTAGAGGTAAGTGATCTCCCAGAGGTGCAAGTATCAGTGTGGGAACACAGTAAGCATAAAAAATCAAGGCAGCATGATGTCTCCCAAGGAACACAGTAACTCTCTAGCATCAGTCCCTAAAGAAAAAGAGTTCAAAAAATAAATCAAAATAGTGATATTAAAGAAACTTCATTAAATACAAGAAAACACACATGCTTCAAAAAAATTAGGAGACTTAATGAGATACAAGAGAATACAGTCAGACAATTCAGCAAAATTAGTGAAGAATTCATGATCTGAGTGAGAAATTCAGAAAAGAGAGAGATCATAAAAAAGAGCCAAACAGAAGACTTGCAGATGAAGAGCTCAATAAATGAAATAAAAAACTATAGTTGATTTAGGCCTAAGGGAGACTTGCCATCTGCAGTGATTAAAGAGACCATGGTGAGGAGCTGGGAGCTCAGTGAAAGAGGAATTATGGTCAGAATTGGGAGAGGGAAGGATCCACGATGGTGACAAGAGGGCAGAAGCAGACAGTGTGAGCTCCATAAATCAAAAATTTTGCTGAGACACTGGAGCCACACTCAGCAGAAAAAAACCACCAAGAAGAATCAAAACTCTGACACCCTGAACCCCCAGTCAGTACAAAGCTTCTCCATGCCATGTCACACTGAGAAAACAGGAGGGCTCCCACACTGCCAGATGCCAGCTCCATACCTGCTTGGGAGATGCAGACAAACAGGTGAGCAAGTAAGTGGCACATGGTATTCCCACAGCTACCCCTGGGATGAACCAGCATAACCCAATGGACAGATTGACCCTCACCTTCCAAAAAACCAAAAAACAAAAAAACCTGAATAATAAACCAGGAACTGAAAAGGAACATGCAGCAGAGGGGGTGGGGTGCTCTGAGTGCACCAGAGAAGGGGGGAGGAGCAAGGTGCTGATCTCCACTCGAACTTTAGTAAACAAAGACTGGAAAGGCATATGGGCCAACAGAGGTAGGGTGATAACCCACTGCACCAGAGAAGGGGGGAGGGGCAAAGAGCAGATCTCCACATGCACTTTTAGTAAATGAAGACTGGAAAAGCAGACAGGTCACCAGAGGGGGGTGATAAGCTGCTGCCTGAAATAAGGCAGATAGCAGTCCACAAAGCACATCTCTTGAGCCAGTGAGAAACATCCAAAGTCAGACGATGTTGCAGAATTGAAAAACAGCAAACCAGCATAACACGCTGACGGCAGAGAACTGGCTGACGGATCTCTGACCTTGTCCCAGAGAAAAGGTGCAAGGCAAAGAAACAAGCCTCCAACAAACCAACACAGTGAAAACCCAAATCCAAAGCAGGATGGCTAGTGAGTCACAGAGCTCATCTCTGGAACCTGAGGAAAAGCCACACCTCACTGTGGGACGAGCTGACTAAGCAGCTGCAGCTGAAAGACAGGAAAAAAAACTGGCAAGTCTCCCCATCCACTTGGCAAGACTAACACAGAGCTTCTGCTTAAATACTAACACCAGGTCTGGATGCTGAAAGTGTAACACCAGAACTACTAAGACTGAAATTCTATTGTTCCTGAACCTGGGATTTTTTTTTGTGTGTGTGTTTGTCCACCACCTCTCCCTGTTGATTTCTTTGGTTCTCTCTCTCTTTTTTTTCTTCTTTCTTTGTTTTATTAGTTTTACTGTTGTAAGTTAGCTAATACTAAATTACACATAGACCAAGGGACAGAAACAGCACCAAGTGGAGCAATGGGAAGATGAAAAAGGGATGGAAACCATTCTCCTCCCAAAAATAAATTAATACAGGAGACTCCAACAAAAAAAGATAAACTATGCCAAGGAACCCAACAAAGCCCACAAGAACATCCTGAAAAAAGAAATCCTGCAAGTAATCAATGAGAATTTCATGGAGATGTTACTAGACATGGTCAACCAAAACATACAGGAGGCACTCAAGAAATTCCAAGACAACAAAGATAAAGAATATAAGAAGACACAAAAACAAATAAAGGAACTCATAGGAGCCCTAAATAAATACCAAAGTGAAACAGAGAACACCATAAACAGAGAAATAAATGAATTAAGGACAAAAATTGACAATATTAAAGAGGAAGTGACCCATGATATGGAAAACATCAGAAAAAAGAATGAAACAGAAATACAAAACACAATGGAAGGTCACTTCAGCAGACTAGAAAAAGCAGAAGAAAGAATTTCAGAATTTGAAGATAAAATGGAAATTAAAGGAAAAACTGAAGAGCAATTAGTCCAGCAACTCAAGACCTGTAAAAGGAATATGAAGAACTCATCGACTCCACCAAAAGACCAAACTTGAGAATCATGGGCATTAAAGAAGGAGAAGAGGTGCAAGAAAAAGGAATTCATAATATAGTCAACAAAATAGCAACAGAAAATTTCCCAAATCTAGAGAAAACTATTCCCATTCAGGAAGCCTCCAGGACACCAAACAGACTTGACAAAAATAGAACTTCCCCATGACATATTATCATTAAACAACAAGCACAGAGAATAGAGAAAGAATACTGAAGGCTGTAAGACAGAAAAAGCAAATAACATGCAAAGATGAACCTATCAAAATCAAAGCAGATTTCTCAACAGAAACCTTAAAAGCAAGAAAACCATGGAGTGAGGTCTTCTGGGCACTGAATGAAAATAACGTCAACCCTAGGATACTGTACCCAGCAAAACTACCATTCAAAATAGATGGAGCAATGAAAGTCTTCCATGATAAGCAGAAACTAAAACAATGTATGACCACAAAGCCACCACTACAAAAGATTCTTCAGGGTATTCTGCACAATGAAAATGGAAACAAACAAAACCATGAAAGGACAGGCAGTACAAAACCAAAGGAGAAGAGAAGGCAAGAAAGTAGAGAGTAACACTGATTCAGCTACACACAATCAAACCCTTAAACAACTAAGACAACTAAATGACAGGAATTACTACATACCTATCAATATGAACACTGAATGCTAATGTACTTAATTCCCCCATCAAAAGACACCGCTTGGCAAACTGGATTAAAAAAAAGATCCAACAATCTGTTGCTTACAGGAGACTCATCTCATCGACAGAACAAGCACTGGCTTAGGATGAAAGGCTGGAAGAAAATTTACCAAGCCAATGGCCACCAGAAAGAGGCAGGAGTAGCAATACTTATCACAGACAAAGTAGACTTCAAACTTACATTGATCAAATGAGATAAAGAAGGACACTCCATTCTAATAAGAGGGAAATTCACCAAAAGGAAATAACAATTATCAACCTATATGCACCCAATGTCAATGCACGCAATTTCATCAAACATAATCTGAGGGACCTAAAAACAGTGGTAGTGAGAGACTTAACACCCCTTATCACCAATAGATAGGTAATACAAACAAAAAATCAATAAAGAAATTCTAGAACTAAATACACCATAGATCAAATGGACCCAACTGATGTTTACAGAATATTTCATCCAACTTCTGCACAATATGCATTCTTCTCAGCAGCCCATGGAACATTCTCCAAAACTGATCATGTCTTAGGGCACAAAGCAAGCCTTAGCAAATATAAGAAAACAGAAATAATCCCATGCATTCTATCTAATCACAATACATTAAAACTAGAACTCAACAACAAAAACAACATTAAAAAAATGCAAACAATTGGAAGCTGAACAACACATTGCTCAATGATCAATGGGTCATTGATGAAATAAAAGAAGAAATTAAAAGGTTCCTGGAAGTTAATAAAAATGAAAACACAATGTACTTAAACTTATAGGACACAGAAAATGCAGTCCTAAGTGGAAAGTTTATAGCCATGAGTGCATATATTAAAAGGACACAGACTGGATTCCAAGATGGCAACTAGAGGGAGGAAGCAGAAAGCATGCTTCCTGAAGTAAACTCTTGGAGAAACACTGGAGATACACCTGGCAGGAAAAAACACCAAGAAGAGGCAAAACTCTGACACTTCCACACCCCCAGCCCGTGCATAGCATCCCCATGCCACGTTAAACAGAGGAACCAGGAAGGCTCATGTACCAGCAGACATCAGCTCCTAACCTGCCTGGAAGACACAGACCACTAGATGAGCAAATAAACACATGCAGCATTCCCTGGGACAAATCAGCATAGCCCCTAGACAGACTGACCTCCTCCCAGGGAAAAAAGAAAAAAAACCAACTGAATAATAAACAAGCAGCTGAAAAAAAAAAAGACACTTAGCAAAGAGGGCAGGGTGCCATGAGCTCCAGAGAGTGTGGGGGGGCACTCCCTCACACGAACTGTAAATAAACAAGCTGGCTGGAGAAGGCAGGTGTGGCGCCACCTCCCCTAGTGTGCTTGGAGAGGGGAAGGCGTGCAACAGTGACTAGAGTGTGGCATGTTCTACCAGAGAGTGGGGGAGGGGCACATCCCTACATGAGCTCTAAATAAAAAAGGACCTGCAATTACAACAGGTGGGTAGGGCTGTATACTGGAGAAAACAAAAGGGCAAGCACCCAGGAGAACTCTAAATAAACAAAGCCTGCAGGGCTAGGTGAGTGTAAAGCTCATTCCTGTGATCTGCAATAAATAAAGCCTGCAGCAGCAGCTGGCTGACAGTAGGTGGCAGGTGAGTTGCAGCCTCAGGTAGATATTCACAAAGCTGTCTCCAGACTCCCCCCTTTTTTTTTTCCTTTGATGAGACAATGGCAGAACTACTACTCAAACACCAACACCAGGACTGGATGTTGAAGGACTAACACCAAAACTATTAAGACTGAAATTGTATTGCATTTGAACTTGGGATATATATATATTTTTCCTTTTTGATGAGACAACTACAGAACTACTACTCAGACACCAACACCAGGACTGGATGCTGAAGGACTAACACCAAAACTATTAAGACTGAAACTTTATTGCATTTGAACTTAGGAAAATTTTTTTTATCCTCTCTCTGTCTCTCTAATGCCTGTTTAGCACACTGTTGATTAGTACACTATCTCTACCTGTTTATTTCTTTGGCTCATTTTTTTTGTTTTTTTTCCCTTTTTCTTTACCTTCTTTGCTTTCTCTCTCCTGTCACCCTTCCATTCTAGATAACATCACTGTTACTATTACAAGCTAGACAGTACTGAATTACACACAGTACAGGGACAGTAGCAGTAGCAAGGGAAATGATGGGAACACAGAAAAAAGAGGGAAGCCATTTCCCCCCCCAATAATAAATTAGCACAGGAACCAGAAGGAAATGAAGAAAACAGATGCCCAGATCCAGACTCCAACAAAATGAAGATAAACTATGCCAAGGATGAAGAACACTCTGAAAGAAGAAATCCTGCAAGTAATCAATGAGAACTTTATAGAGATGATACTGGATATGGTTAACCAAAATGTACAGGAGACACTCAAGAAATTCCAAGACGACAGAAATAGAGAATTTGAGAAAGGACAAGAACAAATGAAAGAAACTATAGAAGCACTGTATAAACACCAAAGTGAAACAAAGAACACAATAAGTAAAGAGATAAATGATTTCAGGATGAAAATAGACAATATTAAAGAGGACTTAGGATATGGAAAACCTCAAAAAAGAATGAAACAGAAATGCAAAACAAAATGGAAGGCCAATCCAGCAGGCTAGAACAAGCAGAAGACAGAATCTCAGAACTCGAACATCAAATTGGTAATTAAAGGAAAAACCTTAGAACTATTAGTTAAACAACTCAAGACTTGTGAAAAGAAAATGCAAGAACTTACTGACTCCATCAAAAGACCAAACCTGAGAATCATGGGCATTGAAGAAGGAGAAGAGGTGCAAGCAAAAGGAATGTGTAATATATTCAACAAAATAATAACAAAAATTTCCCACATCTAGAGAAAATTATGCCCATGCAGTTACAGGGAACCTCCATAATAGCAAACAGACCTGACCAAAATAGAACTACCCCACAACATATTATCATTAAAAAAACAAGTAGAGAGACTAGAGAAAGAATATTGAAGGCTGTAAGAGAGAAAAAACAAATAACATACAAAGGTAAACCCATCAAAATCACATCAGACTTCTCAACAGAAACAATAAGAGCAAGAAGAGCATGAAGTGAGGTCTTCCAGGCACTGAATGAAAATAACTTCAACCCTAAGATACTCTACCTAGCAAAACTATCATTCAAAATAGATGGAGCAATAAAAGTCTTCCATGAGAAGCAGAGACTAAAACAATATATGACCACAAAGCCACCACTCCAAAAGATTCTTCAAGGGATTCTGCACACAGAAAGTGAAACCCAACACAACCATGAAAGTGCAGGCAGCACCAAACTACAGGAAAAGAAAAAGCAAGAAAGTAGAGAGTAACATTGATTTAGCTACACACAATCAAACCCTCAAACAACTAAGACAACTAAATGACAGAAATCACCACACACTTATCAGTACTAACACAACGTTAATGGACTTAACATTAAGTCTTAGTACTTAATGTTAAGTCCATTAACAAAAGGCACCATTTGACAAAGTGGATTAAAAAGGAAGATCCAACAATTTATTGCTTACAGGAGACCCATCTCTTTGATAGAAATAAGCATAGGCTTAGGATGAAAGGCAGGAAGAAGATTTACCAAGCCAATGGCCCCTGAAAACAGGGAGGAGTAGCAATTCTTATCTCACACAAAGTAGACTTCAAACCTACATTGATCAAATGAGATAAAGAAGGACATTCCATACTAATAAAAGGGGAAATAGACCAAAAGGAAATAACAATTATCAACCTATATGCACTCAATATCAATGCACCCAATTTCATCAAACATACCCTGAAGGACCTAAAAGCATGTATTAACCCCAACACAGTGGTCATGGGAGACTTTAACAACCCATTATCATCAATAGATAGGTCATCCAAACAAAAATTCAATAATGAAATCCTACATCTAAAACATATGATACATCAAATGGACCTAGTTGATGTCTATAGAACAATTCATCCAACTTCTACACACAAGCCCATGGAACTTTCTCTGAAATAGATCATATCTTAGGGCACAAAGCAAGCCTCAGCAAATATAAGAAAATAGAAATTATACCATGCGTTCTATCTGATCACAGTGCATTAAAACTAGAACTGAACAACAAAAATAAAGACAAAAAACATGCAAACAGCTGGAAAATGAACAACTCATTGGTTAATGAACAATGGGTCATTGATAAAATAAAAGAGGAAATTAAAAGTTTCCTGGAAGTCAATGAAAATGAAAACACAACCTACTGGAACCTATGGGACACAGAAAAGGCAGTCCTAAGAGGAAAGTTTATAGCCATAAGTGCATAGAATAAAAAGACTGAAAGATCTCAAATCAATGACCTAATGATACATCTCAAACTCTAAGAAAAACAAGAACAAGCAAATCCCAAAACAAATAGAAGGAGAGAAATAATAAAAATAAGAGCTGAAATCAATGAAATAGACACCAAAAAAAAAAAAAAAAAACCATACAAAGAATTAATGAAACAAAAAGTTGGTTCTTTGAAAAAATAAACAAGATTGATAGACCACTGGCAAATCTGACTAAAATGAGGAGAGAAAAAACCTAAATCAGTAAAATCAGGAATTCAAAAGTGGAGATAACAACAAGCACCATGGAAGCCCAGGAAATCATCAGAGACTACTTTGAGAACCTATATTCAAATAAAGTTGAAAATCTTGAAGAAATGGACAGATATCTAGATACTTATGATCATCCAAACATGAACCAAGAGGAAATTAATCACCTGAATAGATCTATAACACAAAATGAAATTGAAGCAGCAATCAAGAGTCTCCCAAAAAAGAAAAGTCCAGGACCTGAGGGATTCACTGCTGAATTCTATCAGACCTTTAAAGAAGAACTAATACCAACCCTCCTTAAACTGTTCCACAAAATAGAAAGGGAAGGAACACTACCTAACACATTTTGTGAAGCCAGTGTTACACTTATCCCAAAACCAGGCAAAGACACCTCCAAAAAGGAGAACTATAGGCCAATCTCCTTAATGAACATTGATGCAAAAATCCTCAATAAAATAATGGCAAACTGAAGTCAACAACACATCAAAAATATCATTTACCACGACCAAGTAGGCTTCATCCCAGGAACGCAAGGGTGGTTCAACATACGCAAATCAATAAATGTAATAAAACACATTAACAGAAGCAAAGACAAAAATCATTTGATCATCTCAATAGATGCAGAAAAAGCTTTTGATAAGATCCAACACCATTTCATGATAAAAGCTCTAAGAAAATGAGGAATAGAAGGAAAGTACCTCAACATTATAAAAGCTATATATGACAAACCTACAGCCAGCATTATACTTAATGGAGAAAAACTGAAACCATTTCCTCTAAAATCAGGACCAAAACAAGGGTGCCCGCTATCCCCAGTCCTATTCAACATAGTACTGTAATTCCTAGCCAGAGCAATTAGGCAAGAAGAAGAAATAAAAGGAATACAAATAGGTAAAGAAACTGTCAAAATATCCGTATTTGCAGATGACATGATCCTATACCTTAAAGACCCAAAAAACTCTTCCCCCAAACTCCTGGACACCATAAACAGCTACAGTAAGGTGGCATGGATACAAAATCAACTTACAGAAATCATTAGCTTTTCTATACACCAATAATGAACAAACTGAGAAAGAATATATGAAAACAATTCCATTTACAATAGCCTCAAAAAAATTAAATACCTAGGAGTAAACTTAACAAAGGATGTGAATGACCTCTATAAGGAGAACTACAAACCTCTGAAGAAAGAAATTGAGGAAGAGTACAGAAGGTGGAGAGATCTCCTGTGCTTATGGATTGGTAGATTCAATGTAGTAAAAATGGCTATACTACCAAAAGCAATCTACATGTTTAATACAATTCCCATCAAAATCCCAATGACATTCATCACAGAGATTGAAAAATCTACTCTAAAGTTCATTTAGAAACACAAGAGACTGTGAATAGCCAAGGCAATAGTCAGCAAAAAGAGCAATGCTGGAGGTATCACAATACCTGACTTCAAACTATATTACAAAGCCATAGCAACAAAAACAGCATGGTACTGGCACAAAAACAGACATGAAGACCAGTGGAACAGAATAGAGGACCCAGATTTGAATCCACACAGCTATGCCCACCTTAGTTTTGACAAAGGTGCCAAAAATATATGATGGAGAAAAGACAGCCTCTTCAACAAATGTTGTTGGGAAAAGTGGTTATCCATCTGCAAAAAACTGAAACTTGATCCATGTTTATCATCCTGTACTATTTATCAACTCAAATTGGATCAAAGACCTTAATATCAGACCCAAAACTCTGAAGTTAGTACAGGAAAGAGCAGGGAATACTCTGCAAGTAATAAGTATAGGCAAGGACTTTTGCAATAGAACCCCAGCAGTCCAGCAACTAAGAAAAAGCATGGACAATTGGGACTATATAAAATTAAAAACCTTCTTCACAATAAAAGAAATGGTCTGTAAACTGAAGAGATCACTTACAGAGTGGGAGAAAATATTTGCCAGCTATACATCAAAGGACTGATAATCAGGATATACAGGAAACATAAGAAACTAAGCTCTCCCAAAATCAATGAACCAATACAGAAATGGGCAAGTTAACTAAACAGAACTTTCTCAAGAGAAGAAATTCAAATGGCCAAAAAACACATGAAAAAAATGCTCACCATCTCTAGCCATAAAGGAAATGCAAATCAAAACCACACTAAGATTCTACCTCACTCCTATTAGAATATCTATCATCAAAAACATCACCAAAAACAGGTGTTGGCCAGGATGTGGGGAGAAAGGAACCCTCTTACACTGCTGGTGGGAATGTAAACTAGTACAACCACTCAGGAAAAAAATTTGGAGGCTTCCTAGAAATCTAAACAGATATGTCATATGATCCAGCAATCCCACTCCTTGCAATATACACAAAGGAATGTGACACAGGTTACCCCAAAGGCACCTGCACACCCATGTTTATTGCAGCACTATTCACAATAGCCAAGTTATAGAAATAGCCAAAATGCCCCACTTCTTTCATCAGAGGTGAAATTAAGAAAATGTGGTATTTATATACAATGGAATTTTACTCAGCCATGAAGAAGAATGAAATCTTATCATTTGCAAGTACATGGATGGAACTGGAGAACATCATTCTGAGTGAGGTTAGCCAAGCTTGAAGACCAAAAATTGTATGTTCTCCCTCATATGTGGACTTTAGATCTAGAGCAAATACAGCAATGTTGTAGGACTTGGGTCACATGACAAGGGGAGAGCACATACGGAGGTATGGGGATAGGTAGGAAACCCAAAACATGGAAGTGTTTGGTGTCCCCACTGCAGAGGAACTAATACAGAAACCTTAAAGCAACAGAGGTCAATATGGGAAGGGGATGAGGAACTAGTGAAAAGCCCAGGTAGGGATAAATCAACTTGGATTGTAACACATTTGTACATGGAAGCAATGCTAGGAATCTCTCTGTATAGCTATCCTTTTCTCAACTAGCAAAAATGCTTTGTCTTTCTTATTATTTGTTTTGTCTTCTCTTCAACAAAATTGGTGATAAGGGCAGAACAGGTTCTGCCTGGAAGTGAGGGTGGGGGTGGGAGTGGGGAGTGAGGGGGTGGGGGACGAGGGAGAGAAATGACCCAAACAATGTATGCACATGTGAATAAATGAATAATAATAATAAAAAAACTTCAGTTGAAACTTCAACCACCAACTAGATCAAACAGAAGAAAGAATTTCTGATTTTGAAGACAGGTCATTTGACATAATCCAGTTAGACAAAACCCAAACCAAAACAGCAAGAAAACAATGACATCATTAAGTGAACAAATATTTGCATTATTGGTGTTCTAGAAGAAGGGGAAATATACAAATTAAATGAAATAATAGTTGAAAACTTTCCAAATATTGGGAAATATATGAACATTCAAGTTAGAAATCCCAAAAGACCACAAATAAAACTGACAAAGAAAGTTCCTCTAGGAGGCATATTATAGTCAAACTGTCAGAAGTCTAAGATAAAGAGAGAATTCTAAAAACAGAAAAAGCATCAAGTCACAGACAAGGTAATCCTAATTAGAGTAAAGTCAGATTTCTCAGCAGAAACCTTATAGATCAGGAGGGGACAGGATGACATAGTCATAGTCCTGAAAGAAAACCACCAGTCAAGAATTCTATTTCTGTAACACTCTCAGAAATGAAGAAGAAACAAAATCTTTCAAAAAAAAAAAGATAAACAAAATTCAATGTTAGAGCAGTTTTAACAGGAAATTCTTAATGGAGTTCTACCCAGAAGGTGAAAGGATAGTTACCATAAAGAAAACACATGAAAAAAATAAAATTCTCTAGTAGAGGAGGTACATGAAAGAGAAAAAGAAAAGAATCAAAATTTATCAATATAAAAATCCACGAAACCACAAAGATGAATGAGAGGTAGAAATGAAAGATGGCGGCTAGAGGTAGGAAGCAGAAAGCGAGCCTCCTATAGTGAAATCTTGGAGAGACACTGGAGACACACTTTGCAGGCATAATCACTGAGAAAAGGCATAACTTTGACCCCTCCACACCTCCAGCCGGTGCAGAGAATCTCCACCTCACATTAAACGAAGAAACGAAGAGGGCCCCCTGGGCCGCCAGTGGCTGGTGCCCATACGGCTTGGGAAGATGTGGACCAGGTGAGCTTCACGGTACCGTGGTAACCCCACAGACAAGCCTGGGCCAGAGCAGCATAGCCCCCTGGACAGACTGATCTCCACCCGGGGAAAAAAAGAGAAACTGAGTAATAAGTAATAAGAACAATTAAGACACGCTGGAAAGAGGGTGGGGTGCCCCGAGCGCTGAAGATTGGGGGAAGGGAATCCTTCCCAGGACTGTAAATAAACAAGCTGGGCGGGCGGGAGAGCCTCTGGCGGGAGCAGGGCGTGCACCCAGCAACCAGGAGCAGTAAAGCTTGTGAGAGTGGCGGAGGGAGAAAAACTCCACAGGAGAGGAGGGAAGACCCACCTCCCACATGAACTGTAAATAAACATGCAGGCCTGACAACGAGGGGGCAGTGTCACTTTTCCCAGTGCTTGGAAAGGGGAAAGCCTGTAGCAGAGGCTCCCGCACAGGAGAACTCTGAACAAACAAAGCCTGTGGGACCAGGTGAGTGCTAGCTCACCCCAGAGATCTGCATAAATAATGCCTCCAGCTACAGCAGGCTGAGAGCAGCAGGCAGGCAAGCCACAGTTGCAGATACCTCAGAACTGTCTCCAGACTCTTTTTTTTTCTTTTTCTCCCTACCTTTGATGAGAGAACAACCGAATTACACCTGCAAGCTGAAAAACTTACTGAAACTGTATTGCATTTGAACTTGGGACACTTGGTGGGTCTTTGTGTGTGTGTGTGTGTGTGTGTGTGTGTGTGTGTGTGTGTGTGTGCAGTTTTGTTCTACTTTATGCATCCCCTTTGATGAGACAACTACAGAACAACATCTGAGGCACCATCTCTAGGACTGGAGACTGAGACAGACACCAAAATTATTAAGACTGAAACTGCATTGCATATAAACTTGGAAGTTTTTTGGTTTTTTTTTTTAATTTTCTATTTTCCATTTTATTTTAATTCATTTATATAATTAGATATTTCTTTCATTTACTTATTTTTAATTTTTTTTAATCTTTGATTTCCAATCCTCTCTGTCTCTCTAATGTCTGTTCAGCTTACTGTCGATTAGTACACTAACGCTCCCTGTTTATACCTTTGAAACTTTCTTGTCTGAAACCTTGTTCTGTTTTCTCCCTCTTGTCTGTATATTTGTTTTCCCCTTTTCTTTAACTTCTTGCTTTCCATCTCAGCTCACCCTTCCATTCTAAATATTACCATTGTTATTATTACAAGCTAGAAAATACTTAATTGCACACAGTACAGGGACAGTAACAACACCAAGGACAATGATGGGAAGACAGAAAAAACAGGAAAACCAGTTTCCTCACAGCAAAAAATTAGTACAGGAACCAGAGGGAAATGAAGAAAACAGATACTCAGATCCAGACTCCAACAAAATGAAGATAAACTATGCCAAAGGACCCAATGAAGCCCACAAGAATAATTTAAAAGAAGACATACTACAAGTACTCAATGAGAATTTTATAGAGATGATACTGGATAGGGTCAACCAAAATGTACAGGAGACACTCAAGAAATTCTAAGACAACAAAAATAGAGAACTTGAAAAAGCAAAAGAAGAAATAAAGGAAACCATAGAAGCACAGTATAAACACCAAAGTAAAAGAGAGAACACAATGAATAAACAGATAAATGAACTCAGGACAAAAATAGACAACATTAAAGAGGAAACCACCCACGATATGGAAAACCTCAGAAAAAAGAATGAAACAGAACTGCAAAACAAAACGGAAGGCCAATCCAGCAGAATAGGACAAACAGAAGACAGAATCTCAGAACTTGAAGATGAAATGGTAATTAAAGGAAAAACCGAAGAACTATTAACTAAACAACTCAAGACCTGTGAAAAGAAAATGCAAGAACTCACTGACTCCATCAAAAGACCAAACTTGAGAATCATGGGCATCAAAGAAGGAAAAGAGGTGCAAGTGAAGGGAATGTGTAATATATTCAACAAAATAATAACAGAAAATTTCCCAAATCTAGAGAAAGATATTCCCATACATATGCAAGAGGCCTCCAGGACACCAAACAGATCAGATCAAAATAGAACTACTCCACGACATATCATCATTAAAACAACAAGTTCAGAAACTAAGGAAAGAATATTGAAGGCTGTAAGAGAGAAAAAACAAGTAACATACAATGGTAAACCCATCAAAATCACAGCAGACTTCTCAACAGAAACATTAAAAGCAAGAAGAGTGTGGGGTGAGATCTTCCGGGCATTGAATGAAAATAACTTCAACCCCAGGATACTCTACCCAGCAAAGCTATCATTCAAAATAGATGGAGCAATAAAAGTCTTCCATGATAAGCAGAAACTAAAACAATATGTGACCACAAAGCCACCATTACAAAAAATTCTGCAAGGGATTCTGCACACAGAAAGTGAAACCCAGCTTAACCATGAAAAGACAGGCAGCACCAAACCACAGGAAAAGAAAAAGCAAGACAGTAGAGAGTAACCTCAACTTAGGTACACACAATCAAACCTTCAAACAACTAAGACAACTAAATGACAGGAATCACCACATACCTATCAGTATTAACGCTTAATGTTAACGGACTTAATTCACCCATCAAAAGACACCGTTTGACAAAATGGATTAAAAAAGAAGATCCAACAAATTGTTGATTACAGGAGACCCATCTCACCAACAGAAATAAGCATATGCTTAGGGTGAAAGGCTGGAAGAAGATTTACCAAGCCAATGGCCCCCGAAAACAAGCAGGAGTAGCAATACTTATCTCTGACAAAGTAGAATTCAAACCTACATTGATCAAATGAGATAAAGAAGGACATTCCATACTAATAAAAGGGGAAATAGACCAAAAGGAAATAATAATCATCAATCTGTATGCACCCAATGTCAATGCACCCAATTTCATCAAACATACCCTGAAAGACCTAAAAGCATATATAAACACCAACACTGGGTTTTGGGAGACTTTAACACCCCATTGTCATAAATAGATAGGTCATCCAAACAAAAACTCAATAAAGAAATCCAAGATCTAAAATATGCAATAGATCAAATGGACCTAGTAGATGTCTACAGAACATTTCATCCAACTTCTACACAACATACATTCTTCTCAGCAGCCCATGGAACCTTTTCCAAAATAGATTATTTCCTAGGGCACAAAGCAAGCAAGTTTTTTGCAGACTGCTAACCAGTTTTCCCAGCAGTTTTTGTTGAAGAGGCTGCTTTTTCTCCATCGTATATTTTTAGCTCCTTTGTCAAAGACAAGTTGGTTATAGTTGTATGGCTTCATATCTGGGTCCTCTATTCTGTTTCACTGGTCTTCATGTCTGTTTTTGTGCCAGTATCATGCTGTTTTTATTGTTATTGCTTTGTAATATAGTTTGAAGTCAGGTATTGTGATACCTCCAGCATTGTTCTTTTGACTGAGTATTGCCTTGGCTATTCGTAGCCTCATGTGTTTCTATATAAGTGTCATGGTAGATTTTTCAATCTCTTTAATGAATGTCATTGGAATTTTGATGGGAATTGCATTAAACATGTAGATTACTTTTGGGAGTATAGACATTTTTATTACATTGATATTACCAATCTATGAGCATGGTAGATCTCTCCACTTTCTATAGTCTTCCTCAATCTCTTTCTTCAGAAGTGTATAGTTTTCCTTGTAGAGGTCATTCACATCTCTTGTTAGGTTTACAACTAGGTATTTGATTTTTTTTTGAGGCTATTATAAATGGAATTGTTTTCATACATTCTTTTTCAGTTTGTTCATTATTAGTGTATAGAAATGCTAATGATTTTTCTATGTTGATTTTATATCCTGCTATGCTACCTTGCTATAGCTATTGATGGTGTCTAGGAGCTTCTGAGTAGAGTTTTTTGGGTCTTTAAGGTATAGGATCATGTTGTCTGCAGATAGGGATATTTTGACAGTTTCTTTACCTATTTGTATTCCTTTTATTCCTTCTTCTTGCCTAATTGCTCTGGCTAGGATTTCCAGTGCTACATTGAATTGGAGTGGAGATAGTGGGCATCCTTGTCTAGTTCCTGATTTTAGAGGGAATGATTTCAGTTTTTCTCCGTTAAGTATAATGCTGGCTGTAGGTTTGTCATATATAGGTTTTATAAAGTTGAGGTACTTTCCTTCTATTCCTTGTTTTCTTAGAGCTTTTTTCATGAAATGGTGTTGGATCTTATCAAAGGCTTTTTCTGCACCTATTGAGATGATCAAGTAGTTTTTGTCTTTGCTTCTGTTAATGTGGTTTATTATGCTTATTGATTTTCGTATGTTGAACCACCCCTGCATTCTTGGGATGATGCCTACTTGGTCGTGGTGAATAATCTTTTTGATGTGTTGTTGAATTTGGTTTGCCATTATTTTGTTGAGGATTTTTGTATCAGTGTTCATTAAGGAGATTGTCCTACAGTTCTCCTTTTTGGAGGTGTCTTTGCCTGGTTTTGGGATAAATGTAATACTGGCTTCATAAAATTTGGGAAATTTTCTGTTATTATTTTGTTGAATATATTATGCATTCCCTTGCTTGCACCTCTTCTCCTTCTTCAATGCCCATGATTCTTAAGTTTGGTCTTTTGATGGAGTTGGTGAGTTCTTGCATTTTCTTTTCACAGGTCTTGAGTTGTTCAATTAATAGTTCTTCGGTTTTTCCTTTAATTACCATTTCATCTTCAAGTTCTGAGATTCTGTCTTCTGTTTGTCCTATTCTGCTGGATTGGCCTTCCGTTTTGTTTTGCAGTTCTGTTTCATTCTTTTTTCTGAGGTTTTCCATATCGTGGGTGGTTTCCTCTTTAATGTTGTCTGTTTTTGTCCTGAGTTCATTTATCTCTTTATTAATTGTGTTCTTTGTTTCACTTTCATGTTTATACAGTGCTTCTATGGTTTCCTTTATTTCTTCTTTTGCTTTTTCAAGTTCTCTATTTTTGTTGTCTTAGAATTTCTTGAGTGTCTCCTGTACATTTTGGTTGACCCTATCCAGTATCATCTCTATAAAATTCTCATTGAGTACTTGTAGTATGTCTTCTTTTAAATTATTCTTGTGGGCTTCATTGGGTCCTTTGGCATAGTTTATCTTCATTTTGTTGGAGTCTGGATCTGAGTATCTGTTTTCTTCATTTCCCTCTGGTTCCTGTACTAATTTTTTGCTGTGGGGAAACTGGTTTCCCTGGTTTTTTTCTGTGTTCCCATCATTGCCCTTGGTGTTGTTATTGTCCCTGTACTGGTGTGCAATTAAATATTTTCTGACTTATAATAATAGCACTAGTGATATTTAGAATGGAAGGGTGAGAGGGGATGGAAACAAAGAAGTTAAAGGAAAATAATCAAGTAGAAAGAAATTAAAAAAAAACAAAGAAACAAAGAAAAGAAGTTTCAAAGATATAAGCAGGGAGAGACAGTGTACTAATCAACCATAAGCTGAAAAGGCATTAGAGAGACAGAGAGCAGACTGAAAATAAAAAATAAAAAGAACAAAGATAAGAATAAAAATAAAAAGTAAAGTAAAGAAAAAAATATATAAATGAAATAGAATAAAACAAAATGAAAAATAGAAAAGAAAAAAAACTCTCCAAGTTCAAATGCAATGAAGTTTCAGTCTTAATAATTTTGGTGTCCATCTCAGCCTCCCATCCTGGAGATGGTGCCTCAGATGTTGTTCTGTAGTTGTCTCATCAAAGGGGATGCATAAAGTAGAACAAAACTGCACTCACACACACACACACACACACAAAACACAGTGTCCCAAGTTCAAATGCAATACATTTTCAGTAAGTTTTTCAGCATGCAGGTGTAGTTTGGTTGTTTTCTCATCAAAGGTAGGGAGAGAGAGAAAAAAAGAGTCTGGAGACAGGTCTGTGAATGGCTATCTGAGGCTGTGGCTTGCCTGCCTGCTGCTCTCAGCCTGCTGTTGCTGGAGGCATTATTTATGCAGATCTCAGGAGTGAGCTTAGCACTCACCTCGCCCAGCATGCTTTTGTTTACTCAGAGTTCTCCTGTGTGTGAGCCACTGCTACAAGCTTTCCCCTTTCCAAGCACACTGGGGGAGGTGACACAGCACCTGCTTTCTCTGGCCTGGTTGTTTGTTTACAGCTCACATGGGAAGTGGGGCTTCCCCCTCTCCTGTGGAGTTTTCCTCCCTCCACCACTCTCACAATCTTTCCTGCTCCTGGTTGCTGGGCGCGTGCCCCCACTCCCACTGGAGCCTCTCCAGCCAGGCCCAGCTTGTTTATTTACAGCTCTGGGAAGGATTCCTCTCCCCCCTTCTTTGGCACTCAGTGCACCCCACCCTCTTTGCAATGTGTCTTTATTGTTCTTATTGCTTATTACTCAGTTTCTCTTTTTTCCCCAGGTGGAGGTCAGTCTGTCCAGGGGGCTATGCTGTTCTGGCCCAGGGTTGTCTGTGGGAGTACCGTGTACTGCTTAGCTCACCTTGTCCACATTTTCCCAAGTTGTCCTGGCGCAGGCATCTGGCAGCCCGGGGGCCCTCCTGGTTTCTCCATTTAATATGAAGTGGAGATTCTCTGCACCAGCTGGAGGTGTGGAGGGGTCAAAGTTTTGCCTCTTCTTGGTGGTTTTGCCTGCAAAGTGTGTCTCCAGTGTCTCTCCAAGATTTCACTATAGGAGGCACGCTTTCTGCTTCCGCCCTCTAGCCACCATCTTGGAATTCTCTTCACATGATTTTAATCTCCCACTTCTATTTAAACACTCCTACTTCAATGTCAGGTCTCCCCTTGTGATTATATTTGGGGTCCACTATATAATTTAGAATATTCTCTCTATCTCAAGATCCTTCATCACATCCACATTCTCCCTTTTGTCCTACAAATTAATATTCATAGGTTCTGGGGATTAAAATGTGGAAACTTTGTTCAGTTTACCCCACCATGTTTAAAAGTAAGTACAGTGACATCTCTCTTTTGAGATTGCTATTCTGGCATCTAAGAGTCTCATTTTCTTCCTAAGGAAATTCTTCTCTTCAGCTTCTTTAATTTGCTCTTGTTCTCCTATTGATCAATTCTGTGTACACAATTCTGGGTTCTTGAGTCTGTGGGTAAACCTGACCCCCTAGATGGGTTTGGCTAGGCAGAGGCCATTATCATCTTTTAATACCATAACTGTACTACAGTTTCAAGTCAAGCAAAAGTTCATTACTTTTATGAATAATGTTCAGTTCACCAAAAATTTCTCATTAGCGATCTGCTAGTGTTTGCCCTGGCCTTCCTAGCATTCAGATCTGATTAAGAAGCCTGTTAGATGTGGGGAATGGTAGAGAGGTCCCACCAAAGTAAAGTAAATGGCTCATTCAGTAACACTGACAATGGAGACTTAACATTTGTGGTAGCACTGTACTGTGATTTTCTCCAGCTGGGTTTGGTTGGGTGTAGATATCAGAAAGGCAGACAGCAGAACTGATCTGGGTTGTGGTTTTATCTAGTGGGTGAGAGTAGGGCAGAAGGACAAAAGGAAAGGATAGATGGGTTTGCCAGGGAGAGTACCATTCTACCTGGGCTGGGTGAAAAATTTAACAAATGTATGTAATGACCACATGGTAATAAGTGCTTTACATTTGATTCTAGCAGACGCTATCTGGTAGAGTTATCTGTCATTTCAGACAGGGAAACAAGGTGCAGAGAGGTTAAATGACATGCCCAAAATCACATAGCTAGTAATGGGGGAGATTAGAGACAGCCTCAGGTTTCTTGGTAGCAGGGATGTTGTCCCTCAGCCTCCCACTATGCCATGAGGACAGGAGTTAGGAGTGGACTAGGAAGAAAGCGTAGTTAGTCTTCAGGGATTGGTTTCTGTAAAGTCCAGAATGTTAGGGAAACATGGACATGGAGTGGGGTGAGATGTGGGTTCAGGGTTATGAGAGAACATAAGGGAGACTGAAATGTAAAGGAATTGAAAGTCACTGAAATTCAAGGGTCAGGTTTTGGCTTGGGACATTCACATAGTACTGAGATCATCCAGAAGACTGGAAAGACTTGGGATGGAGAAGAGAGGGAACCAGATACCAGAGCCTTACAAAGGGAGGGGAAGAACTTGGAGGTCAATAGGCAATAATGAGGGGAGAGGATGTTATAATCTTCAAAGAAGGATTGCGTTTTATAAGCATCATTGAACAGTAAGTTGAAATGTAATACTTCAATTTAACTCTGAAGTTTCATGTGGCACAAAACAAATAGTAGCCTCTTAAGAGGGTGAATGCAGGTAAAACTGAATTTTTAGGTTTTTTTAAAAAAAAATTGAGATGAGGTCTCACTATGTTGTCCAGGCTTGTCTCCAATTCCTGGGCTCAAGGGACCTGTCAGTTTCCCAAGTGCTGGGACTGCAGGCACCTGCCACCATGCCCAGCTCAAAATTTTAATTTTCATTAATTAAAATTTAAATAAAAATGGACTGATTCAGTTACTAGAAAACTTTAAGTATGTTTGGAACAACTTGGGTATCTGTATCTACTATCCATTATAAATTTTGTGGAATCTAAACACAGACCAAGTACTTCTGATAAAAATATAAGCATTCAAATTGAGATGTACTAGAGGTGTAAAATGTTTGTTGGATTCCAAAGAGCTAGTAGAAAAAGTAATATAAAACATTTCAAAAATAATTTTCTTACTTTGGTTACATGTCAATGTCTGGATAGATTGATTTAAATAAAATATATAATTAAAATGGATCACTCTGGATTTTGTTCCTTTTCCTTCCTCCCTCCCTCTTTCCCTCCTTTCTTTCTTTCTTTTTTTCTTTCCTCTTTTTGTTTTGTAGTTCTGGGGATTGAACCCAGGACTTTGAGCACTAGGCAACTGCTGTACTGCTCAACTCAGCTCTGCTGCTGAGGTATACCCCTAGCAGCCCTGGATTCTTTTTACTGTTCTTTTTTTTTGGTGATTAGAAAATTTTAAATTGCAAACACAGTTTACATTGCATTTCTATTGGGCAGTGCTATTGGGACCAAGGAAGACAGAGTTGGGAAATGCACTAGATCTGGCCCACCATGAGGTCTGGAATGGAATTCTCAAGTCATCACAGAGAAGTGACATCATACATGATTGTGGCAGTGTCTATGATCTGGATTTCATGAAGTCCAGATGTGAAGGCAGATGCATAGGGTGATAGCCAGATTCAAGAAAGGTCATGGGGATTTTGTTTATGGAGATACTCACATGTACTAATTATCTAGCTTCTAAGTAGAGGAATATTTTAGAAAACTACCAGAAAGAAAAATAAAATTGTGAATTCAAGAATTGGGGAGAGAGAGGATCCAACTCAGTAAGAGGAAGGAGAGTAGCAAAGAGTATGAAGGTTTCAGGTGGACACAAGTTTGTCAAAGTTCCTTGTAGAAGATCTTGGAAAATGTGAAAAATTAAAAAAAATCATACATCACTACCAAAGAGTAAAGAGTCGTTAGGGGACCACATAATTACAAAAATGGTAAGAACATGGATTATTAGAAATGAGATCTAGAAGTATCCTTTTAACTTTAGAAGAAATTTCGAGTTGTAAGAGATATTCTTGGATTCTGCTAAGTGAAATGGCTCTTATCATGGAGAGCCTATAGAGATAGCATAGACCTCAAAGCTCATAAACAACAGTTCCCTCTGAAAAGATAGCCATCTTGTTAGAAACTGTCATAAGATAATTAGAATAATGACTTGTCAATTTTCTTCCCTCCCCATGCAACCAGATGTATAGAAGAGACAACCAAGAGACGGTGGCTGTCAGGGAGGCTCAAATCTGGCTTCATTTTGGATGGTCGTTCCCAAGAGATGACTGCAGGAATACCCTGAAGAGAACTGTACTTGCTTTGGGACATTTTTTGGCCTTAACTCCCCTGTTTCCCTCCCCAAGTCAACCTTTGTCCTTCTCTGGAAGAATGCCTTTAGGTATGGAAATTAGATAAGTTTTTTTATGCAGTCACACTAATTGTCAGCATGTATTAATATCATTCAACATAATACACTCTACCACTTCCCGCTTTTAAAATAAAGTCTTATAGGACTCATCTCAATGAAGTGCTCAATAGAAGAAGCTTTCATCTCTCTGTTGGTTGGAGGCAGGGGTTGACATTTCTGGTCAGGCCACTTGTTAGCACTGCTTAGCGAATCAGAACAGCATGAGAACTCCCTCCCAAGCTGCTCTTGAAGGTCCAGATCCTCCCCTGGAGTAGCAGTAAGATAGACCATTAAATCTCAGCCCCAAAGTTCTTCCATCCATGAGCATCTTTGTAGACTGCATCAGTTCTCTGGCTGCCCCATTTTCTGGTGTTTCATTATGTGGAACCAGAAGAAACAGGACCACAGGGGATAATTGCTCTCTCTGCTTTGAGATAAGACCAGTTGGCTATGACTTTAGTTTCATCTAAACTTTGCTTCTGTGCTATTAGTTTTTCTACTTACTACCTTTTTAGGCCACAAGTGAATTTCTCTTTAGAGTCAAACAAAATTGAGAAATGGGAACTCTTTCTAAATCTCTATTGATTGGCATACATTGCTTTTATATTTTTTAATTTTTTAGTGTATATTAAAGCAATTCATCAAAACAAATTCAAGTATAAGTTGATGGGAGGCCTAGAGGAACATTAAGCTTTTTGTGTCTTGGGAATCTGTCTGTTATAAATAAACACAGTGGAAAGGAACAAGGCTCAACACCATGCTGGCTGGTTTACTTAAAGTAGATTTTACTGTATATTGCACGTCCCTATTGTATTTCTAACCCAGAGAAACCCACATAGAAGAGATTTGGGAAAGATTCGTTGTCCCTCTGGCTTATCTCTTGATTTCCAAGGAGATCCACTAGATGGTTTTGAAGGAGTTTATCCTGCTCTAAAAATGCTCCTAAAAAAGAGACCTCGTGACTTCCAAAAGCAATCCATTACCCAGCCTATCAGGGAATTCTGTATGTGCTACTTTTCCAGAATTCTGTAAGTGCTGTTTTCTGGTTGTTTCATCTTGTTTTGGTTCCAGTGATATAAGTTTCCTGGACCTAATTCTTGATAAAGGAAAGTGAGTTTTAGGTGATTTATGTTTTTTAAAAAATCTGAATGCAAGATTTTGCTATAATATGAGATGAAATCTCATTTTCTCCACCTATGTACATATTCTGGGTCCTTTATATTTATATGGAGGTAAAGCCTATTTAAAAGACATAAATTGCAGATATATTGCTGTGATACATACATGGATATGTGTATATGCTTGTCTTTCTGTCCTACCATTTTTTGCCATCTCCCACCCTCCACCTGCAATTCTCCCCCTGGTGCCTTTTCCTAAATTTTATACCAGAAGTATAAGAGTGAGGTAATCACATTAGCAACTTGGAATTTTTAGATAATAGCCATAAGCTTTGATATAGAATCTTTTAACTCCAATGATATTTACTCATAGCTCTAATCATTCTTTTTTTTTTTTTTTTGAAGTACTCAGAGTCTTGGGCTTGCTAGGTAAGTGCTTTACCAATTGAGGCACTGTTTTGTATTGGGTATTTTCAAGGTAGGATTTTGTGAACTATTTTCCTGGGCTGGTTTTGAACTGTGAGCCTCCTGATCTCTACCTGCTGAATAATTAGGACAACAGGGAGTAGATAGGTTTATAGGTGTGAGCCACCAGCTCCTGGCCATTCTTTATAAATAAAAGTGAACAACTTATTTTTTAAAAACCATGTTTCTTGGTCTCTAAACTGAAGAGACCACCCACAGAGTGGGAGAAAATATTCTCTGGCTGTATCTCAGACAAAGGACTAATAACCAGAATTTTCAGGGAGCTGAAAAAAAACTAAACTCCCCCCAAATCAATGAACCAATAAAGAAGTGGGTGACTAAACAGAACTTTTTCAAAGGAAGAACTCCAAATGGCCAAAAAACACATGAAAAAATGCTCACCATCTCTAGCCATAAAGGAAATGCAAATCAAAACCACACTGAGTCCACTTCACTCCTGTTAGAATAGCTATCATCAAAAACACCACCATCAACAAATGGTGAGGATGCAGGGGAAAAGGAACTCTCATACACTGCTGGTGGGAATGTAAGCTAGTACAACCACTCTGGAAAGCAATATGCAAGCTTCTTAAAAACCTAAACATAGAACTGCCACATGATCCATCAATACCACTCCTAGGGATATACCCAAAGGAATGTGACTTAGGTTATTCCAAAGGCACCTGTATACCCACGTTTATTACAGCACTATTCACAATAGCCAAGCTATGAAACAGCCAAGATGCCCCACTACTGATGATTAAGAAAATGTGGTACTTATTATACACAATGGAATTTTACTCAGCCACAAAGAAGAATGAAATTTTGTCATTTGCAAGTAAATGGATGGAACTGGAGAACATCATCTTAAACGAAGTTAGCCAGGCTCAGAAGTCCAAAAACTGTATGTTCTCTCTCATATATGGATTATAGACCTGAAACAAATGTAGTAATATTATTGGACATGAGTCACATGCTAAGGGGAGAATGTGTACAGGATGAATAGGGAAGGGGGAGGAAACCTAAAACTTGAAAGTGTTTGATGTGTCCACTGTAGAGGAGCTACACAGAGGTCTTCTAAACTGACAGAGGCCTCTAGGGGGAGGTGACCGGGAAGTAGTGAAGAGGTCTGGTAGAGATGAACCAGTGTGGGTTTTAATACACATGTGCATGGAAGCAATGCTAGGAACCTCTCTATATAGTTATCTTTATCTCAAGCTAACAAAAATGCTATGTCTTTCTTATTATCTCTTATGTTTTCTCTTCAACAAAATTGGAGAAGAGGGTAGAACAGGTTTTGCCTGGAAGTGAGGGGAAGGGGAAGAGGAGATGGAGGGGGAGAGATGGCCTAAACAATGTATGCACATATGAATAAATGAATAAACAATAAAAACCGTATTTCTAAGAAATATGCATGATTTTCTCCTTTGAACTTGAAACTCTCATGGAATACACATAACATCAAAAAACTGAAAATCATCTTCTGCAGAAGGCTATGGTCTTACCTGATTCAGATAAGCTCTGAAGCCCTATGGGCATGTTCTCACTTCATGGCCTTTTAAGGTCATAGATTTGGTAGGAAACAGTGTCCTATGTTAGAGATTGGGGATGAGAGAATAAAAAAGAAGCAGAATTTAGAAAGTCCTACTGTCAAGGACTTATTTATAGAGAGGATAAGACAAACACATATAGTCACAATGGGTACAGTTTTAAAATAGTTAAAAATTGTCCCCAGAGCCTTGTTTTCTTCACTTTCAGTATTTTGATTCCTAGTCATCATGTCTTACCCTCTTATGTGATAAGTTGTCCAAACTCTTGATAATTTGTTTTCATCAAAACATATCTATCTTCTGTCTCAGATGGAAAGATCTCCCTCGCTCATGGATTGGTAGAATCAACATAGTAAAAATGGCTGTACTACCAAAAGCAATCTACATGTTTAATGAAATTCCCATCAAAAGCCAATGACTTTCATAACACAGAGATTGAAAAATCATTTGGAAACACAAGAGACCGCGAATAGCCAAGGCAATACTCAGCAAAAACAGCAACGCTGGAGGTATCACAATACCCTACTTCAAAATATATTACAAAGCAATAACAATAAAAACAGCATGGTACTGGCACAAAAACAGACATGAAGACCAGTGGAACAGAATAGAGGACCTGGATATGAAACCACACAACTATACTCAACTTATTTTTGACAAAGGTGCCAAAAATATATGATGGAGAAAACACAGCCTCTTCAACAAATGTTGCTGGGAAAAGTGTTTATCCGTCTGCAAGAAACTGAAACTAGATCAATGTTTATCACCCTGTACCAGTATCAACTCAAAATGGATCAAGGACCTTAATATCAGACTCGAAACTCTGAAGTTAGTACAGGAAGGAGCAGGAAACACTCTGGAATTGGTAGGTATAGGCAAGGACTTCCTCAATAGAACCCCAGCAGCCCAGCAACTAAGAGAAAGAATGGACAAATGGGACTTCATAAAATTAAAAAGCTTCTGCACAACAAAAGAAAATGGTCTCTAAACTGAAGAGACCACTCGTAGAGTGGGTGAAAATATTTGCCAGCTATACATCAAAGGACTGATAACTAGAATATACAGGGAACTTAAAAATCTAAACTTTCCCAAAATCAATGAACCAATAAAGAAATGGGTAACTGAACTAAACAAAACTTTCTCAAAAGAAGAAATTCAAATGGCCAAAAAACACATAAAAAATGCTCACCATTTCTAGCCATAAAGGAAATGCAATCAAAACCACACTAAGATTCCACCTCACCCCTGTTAGAATAGCCATCATCAAAAACACCACCAACACAGGTGTTGGCGAGGATGTGGAGAAAAAAGAACCCCTGTATACTGCTGCTGGGAATGCAAGCTAGTGCAACTACTCTGGAAAAAATTTGGAGGCTACTTAAAGAGCTAAACATTGATCTACCATTTGATCCAGCAATCCCACTCCTGGGGATATACCCAAAGGAATGTGACACAGGTTACTCCAGAGGCACCTGCACACCCATGTTTATTGCAGCGTTATTCACAATAGCCAAGTTATGGAAACAGCCAAGATGCCCCATTACTGATGAATGGATCAAGAAAATATGGTATTTATACACAATGGAATTTTACTCAGCCATGAAGAAGAATGAAATCTTATCATTAGCAAGTAAATGGATGGAACTTGAGAACATCATTCTGAGCGAGGTTAGCCAGGCTCAGAAGACCAAAAATTGTATGTTCTCCCTCATATGTGGACTTTAGAGCTAGGGCAAGTACAGCAATGTTGTTGGACTTGGGTCACATAACAAGGGGAGAGCACATACGGGAGGTATATAGGTAGGAAACCCAAATCACGAAAGCATTTGATATCCTCACTCACTACAGAGGAACTAATATAGAAACCTTAAAGTAACAGAGGTCAATATGAGAAGGGGATCAGGAACTAGTGAAAAGGTCAGGTAGAGATGAAGCAACTTGGGTTGCAACACATTTGTGCATGGAAGCAATACTAGGAATCTCTCTGTGTAGCTATCCTCAACTAGCAAAAGCGCTTTGTCTTTCTTATTATTGCTTATACTTTCTCTTCAACAAAATTAGAGATAAGGGCAGAACAGGTTCTGCCTGGAAGTGGGGTGGGTGGTGGGGAGAGGGTTGGGGCGGGGGGCAGGGAGGAGAAATGACCCAAATTGTGTATGCACATGTGAATAAATGAATAAAAAAAGAAGACATAGATAACCTGAATAGCCCTATATCAATTAATGAAGTTATTCAAAATTAATAATTTTCCAAAACAAAACAAAAATCCAAAAAAAACCATATCTATCTTCTGTCTCATCCTATTATGGCCCTCTCTGCCATGGAGTTGATAAATTTAGTGGAACAAAGGCATTCTTCACTGATAATACCTTATTATATCATCTCATTCATAACATATTCGCATTTTAATAGCTACTTTCAGGAATATAATCCAAAGAAGTTAATAATGATGAAAACACTGGGCACTATAATGGTGCAAAGGTTTTATCTTTGTGAGAAGTATCTCCATCATTCTTCAGATCAAATGAAAGGACAACTTTCTCTTCTACCAAAGCTCAATATTAACACTAATTGTGAAGTGGCTGTTACAAAGCAACACGCCATCCATAACACTGGTGAGCTAGGCCTTTGCCTGACCTGTGAAGGACCCAAATTTGGAAGGAAGAGAGGAAAGTCCTAGTGCCAGTAGGAAATGTCTAGAACCTCACTGTCCAATGTGGAAGCTGCTAGCCACATTTCCATCATTGTTTAAAGTTTTATTGAGCAGCGCCCATCTATCAAGTGAGGAGGGTTTTGCTGGAAGGAAGGAGATTTTCCTAAGAATCTAGGATCTTCTTCACTTGCTAATAGACTTAAGAATTATGATTCCTAGCGTGAGTGACAAAAAGGTACACACACCAGATGATGGATCCTTGTTCTAAGGAACTAGTTCTCATGAAGGAAGACCTCTGTATATTTGGTGATAGTAATGGATGCCATTATTACATATTTAACAACATAGCATAGAATCTGTCTAATGAATGACTCTTAAAGTAAGTACGTTGCTTTGTACTCTACATTTTACAGTCTTGGAAAGTGAGATTTATGGAATAAAAGTGTCTTGTTTATTAATAAATAAGAAAAAGACTGCCCAGTGGGTCCTCAGAAACAACTGACCACCTACTTGCACTTTCATGCATTTTGTTAAATCATAGGCAATCTAAATCGAGATACTGAGATGAACCAATGTGGGCTCTTTAATGAATGTCTCCTTAAAACATCATTTCCCAAAATGTGGTCTGGGAATACAGTGTCATATAAAAATGAATTCCTAGATCAAAGAGATTTGGCAAATCTTAGGTTATTTATTGCAGAACTTCTCAGAACCTTCAATATAATATTATACACTGTGGATTGCCAAGAAGGGGTATGATAGGCAGGGCTTCCAAAATTTACTTGACCACAGAATCATTTTGTAGCAGAGTTTTTTGTAAGATATGTATTGTACAAGATGTTATCTGGAAAGTGAGGTTCTATGATACGGTTATTCAGTATATAGAACTTTAACCAGAGAAAATTCTTCTAATTTATTGTTGATAATCTCATAGTTGCTTGGTATACAGTAAATATTTTAGAATGGATCTTTGAAAAATAATCTAGAGTTAAGGCATTTTCCATGCTTGACTCAAGAATCAGGATTATTTCTTAGTTTGTGAAACTTAGCCCTGTTTGTGTTTGTGGTGGTGAAGTCAATGTATGAGTTTGGTGTTGAAGTCAATGTGTGAGTTTGTGTGTTCCCTTAATCTGTCTGTAAGTGGTACTTCTTTTTCAAGCCTTGATAGTTATTTTCATAAATGCTTCACAATCATTAATGTTGTCATTTAAGTTAGTTACAGAATAATACTTAGAAGAGTTCATGGCCAGACACAGTATTGAGTTTGATGTTTGCACTAGGAGTTGAGTTGGCAGTGGTTTGCCCATATTTGTTCAGAAGCAGTGAGTCAAAGTCCTGGCAAAGACTCTGTGAAAATCAGTGATCATTAGTAGTTCTTCCTCATCAAAAATGGAGGAAGATGAAGCAGAATATCCTATGGAAGAATATTTAGTGGACAGAGATCCTATATTGTTATTTCTTCTGTACATTTTCTACTGTGATGTGTGTCTTCAAGCTAGTTTGCTGGGAGGGCCAGCCCCTCTATTCCTAGCAGGCATCTCTCAGAGAGTCAGGTTCTGCTGGTCACTGTACCAGGTAGCTTCTCCCTTTCTCACAGATTTTTTGACACAAAAGGTAGGCAGTAAAACTACACAGCCTAGATGAGACAAAACAGAGCATGGCTAGTGTTTCTGTCTTATAAAGCATCTGGTCCTTCAGACCAGTTCCTGTACTTTTTGTTTAGCTGGGCAGATAGCAGGTGGGATGCCAACTTTCATGCTCACAGTTTCCCCTAGAAAACTCTTGTCCTTTCCATAAAAGATAGCTTCATCACACAGCTCATTTCTATTAACAACAGGTGCTGTTCTCTTTCACAAAATCCCATTGTAACTAAATGAGCCCACTGAGCTGGCTGTGTCATTCTTTCTCCAGCTGAGCACAGTTATGATCAAGTTCTCTGTGGGCAGTAATGTTTCCTTATTCTACTCTGGAGCTAATCAATAGAAGCAGAAGATACTGCAGTGTGTCATTCAATAGACAGGAGCTAAATAAGTTAACAGTCCTCTAGTAAGGAACTCCATTGATTCACATTTTTCAGTAGTCAAATGCAATTAGTTAGATCTAATAGCCACAGAAATTTGTGCCTATGTGTACCAAAACCATGTACAAAAGTATTTGCAGTAGCATTATTTATGAAAGCCTCAAAGTTGAAATATCTCAAATCTCCCTCAACCTTGATGATTGAGTTGTGAAGTATTTCACACAATGGAAATTACACAGGCAAACTGAACAAACCAAAGCCACAAGCAATATCATGCCCCCTCCCAAACATAATATGGAATGAAAGAAGCAAATACAAAACACAAAAAGTGTGTTTATGTTTAAGATTCTATTTATACAAATTTCAAGAACAAGCAAAACTGATCTCCAGTGTTTAAAGGCCACCTTTGAAAGGATAACTGAGTGGGGACATGATGGATTCTTCTGGGATGTTGGTAATGTTTGCTTACTTGGTCCAGTGGTGGTTTCATAAGTGTGTTCATGCAATACAAATTCATTGAAATGTAGCCTTGTGCACTGTTTTGTATGTGTGTTATACTCAAAAGTTTACTTAAATAATGTAAAAATATGTAATTAGGGTTCTCATAGTGGTCTTTTCTGACTTTTAGAGGATTTGTCACTGTCATGAGGCAGAGAAGAATGGAGGAGTTCGGGCCAGTTCTTTCTTCTCAACCTTTTCATTAGGAGGAGTAAGTGAGGGTATGGTGTGAGGTCAAATGTAACATTATAGGAAATTCCTTTGTATGAGGATTTGGGGAATGCATTTTTTTCCAATAGTATAAATTCAAATTCTAATTCCAAAGACCTTACTTATTCAAAAGGAATGGCTCAAATGTGGCATTTCAGACCAGTGGAGTACATATTTTAGGATCTTAGTTTTAGGGAATTCTTATGTCATTCAAATGGGTCCCAGTGCTTGTAGCCATGCAGTTGTAATGGTCTCTATCCATTTGCTGCACCTCACTGTAAGGAGTCTTTTACTTTATCTCTGAGATTCATGAGTGTGTTGTGAATGACTTGTAGCTGCACATCCATCTACAGATGAATTTATATATTGATTTCATGGGAAATTGGAAAACCTAAGTAATTTTTGATTAGTGAGGACTTAAACTGGATCATTGGCTTCTACTTTGTATATACAGATGAATACTCTTTTTTTTTTGTTGTGCTGGGTGGGGGTACATTGTGGCATTTGCAAAATTCTTACTATATACTGAATATATCATACTTGAATTCACTCCCTCCACCATTCTCCTTTATCCCACCCCCTATCCCTGGAATAGTTTCAATAGGTATCATTTTTGCATTTACAAACATGTGTACACAGTGTTTACACTACATTCACCCTCCCACACCCTTTTCCCATCATCTCCTCCCTCTTACTGGTGTCAGCCCCCACCCAGGCAGGAACTATTCTGCCCTCCTTTTCTCTGATTTTGTAGAAGAAGAAAGAGAAAAGATAAAGAAGGGTGTATATTTAAACTATCCACCTCTATGTACTGTTATCTCTTGTATTGTTTTTTTTACAAGACTGATAGTTGGTGAAAGTCAGAACAACTCTTTTTTTACTGATTTCTACTTTTAGTTTTTTTAAGGAGACTCCAGTAGCTTCTTCAATTTGCAGACCATTTCTTTTGCTGTGCAGAAAATTTTAATTTCATGTAGTCTCATTTGTCAGTCCTTTCTCTCTACTTGCTGAGCCATTTGAGTTCTATTTAGGAAGTCATTGCCTCTGCCTATTAATTCCAATGTAGTCCCTGCTCTTTCCTGCACTTGCTTCAAAGTTTCAGGTCTTATCTTAAGGTCCTTAATCCACTTTGAGTTGATACTTGTATGGGATAAAAGACATGGATCTAGTTTCAGTTTTCTGCAGGCAGATAGCCAGTTTTCCCAGCAACATTTATTGAAGAGGCTGTCTTTTCTCCATCGTATGTTTCTGGTGTCTTTGTCAAAAATCAGGTAGGCATAGCTGTGTGGATTCATATCTGGGTCTTCTAGTCTGTTCCACTTCATGCTGCTTTTATTGCTATGGCTCTGTAGTATAGTTTGAAGTTGGGTATTGTGATACCTCCATCTTTGCTCTTTTTGCTCAGTATTGCCATGGATATTTGTTGTCTTTTGCGCTTCCAAATGAACTTTAGGGTTGATTTTTCAATCTCTGTGATGAGTGTCATTTGAATTTTGATGAGAATTGCATTGAACATGTAGATTGCTTTGATAATATAGCCATTTTCACATAACATTCATTCTGCCAATCCATGAGTATCCATGGGAGATCTTTCCACCTTCTGTAGTCTTCTTTGAGTTCTTTCTTCAATGATTTATAGTTTTCCTTGCAGAGGTCTTTCACATCCTTTGTTAAGTTTGTTCCTAGGTGCTTTAGAAGAATACTCTTTTTAACTAGTTTTTTGAATGGATACATTTATTGGGTAATGGAAGTTTCTACAAATGGACTTTTTTTTTTTTTGCTAGCAATCTTAGGAGCAAACAAAAATGCCCTCTGAGCTTCTTTCATTACAATGCTATCAAGGAGACAGAAATAGTTTAAAATAAACAGAATTCATGCTTAACACCACAACTTAAGCATTGTCAAAATCCTCAAACACAGTCCTGACTGTCTAAAACAACTCGGCATTAACTATATCAAGAGTGAATCCTAGGACATGCCTAATTTGTGAGAAATCTTTGAGTTCAGAGAACTTGCTTAGTTGAAGTTTCATTATGTCTTAAAGTTGTTTCAAATATTGAAACTCTGCAATTTGACAGCTGTGGATTGAGAAAAAATGTCTGACAATTTTAAATGGGAAGACCAAGGCTAGCTAGGTTGTCTTTCAAGGCCAAACCAGGACTTTTAAAACGTTTGATCATTAGGCATATGCACTATAAAATTTTTTTGAAGGGATGATACTTACTCATATTTCAATAATTATTAATGCAATAGTTTTGGAAAATTTACAATGTAAATTTTGTTGTTAGATGTCTTTTCTTTATTGAGTCTTTTTTCCTTTTCCCCCTTGCCTTTGGCCCTACCTCCAACACATCATTTCTCTAGACTCGCCCTCTTTGTTCATTTGGCTGTTTTTCAGCTTATTTACCCATTCATTCATCTACCAATATGTAGATTTTTAAAAAACACATACAATACTAGTGGAATAGAAGCAATCCTAAGGAATATATAGGTTTGTTTTTGCCTCCTAGAGATGAGTTTTATCTGTTAGTGATTATAAAATAAATTCCAAATTAGTTGATTGAAAAGAATACAAATAGCAGGCTGGCAGGATACCTCTCAGTCAAGACCCATTGACCTTTGGACTTGATTGTAGAGATTTTGTTTTCCTTTTCTTTTATTGTTTGATGTATGGTAGAAAGAAGTATGATTATCTGCCATCAATGGAACCATGGATAAGTATGTGGTTTCAAAATGGCCTCCCTTAGGACATCTTATTCAACCACTTCATTGACATCATTGAGTCATACAATGTGATGATTTGATATACATATACATTGTGCAATGATTATCACAATCGAATTAATTAACACATCCATCACCACTCAGCTTTATCTAGGGAGCTGCATGGTGGTCTGCTTTTTGTAGTTGATTGTAGGTATCCTTAACTTTGCCTTTATTTCTCACTCACAGGTAAAGCATAACCAGAAGATGAATAAGAGAGTCACTTCTGATGATGGCAAAGCAAGGCTGCATAACAGGAGGTTGCGGCAATTCACAGCTATGGAGTGGGCCACTCTGATGCACTTTTGACTCTCTGTTACCTTCAGGTTTCTGAGGCTGAGCTGAATGTCTAGCTTCACTTTGGTGATCATACCTCCAATCAGTCTGCAGTTTAGGTAGGTAAGGCTAGGTGACTGCTAGATGCTGCTTCTGATTAGTATACTTCAAAGGAAAAACAGTAGAATGACCCCAAGGGGACCACTATAGCTCTCTGGGTTCCATTCTATCTGACCTAAAATGAGACAACTCATCTTTTTTTGGTTAGGTCTAGAAAATGAAGGAGAGTATTTTCCCTTTTTGGAAATTTCTTCCTTTTTAAGTTTAAAACATTTAATTGTCAACATTTAATATATTCAAGTTATTCAATGGGATGATTTGATATACATATACATTATACATTGATTATCACAATCAAATTAATTAACACATCCATCACACCCATTCTGAAAATTAGATCCTAATAATTTGCTCAGCTTATAACTGAATACTTTTTGTCTTTTGATTTCTCTGGTCTTACGTAAAAAAGGTTCTTTGTAGGTTATAGAAGTCATTAGCTTCTTGTGTCCTCAAATTTGGATGCAATTAATCCATGCAAGAAGTATAACTACCAACTGCAAGGGGTTTATTGAATTTCTCAACTTTGTGTAATCCCTATATGAAGTGTTTTTTCTCCCATCACTTCCTTCAAATATGCTCTTTTGAATTTCCTTTTATTTTTTTGCCTTTTTTTTTTTGGTGGATTAGGGTTTGAACTCAGGGCTTGCACTTGCAAAGTAGGTGCTCTACCACTTGAACCATGCCTCTAGTCCTGTTTTTCAGCATCTTGGGCAGGTCCTATAAGTCTGCAGTCATTTTTAGATATGGAAAAGTTCATTCTCATTTGCTGTATGCTGAAATTTTAATCTTATATCCAATTTATTGCTGACCTGCTTCCTGACCTCACAGCCAGTCTGGCTGAGGGATTTGTAGAGTTGTGAGTAGCCACAGTATGTTTGTTCTTTCTTTTTCTGCTTTTTTAGCTATTCCTGAATGAAGCAGATGGGAGGCATCCTGGAAAAGACTTAAAGTTATTTGACTGTAATGCTGCTGCTGTGGTATTTCCCTGCTTGTCCATAACTGCTATGTGGCTGGCATTAAAGTGCTAGTTCTCTGTAGTGTATGTGATTGGTCCTTTGGGAAGCATCTTCAATGTAGAGTTCCTTGACCTGGGCCCAGGATGGGAGAGAGAAGCTGGAGCATTTACTCCAAGCCAACATTGTACAATTCCAAAGACTAAGATTTCTGTTCTTGTGGACCCACTGGTTCACCATATGGACTGTCTATTAATTACCTGGGGAGCCTTTAAAAGCATTCTAGCGTGTGGGCTTAATCACAGAAGTTCTGACTGGTTTGGTTAGGCTCAGGCATGGGTACTTTTTTGTTTTTTTGGTGGTAGTGGGGTTGGAAATCAGGGCTTCTTTCTTGTCAGGAAGGTGTGTTTCTACTTGAGCCACTCTCCTCAGCCCAGGCATGGGTACTTTTGACAAACTATCCAGCTATTCTAAGGTATAGCCAGGCTTGAGAATCACTGATACAATGTGGTGAAGTAGAGGGGTGGTGGTTGCAGCTCTTGTCATTAAGTGCATGGGCTGGTAGCAGGTGGCTCCTTGGTGGCTCTCTTTAGAATGTGGAATGTACGAAATACATTTTGCTTTTGACTTTGTGGCCTCAGGTGCATTTCACTATCAACAGGAAAATCCCATCTGACATTTTATTTGCTGCCATTTTCATAAGTCTCCCTGGCCCTTGTACTTGTCTTGGCATTTCCTCCTGTACAGAGAGGGTTCACAGAAAGAGCTGAAGTTGCCTTTTACTGACATAGGCCAAGAGGCTCAGACAATGCAGGTAAATTCTGTGGAACTGTATTTCACTCTAGCCATTTCTGAAGCACTCTGGGGAGATCATGAGCTCATAACAACTTGTACTTCTTCAACTAAGATTAATAAGACTTTTCTTCAAGAAACCAGAGACACATTCAAGTGACATTTTATTTCCTCTCATTCCTGTCTCCTCTTTCCCTGACACATTTTGCTAGCACCTTCAGTATGAAAATACTATATTTGTTACTGAGATTTTTGTCAGTTCTGCTACTTAGTCTGCCCATGAAGTCATTATCCTTTGGTCTCCTGACACATCATAATTATTTCCATAGCAACAGATTTTAATATCAGAAACTGTGATGATGACTTCAGGTGAAAAATTAATAACAAGAGACAACAAACTTAACAGGAGGAAAAATACTACTCCAAATGCCACAAAAGCCACTCTGAAAAAAATATGATTCAATACTGAAGCAGTATTACCTAAATAGAAAATCCAATTTTTCCCACAAGTCATCAGCAACTCTTTAAGTACAGTCCCTGTTGACAATAAATTTACAGTTTTTTGATATGAATGTTCCCAAAAAGGAACAAATTGCCTGATAAACTTGTATGTGTTTCAAGGTGGGAATATTTGGATCATTTAAAGGTATTTGCTTGTAAGTGTATAAAGCAGAGGACTTGCTAATAATTAGTGACATGGGGTATGTGGAGTTATACCCCTATCAAAGGTAAACACAGAGGTCAAGGAGTGATTTTGCTAAGAATCTGAAAATTCTCTCCCTTTTTGTCTTTCCACTGAATGGATCAGTATTTGCTACCCCCAAATTTGCTGCTTTGGCATAAGTATTATCTTGAGCCAAAAGCAATTGAGAAACAACAAATGCAAGAAGACCTTTCTGCCCTCTTTCGCCTTGTTGTCTAAAAGGACATAGGCATCCTATATTAGGATTAGAGAAGGAGAGTTGGCACTGAGGTGAGTCTATGTGAACAAATTTTACTAAAGTAATGCTTACATTCTATTTGTTTTTCCCACTTATTTCTTTGTTACTTCTCCATAATTCATTGGTCCTACAGGCCCTCCTTTTGTTTGTATAATTACTTCTCTTCTCTTATCACTCTTTGTTAAAATGGTATATAATCTTCTGAGTTTGATTGCTTCTTTGGAGTTCTCACTTATTTTCTATGAAGCCCTCACACATGTAAAATTAATAATGGTAATCAATTTCGTATATCTTTTTTTCCTGTTGATCTTTCTTTTGTCAGTTTAATTTACAGGCTTCAGTCACTAAACATTGAGGGTAGAGGAAAAGATTTTTGCCTCCACTACACCTTCTAAGAGATAATTTGGAATCTTAAAATTCTAACTGGAAAGAGTTGGGTCCATGTCTTTTGCAAAATACAAAAATAAAAACTGCTGAAACTGGATTTTAGTAGAAAAAGCATTGCACAAAAGTTCAAAGGATCTTTTTTCTTCCATTAAGTTTTCTGGTTTAGCAGAGTAACTTAACCTTGTTGGACTATTTATTAGTAGTCTTATTATAAATTAAGGAGGAGAATCAGTCAATCTTTTCCTATGTCCTTTATAGCTTTCTTACTCTATGGATTACAAATTTATCACTTCGTTACCACTGTGTAGTAGACAGGGAGAGTCATGATCTAGTCACTTCCTTCTACTCTTCTCTACCCTTTTTCTTAACGATTGGCCCTTTGGAAAGTCTCATTACCAGATCAGGACAGCATCTGAGTAGATCAATTTTAATTTTGGATTACCCATGATTTGGTGGCAGAAATGGCTAATTATTAATAAAAATATATTCCTTCCATTATATAGAATTATCAGTAGTCTTGTATTTAAGTGAGGCCATGTGACTAGAATTTGCCGCTAGAATATAAGAAGACTTAATGAGTGCCACTCTTGAGTTAAGAGAGATAAGGAGCACACTCCTTCTTTATGGTATCTTCCCTCTTCTGTTTGTTGGGTGTTGAAGCCCAGAACAACTCCGGAAGTATAAGTTGAAAATGACTGAGCTCTATCAGCCTGTGTGGCTGAATAACTCTGTGGAGCATAGAAGTAGGCTCAACAGGAGAATCCATATTTTTTCTATTATGTTGTTAACATTAGAGGTTTATTTGTCATAATGACTGAGCAATACAGATTGAAATATTTTTATCCTTTCTCTGCAAACATGAAAGAACTCTTTCTTTCTTTTTTGTCAAAGGCGGAATACTACCAAGATGATTTGACTAAACTGTGAAAGAGGGTTTATTGATTGGAAAATTTATGTTTGAAGGTTGGAGAGCAGTGGTTCACTTTCTGGAGACCTGCAGTTAGTTTCTCTGACATTTGGAATGGTCAGTCTGGAAGTTTGAGGAGCTCTAATTCCATCAGCTTGTAGCACTCTGGAGAAGACAAAATCCAGCTTTGGGCCTGTAGCACAGAAAACCATGGGTACTAAAACCAAGCAAACTTTGAATGTGCCACTTAAGTCTGGGGCCTTCTGTTTTCTAGACTATGTAAGTCCTTACATTTCCTGTTTGTTATTTTAAATCCCTTTTAAATAAGTATATATTAATTGTACAAAAGAGTTTCATTGTGGCATTTCCATACATGCATCTAATGAACGGTGATAAAATTTATCCCCTTTATTACTCTTTCTTATTATCACCCTTTAAAACTAATTTCTAATGGGTTTCATTATTCCATTTTTGTACATGCATATAAAGTACTTAGACTTCTATCAATTTTTATAGGGCATCTCTGACATCTGATTGATCTTGTTACTCTTATCAACCTTGGCCAGTTGGAACTTGAATTGGATTTAATTTGATTTGAAAAAAGAAAGAAATGGGACATTTCTTGCACTCTGGCTGTTGCAGAACAATTGGTACCAGTTGTAAATGGATTGACTGATGTTTCCTGTGGATCTGTATAGACACATGAATAATGCATAGATTAGAAGTTTGTACTTCACTTGTTTTACTAGGTATCTTACATGTCTCACAGGCTATGCAAATACTGTCACCTTTGCTTTGTGGATTAGCTCAGGATATGTTAAATTCAAGATGTACGTATAATGCCTTTATCAGTTTACCTTCAAATCCCCAACCTTATTTAATATATGCCGTGGGATGCAAACTTATTTTAAAATCAGCTTAGGAAAAGTAGGGTTAGTGAAATAAATTGGCTGATATTATATCCAAACAAAGACTGCACAGTGCCCACTAAGTCAGACAAAATTATCTTTCAGGATTATTTGTATTCCTGTTACCATTTTAGCTTGCCTAATTAGGCATGAACTGTACCTAGAAAATATTATGTGCAAAAAAAACCTAGAGAAATGTGTGTCTTAGGTATTAAAAAGGGAAACATTTGAGATTCAAATATCTTTCTCTTTTAAGGAGAGAGCATTGATGAGGAAGAAAAGCTGCCATATTGGAAGAGGGGAGGGAATGTATTAAGGGTAATTAGTAAAAATAGAAAGTGTGAAGACAGTGGACTTAGGGATACTTGTGTAGGTACCATGATCTGATACATAAAAAAATAAGAGAGGAGAGAAAGCAAGTTTAACAGTTTGCATTCTTTCAACCAGACTAGTGGGATGAATAAGGCTATACTTTTCTCTCTATGTATCTCAGTTTTACTGACCCATAAATTACTCTCCTATTTTATGCTAATGGATTTATAATTGAGAGGTAAAATTATGTTAAAGGCAGTCAAAATTAATTAGAAGTGGTTTTGCCCTCTTGGGGATATACCCAAAAGACTGTGACTTTTTGTGATATACCCAAAAGACAGGTTACTCCAGAGGCACCTGCACACCCATGTTTATTGCAGCACTATTCACAATAGCCAAGTTATGGAAACAGCCAAGATGCCCCAGCACTGATGAATGGATTAAGAAAATGTGGTATCTATACACAATGGAATTTTATGCAGCCATGAAGAAGAATGAAATGTTATCATTCACTGGTAAATGGATGGAATTGGAGAACATCATTCTGAGTGAGGTTAGCCTGGCCCAAAAGACCAAAACTTGTATGTTCTCCCTCATATTCGGACATTAGATCAAGAGCAAATACAACAAGGGGATTGGACTTTGAGCACATAATAAAAGCGAGAGCACACAAGGGAGGGGTGAGGATAGGTAAGACACCTAAAAATTAACTAGCATTTGTTGCCCTTAATGCAGAGAAACTAAAGCAGATACCTTAAAAGCAACTGAGGCCAATAGGAAAAGGGGACCAGGAACTAGAGAAAAGGTTAGATCAAAAAGAATTAACCTAGAAGGTAACACACACGCACAGGAAATTAATGTGAGTCAACTCCCTGTATAGCTATCCTTATCTCAACCAGGAACACTTGTTCCTCCTATTATTGCTTATGCTCTCTCTTCAACAAAATTAGAGATAAGGGCAAAATAGTTTCTGCTGGGTATTGAGGGGGTTGGGGGGAGAGGGAGGGGGCTGAGTGGGTGGTAAGGGAGGGGGTGGGGGCAGGGGGGAGAAATGACCCAAGCCTTGTATGCACATATGAATAATAGAACAATAAAAAAAAGTTCAAAAAAAAAAAGAAGTGGTTTTGCATATAGTCTATCTAGACCTTATTGGAAAAAGATATGGGGAGAGGGCTGAATAAATTTGTGGACTAGAGGAAGAAGGAAGTTATGAAGGGAGAGGATTTTGAGTTGTGTATTAAGAGGTTAACTTTTTCTGGGTAGTGCTAATTTTTATTTATTATTTTTAAATTTAAATTTTAAAACTGACACATGAAAATATAAAAATTATACATATTCGTGGGCTACTGTGTGGTATTTCAATATGTGTTCATACTACTAATGTTTAAATCAAATTAAACACAGCTACCTCCTTAAACATTTGTCATTTCTTGTGGTGAAAAATTCAGATTCCTTTCTTCCAGCTTTTTGAAATATGCAGTTCATTATAATCATCTAGTCATCCTACCGTGCAATAGCACTCCCGAATTTCTTGGCCTTATCAAACTCCGTGTTAGTACTTGCTGATCAACCTTTCCACATCCTTCCCTCTCTGTCACTTTCCAGTTTCCATTCTCAAATCCTATGAGGTCGGCTTTTTTATATTTCACATGGGAGTGAGATCATGTGGTACTTGTCTTTCTGAGTAAGTGTTAACTTTTGCTTGGCATGCCCAGGACAGCTGCTGACTATTGTGAGCCAGTTATTTCTTCTGCAGGTTCTTGTCATGTCAGTGCAAGGAATAGATCAGGTAGCTGCATGTTCATGCAGACTCTCCTGTTTCAGCCTGGAGGAAACAATGACTGCACAGCAGGCAGAAGCACACCTCTGGTTCTCTGGAAGTTGGCTGATGTTCCTAACAACCTAGACTGTCTGCCACTTCCATTGTTTTGCTAACTTCTACCATCACTCTGGAGACAGGGCCTGTTAAAACAGGCAATGAACAACTTGTGTTGATTTTCAACGTGTCAAGATGTGATCTCACTTAAGACAAGGATTTAACTTACTCTTGGTAGTCGAGTAGCACTTTGGATAGTATCAGGTATAAAATGTGCATGCAATAACTTTAAGTAAATGAATATATATGATTGAATGAAGAAATGAAATATTTAAGAGAAAAACAGGGCCTCGTTTTAATGTGCCTCCAGCAGTGCAAATATTTCTCTATGTCTAGATGTAAATTTGATATTGAAAAATAAATTCTTAAAGTAAAAATTATAAAATTAACTTTTTTGGTTTACACAATCAACTCTATAATAAGCATTCTGTTAGGTTAATTTTCTTTACTCCTTTTTTTTTTTTTTCCAGAAGTGCCGTAGCTTTTTTACTTGCAAAATGGAATCCAATTCCCTGCCCTTGCTGTCTCATAGGTCTTTTTTTTTTTTTCATTTTTCTTTTATTATTCATATGTACATACAAGGCTTGGTTCATTTCTCCCCCCTGCCCCCACCCCCTCCCTTACCACCCACACCGCCCCCTCCCTCTCCCCCCCGAATACCCAGCAGAAACTATTTTGCCCTTATTTCTAATTTTGTTGTAGAGAGAGTATAAGCAATAAGAGGAAGGAACAAGGGTTTTTGCTGGTTGAGATAAGGATAGCTATACAGGGCATTGACTCACATTGATTTCCTGTGCGTAGGTGTTACCTTCTAGGTTAATTCTTTTTGATCTAACCTTTTCTCTAGTACCTGGTCCCCTTTTCCTATTGGCCTCAGTTGCTTTAAGGTATCTGCTTTAGTTTCTCTGCGTTAAGGGCAACAAATGCTAGCTAGTTTTTTAGGTGTCTTACCTATCCTCACCCCTCCCTTGTGTGCTCTCGCTTTTATCATGTGCTCATAGTCCAATCCCATTGTTGTGTTTGACCTTGATCTAATGTCCACATATGAGGGAGAACATACGAGTTTTGGTCTTTTGGGCCAGGCTAACCTCACGCAGAATGATGTTCTCCAATTCCATCCATTTACCAGCGAATGATAACATTTCGTTCTTCTTCATGGCTGCATAAAATTCCATTGTGTATAGATACCACATTTTCTTAATCCATTCGTCAGTGGTGGGGCATCTTGGCTGTTTCCATAACTTGGCTATTGTGAATAGTGCCGCAATAAACATGGATGTGCAGGTGCCTCTGGAGTAACAGTCTTTTGGGTACATCCCCAAGAGTGGTATTGCTGGATCTCTTTCCTCCTTGAATGAAATTTTTAGGGAGACTCCATAAAGACTCCATAAAGACTTATTAATAAAAGTCTTTTGACCTCTTGAGCACTCAAAAAAAGATTGTTCAGTGTGAACTGATGTCAGTTCAGTTCAGCACATCTGATTCACTCTTACAATCAAATTTGCTCTTGGCAGTCTAGCAGTGGGGAAAGTGGGAATGAATAATTGTACTGTATTTCTTCACCTGGACTTTGTGGAGTACTTCTACGGCCTACTAAGGATGCTTTCAGCTGCCGTTTGAAGTTTGAGATGGTAGGAAGATAAGGGGGCAGGAAATGTCTTCTTTGACTAGTAATGCTGTGAACTATTATCAGCCCTTGCTGGGCTCATTGGATGTGCAATATTTTCGGGTTCTTTGGATACTTCCTCTTATCACTTCTGGGGGCTTCTCACAGTTCCCTGGAGTTGAGTGAATGAGCCTGCTTTGACTGGTTGCTTAGAGTTTGCTGGAGTTCCTTGACTGCTCATCTTTAGCCTTTTTTTGCTGAGGGCTTCTTACCTTCTGAGACTGCCTTTTGGTCCAGATATAAGTTAACCTGATACTGGTTTCCTCTCTCCCTCCCCATTTACCCCTCTCTCGCCATATCTGATCCACATAAAATATGCATTTTTCACTCATCATCGGTAGGAATGTAGATACTCTCCAAGCATAGCACTCTTGTCAACTCTCTGGCAGACAACTTCAACCACAGCTACTTCTCAGATATGAGTTGGGCTCAATTACCCAGCTCCTCACACCTCAAGGCATCCATATCACCCTCACTGAGTGGTTTCCATGAAGACCCTGACTCTAAGCTTGAGGGGAATACAAAGTTTCCTATCATCCCCATGGAGGATTGAAGGGAGTGGAACTCCTACAGATCTTCTAGAGAAACCCTCCCTGTGAAAAGCCTCAGTTTAACACTTACCTGGCAGGGGAGATACCATGATCACGAAGGTGGTTTTCCCAGGGCGAGGCTTATCCATTGCACTCCGGATGTGCTGACCCCTGCGATTTCCCCAAATGTGGGAAACTCGACTGCATAATTTGTGGTAGTGGGGGACTGCGTTCGCGCTCTCCCCTGGAATAAAAAAAAAAAAAAAAAAAAAAGAAAAGCCTCAGTTTACTCCTCCTACGCCTCAGTGTGAACCTGTCTGTGGGGCACAGACACTTCTTTTGCCAGTTCTATGTGGTGGTCTACCAAACTCACTTTGAGATGTGAGAGTGGTTGGCTCTTATCATCTTGGGTCCACAAATGAAACTGAGTCTGAGGTACTTCTGTGTGCTCACTCTCATGCATAGGCATGAAAAAATTCTTAATACTTGATTTTTAAAGTTATTAGAAATGGGTCATTCCAAGATGAAATACACAAGTACATTTTGAATATTTTAACCTCTAGAGTAGCAGACAGATAATCATTAAAAAAAAAACTGCTTCTGCACAAAGAGTTAGAGATAAAAATTTAGTTTAATCAAAGATCAGATCTCCAGTATCTTTGGCTTGGGGTGGGAGTGCTCTTTTAGATTACATAAGATTTGTAGTCAATTTCTTTTACTTCCTCATATTATGTCTTTTCTCTTCTGGATGCATTCTGGTGATATATGGATTATCTTTGATAAGTAATGTCTAGTATTTAACAAATTTGGGGACCAAATCTCTGACTCTTCCATATATACTTTAAATACCAAATAATTTTCAGGCCTAATTTCAATGACTAAATTGAGAGATGTTGATATGAACTCATACCTCAATACTGCTTAGAGCTCAGGACCCACATTCTGTAGTGTTAATGGAGAAGTCTGAACATGTGACAAGTTATTCTGTTTGGAGACACCTATTCTAGATAAGGGAAAGCATTTTAATATTCTTAGAAGAAAGAAACTCAAAAATGTCCTATGCTAAACAGTTAAGTTTATGGATCTGGGTCAATTTGATTATGTATTTGTATCTTAGAGAAGTGGATTTTTATGGATATTTAATTGGATTAATTAATTTAAAAAGTGTTTCTGAATATATTATGGCAAGCATTGTAGTGTGTTCTGTAGCCACAATAATCATCAGGTGCAGTCCCTCTATTATTCTGGCATATTTGTGTATCTTTATATTTTTAGTTAGAGACGAGAGGCTTTTCAATTCAAGTTAAAAATTCTTGGGGCATATAATTGAAAGGAATATGGAAACAATATACATATTTCCCTTACTGAGAAAGTGGAGACAGGAGGATAGAAACTTGGATTTCATTAGTATCCACCAGTAGCTTACGAGGTCACCTGGAATGCACTTTATTTTCTCAAATCTCTTTTTCCCTTGACAGCTCAGTACTGTGCAGATCATTATTGTTTTTTTGTTTTGAAATCTTCAGAAGCATGCTGCTTTAAATGTAAAACGGCATTCAAACGACAAAGGATTTGAGACTAGTGTTGGTTTTCCTTTTGCTAAGGCGAATACCTATTGTTTTTCTCAGTGAGCATAACTAGACAATGGAACCTGTCAAATATTTATGATACAAATTTCTTGCTTTGTGATTTGGATCCTATGGGAGGAATTTTCATTATTCATAATTCCTCACTTTCAGCAGGTGACCTAATTTTTCTATTTTATAATTGCTTGATAAGTAAAAAATAAACTTTAAAGTCAGAAAAATGCTGCTATTTTAAATGAACTTGAAGTTTTAGGATGATGATGGTCACCTTACAGCATTTGCCTTGTACTTCTTTTGAGCCATTTTCTATGTATATAAACGTTTTTGCATCGGACTTTTAGGTGCCCCACCAATATAGTTTGAATCTGTTGAATTGCATGGCTGTATCTTCCCCGGGAATTGATGTCATTCATCTTTAACAAAACTGTACCTCTTTCCCCCACTCAATCCACCAGGTGGTCATACTGCCCTGGAAGAAGATCAGATAAACTTGGCAGTAGTTATTCTTAATGAAGTCTTTTCAATTATTACCCAGGACCTTGTTTTTGTCAAAGAACTAAGAACTTGATGTTGTAATGAGTGAAACCTGGATATCCTGAGAAATAAGGAGTTCCCAGCCAATGCCATGGCTCTTGCCATCTCTGGATTGTCCTCTCATGGATGTGGATGTTGTGTCTTCCAGCAGTGTCACTGTGTGTGTGTGTGTGTGTGTGTGTGTGTGGTAAATATTTTAGCAGTTACCTAACTGAAATCTCATACAAGTTGACTTCAGAATGTATTTTGTAATTTTACATGTAATACTCAGATTAATTATAACTTGATAACAGTGATTTTAGTGGCCAAACCCTTTACCTTTGCTGAAAATAAGATTTTAAGTTTGTGATTTTTACCTTTTCAAACAAAGTAAGTTGTCTAAGCTCATAACACTGACCAACTAGAAATTTGTTTCATCACATCAAAGGTTCTCAAGTTGGAAGGGTCTTTAGGACACAGGCCACAAAATACTAATAAAGGAGGTGCCAGTCAGCTAATGTAAATGAGTATAATGGTATGTCATGAGTAGAAGGTAAAATTACTAATGTAAATGATATAAACACAAGGCCTTCTGAGATAAGAATACTTTTCTCACTTTGGTAGCAATGTGGGTTCAGAGAAGTTTTTCTGACAATACAAAACAATAGTGCGAATGTGACATTATATACCAGCAGTGACCTAGAAATTCCTGTTTTGCTAATGAAAGGAAGATGCACCAGGAACATGGTTTTGTGTCTCTTCTCTGGTCAAGTGCATCCTGGGCAACATGCCATGAGTGGTGCTGGCCTGAGTTTGTAGCCCGGGTTTCTGGTTACCTGGTCAGGTAGTGCTGGGATTGCCACTGTGGTGGTACACTTCTGATGTTTTGGAAGCCCTTTCCTTTTAGGGCTCTTTTTTCTTCCATTCTCCTATTTCATTTCTTTAATATGTACCCAGGGGAGGTGGGATGGAACAATGCCATTCCAATTGCTTCCAGGAGATTCCTTTGCCCTACTTCATTTGGCTGGGCCCTCATGGTCAAGGTTCTAAGGAGAGTTATCCAGTAGTATCTTATCATGTACATCACTCTGCACCAGACATCATACCAGCGATGACTCTTTGGTGTCAGAAAGATTTGAACTACATTCTTTTAAGGGAGATGATGGTCACCCCCTACTCTCCTTGCCCACTGTGTTTGACAACCGAGAAAGCATTGCCTGTTCACAGCCTTTTTCCAGAAAAAAATGGCTCCTGGTGGTCCATTTTGTAGAAAGTGGCTATATTTTGTGCTAAATGACCTTGCCATTTTGTGCTAAGTAACTTATGCTGTGAGGGCATATTCAAGACCCTAGCATCTGTTACCATTTACATATTGATGCCTTTCATAAGTGTGCCTCTGGGCTAGTCTCTTCTGATGATCTGCAACTCTATGCATCCAACTTTCTGTCTTGTTTCTGTTGTCAGCTGCCAACTGTTCATCTTCCTGTGTGTGCCCCACAGCAGGCATTTGAAGTTCAACATAGTCAATCTGGAACTCATCATCTTTCTCCTTAAACTTGCTCTTTTTCTTTATATTTGCCCAGTTATCAGAGCAAATATTTGATCTCTTTTTCATTCTCATTCCTATAATCAATGAATTGCATTGATGCCACCTACTGAGGATCTCCCACCATTATCTGCTTCCTTTTTCTTTACATGTTCATTCTACTGCAGTTCCCACCCACTTGCCTTCTACTAACCATCTTCTGGATTGCCTACCTGGCATCCTTACTTCCACTCTTATTCTTCTCTCATAACAACCAGCCAGACTGATTTTCCTTAAGTGTGGATGTGATTATGTCACTTTTCTGCCTAATACCCATTAATGACATCCCTATGTGTTTATTGATTCTTAGTTTTGGCTATAGTCTACTTACCATTTCCCAATCATACTTTGTGCTCTGGTTCCACCAAACTTACTTCATGTAACTTTTTGCCATGGAAGCCAATACCATACTGTTTATGGACCTTTGTATATTCTATTCTTCCTGCATTAGGATAGCTTCTCCTCCCAACACACACACACACAGAGGCATGCACTTCATCAACACCTTCATTGTAGATGTCATTTTTGACCTACCAGGTCTGGTTTAGGCACTTTTCTTTAATGTGCTAAGTGCCTCATGTTTCATGTCCTTCTCAGGCTGTTGTTGTACTTATTACCCTAGAGTTTTCATGTTTACCCTCCACCCCCATGTCACATTGTAGGCTCTGTGAGGGCAAGAATCTTGTTTATTCTATTCAGTAATTTGGTTGTATCCTAAGAGCTTGGGCCAATGGTTAGCTCATAATAGGTGCTCAGTGAGTATTTGTTTAAATGACTTATTGAAATGCCATATTGCATAGGTTGGATTTATAGAAAGTAAAGTCCATTTAGTGATTTGGAATAGTTATGGTGCTCTGAATCTGACCTGATCAAACCTGTTTATTTTCTAATATGAATGTGTCTCGTGGCCTGCATGAGCTTGTCCTAGAGATATAACTGAGGGCGACGGGATATGCAGAAAGGACAACAGACAGAAGATAAAACATGCATAAAGCTGGGGCCAGGTAGGCTGTGTGCTCGGATGGAGACACACCAGCAACCTCCACCTCCAGTACGTTTATTATATACAGTAACAACACGAGGCAGAGAGGCATTTCTCAGGGGAGGGGGCGTGACGTTGTAATCCTCGGGAACAGGAGAAACCTGTGATAGCTTCTCTCTGAACATAAGTATCTTAGGAAGAACAGCTGTACTGCATCTTGTCCACCTCTGCACCTAAGGCTGTGCCAATCCAAGTATGCAATTACTGGGCATAACTATACTTGGTCCCTTCTGTGGTTTGGGGCTGTGCCTAACTCAAACACGCAGCTTATTCAATATACCTGTCGGCTCCCAATAAATGTGAGAGGCAAAAGATAAGACAGCTGGAAGCTATGGACTCTTATTACTGATGTGACGGTAAGATGCTCTGGTTCCCTGTGCAGCTGCTGAAACTGAACAATGACAAATGCATTCTAGTTCTTGGTGAGGCCTTTCCTTTCTTTTAACATTGGACATTCAGTCTCAGAATAACTCTTCGGCAGGTGAAAGAGTTTTGTGTATGTCCTTACTCTTTACCTATCCAAAATATGATATCATTGGAGCCTACTTACTTTTTCTATCCTCAGAGAGTCTGTCTAATACATTTACATGTATACTTGTTTCTTTTACCTTCACTTACATAATTTTTTACATATGCTAACACCTTTAATGACATCAAAACCTCAAATGCCTTCGTGTCTCTGTCTTCAGGTGTCTGCCATCAGTGCTTGACAATATACTAAGCTCCTTATATTATTCCAAACTTTTGTTTTTTTAAAAATAGTATTCTAGGCCTAGCCTTCTAACTTTTTCTCCCTCATTTAAGTTCTTCTCCCCTATTTATCCAGTTTGATAATCAGTGCTGCTCAACTCAATCGCTCTTCTTCCTCAGTTTGCCTTTTTCTGAATGAAGAATGTTCTTGACAGCCCTGTATGTGTGCAACTATACATGATGGTGCTGTGTCTGATAGAACAATACCAGCAGATACTGAACTTTCCTTTATTGAAAAGTGTATAAAAATTCACTTGCTTTGTGATGACTACACAAAACAGACACAAGGAATAGTCTCAGACTGATACATGGGCTCTTCCATCTCCCATACTTTCCTACTTGCTCCACCCATACACAATGAGGATTCTCCTAGCTACAAGGTGCTCACCTGTCACTCTTGCATGAATTTTATATTCTCTGAACATCTCTTGGCTGTTCTAGAAATGTAAGCCATGTGCCCGCCTGCTTGTCAGGTGCAGGTACATTCCACAATGTTTGTTGCAAAGGTAAATTCTCCAGGATACCTTTTCCTCAGGATCTGGGCCCCAGGCCTACCTGTGATCTATTTCTGAAAGCCAGTTTGATTTTTCTCTCTTGTATCTACAAAGCCAATTAAAAAGATGAAATTGTTGTGGGAGTTTGCTAGCTGAGATATGGGACTCTTGAGGCAATTAGCAGGAAGCAATGTTTTATTGTGCCAGCACAGACCCAGTGGACTCATGTCCAAAAGCTGAGCCCTGAGAACAAAGATTTCTCACCTTATATACCCTTGCAAGTAGGTTACAGAAGCAAAAAGCAAGGTCTAATCCATATATGGTTATATTTAATTTTATTGGCTACATTACCCTAGTGCTATGTGACTTTCCCCTCCCTGGTGCTACATGACCTTCCTCATGTTCATATTTCTCAGGTTTTATCTCTTTGCTATGCCATCCCTACCTCCCTGATACTCTCTCAGGACTCAGGCCTAGTTTGTTTTCTTCTGATTTTCCTCCCTGCTACATTATTTCCCCCTTTGATGCTTGGACCCACTTAGGGTCAAAGAGCATCATTTTAACTTAGGGGTTTGTATTTTTACAACATCATTACATATAAGGCCATTTGTCATCTTTTTCCAAATCTAATGGTCTTCCATGTTGGTTCCCCCCACAAACATAGCATGAAGTGACATTCATTGTCAGCCTATAGACTCAGCCAGTGAGACGAACAAGTTTTTAGCTTTGGCAGAGATGGAAAATTTACTCCTCATCTCCTTACAAAAGGAATGAAAAACTTGGTGTGAGGAACTCTCATGGATAACAGTTACTAATTTATCAGACTCTCAGGGTTAAAACCCTTTTTGTCTATTTTTATATTAATTACTTTTCCCCATGTTTAATCAGATGGCTTAAGTACAGTGAAATTTACAGGGTTACAGGTGTCATCAGTGTAGTTGGGGCAGCTTTACCCTTGGGAAGGAGGGCTGCATATTTAGCCCTCTGTTAAACCAGTAATTATGCATCCTGCTCAAAAGAGATAGAAGAGAGCAAATAAAAACCTTTCACCATAAGATCAACCAGCAGGGGCGGTTTCTGCCAAGCCTATGGTGAAACTAGGGTGAGAACTACAGCAGTAGATACAGACAAGGGTTGATAATACATTACAGTGAAATAACTGGGGCGAAAAACAACCCGTTTGTCCTGTTGGAGAATTGACTCCTCAAGCTTCTGCTGAGCTTAGACTAGTCAGCTTCCAGTGGTGACTAGCACAGGGCTGTTGTTCTGTTGTTCTTGGTCCCCTGTTGTTTCCCGGGAAGCAGAGTTCTTCTGAGGGAGGGCACTTATGTTTCAGAGGGTGATCCTGCAGGGTGAAGCTGGATCAGGGATGCACTCCAACCTCAGAGAAGCTGGCTTGACTCAACTGTGGTGGATTCAAGGAGCAATCACTGCTACTTTAACTATGGTAGAAGTAGACAAGATAATAACAAAAGGGCCCCTCCAATTGGGTTTTAATGGTTGGGCATTTTAGTTTTTTTTTTATCCAGACCGTATTTTTTTTTTTTTGAGTAGAATTACCTTGGCAACAATATACTGCTAGTATATATGTCCAAGAAAACTCGTTTAAAAAAGTTAAAACCACCTTCTTTAAGCATTAAAGGACATGTTTAGAGCCAGTAAAAGTAGTCTTTGTTTAAGTAGAAGACCCTGTCTAAAAATATGAGTTTGTGTCTAGAAGGGCTTTAATGCCAGATTGCCACACATGCATAAGAACCATTTCTTTAATCCTCTTGCCCTGGTTATTTTTGAGAATTCTGGCACCAGTGACTCCATTGGAACTTTGATGGCATTTTCCCCTTTGTCTCCAAATTGCTTGTCTCTGAGCAGCCTCTTTTGAAGATCTGTCTTCCATCCAAGTACTAACCAGGCCTGACCCTGCTTAGTTTTTAAGACCAGATGAGATTGGGCACATTCAAGGTGATATGGTCTTAGACTAAAGATCTTTCTTGATTGGTCATCATCAGGATTTGCTTTTTCCTGGGTTTTGTTTGGTTGGTTTTGGTCCCAAGTTGGGAGGGAATAGTGAGCAGATCAGGTGGGAGTCAGTGCCAACTACGCCCTTTTGGCCAAATTTAAGCAACAAGAAGGCTTAGAAGGAGTGGCTCTTAAGCAGCAGGCTTCTAGACAAGGACTATAAAACAAAATGTAACAAAAGCAGATGTCTAAAGGCTAACCTGGTTGACACATAAGTAGTTATTAGAGTCATTTTTTTAATGGACTTGATTATAAACATCCCAGAAGGATCAGAACTGTAATGACAAAAACTTAAGAATTATGGTTAACTAACAGAACAGTATATCAGTATCACTAACCTTTTGTTACTGTGTTTAACTAAATTTTGTATTTTAGAAGGCTTGATATATTTGAAAAACCATAAATATATTTAATATACAGGAACCAGCAACAGCATCACAGATCTATAGAGGTAATATATACATATTAGTTTAATTGTTGCTCTTGAAGTAAAACCTTAGATTTTTTTCTTCCTTTGAGGGGGAACAGTGTCAGTGACCCCAAATAGCCCAGTCACAGACACATATAGGTTACCAACTGTATTAGAATCTCCCAAGACAACAGTTGTTTAACCATGAGGTCATCTAGAAAGTTTTATATAAACTGTTAGAAAATAAGAGGTATGGAAGAGGCAGAGAGATGTCTCAAATACTAGAATAGGGTTTATTGTTTAGGAAGGAGCCATGTGGAGGGAGACCCCAGCAAGAGAGCTAGTGTGTATTGCTATATACAGGCTTGGGCTAGATATAGGGGGCAAGTGGAAAAGTACCAGGAAGGTCACTAAGGGATATTGTTGATGGGCAACCAAGAAAGATATGCTGTAGTTAGGTCACTGTCTGCCCAACTGTCCTTGGCATCTATCCAGGGAGATAAAGGTAAGCCATCTGCAAGGAAGAGGGGGTCTAGTCCTAACATGGCTGTCTTCATTGTTAACCCCAACCAACTCTTAAATGAACATGACTTAGTAGATAAAACCCCGACAAAAATAACCAGAGAATACAGGTAAATATTTATGGGGACTAAGTGTGGAGGTCAGAAACATCATTATGTTATGGCCAAGAATCATGGCTCAAATGTTGATAAAGGATCACATCCCAGATTGTTGATATTAACAAATGGCTCATGACATACAGCAGGATCCTACCAACTTGTAGTTAATGGAACCCCAAACCTAAAATAACAGACCCAATCTGAACATCTCAGGCCAAAAATTCCCTCCATTCAACATGTGGAAAGAGTAGGACTAACACCTTCACTCTGTAAACTTCATTAACCAAAGTTTTATCTAGTGACCCTTCCACAGGCCATCCTACAGGAAAAACAGGCCAATCTACTTTACAAAGGACCTTAAGCTTGTTAGGAGTTAACTCCATAGTCTCCATTAAATCCCCTTTTAAAGTTATTAATCATACACCCAATGGAGTGTTTTTACTCAGACTTCCACCTATCTCCTCATGTTACCAGACTGCCAGACAGACACAGAGTGGGAGGGAACTCCTCATTCACTTTGCAGCCTGCATCTCAGTTCACATTTTCATGTACTCTCATACAGCACCATACTTCCATACTGGTCCCTGAACCTGAGAGACATGGTTTCACCTCAAAAATGGTGGTTACTAGGATGTCCCATTGGGAGGTGATCAAGCTCCCCTTCTGCCTCTTGGGTCAGGCCTGAATTTGAACCTGGGTTCTTACCAGTCTGATGAGCAGTGCTCTCCTCCCCTCACTGGTTCCTGCACCTCACTGGGTTCCATTGTGCATCCGAGGCCCTCACCCCAACTTGCTGGGAGGATGAGTCCCCCTCTGGATGAAGCTGTCCATTGGTGCCTGGTGGAATCTCCTCCTGGCTGTCCAGAGGGATGTATCCCAGTAACAAGAGAGGTGATAACTCACCATCTCCACAATCCCAGATAACGAGCCCCCAAGAAATGTTGTGGGAGTTTGCTAGCTGAGATATGGGACTCTTGAGTCAATTAGCAGGAAGCAATGTTTTATTGTGCCAGCACAGACCCAGGGGACTCATGTCTAAAGGCTGAGCCCTGAGAACAAAGGGATCTCACCTTATATACTCTTGCAAGTAGGTTACAGAAGCAAAAAGCAAGGTCTAATCCATATATGATTATATTTAATTTTATTGGCTACTTTATCTCAGTGTTACTTGACTTTCCCTTCCCTGGTGCTATGTGACCTTCCTCATGTTCAGATTTCTCAGGTTTTATTTCTTTGCTATGTCATCCCTACCTCTCTGCTACTTTCTCAGGACTCAGGCCTATTCTGCTTTCTTTTGATCCTTCTCTCTGCTACAAAATATTTCAACCTACAAGCTAGAGGAAATATTTCAGGCTGGCAAGAGTTAGCCATGAGAAAGCTTGAGTTATTATTCTCTGGAAGCCCTTTATACAGAATATCATTACTGCATCCAATAAGACCTATGGTGGCCACTGCTGATGACTGAGGTAATTCCTAGAGATTTCTAGAAAGGAAAAGCAGAAAATATTGGCCAATGACAACCACAAGACAAATGATGATGTGTTTTCACACCAGAAGACCGTATAATTAACAGTGATATAGGTAAAAGCCTTGTCTGGTTGTCTGTCACACAGGTGGCCCTTGAGACACAATTGTTTTCTTCATCATTATTCTGTTTCACCCCCTCCCCTTCTAGTCAGGAGCAATGATATTGTTTCTGTTCCTAAAGAAGGCTGGTTGAATATGTACTCTCTATATTCATGCTGTAACTGTGGAAGGTGATATGTGGGTAGATTCCACAAAACTCTTTCATTACGTTACTAGAATGAAAACCCAACAGTGGTTCACATGGACCATTACAGACCAGGAGTGCTAATGGTAAAATTGGGTTTATTTTCTAGTGAATGAAACTGATCTCTGGATGGAGATTTTGGATTTATTTTTTTGTTTGGCCACCTAAAATCTCTCCATCCCCTTCCTAAAAGTATTGTGTTAAACCACTTTCTTCGTCCCCACTGGAAGTAGCCTTGTGGGGCTATAAGAAAGTGACACTGAATTTGTTAGACAAGAGATGGGATTTGACACAAGTGAGACCAATTTGATGTTCCCTGCCTAGAATATGAATGTTAAGTGAAGGGACAAAGATACTGCATATGGTTGGAATCTGTGCATCTCATTGGTAGACAAGTCTTGGTTTAAAAATATTTCCTGATTACTACTTAACCTCTGGAACAGCTTGATTCTGATCTTCCTAATGGTCTGGTGTTCTGGTTCTGTCATCAATTTCTAATAAGTATACTGGGCAGCCAGTTTCTGTTGCCTGCAATTGAAGAGTCTGTCAATCTGTCACAAAAACCTGCCCAAGAACTTTAGGCCTGACACACAGGCTGCACCCTCCAGTCTGGACCTAGCAAGAACAGGAAGGCCAAGAAATAGCTACATGCTGGATGTGGTGGCACACACTTGTAATCCCAGCACTTGAGGCAGGAGGATCATGAGTTTGAGGCCAACCTGGGCTACACAGTGAGGCCCTTCATCAAAAAAAAGTTAGAATCATTATATTTGTCTCACCTACTTCTTAAACTTGTTAAGAGAGCAAACTGATGTGATGTGTGGGAAAGGTCTGGTAAAGCAGAAAGTAACTGGAAACTGTCTAGCTTTGGCTCTGTCCAAGGTCCACTCACTGTGAACAAACTTCCTGGACCTTGGTCCTTAATTTCCTGATTTATAGAGAAGAGTTTGGACTTACAGTTTTGAAGTTTGCTTCTACTTCTAACTTTCTGTAATTCTATGAATGGAAAAATTTCACTTACTTTGTTTGGGGCAGCTGACGTCATTCAGCGAGTTTGACTGGATGTTTTTTTTCAGTACCTTGGTCTAAACTCTTGTCTCTTGGTAACAGTCTCTTGTCAGCAATGCACTAAAGCCACAGTTACTTTTTTTTTTGTTGGACATGGGTTTGAACTCAGAACTTCAAGTTTGCAAAGCAGGTGCTCAATCACTTGAGCCACACCTCCAGTTGATTTTTCTCTGGTTATTTTGGAGATAGGGTTTCATGAACTGTTTGCTGACTGGCCTCAAAGGAGATAGGGTTTCATGAAGTATTTGCCTACTGGCCTTGAGCCATGATCCTCCTGATCTTAGCTTCCCAAGTAACTAGGATTATAGGCATGAACCACTGGAGCCTGGTCACAGTTACATTTTTTAAGAAAGCAAATGCTTGTGTTCAACATCAAGTTTAACTTGTCTGATCAGCATGCTGTTAGTGCCCCAGAATCCTGCCATGATGTGTCATTCCCCATTCCTGTCTCAGGCCTTGTGCATACTATCCTTATCTGTTATGGTTTGGAAATGAAGTATTCACCCCAAAATTCACATACTAAAGGCTTAGTCTCCAGATGGTGGTCCTGTCTGGGGAGGTTCTGCAAACTTTAGGAGGTGGGGTCTAGCTGCAGGAAGTAGGTCACTGGAGAAGTATCCTTGGGTGCTGCATTTTATCCTGGGTCCCTCTCTGTCACTCTCCCTGCTTCCTCTCTGACATTAGATGACATGCCTCTGGTACACACTCCTGCTACCATGATGTTATGCCTTGCCACAGGCCCAGAATCAGTGGATCAAGGCCTGTGGACTGAAACTTCTGAGACCATGAGCTAGAATAAATCATTCCCTCTTTAGTTGTTTATGTCTGGCATTTTTGAAACAGAGATGCAAAGTCTATTTCACAGTCATTGACTAGTTGGTTAATTCCTCCTTCATGGTTTACTTTAAGTCACTTCATTGAAAAAGTCTACCATGATGCCCTAGATTTAGTTAAGCATTCTGTGCTCTTTTTTTTCAGCACTCGTCACATTCATAATCAAATATTTAGCTATTCAAGGAAGACTTCATGCAGTGGGCTAAATGTTTGTGTCATCCAAAGTTCATACATGGGAATTCTAACCCCTAAATTAGTGACATGAAGAGATGGGGCCTTTTGAAAATATTTAAATCATGGTAATGGAGATCTCATATATAGAACTAGTGCCCTGTAAAGGGGATCCCAGGGAACTCTTGCACACTCTTTCCACCATGTGAGAATTCAACAAGAAGAAAGCAGTCTGCAACCTGGAAGAGGATTGGTTTTATATTTTCTATAGCATATTGAGTAAAAGGTTTTCTGTTATTATTTAGAGAAGGTGGTTCCAGTTTCACAACTTCTTATTGGTACTATACATTTTTAGGATTATTGCAAAATGTGAGAAACTTTCAAGTTTCTAATATGAGCTTGCTATTTCATGTACTGCTAAAGGTTTGCATTCTATGAATGCTGAGATACATAAATCCTTCATAGCACATTTCCCAAGAAAAGAATGAAAAAATGGGTATTAGAACTTCATAGGGTTACATGATTGAGTATATTCTGATATAAGAGAATTCAGTCTCTTGCTTATATTTTCATAGGAATTTTGACTGGATGAATTTTCCTCAAACTAACTTTCAATTTCCTATAGGTTTTACTTCTAGCAGTGGGTACTTTAGGACCCATTATATTATAAAGGATGCCCTGCCCTGCATCTTTAGTCTCTGATGTTACAGGAGGCACATAGTGGCAGTCAGAGATCCTTCCTCAAAAGTATCCTTATGCTGGACCTATTAGCAATAACTAACTGTGTGTAGGATTGGCTATAAACCACATCACTACATTCCATTAAATTTAACCTAAATATATTTTTTATTTGACTTCTCTTAGCTGGATCCCCAAATAACTGCAACTACTCCAACACCACCCTAATGCAATCAGTTGATTAAGACTGCTATTTCTTTCCACTATAACATCTGCATGAAGAAGATGTGGAGAGGAAAGAAACAGCAGTCCTAATCAACCAACTGTAGTTAAAGTATTTCGCTTGTACAATTTTCACAAAAACACCTGATCATGTGACATTGTTAGGGCACCTCCAACAGATTTGGAAGGACCAAGGGAGGGTATAAAAATTCAGATTTTTTTTTTTTAGTTTTGTAAATTTTTCAGTATTTGGTTTAAATCTTTTTTAAGACTTTTTCATTCATTTATTCACATGTGCATACATTGTTTGGGCTATTCCTCCCCTGTGTCCCCACCCCCTCTCTCACCTCCCCCATGCCCCTCGCTTCCAGGCAGAAGCCCTTATCTCTAATTTTGTTGAAGAGAAGACATAAGCAATAATAAAAAAGACAAAGTGTTTTTGTGAGTTGAGATAAGGATAGAATACAGAGAGATTCCTAGCATTGCTTCCATGTACAAATGTGTTATGATCCAAGTTGATTCATCTCTACTTGACCTATTGACTAGTTCCTGATCCCCTTCCCATTTTGACCTCTGTCACTTCAAGGTTTCTGTATTAGTTCCTCTGCAGTGGGGACATCAAACACTTCCATGTTTTGGGTTTCCTACCTATCCCTATACCTCTTGTGTATGCTCTCCCCTTGTCATGTGACCCAAGTCCAACAACATTGCTGTATTTGCCCTAGATCTAAAGTCCACATATGAGGGAGCACATATGTATTTGGTCTTCTGAGCCTGGCTAACCTCGCTCAGGATGATGTTCTCCAGTTCCATCCATTTACTTGCAAATGGAAAGATTTCATTCTTCTTCATGACTGAGTAAAATTCCATTGTATATAAATACATTTTCTTGATCCATTTGTCAGTAGAGGGGCATTATGGCTATTTCCATAACTTGGCTATTGTGAATAGTGCTGCAATAAACATGGGTGTGCAGGTACCTTTGGAGTAACCTGTGTCACATTCCTTTGAGTATATCCCCAGGAGTGAGATTGCTAGATCATATGGCAGATCTATGTTTAGGTTTTTAAGAAGCCTCCAAATTTTTTTTCCAGAGTGGTTGCACTAGCTTGCATTCCCACCAGCAGTGTATGAGGGTTCCTTTTTCTACACATCCTTGCCAACACCTGTTGGTGGTGGTGTTTTGATGATGGCTATTTTAACAGGGGTGAGGTGGACTGTTAGTGTGGTTTTGATTTGCATTTCCTTTATGGCTAGAGATGGTAAGCATTTTTTTATGTGTTTTTTGGCCATTTGAATTTCTTCTTTTGAGAAAGTTCTGTTTAGTTTAGTTACCCATTTCTTTATTGGTTCATTGATTTTGGGAGAGTTTAGATCTTTAAGTTCCCTGTATATTCTAGTTATCAGTCCTTTGATGTACAGCTGGCAAATATTTTCACCCACTCTGGGTGTGGTCTTTTCAGTTTAGAAACCATTTCTTTTGTTGTACAGAAGCTTTTTAATTTTATGAAGTCCCATTTGTCCATTCTTTCTCTTAGTTGCTGGGCTGCTGGAGTTCTATTGAGGAAGTCCTTGCCTACACCTATTACTTCCAGAGTATTCCCTGCTCTTTCTTGTACTAACTTCAGGTCTGATATAAAGGTCCTTGATCCATTTTGAGTTGATACTAGTACAGGGTGATAAACATGGATAATCATGTTTTTTTGCAGGTGGATAACCACTTTTCCCAGCAACATTTGTTGAAGAGGCTGTTTTTTTTCCATCATATATTTTTGGTGACTTTGTGAAAAATAAGGTGAACATAGCTCTGTGGATTCATATCCGGGTTCTCTATTCTGTTCCACTGGTCTTCATGTCTGTTTTTGTTGCTATGGTCTATAGTATAGTTTGAAGCCAGGTATTGTGATACCTCCAGCTTGCTCTTTTTGCTGAGTATTGCCTTGGCTGTTTGCGGTCTCTTGTGTTTCCAAATGAACTTTAGGGTAGATTTTTTATGTCTGTGATGAATGTCATTGGGATTTTTATGTGAATTGTATTAAAAATGTAGATTGCTTTTGGTAGTATAGCCATTTTTACTGTGTTGGTTCTACCAATCCATGAGCACGGGAGATCTTCCCACCTTCTATAGTCTTCCTTGATCTCTTTCTTCAGGGGTTTGTAGTTCTCCTTGTAGAGGTCATTCACATCCTTTGTTAAGTTTATTCCTAGATATTTGGATTTTTTTGAGACTATTATAAATGGAGTTGCTTCCATATATTCAAACTCAGTTTGTTCATTATTGGTTTATAGAAAAGCTAATCATTTTTGTAAGTTGATTTTGTATCCTGCCACCTTGCTGTAGCAGTTTATGGTGTCTAGAAGTTTTTTTGGTAGATTTTTTTGGGTCCTTAAAGTATAGGATCATATTGTCTGCAAATAAGGATATTTTGACAGTTTCTTTACCTATTTGTATTCCCTTTATTTTTTCTTCTTCCTTAATTGCTCTGGCTAGGAATTATAGTACTATGTTAAATAGGAGTGAGGATAGTGGGCACCCTTGTCTCATTTCTGATTTTAGAGGAAATGGTTTCAGTTTTTCACCATTAAGTATGATATTGGCTGTAGGTTTGTCATATATAGCCTATACAATGTTGAGGTACATTCCTTCTATTCCTAGTTTTCTTAGAGCTTTTATTGTGAAGGGGTGTTGGATCTTGTTGAAGGCTTTCTCTGCATCTATTAAGATGATCAAATGTTTTTTTGTCTTTGCTTTTATTAATGTGCTGTATTACATTTATTGATTTGCATATGTTGAACCACCTCTGCATCCTTGGGAATGAAGCCGACTTGTTTGTGGTGAATGATCTTTCTGATATGTTGTTGGAATTCAGTTTGCCATTATTTTATTCAGGATTTTTGCATCGATGTTCATTAAGGTAATTGGCCTATCATTCTCCTTTTTAAGGTGTCTTTATCTGGCATTGGGATGAGAGTAATACTGGCTTCATAAAATGAGTTAGGCAGTGTTCCTTCCTTTTCTATTTCATGGAACAGTTTAAGGAGTGTTGGAATTAGTTCTTCTTTAAAGGTCTGATAGAATTCAGCAGAGAATCCATCAGGTCCTGGACTTTTCTTTTTTGGGAGACTTTTATTGGTCCATCTATTTTGAATGATAGTTTTGCTGGGTAGAGTATCCTAGGGTTGAAGTTATTTTCAGTGCCCGGAAAACCTCACTCCATGCTCTTTTTGCTTTTAAGGTTTCTGTTGAGAAATCTGCTTTGATTTTGATGGGTTCATCTTTGTATATATTATTTGTTTTTTCTCTCTTACAGCCTTCAATATTATTTCTCTATTCTCTGTGCTTGTTGTTTTAATGATAATATGTTGTCGGGAAGTTCTATTTTGGTCAAGTCTGTTTGGTGTCCTGGAGGCTTCCTGTACCTAAATGGGTGATTTTCTCTAGATTTGGGAAAATTTCTTATTATTTTTTGAATATATTATGAATTCCTTTTGCTTGAACCTCTTGTCCTTCTTCAATGCCCACGATTCTCAGGTTTGGTCTTTTGGTGGTGTCAGTGAGTTCTTGCATATTCCTTTCACAGGTCTTGAGTTGTTTGACTAATTAGTCTTCAGTTTTTCCTTGAATTTGCATTTTATCTTCAAATTCTGATTTTCTGTCTTCTGCTTGTTCTAGTCTGCTGGAGTGGCCTTCCATTGTGTTTTGTGTTTGTTTCATTCTTTTTTCTGAGGTTTTCCATGTCATGGGTCACTTCCTCTTTAACATTGTCTATTTTCATCTTTAATTCATTTATCTCCTTATTTATGGTGTTCTCTGTTTCACTTTGGTATTTATTTAGGGCTTGTATGATTTCATTTATTTGTTTCTGTGTCTTCTCATGTTCTTTATTTTTGGTGTCTTGAAATTTCTCAAGTGCCTCTTGTACATTTTGGTTCACCATGTCTAGTATCATCTCCATGAAATTCTCAGTGATTACATGTAGGATATCTTCTTTAAGAGTGTTCTTGTGGACATCATTGGGTTCCTTGGGATCATTATCTTCATTTTATTGGAGTCTGGAACTGGGTATCCATTTTCTTCATTTCCCTCTGAATCCTGTATGAAATTATTTTTTTGGGGGGAATGGTTTCCATCCCTTTTTCTTCTTCCCATTGTTCCTTTTGATATTGTATAACCATTCTTGATAGGCTAGTTGGTGGTTTCAGTCACTTTTATTTCCCTTGGTTAAATTTTGTTTTGTGGCTGTATTGGGTTTTTAGCTAATTGTGTGTGTGCTATTTCTGTCCCTGGTTTCAGTGTCATTTAGTATTAACTAGTTCACAGTGATAAAACAAACAAACAAAAAACCAAAGAAAAACAAAACAAAGCAAACAAAAACCCAAAGAAATCAATGGGGAGATATAAACAAACAATCAAGAAACAAACAAAAACTCCAGGTTCAGGATCAATAGAATTTCAGTCTTAGTTTAAGTTCTGGTGGTACTCCTCTAGTATCTAGTCCTTGTGTTGGTATTTAAGCAGAAGCTCTGTCTTAGTCTTGCCAGGTGGTTGGCCTGTGGGTAGTGTTTTTCTTTTTCTTTCTTCTGTCTTTCAGCAGATGCTGCTTGGTCAGCTTCTCCCACAGTGAGGTATGGCAGCTCTGCAGTCTACTAGTTGTCCTGCTTTGGAGTAGGCTTATCTCTGTGCTTGCTTACTAGAGGCTTGTGTCTTTGCCTCACTCCTTTTCCCAGGGGCAAGGGCAAGATCAGTGATCCATCAGCCTGCTGCCACTGTCAGTGTGTTGTGATGGTTCATTTTGTTCCCCAACACTGCAGAGCCGTTTGACTGTGGGTGCCCAAGGACTGAGTCCTGTAGTCTGCTGCCTTCACTCTTTTCCTACTTCAGGCAGCGGCTTATCACTCATCTGCTGTCAGCCCTCCTACCATTTGTTTACTGATGGTTCATATGAGTTTGGCTCCTTGCCCCTCCTCCCTTCTCTTGTGCACTTTCAGCAGCCCCTGCCCCCTCTGCTATGCACTAATTTTCAGTGCCCTTGTTTATTATTCAGTTTTTTTTGTAGGGGAGATCAGTCTGTTCGGGGCGGGGGGGGGGCGGGGGCGGGGTTGTTCTGGTTTATCCCAGGGGTCACTGAAGGATACAATGTGATGGTTGGTGCTCACCTGTGTGGTCTGCTGAAGGTCTCCCAAGCACATTTAGAGCTTGCAGCCAGTGGTGGTGGTGGCAGCAGTGGCATGAGGGTGGCAGCCCATCTGTTCTCTCAGTGTATTGTGGCATGGAGAAGCCTTCCATGGGCAAGGGATTCAGGGTGCCAAAGTTTCTATTCTCCCTGGTGCTCTGCCTCTGCCAAGTGTGGCTACAGTGTCTCAGCAAGATCCCTGATTCACAGAGCTCAAGAATTCACCTACAGGGGAATAAGTACTTTTCTACAGAGTTGAAGGGCTTTATTTTAATGTTGCAATCACTTGTTTTTAAACTTAAAATTTGAATACATTTTCCCAATTACATTCCTCTCATTTCTGGCTGTGATTTGCAAAGATTTGTGTTTTTGATGGAAGATTTGTCAGAAGTAATTAAAGAAGCACATCCTGTTAGAGCCCCTAAAAAGATTAGCACATTATATAACTTTTAGCTTGATAATATTTACAATGTAAACACATGTATTTGCATATGCAGATTTAATACCTTTTTTTATTTACTTGGTCTGGGAGACCATGATGTTGGTGGATAATAATTCCATTATGTTGTTGAGAGAGATGAGACATTTTGATTGTAGTTGGCTAGAATCAAACTCTTTTATTACAGCTTTTAGGTCTTATTTCTCAGTGTTTCACATTGCTTTTATACTTAGATTCATACTTAATTATATAAGATTGAAGGAAAAAGGAAAGAAAGACTTATGTGAAAATTTGTAACTTAAGTATTAAGCTATTGGCACAGACCTTTGATGGCATATTAGGACAGAGATGCCCAAATGAATAAATACAGGAATTTATAATTCTAATACAGTTGTAGAACTAATACTGTTGCCTCCAAGGGCTAGAAGATTGTTTTTAAGAATAGGGTAAATGTCTATGGATGAGTATTGAAGTAGCTAGTTTACTTTATAAAAATTCTTAATTAAATGGAATGTACCTTGTGAAGAGATAGCTTCTAATAGACAAAGGTCTAATTAATTGTATTAATATATGTATAAAGAGCTTTTACCAATAAATAAAGCAGGCATCAATGCTCCATTTTAAAATACAAAAGGGGAAATATAGTGGTTGATAAGTACATAAACATTCAATATTATTATTAGGCAACAAATGAAGATGAAAACAAAGCAAGAAGTAACTTGCTTATTAGATTTGAAGAGATCAAACAGATTGATAACATACCCCATTAGTGAAAGGATGGAAATCAAACACTTATTCACACAGCAGGATGTGAGCCATCCCTGCATGCTGGAATCTTAGGGCAATATAATGTATTTATAAAAACAAAATGTTTCAAAGGGTAAGAATGATAATTGTTCCTGAGTTGTTAAGTGAGAGAAATAAAACAAAGCAAAATCTTTCAAAATAGAATATTGATAGTTTGTTTTAGCAATACTGCTTCTAGATTAATATAAAGACGTAATAGAACAAGTCCAAGAATATTAATAGTGGTTTTAGAAACAGCTGAAAATTCATTGAATGCATTAGCTAAATATACCATAGAACATAATACAATTCAATATTATGTAGCCCTAAAGAGACTGATATTGTCCTGCTGGGAGCTGATTCCTCAGGAGCCTCAGAGTTCTGCTTATCTTCAGAGCAGGGGTGCTGACTACCTTAGTTTCAGACTCTCTTTACAGGGAAGTTTGCATAGTGAATTACCTGGAAAAGAGATAGTCTTCCTCCTGGACACAGAATAGGTATGTTTACCACCCATTGTAAGAAATTCAGATTCTATAATCTTGTGTTCTTTTCCCTTAAAAACCCAGGGAGACTATGCAGGTATTATTATTTGGCCATCTTTGTGTTAAATCTGTAGATTGCTTTTGGTAATAGAACTATTTTCACAATATTGATTCTGCTGATGCATGAATATGGCAGGTCTTTCCATTTTCTAGTGTCATCTTCAATTCTTTCTTCAAGGTTTTATAGTTTGCATTATAGAGGTATTTTACTGCTTTGTTTGGTTTATTTCTAGGTATCTTATTTTTTTGGGGGGGTATTCTGAATGAGATTGTTTTTCTCATTTCTTTCTTATCCTGTTCATTGTTCATATATAAAGAAGCTACTTTTTTTGTATGTTAATTATATCCTGTTACTTTGCCAAAAGGGTTTATCAGCTCCAGGATTTTTTGGCTTTTTTTGTAGAGTCTTTAGGGTCTTTAAGAATAGGATTTTATCATCAAAAAATAGGGATAATTTGATTTCTTTCTTTCCTATTTGCATCCATTTTATTTTTTCTCTTGCCTTATTGCTCTGGCTAGGAGTTCAAGTACTATGCTGAATGAGAGTGGGGAGAGTGGATACTTCTGTCTCATTCCTGACTTTAGAGGAAATGGTTTCAGTTTTTCCCATTTAGTATGATGTTGGCTATAGGTTTTTGATACATAGCATTATCTTTAATTCAACTCCCCAGTCTATGTCTTTTGATTGGAAAATGGAGACAATTAACATTCAGTGTTCTAACTGAAAGATATGTAGTCTTTCCTCTCATGTTATTTTGTGATATTTAATTCTTTCTTAATCTTCATTTGCTTATCTACTCATCTAGTAGGTATTATCCTGGTTGTGCTTATTTTCTTCTTCTGGGTATAGGATTCCTTTAAATATCTGTAGTGCTGGTTCAGTGGTCATGAATTGCTTTAGTTTTTGTTTGCAGTGAAAGGTTTTTATTTCTCCTTCAATTATGATGGGTAGCTTTGTTGAATACACTAATCTAGGTTGACAGTTCTTATTGTTTTTCAGGAATTGGCATGTATCATTCCAACTATTGGTCATTTGTACTTCTGTTTTTTAGGAGTATGTGTTCAGATCATTTGCCCATTTTTGATTGAATTACTTGTTCTTTTGATGCTAAGTTTTTTTTCATTCTTTTATACATTCTAATTATTAAACTTCTGTTAGATGGAAAGTTTTTTCTCTCACTGTCAGTTGTCTCTTCACTCTGTTGATTTTTCCCTTGTTGTGCAGAGTTTTAAATTTTGATGTAATCCCATTTGTCAGTTTGTGCTTTTGGTTCTTAGGCTATTGGAGTCTTATTCAGGAAATCACTGACTCCAATATTTTGAAGAGTTTCCCCTATGTTTTCTTTTAGTAGTTGGAAATTTGATTGATTCATTTTGAGTGATTTTTGTATGGGGGTAAACATAGAAATCTCATTTTAGTCTTCTATATATGGCTAGTTTTCATACCAACATTTTTTGAAGAGGCTGACTTTTCTCCAATATACATTATTGGTTCCTTTGTTTGAGAATCAGATGGCTGTAGCTATGTGGGTTTATTTCTGGGTCTTTCATTCTATTTTGTTGTTCTATGCATCTGTTTTTATGTCAGTATTATGTCCTTTTTGTTACTGTAGCTCCATGGTATAATTTGAAGTCAGATACCTTAGCATTTCTCTTTTTGCTCAGGATTGATTTGAATATTTGAGGTCTTTTGTGATTCTGTATAAATTTTAGAATTTATTCTGTATTTATGAAGAATGTCATTGGAATTTTTATGGGGATTGCATTGAATATGAAGGTGTCTCAGTAATATGGCCATTTTAATAACATTAATTCATAAACATTGGAGCTCTTTCAGTTTTCTCATATATTCTACTATTTCTTTCTTCAATGCTTTATAGTTTTCATTATAGAGGTCCTTAACAGCTTTGGTTAAGTTTATGCCTAGATTTTTTATTTTTTAATGAAGGATATTGTGAATGGGATTGTTTTCTTTACTTTTTTTTTCAATGAGTTCATTGTTGGTATATAGAAAGTCTACTCATTTTTATATGTTGATTTTTGTATCCTGCTACTTTGCTGAAAGTGTTTATCAGATCTAAGAGGTTTTGTTGGTGGAGAGTGTAGGAATTTCTAAGTATAGAATCATATCATCTGTGGAGGCAATTTAACTCTGTCTTTTCTTATTTGCATTCCTTTTACTTTTCTTCCCCATTTGCTCTTGCTAAAATTTCAAGCACTATATTGAATAAATCACTAACAGTAATTTAAGCTCTTTATTACTTAAACTTATCAAAAGCTCAAACTTTTATCAAATGCTGAGAAAATATCTTATTAGGATAGCTAAACTTTTTAATGTCTACCTGTGATTCCAGTGGTAATGGTTAGTTTTATACTTACTTTACTGGGTCAAGGGCTGTCAAATATCATAAATAATGATAAGCATTATTTCTGTGTGTGTCTGTGATGATGTTTCAAGAAGAGATTAGCATTTGAACCAGTAGACCAAATAAAGAAGATCACCTTTACCAATGTGGGTAGACATAATCCAATTTGTTAAGAGCTGGAATAGAACAAAAATGTGGAAAAAGGGTGATTTCATGTCTGAGGTAGGGCATCCATCTTCTCTTACACTCAGATATCAGTGCTCCTGGTTCTCAGGTCTTCAGATTCATATTGATTATATCATTGGTTCTCCAACATGTAGACAGAGCATTGTGGGATTCTTGAACTTCAAATTCTGTGAACAATTCCCACAATCTATGTTTCTCTTTCTGATACACATATATACATGTGTGCACATTCTATTTCTCTGGAGGACTGTGATTACTATATGGTTGTGGGGGGGCAATTTGTAATTTATTTAACCAAATTCCTATTGATACTTCCATTTTTTCCTCTTTTTTTGGTAGTACAGGGGATTGAATTCAGGGTTTCACATTTGCTAGATAAGCACTCTACCATTTTAGGCACATATCCCAGTCCTTTTAGTTTGTTTTTCAGATAGGGTCTCATGCTTTTTCCCAGACTAACATTGGTCCATGAGCCCTTCCACCTCCTGAATAGCTGGAATTACAGACATGTACCACCACACCTGGCTTGTTTTGGATTGAACACTTTTTTTGGTGATACTGTGGTTTTAAGTGTGCTTGTTAAACAGGTTTTCTACCACTTTAACCATGCCCTGGGTTGATCCCTGGCTTGTTTTTGAGATAGGGTCTTGTTAACATTTTTCTGGGCTTGCCTGAAATTGTGATCTTCCTATTTCTGCCTCCTTAGTAACTGGGATTATAGACATGTTCACCATTCCCAGCTCCTACTTCCAATTTTTGACAGTACAAACAATTCTATGATAAATCTTCTTGGCCTCATACATTACTGGATTAAAAGGACATAAGTAGAAACTAAACAAAAACTTTTGCTGAAGTGTTGTGACCATGGTAGTTGAATGGTGTTCAGAGGCTTTTTTCACGGTATTAGGCCAAAAATAGTTTTTAAAAACAAAACAAATGGATGTTAAAAGTACATGCAGCATGGTCTCAGTTCATATATATGTATAAGAAATCATGTGGCAGGAAGTCACTGAAATGTTAGCAGTGGTTAATTCTGGATTATGACTTTTATTCTTCTTTATAATCTTTCATATGTTCTGATTAATTTTTACACTGAGCATACATTACTTTTGTAATCAGGTGGGTAATAAAACTATTAAAATTAAGAGGCAAGAGACAATCAATACAAAGGTGAAAAAAATGGGATATAGACAAAGCAAGACATCCAAAGATATGGATTAAAGGTTTCTTGCAAAAGAAGCAAAGGAACAGATTTTGATTAGAATTGTTCAATGTAGACTTAGCATTCCTTGAGTTCTGGGGAAGAAACACTTCCCAATAAAACAGATGTGGGGATTAGCATAAAACATATTTTTATTTATTTTTTATTCATTCTCCACATTTATACCTTTCTCTCCTATATTTATTAATCATTGTATTTCTTGAATAATTATTCTGTGCCTAGTTTACTTTAAATGCTATAGCAGGTGCAGTATTGGGGATAGGAATGTTAGGCTTACAGTGATTTTTTTTTAATTAGAAACTTCTCTATTGTGGTTGGTTGAAGCTTTTTCTTCTGTTTTAGGATTCTTTTGATCACTTTGTTCCTCATTAGGCTATTTTCTAGAAGTGCATGGATTTGTGAAAGATGCAGATGTAAAATGAAGAGTCATCAATTTAGCCACATATTGATTAAAGGAGTCTTAACAGAGAAATAATACCAGTTCCCTGATGGTTTGGCTGTTAATTTTTAGAAGCAATGCATATGTTTGCATTAGATGACTTATTGATTAACAGACAGCTAATAGTTTAACTGGAAATTTCCCCTTAGCTTGTAGTTTTTATAGAAATGCCAAAGCAGCAGATGCAGCCAGGAACATGCACATTTTCTGGTTAATAAGCATGGGATTTAGACCCTCACAATTAGCCTCCATCATAGAGAGCTATTTCCGGGTTTTCAGGGGTACCATTTTGTTTCTCAGTTGTTCTGCAGTCTTTGGCCTTGGCAATGTTAAGTGATTCCCTCTGACTTCTGCCATAACATTTCTGACATGATACTCTGGAAACAATATGTATTTTCAGCCTAGAGAAATTATTGGTAGGTCAGGAAGCATTTTAACTTATTTAGGGGAAGACTTTCAGTTCATGCTGGGGGAAGGGAGTTAATTTGTTAAGTTTATGGTGAGACTTTAAATGTTAACATTAAGCTTGACAGAGTAGTTGATGACATTTGGTCATGTTTTGGCTTCCTAAAAGTCTTTGGCTAATTTAAAAATAAATCATTACAGACAGATCATTAAATTTTATGAACTATGAATGTGCTTAATAGCCCAGTTTAATAAATTGCTCTATGTTTCTCCATGGGCCATTGCTTTTACCTGAGGCTATGCTTATATTTCAAATACCACTGACCATCTAAAAGGTGATTATTTCACTCAGATGATAGCATGACTGGTGCCTCTTCATAGCATTTGATGATGTTTGACCTTATGGTAAGGTGAGGCTAAAAGCTTTGGTAATATTACTGAGAATATTTGTTAATTCTAACAAAAACTTTTGGTTATGGTCAGTATGTGTTGACTTCTGACTGCATAAAGGCTATGGTCTATGAAAATGATGCTTTAAAAGGTAAAAAGTGACTCTAGTTTTCTCTAAAAGAAAAAATTCCTGGCCCCCCAGTGTTTTATATTCTTATGCACAAGGTGACTGTATTAGTCTGTTTTCCTTTGCTGCAACACAATACTGGAGGCTGGGTAATATATGAAGAAAAGAAGTTTATTTAACTTACAATTTGGAGGCTGAAAGTCCAAGAATTAGCAACCCTATTAATTTGTCTTCTGGTGAGGTCCTACCAGTGGCTGGTAGGTTAATGGGAGTATATGCAAAAGTGATCACATGGTGACATAGGACCCAGTGAGTGATTCAGGGGCCAGATTGGATCACTTTTACACTCACTCTTGCAGGAACTAATTTGGGTCCCATGAAAACTGTGTTAATCCTTTCCAAGGGCAGTGCTTCCAGTGACTTCCCACTGGGTTCCACAGTGGGTAATAAGCTTCTAACACATGAACCCTTGGGGAACACAACCATATCCAAACTATAACAGTAACTTAAATAAGGGAATTCCACATATATATGAAAATTAATAGCTGTTGTTTTCATTGATGTTTACACATGTTGGATAATTGCTTAGAATATTGTCAGATCTGTGGGTATAAGTTTAGGCTATGTAAACATCAGATAATTTTACAAAGAACCTTAATATGGTTTTTCTATTCATTGGAGCCTTCATAGATGAAGAAGCTGCAGGACCTAGGTATCTGATATTGTTGAAGAAGCAGGCCATTTTTTTCTTTTTCATGTTACTTCTCCTTTGCTTAAAAAAATGCACTTCACTTACAGATCCTTTCAGTGTGGCCAAGCGTGGTGGCACATGCCTGCAATCCCAGTACTTGGAGGCAGAAGCAGGGATTTGAGCTTAGGTTGTCTTGAATACCACAGTTTTGTACTATTTGTCTACTTAGTGAGTGATGGTACCACTTTGCAAGCTGTGATTTCTGTTCAAATTGTCAGTTACTATCTTCTGGTCATTATTCAGTCTCACCTGAAGAAGAGACCATTGGCTCTGGGACATGACCAATGCATGCACGAAGGTCCAGAGCCTGCCGATCAAGGTTGCTCAGAGGACGCTGTCTGTGGTTTTTAGGTCCCCATGTTTCTCTGACTCCAGGGTGAGCTGTGGAATCTTGTGGCACAGCAGCACCCAAGACTCTGGAGCTCATGTACTTTGTACTCACAAAGACAAGACAAACACAGGATCATTATTAGGGTTTGAAGCAAGACCATAAGTTCCATAATGTGTCTGGATGTCCCTTTAATTTGCATATGTACCGTTTGACATTGCTAGTGTCTGAATTAGGCCTCCACTTTATGGTTTGTTAGGGGTGAAGCCACTGAGATTACCATGATCAAAAATGGAGATGTCTACTATTAACTTAAACTTTGAACCAGCAGGTACAAAACTCTTCAAAGCAGTGCATTGATGTCAGTGGTTTCTGCTTTTGGAGAGGTTTCATCTCAAAGATGTTGCCCAGAAGTCATCTACCTTTCATGGGGCTGAAAATTTGTGGTCAGGAAGTCCTGTCAATCATCACACAGGCCAACATCAGTGGGATCTGCTGATTACCTCCCAGCATTGCTGCATTGCCAATAGTTCAAGGTACTTAGTACTCTCCTCTACTCCTCTATTGAGTCTTTCTTCTAGAAGATTCTCTTTTTTTGGCAAGGGGTTTTAGGAAAAAGCAGAAATTCTTTTGCATGATATGATTAAGTCATTCTGACTAATTGATTTTAGTAACTGGCAATATTAAGGAGGAATGGAATTCTACATTGATTAATAATATGAAAAATGTTTTGAATTCTTAAAAATATTTTTATTAGTATATATTAGTTGTATATGGGGTTTCATTGTGACATTTCCACATATGCTTGCAATGTACTTTGATTAGGTTCACCCTACCATCATTCTCTTTCATCCCTCTCCCTCTAATATGAACTTTTTAAAAAATAAGGACTTAGAGACGGGTTTTCCTAGAATTAGAACATGTTATGAACTGTGATTATCTTGACAAATTTCTGAGCTTCTAATTTATACTATGAATGTTACTAATTTATAAGTGTGATTTAAATTTGTACAGTGCTATGGCTTGAGTGTGTCACCCAACACTTCATGTGTTGAAATTTAAACCCAATTGTGAGGTATTAAGAAGGTAGAAACTCTATCATGGTGCTTAGAGGTGGTGCCTACAGAAAGGAATTAGATTTAGATAGTGCTGTTAGGATGGAGCCCCCAGGATTAAATCCTGGTGGCTTCATAGGAAGAGGGTCAGAAGTGAGACAGACACATGCACAAATGCACACACTCTCTCTCTTGCAATGTGGTACCCTGCACTATGCCAGGAAGAAAGATTACCAGATGCAGCCCCTTGATGCTGCACCTCCAGAACAATAAGCCACAATAAGAGTCCCTTCTTTATAAGGTAGCCTGTCTCAGGTATTTTGTTATACCAGTGAAAAAATGTACTACTACATATACAGTTATTATATCAGTCTGTTAAGTGAGGATACATATGGTTATTTCTGAAAGGTGCATGATTATTGGAGTATATTAATGTTAACTCATTTTACATGCACAGAAAGCTAACAAAATAAAATTTCTTTTATGAAAAAAAGTTTCTTGAGACAACCATGCCTCTATGCAGAAGATTCTGCATAAAGACTGCATGGACTTAGAAGAAGAACCTAACTTTTTATTGAAATGGTTTCTTTACATCTCTTAGTTGGTAATGTATCCCACTAGATACCATCCCAAGCTTCACATGCTTCATTCCCACTCAAAGTTACAAATATACATGCAGCCTACTTTAAAAAATTTAAAATGTGAGTATGTTTAAAGTATCTTTTTTTTTGGCAATATTGGGGTTTGAACTCAGGTATGCTACCACTTGATTCACTCCCTCAGCCTTTTCTACTCTAGTTATTTTTCAAATAGGGTCTTGAATTTTTTTGTCAGGGTCATGGTGAACTGTGATTGTACTATTATGTTTTCCATGTAGCTAATAGATAGGCCTACTCTTGGTTAATATTTGTTGATTAAAACATACTACCATACACTCACATGTTGCTGATATTTTTGACCAGAGATCCCATTTCTTGATCCTAACAATTCTACACTTGATCTTAGCCAAAAGGCTGAGAAGTGATTGATCCTAATGGTTTTCAAAGCTGAGTTTTAGTTCTGTTGTTTTCTTCTTTATTTGCTATCCAAATCCCAAAGTTTGTTATTTGCTGCCCAAGTGACAGTTTTAGCAGAATGTGAAGTTTTGTTCCTATAATAGCATTGGACCATTCAGAAGTGACTTTTGTTTCATCTTGACATTTATTTGACAATGGGAGACCATTTTTGGACTTCAGGCTCACATCTGTCTGAGTTATCTCCTAATTAACTTGACATATGCTTTCATAAGCATAATTTTCTCGGTACCATTGGTCTCCCAACTTTTAAATTGTGCCTCCCATTAGCAAAATTATTTGGAACAGTTTCTATGAAGAATGTGTGTATATTCTTTTTTCCTTCAAATTGTATGCATACAGTACAGTATTGTTATTGTAGATAGGACATATTAAGAAAGTCTAACTTCTGATGTTTATATAAAAATATAAGCAGAAATTCTATTACTTTAAAACATATTCTCTAGTGTATTTAACTCCACTTTAGAAACTGTAGTCCTGTATTTATGGTTTTGAATAGTCTTCATGCTATAATATTTCTGAGGGCTCCATCTGGCTTCTGCCATTTTCTGTAGTGACTCTCAGCTGGGGAGACTCTGAGGGCAGATGCCTGAGAACTGTGGTTTGAAAAAGCATGCCGGTGATGCTGATCCCATCTCAAAGCTACTTGCTGTGAACACGGTGACAGGTGGTAACAATATGGCCTTAAAATACTTTACCCAGGTAACAAAATGGAAGAATTTGCATTTCTTTAATGAAGATTGTACTTGTGATAATAAGACAAGGAAGTAGAATAGTAGAGGTAGAATTTGGTAAGGGAGGAAATCAAAAAGTTCCTAGAATCCAATGAAAATGCAACCTACCAGAATCTGTGAGACACAGAAAAGCCCATGCTAAGGGGAAAGTTTATAGCTATAAGTGCTACATTAAAAAAAAAAAAAACAACCAGAGACTTCTCAAATAAACAACCTAATGATACACCTTAAGCTCCTAGAAAAACAAGAACTTAAAAAAAAAAAAAAAAACAAAACCCAAAACAAGCAAACAGAAATAATAAAGATTGGGGCTGAGATCAATGAGATCAAAACCAAACAGACTATACAAAAAAATCAATGAACAAAAGTTTGTTCTTTGAAAAGATTAAGAAGATCAACAAACCATTAGCCAACATGACAAAATGGAAGAGGGAAAAGACCCAAATTAATAAAATCAAAGATGAAAAAGGGGACATAACCACAAATACTAATGAAATCCAGAGAATCATGAGAGAGTATTTTGAAAACTTATATTCAAGTAAACTGGAAAATTTAGATGAAATGGATAAATTCAACACAAATTGAACCAAGAAGATCTTAAACACCTAAATAGTCCTATTATGTGCAATGAAATTGAAGCACTAATAAAGAGTCTCCCTACAAAGAACAGCCCAGGATTTGATGGATACACAGCCAAATATTCTTTAAAGAAGAGCTAACACCAATATTCCTCAAACTTTTCCAGGAAGTAGAAAGGGAAGGAATACTACCAAACTCATTCTATGAAGTCAGCATTACACTCATTCCAAAACCAAATAAAGATGTAACAAGGAAAGAGAATTATAGACCAATATCTTTAATAAGTATAGATGCAAAGATTCTCAACAAAAATACTGGCAAACAGAATTCAGCAACACATCAATAAGATTATAAACCATGACCAAGTTGGTTTCATTCCAGGGATGCAAGGATGATTCAATCTCTGGCCTGAGCTCGTCCTAGGAACCTAACTGGGAGATTAAGAAAGGACAAAAGACCAACATGCAAAAAAGTTGGGATCAGGTGAGCTGGGTGCTCTGGTGGAGACACACAACAGCCTCCACCATCACCAGTGAGTTTATTATATACAGTGGCAAACCAGGAAGTAGAGCAACAGTTCTCGGGGTGGCTGACATTGTAGTTATCAGAAACAGGGGAACCTGTGATCATTACTCTCTGGACATAAACATCTTAGGAAAAGAAGCTGTGCTGCATTTTGTCTTCTCCCCCTTCTGTAGCTGGAGGCTGTGCCAATTCCAGCCTGTAGATCATTGGACATAACTGTGCTCATTCCTTTCTACAGCTGGAGGCTGTGCCAAACCTAGCCTACAGGCATAGCTGTGCTTATGTCAAGTTCTCATAGGCTTCTAATACTCCACTTTCCACAGTTCAACATATGTAAATCTATAAATGTAATACAGCATATAAACAGAAGCAAGAACAAAAACCACATGATCCTCTCAATAGATGCAGAAAAAATCTTTGACAAAATCCAACACCCTTTAATGATAAAATCTCTGAAGAAACTAGGAATAAAAGGAATGTTCCTCAATATAATAAAGGCTATATACAACAAACTATAGCCAACATCATACTAAATGGAGAACAACTGAAACCATTCCCCCTTAAAGTCAGGAATGAGACAGGGCTGTCTGCTTTCTCCACTCCTATTCAATATGGTTTTGGCATTCCTAGCCCAAGCCATAAGACTAGAGCAAGAAATAAATGGAATCCAAATAGGGAAGGAAGAAGTCAAACTATCTCTAGTTGCAGAAGACATGATCCTATACCTAAAACACTTCAAAAGCTCTACCAAAAAACTATTAGAAATCATAAACTTTTTAGCAAAGTAGAAGGATACAAAATTAACATATAGAAATCAGAAGTTTTTCTATGTATCAGCAATACACAAACTGAGAAAGAAATCAGGGAAACTATTCCATTCACAATAGCTTCAAAACAATAAGGTATCCTGGAATAAACTTAATGAAAGAAACCAAAGACCTTTCTAATTAAAACTATAAACCACTGAAGAGAGAAATCAAAGAAGACATCAGATGTTGGAAGATCTCCCATGATCACTGATTGGTAGAATCAACATTGTGAAAATGGCCATGCTACCAAAAGCAATCTACATGTTCAATGCAATCCCTATCAAAATTCCAATGACATTCTGCACAGAACTAGAAAAGGCAATCATTAAATACATATGGAAACACAAAAGACCTTGAATAGCCAAAGCAATTTTTAGCAAAAAGTCCAATGCTGGAGGCATCACAATACCTGACTCCAAACTATACTACAGAGCCATAACAATAAAAACAGCATGGTATTGGCACAAAAGCAGACAGGAGGACCAATGGCTCAGAATAAAAGATCCAGACATAAGCCCATGCATCTATATCCAACTGATCTTTGACAAAGGAGCCCAAAACACATGATGGGGAAAAGATAGCCTCAACAAATGCTTCTGGGAAAACTAGATATCCACATGTAGAAGACTAAAACTAGATCCTTGTCTTTCACACTGTACCAAAATCAACTCAAAGTGGCTCATAGACCTAAATATAAGGCCTGAAACTTTGAAACAACTCCAGGAATCCATAGGAAATACACTGGAACAGATAGATATAGAGTAAAACTCCCCAAACAGGACTCAAAAGGCTCAGCATCTAAGAGAAACAATGAACAAATGGGACTGCATCCAACTAAAGAGCTTCTGCACAGCAAAGGAAACAGTCACCAGACTCAAGACATAGCCCACAGAATGGGAGAAAATCTTTCCAGCTACTCATCCTATAAGGGACTAATATCCATAATCTACAGGGAACTCAAAGAACTCAGCCTCAAAGAATCAGCATCCCAATGATGAAATGGGCACACGAATTAAGCAGGGAATTCTCAAAGGAAGAGAAACAAACGGTCAGTAAATACATGAAGAAGTGTTCAACTTCCCCAGTTATAAGAGAGATGAAAATCAAAACAATACTTAGATTTCATCTCATCCCAGTTAGAATGGCCATAATGAAGGGTAATAACAACAACAAATTCTGGTGAGAATGTGATTCCCACTGCTGGTGGGAATGAAAATTAGTACAACATAGTACATACAGCTATAGAAAGCTGTATGGAGATTCCTCAGAAAGCTAGAGCTAGAACTGCTGTATGATCAAATGATACTTCTCCTGGGCATCTACCCAAAGGATTGTAAGACAGAATACAGTGGTGACAAATATACAGTGATGTTCATTGCAGCACTATTCACAATAGCCAAGCTTTGGAAACAACCCAGGTGCCTTACAACTGATGAATGGACCAAGAAATTGTGTATATACACAATGGAGTATTACTCAGTCATAAGGAATAACAACCTATAGTTTGAAGGTAAATGGATGCAATTGGAAGACATCATGTTAAGTGAAGTAAGCCAGGATCAGGAACACAAAAGCCACATGTTTTCTCTCATACATGGAAGATATATCCAAAGATAAACATATACTCAAAACCAAACATGATCATGTACAAACTCAGATGTAGAACATGTTTTTAATGGTGGAACTACTCTATGGAACCCAGGGAAAGAAGGAAAGGAAAAGAAAATGATAGCGCCTCAGTAGTATTGCATAACATAAGATGTGAAGGTAGAGGATACAAGGATGTGTATTGAAAGCTGTTGAAAAATGGGGTTGGGGTGGGAGGTAAAGGGATAAGAGAGAGTAATGGAAGGGGTTGAATGGACCAAAGTAAAGCACACCCACAGTGGGTATACATTGAGACACCTCTTGAACATCAACTTAAATATTAATAATAAAAACCAGCACTGTAAAATTGGTGCAGTGTGTGTGTATGTGTATGGGGGGTACTAGTGGGAGGGGGGAGGGTAAAGGAAGGAGACTAAGGTGAATGGTATATAGCAGATGGACTTCATATACCTATATGAAACAAAACTAAGAAGCCTCTTGCAATTGCTTTAAGTGGGGTGGGGAGGGGGCTGAAGGGGAGAGATGATGGGGGCAATGTAAATAATGTATAATATAAGTCTAACCAGAATTGTCACTATGAATCCCCCCGTATAATGAATATATCCTAATAAAAATTATTAAAAAAACCCCAAAACCAAAAAAAAAAACTGCAAAGGAAGTAGAATTTGTTTTACTATTTTAAAACAAATATTAAATTTTAAATTGACAGATATAATTGTATGCATTTATTGTGTAAGACATGGTGTTTTAAAGAATGCATATATAATAGAATGGCTAAATGTAGCTAATTAAGACACCTATTACCTCACATTGCTGTAATTTTTGTAGTAAGAACATTTAACATCCACTCCCAGCATTGCTCTAGAATACAATATGTGATCATTGACTGAAATCACCATGCTGTACAATGGATCTCATGACCTCCTTCCTCCTGTCTAGCTAATTTTGGATTCTTTGATCAATAGTACACCTAGTTGTTTCAGCCTCTGGTGACCACCATTCTACTTTACTTCTAGAAAATCAATTATTTTAGCTTGACTGAGATCATGTGGTACTTTTCTTTCTGTGTCTAGCTTATTTTACAATGTCCTCCAGTTCCACACTGTTGCAAAAGATAGGATTCCCTTCCTTTTCATTGCTGAGTAACAATTTATTTTATATATAATACATGAATACTATATATTATATATGACATATGTATATAATATATATGTATAATATACTATTTGTGTATGTGTGTGAGATATATGTATATATATCACATTAAAATTTTTTTTTATCCATTCATCTGCTGATGGACACTTAGGTTGATTATATACCTTAGCCATTGTGAGAAGTGTTGTAGTCACCATGGAGTGCAGATATCTCTCGGCATGCTGATTTAATTTCCTCTGCATATGTACTCAGTAGTAGGATTGGTGAATCCTATGGTAGTTCCTTCCACTTTTAAGTGTTTGAGACGCATCCATACAGCGAGTGTGACTAGGTAGTATATGATTGTACTATTGACGTTCTCATCAATATTGTGCAGACTTTCCCTTTTCTCCATGTCCTTGCCAACATTTGTTACTTTTGTCTTTTCCACAGTAGTGTTATTATAGTGAAGTGATAGCGCATTGTGGTTTTGATTTGAATTTCCCTGATGATTAGTGATTCTGAGCATTTTTTTCATGTCTGTTGTTCATATGTATGTCTTTTTTAAAGGAGAATCTATGATTTGAGGAGTTTTATGAAGAAAATCATTTTGTGATGTTAATAGTCACTTTTGGGTATAAATTCCGATTTTTGTATGCTGTTGGCTGAATGAGGTTCTCTTGTTTAGGGAATATTAGGCTATGGTAGAGAAATGATTGCCAGGCACCCCAAAGCTTTCATTGTGCAGTCCTACATTAGAATGACTGCTTGAAACCAACATCCAGACAATTCAGACCAAACTAACTCCCTTTTTGTTTGAAATATCCTAGTTGAGTTTTTTTTTTTTTAATTCTAAATCTGTGTTTTCCTGATTACAATCTCAGAAATCCTGAGTAATAATCTGGGAGACCATTCTTACAACAGTCCTAAGAGGAACCCCTTGAAGAAAAGAGCTGTAGCCATGTAGGTCTGAGAAACACTGCCTACTTGCCTTCCTTTTGAACAGTTGCCATGCACTGAAGAAGTGCTAAGTCAAACAGTACTTTTGAACTTAGTTTAACCCATTGATCCTTAAACTTCTTTGACTAGGAACCCATTATTTACACAAAAATTGTTAACTTATAGTAAAATTGATGTCCTTTGAAATACATGCTGGGAAATGCTGCAATAAATTGTACCAGCGCTGTTCAGCCACAAATGTTAGAGTTGTACTAGTCGGTAGTCACGTGGAGCTAGGCATGGCTGGGCCAAGAACAGTTCACAGTCACACGCCACTGCTGCTAGGATTCTGCAGGACTTGCTAAAGGGATCTTCCTGACAAATACTAGGTTTATTAGTTATTTATATATATTTTATCCACAAAGAAAAATCATTATTTGGTGGACTATATAGGGCTGCTGGACCAGATATTGTTCCAGTGGTTTTCCCAGAGCTTCTTTTTCTCTTGAGACGTCCCTAGATTTTTCTCTGTCTTTCTTGGGGGTGGAAAAGGATAGGAGGGAGCACCTCCTAAGTGGAGAGGTCACAGGACTGTCAGTGAAGACAGGGAGAGTGGAGAGGAGACGGGGCAGTGAGTGCCCCCTAGAGGCAAGTATCTTCTCATCATTACTATGGCAGAAAACTTGAAAATACAAAATTTTTTTAATGGTTTACATTTCATGGAGACTAAAGTTCCACTTAAGAATCACTTTAATATTTCATTTAAAAATGTAAAAGACTAGTTGTCCTTTAGTACTAGAGCTTATTTGAATTTAGATATTATTAAAAAATTTTTTTTTGTGATATTGAGGCTTGAACTCAGGGCCTTCTCCTTGAGCCACTCCACCAACCCTATTTTTCTGAAGGGTTTTTTCGAGACAAAGTCTTGCGAACTATTTGCCTGGGCTGGCTTTGCACCTCAGTTTTCGTGATCTCTGCCTCCTGAGTAGCTAGGATTACAGGTGTGAGCCACTGGAGCCCGGCTGAATTTAGTTATTATTTTATAATTTAATTTGTTCTCTGTTTAGGTTGGGGGTGAAACTCAGTGGCAGAACACTTGAATCCCACATCCCAGGACTGGGGTTTGATCTCCAGCACCACAGAAAAAAGTCTTCCATCAGCAAAATATTTTGAAAATGTGCACATGTGATACTGTCATTCTGCATATTAAATGTAAGTTAGCTTCCCTACAGCTATTACAGTATTTGTAAACAGAATCCTACTTAGGGCTACGAACACATCAAAATCAGCATATCTTTTGGGTGAGAAACAGCTTTTAGTGTAGATGACCCTGTCTGTAAATACTACGTTTTATCTAAACACAGCTCTGGCTTATTTAGCTTTTATGAAGACTTCAAATGCAAACTCTTCATCCTCCTTCCCAAACCAATCCTTTGCAGTGTTATATTTATTCCCTGGTATTTGGTAGATAGCAGGCACTGTTCTTAAATGTTCTGACATTAAGACATGCTTTTCCCTAAGGATGCCTATGACACATGATCCCACTGAGACCATTTCAGAACTTCGTACACACATGCATCATGTTCTGTTTATGGTGTTTATTACAGGAGAGGAAGGTAAGCTGAGCTCAGAAAAATGTCCTTGGTTCAGTCAATCTTCTCCCACACTGGGATTTTGAGAAAATCCTTTAGTTTCTCAGGGCCTCAGAGTTTTATACATTAATAATGAGATGCTGAAATATCCAGGTTGGACCCACACTATCAATTGTGTTAATGGAAAGATAGATCTACATGGGCTGCAAATTGAGGCATGTTTATCCCTGAGTCTGTGGGGAAGGTGCCAAGGGGTGAGAAAAACACTATATAATCATAGCACATCTCCTTGGAGACTCATACCTCTCAGAAATTTAGGAGGCAATATTATTTTTACATAAAAACAATTTGCTTGAGAGCAAATTGAAAAGGCATGAAGTTGTAACTCAAAACATATGAATGAATTTTGAAGCTGCCAGCAGGCTGCCAGGGATACACTCAGGGCTCTTTACAGTTAGGGGTGATTTCAATATAAGTGCTGGCCTGGGCCCCAGAGCCAAGTGTAACAGCAGTGAAGCCTGAAGGTCATCTCTGGACATGATAACCCATCCTCTTCCTCAGGCTTGCTGGAGGTCAGCAGCCCATCCACTCTGCACCTACATTCTAGGGGGTGGGTACATCCCTCACTGTGCTGGGTATGTGCCATGCCCTTTACATATATACGTTCTTTCATATGTAAGACCATATGCTCTTCGCAGGTGTCCTATGTGGTAGAACTAATATCCTGTTTTACGGGTAAAAAAACCAGCACAGAGAGATTTTAAGATACTTGTCTAGTTAATAGAATGCAGGAGGCAGAATAAATGCTTGGCCTTGTGCTGTTTGAGCTCTAGCCCTGTAGGAACGCTGACTACACTGCTTCCTAGAGGAAAAGTGTTTGGAGCCCAGGAATAGGAGTGGAGCAGCAGAAACTCACCTATTCACTCAGAACCTGACTTTTTCATTATCTGTCCTCCTTTACAGAATGTAGGTGATTGCACTGGACACAGCTGGATCTACTTCTTATATTTCAAAAAATCTACCATTTTGCCCAGTTGTGCTGGAGTGCTATTCTAATGCATCCAAGGCCCCAAAAGAAGAGGTCCCAGACAGATAAAGTGCTTTGAGGTTTTCAAACCTTTTGTGCGGCTAAGATAGAAAATAGAGAGGGAAGAAAATTTGGTCCAACTTAAGCAGTATGTATTAGGTGATCACCATATATTAGCCCTGGATCCAGAAATTTAAAAGGCAATCAGAGGCTATGAGCCAAACAGATAGAAGAGACACACATGAGCGAGCCTGTTGTGTTTGCAGGATGCAAAAACAAGTGCTATGAGAGAGGTGAAACAATAAATACCCTTTATCTTGATATTTCCTAGTTCATATTCTCCAAGAAGGAAGACCCTTTCTCATTTTTTTGGGGTGGGGGTACAGCAGGTCATGCCCCAGGTTGCAGGCTTGTCATTTGTCAGAGGTACTGTTATATGACACCATGGCTTCCTGGCAGGCAGCCCTCCAACAGGACTGTGGAGTAGGCGATGTGATTGAGATGCTTAATGCATCATTTATCAAAGCAATTCCCTTTGTTGAGCACTGTGACTGTTGGCCTGATGAGGGAAAATTGAGAGAAATTTTGCTTATTTCAGAACTTTTGGCCCCTATTATGGCTGTCCCCTTGCTGCTGCTAATGCTATTTGTGTCTCAGGGTTGGAAGCTATTTGGTTTATTAAGGGATTCTGATATGAGGTATTCAGTCAGTGTCATCTTATCTCCCAAATCCTGACTATGATTCCAGGAAGAAGAGATTTAATGGACTCTGGTCCCTTTAGGAAGCTTTATTTGAAATTCGTTTGGGTGTAGAAATTTTATGGGTGCAATCAGATGCAGATGCTGCTTAATGAAGTTCTAGGCATGGCGTACAGTGAAGGATCCTTGTCTGATCCAAAACATCAGCGAACTTCCCAGATATACCATTAGCCTTTTGAAAATCAGAAGCTGTGACCCAAACTGTAATTAATCCCAAGAATAATGAGATAGAAAGACATAAATTTTTCCTTTAATTTTTCTTTCTCTTACTAGCAAGGAATTTTAAACGGGCTACAGCATTTATTTTTTTTTTTCATTTTTCTTTTATTATTCATATGTGCATACAAGGCTTGGTTCATTTCTCCCCCCTGCCCCCACCCCCTCCCTTACCACCCACTCCACCCCCTCCCGCTCCCCCCCCCTCAATACCCAGCAGAAACTATTTTTTAAACGTGTGCATGTCAAATTTGAAAAGGGTGGAAAATAATGTGAGAATATTTTTATGAATCTAGAGTATAACTTTTTCATTTTTTCATATGCCAACTATTGGTTAGAGTCATTCAATATTATGATTGAGGTTTACCTTATTTTTCTTTATGAAGGATATAAAAAATAACAGAAATGATGTCCTATAACATATGACACTGGTATAACTGTTCATTTGAAGACACTGAAATTTGGAAAAGATAGAACAGATAAGTAACCTATTTAATTTTTCACAGAAGTGGTCCTGGAAAAGAAACCCATTTATTTTAACAGCCAGCCCAGGGTTTTTTCCATTATATCATTTAGTTCTCTGCTAGTGTGTTTTCTTAAATAGTCATACTGTTGCTACCGATATTTGATTGTCACATCTGGCTTAATTTTCTCAACGATATTTGAGGTTCTGGGCACTCAAATAGCTCCTAGTACCAGGCAGCTAATGTAAATAAATGTGGTGGGCAGGATGTCACAACACGGGGTAGTGGGGACTGCGGCAAATAGGAACTCATACACACCACTTAGGAGCAGGGGCCCTTATCATCTCTACTCAGGATGCTGGCTGTGGTTGCTAAATTTCTTAAATTTTTAAGAGGAACCAGAGAGCTGGATTTTCTATGAAAACTCTCCATTTTAGATGTTGGCAAGCCAAAGGAAAAAAATTTTTTTCTTTTAGATTTTACAAGCCAAACAAAACACAAGTATTAGATGGGCTTAGCCCATGACTACTGGTTGTGGCATGGGTTTGCTTTCTGTTTAGTTGGTGGTACACATGGATGAGGGGTGAAGGGGTGGGGTATGGCTGCCATGGTTTGCTTGGTTATAGATGCTTCTTTTCCTTGCCAGAAGTCTGAATATGTTGGGAGTTGCATTGTGGGTTTCCAGGCTGCTATTGGGTGGCTGTTTTGGACTGCCTTCTTCTTGCAGAGCCACCTAAATGAGGGCGACTTCTTCATTATAGTTAGGGGCTCACCACTGAGTACCTTAGCATTGCCCACACTTCAGTACTTAGGTGTGCACTGGTTAGTGTCTTATTGCTCTTTCCTTATTTCTGTTTGCCTGTCCCTCTTCTTAGGGGAAGATGAAGCTGAGGGTGAAAGATGAAAATGAAACAGAAATCATTAACATTTGCAAAGTTCCCAGACAGAAGACTTTAGAAGAGGTGATGTTGTTTTAAACTAGATTTCTTTTTGTTTGTGTGACCTATGGATTTTATTTATTCAGTTTCCTGTCCCTGCAAGCACAGAAAATAGAAAACTAATTGGATTTTCTTAGATGCAATTGCATACTTATTTTATGTTAGTTTAATCTAAAGTTTCATAGTTTTAACCAATCCTGGCACAAAGTGACTACGTCACTGCTGCATGCCCCCTGCAAAAGTAAACATCATCCAAGATCTCTTTTTATTGTAAAGTCCAGACCTTCTTTTGAGAGTCTAACAAAATCATATCTAGGTTGACATGTGACCAACAGATTCTTTTGCTGTATCAATATAATGCCTTGAACTTTCATAATCCTTGGAGATGTGGCAGAAAAGTGGGAAAAGCATACTATCAAGAAGGCTTGAAAACTCTAGAATTAAATGCTATTATTTTTGGAGTAATTACTATTTCCCATGACCTGTGGTAAGTACTTTATACTAATCCTACATTGTCTGACTTGATTCATTAAACTATATGTAAAGTAGAGCTCAGTCCCACTTCAAAGATGAGAAAAAAGGTTTTAGAATGATTCATTACATTGCTCAGTGGTGGAAATTTCATTTCAATTCATGCTTGTTCGATCCCCAAAGTTTCACATTTCTAATCACCATATTACACAGCATGTTCATCCAAGAAAGTATTATTTCAACTGCTTTAATAACTATGCAACAGAATAAGTAAAGCAAAAAGAACAAGTTGGAGTGAGACATGAAGCTTATTCTGAGCAGTTAACGCAGCACAAGCCTCTTAGCAGACAAAGCAGAGGCATTGAGTGCTGCTGCATACATCCCAGGACTGGAGGAGGATCAGCTATGGAAATGCTGGCATGGGTAGCAAACTCATCTTGCTCTCATCTTGATGAGAAATTTATGAGTGTCATCTGAGAATATACATTCAGCAGTACAGAGTCCTCGGCTTACAAGGGTGTGACTTATGATGGAGTTTGACTTATGATTTTTTTCAGGTTTATGATGTGAAAGTGAAATGCATTCAGTAGAAACCGTATTTTGAATTCTGAGTTTTGAGCTTTTCCTGGGCTAGAAATATGTTCTATGGTACTCTTTCATGATGCTGGGCAGTGACAGAGAGATGCAGCTCTCTCTTGGCCACAGTCATGTGGGGAACAGTACTGGATTGCCAAACTATGATGTTCAGTAGGTTAGCTGTGTTAAATGAATTTTTGACTGTCCATATTTTTAGCTTATGATGGGCTTACTGGGATGTTACCCCATCTTAAGTCAGGGAGCATGTATACACACATTGATGTTGGTTGGAGGAAATCATGTCAAGCTTTATGATAAGGTAGAATATGTTTAGTTTATTTAGTCAGTTCCTACTAACAGATTCTGAGAACTCAAAATCTATATACTTTGGTCTTCAACAAGTTGTTGCCATAACTAATCTCTTGTAATTGGGCTTCTATAGACTCACATTTAGATTCCAGAGTTTGGTACCATGTCAGTACATTGCATTTGTGAACAATTAAATCAAAATGCTTCTTGGCTGGTTAACAAGATAGCAGCCATGATCTATTGTTGAATCTATTTTGTGTTTCTACATAAACTTATACTGGACTGGTGCTCAAATTGTTTGTTTCAAAGCATGTAGATAGCCTGAGATTAATATAATTAATGAAGATATTGTGTGGCTGTTGATTTTTTTCTAATAGCAATTAATAACACATACAGGTAGCAAGATAAAGGGAATAAAACTAATAACATTGGGAGAAATTCCTTCTGGTTACATGGGGGATTGCCAGCAATGCTCTTTTGTGATGAAGTTATTGGATTATCACCTCAGCCTTTGCCTCCTTATGAGATATTAGTGTAATTAATGTGATAACACTTAAGCTTGGTATAGAAGGCAGTGGGAAATAAACACTTCTTTCAACACTGTTTTAAGTGCTCTAATATACTGACAGATTTTTCTTTTATCTTTTCAGAAATTAGCTATGACTATGAAGTTATAGTCACATTGGTATCTATATAGATATATAGATGTATAGGCCTATTTATCTTTATAAACTTCTACCCTTACTTTTGGTAAAGAAGGGATCTTCGTGTTTTCAGTTGCCCTATAACTTGCATTTTTAGCTTAATATTACCTCCTTAACATGTTTTTTCTGTTGTCATTATAGGATGGCCAATAAGTATACTCAGAGTTCTTATGTCCTTGCAGATGTGTAGAAGGAGAAAATGGCTAAGAAATGTTCTGGTCCCCACAGAGCTGTGGACAAATGCTTTGCTCTCATTTCCTCATGGTCTGTGGACTTAGTCCTTGGCTAAGCACAATTTAAATCTGGTTTTCATCACATACTGTCTGTGTGACCTTGAGAAAGTAGCCTAACCATCCTAAGCTTCAGTGTGTTTTAGTTATGAAATGGGATAACAATAATACCTCTTGGATTCCAAGATGGCAGCTAGAGGGAGGAAGCAGAAAGCGTGCCTCCTAAAGTAAAATGGAGAGATGCTGGAGATACACCTTACAGGAAAAACCACCGAGAATAGGAAAAACTTTGACTTCTCCACACCTCCAGCCTGCGCAGAGCATCTCCACTTCACGTTAAATGGAGAAACCAGAAGGACTCCCGTGCTGCCTTCAGATGCCAACGCCCAGACGGCTTGGGAAGACATGGACCACAAGGTGAGCTAAGCGGTACATGGTACTCCCACAGACAACCCTGGGCCAGATCATCATAGCCCCCTGGACAGACCAACCCCCCACCCAGGGAAAAAAATTAGAAAAAAACCGAATAATAAGCAATAACAAAAAAGACACGTAGCAAAGAGGGCGGGGCACCCTGACTGCTGAAGAGGGAGGGGAGGGGAAAACCCTCACAACAAGCAAGCTGGAGAAGGCAGGGGTGGTGGCACATGCCCAGCAACCAGGAGCGGGAAAACTTGTAAAAGTGGTGGTGGGAGGAAAACTCCACAGGAGAGGGGGGAAGACCCAATTCCATGTGAACAGTAAATAAACACGCAGGTCTGAGAAAGCGGGTGCAGTGTCACCTTCCCCCAGTGTGCTTGGAAAGGGGAAAGCTTGTAGCAGTGGTGGTCATGACCAGGATAACTCTAAGTAAACAAAGCCTGAGGGGTGAGGTGAGTGTTAAGCTCACTCCTGAGATCGGCATAAATAAAACCTCTAGCAACAGCAGGCTGGCACAAGCAGGCAGGTGAGCCACAGCCTCAGATAGCCATTCACACAACTGTCCCCAGACTCTTTTTTTTTTTTCTGTCTTCCTTTGATGAGACAACAGCTGAACTACACCTGCATGCTAAAAAAACTTACTGAAACCATATTGCATTTGAACTTGGGACAATTTGTGGTGTTTTTTTTGTTTTGTGTTGTTTTGTTTTTTTCCCCTTTGTTGAGACAACAACAGAACTACTTCTGAGACACCATCTCCAGGATTGGAGGCTGAGGGACGAACATCAAAATTATTAAGACTGAAACTTTATTGCATTTGAACTTGGAGATTTTTTAAAAACTTATTTATTTATTTAATCTTATTTTAAAAATTTATTATTTATTATTTATTTATTTTTCAATCCTCACTCTGTATCATTAATGCCTGTTCAGCTTACTGTTGATTAGTACACTATTTCTCCCTGTTTATATCTTTGAAACTTTTTTGTTTGTTTCTTTGTTTTGTTTTTTTCTACTTGTTTATTTGTTTTTCTCTTTTTCTTTAAATTCTTTGCTTTCCATCTCCTCTCACCCTTCCATTCTAAATATCACCATTGTTATTATTACAAGCTAGAAAATACTTAATTGCACATAGTACAGGGACAATAGCAACACCACGGGCAATGATGGGAAGACAGAAAAAACAGGTATACCAGTTTCCCTACAGCAAAAATTTAGTACAGGAACCAGAGGGAAATGAAGAAAACAGATACTCAGATCCAGACTCCAACAAAATGAAGATAAACTATGCCAAAGGACCCAATGAAGCCCACAAGAATAATCTAAAAGAAGACATACTACAGGTACTCAATGAGAATTTTATAGAGAGGATACTGGATATGGTCAACCAAAATATACAGGAGACACTTAAGAAATTCCAAGACAACAAAAATAGAGAATTTGAAAAAGCAAAAGAAGAAATAAAAGAAACCATAGAAGCACTGTATAAATACCAAAGTGAAACAAAGAACATGATTAATAAAGAGATAAATGAACTCAGGACAAAAATAGACAACATTAAAGAGGAAACAACTCAGGATATGGAAAACCTCAGAAAAAGGAATGAAACAGAATTGCAAAACAAAATGGAAGGCCAATCCAGCAGAATAGAACAAACAGAAGATAGAATCTCAGAACTCAAAGATGAAATGGTAGTTAAAGGAAAAACTGAAGAACTATTAAACAACTCAAGACCTGTGAAAAGAAAATGCAAGAACTCACAGACCCCATCAAAAGACCAAACCTGAGAATCATGGGCATTGAAGAAGGAGAAGAGGTGCAAGCAAAGGGAATGCATAATATATTGAACAAAATAATAACAGAAAATTTCCCAAATCTAGAGAAAGATATTCCCATACAGATGCAAGAGGCCTCCAGGACACCAAACAGACCAGACCAAAATAGATCTACCCCATGGCATATTATCATTAAAACAACAAATACAGAGACCCAAGAAAGAATACTGAAGGCTGTAAGAGAGAAAAAACAAATAACATACAAAGGTAAACCCATCAAAATCACAGCAGACTTCTCAACAGAAGCATTAAAAGCAAGAAGAGCTTGGGGTGAGATCTTCTGGGCACTGAATGAAAATAACTTCAACCCCAGGATACTCTACCCAGTAAAACTGTTATTCAAAATAGATGGAGCAATAAAAGTCTTCCATAATAAGCAGAAACTAAAACAACATGTGACCACAAAGTCACCACTACAAAAGATTCTTCAAGGGATTCTGTATGCAGAAAGTGAAACCCAACATAATCATTAAAGGGCAGACAGCACCAAACTACAGGAAAAGAAAAAGCTAGAAAGTAGAGAGTAACCTCAACTTAGGGACACACAATCAAACCTTCAAACAACTAAGACAACTAAATGACAGGAATCACCACATACCTATCAGTACTAACACTTAATGTTAATGGACTTAATTCTCCCATCAAAGAGCACCATTTGAGGAACTGGATTAAAAAGGAAGATCCAACAATTTGTTGCTTTCAGGAGACCCATCTCACCAACAGAAATAAGCATAGGCTTAGGATGAAAGGCTAGAAGATTTACCAAGCCAATGGCACCGAAAACAGCAGGAGTAGCAATACTTACCTCTGACAAAGTAGAGTTCAAACCTACATTGACCAAATGAGATAAAGAAGGACATGCCATACTAATAAAAAGGGAAATAGACCAAAAGGAAATAACAATTATCAAACTATATGCACCCAATGTCAACACACCCAGTTTCATCAAACATACCCTGAAGGACCTAAAAGCATATATTAACTCCAGCACAGTGGTTCTAGGAGATTTTAACACCCCATTATCATAAATAGATAGGTCATCCAAACAAAATATCAATAAAGAAATCCAAGATCTAAAATATGCAATAGATCAAATGGACCTACTTGATGTCTACAGGACATTTCATCCAACTTCTACACAATATACATTCTTCTCAGCAGCCCATGGAACCATCTCCAAAATAGATCATATCCTAGGGCACAAAGCAAACTCAGAAAATATAAGAAAATAGAAAGTATACCATGCATTCTATCTGATCACAATGCAATAAAACTAGAACTCAACAACAAAAGTAAAGACAAAAAACATGCAAACAGCTGGAAACTGAATAACTCATTGCTTAATGAACAATGGGTCATGGATGAAATAAAAGAGGAAATTAAAAGTTCCTGGAAGTCAATGAAAATGAAAACACAACCTACTGGAAACTATGGGACACAGCAAAGACAGTCCTGGGAGGAAAATTTATAGCCATGAGTGCATATATTAAAAAGACTGAAAGATCCCAAATCAATGACCTAATGATACATCTCAAACTCCTAGAAAAACAAGAACAAGCAAATCCCAATACAAATAGAAGGAGAGAAATAATAAAAATAAGAGCTGAAATCAATGAAATAGAAACCAAAAAAACTATACAAGGAATTAATGAAACAAAAAGTTTCTTCTTTGAAAAAATAAACAAGATCGACAGACCCCTGGCAAACCTGACTAAAATGAGGAGTGCAAATTCCCGAAGTAGTAGAATCAGGAATGCAAAAGGGGAGATAACAACAAACACCATTGAAGTCCAGGAAATCGTCAGAGACTACTTTGAGAATCTATATTCAAACAAATTTGAAAATCTTAAAGAAATGGACAGATTTCTAGACACATATGACCATCTAAAACTGAACCAAGAGTTAATTAATCACCTGAATAGATCTATAACACAAAATGAAATTGAAGCAGCAATCAAGAGTCTCCCCAAAAAGAGAAGTCCAAGACCCAATGGATTCTCTGCTGAATTCTATCAGACCTTTAAAGAAGAACTGACACCAACCCTCCTTAAACTGTTCCATGAAATAGAAAGGGAAGGAAAACTGCCTAACACATTTTATGAAGCCAGTATTACACTTATCCCAAAACCAGGCAAAGACACCTCCAAAAAGGAGAACTATAGGCCAATCTCCTTAATGAACATTGATGCAAAAATCTTCAACAAAATAATGGCAAACCAAATTCAACAACACATCAAAAAGATCATTCACCACGACCAAGTAGGCTTCATCCCAGGGATGCAGGGGTGGTTCAACATACAAAAATCAATAAACGTAATAAACCACATTAATAGAAGCAAAGACAAAAACCACTTGATCATCTCAATAGATGCAGAAAAAGCCTTTGATAAGCTCCAACACCATTTCATGATAAAATCTCTAAGAAAACTAGGAATAGAAGGAAAGTTCCTCAACATTATAAAAGCTATATATGACAAACCTACAGCCAGCATTATACTTAATGGAGAAAAACTGAAACCATTCTGTCTAACATCAGGAACTAGACAAGAATGCCCACTATCTCCACTCCTATTCAACATAGTACTGGAATTCCTAGCCAGAGCAATTAGGCAAGAAGAAGGAATAAAAGGAATACAAATAGGTAAAGAAGCTGTAAAAGTATCCCTATTTGCAGACGACATGATCCTATACCTTAAAGACCCAAAAAAACTCTACTGAAAAGCTCCTAGACACCATCAATAGCTATTGCAAGGTAACAGGATATAAAATCAACATAGAAAAATCATTAGCATTTCTATACAATAATAATGAACAAACTGAGAAAGAATATATGAAAACAATTCCATTTACAAGCCTCAAAAAAAAAAAATCAAATACTTAGGTGTAAACCTAACAAAGGATGTGAATGACCTCTACAAGAAAACTATACACTTCTGAAGAAACAGATTGAGGAAGACTATAGAAAGTGGAGAGATCTCCCACGCTCATGGATTGGTAGAATCAACATAGTAAAATTGTCTATACTCCCAAAAGTAATCTACATGTTTAATGCAATTCCCATCAAAATTCCAATGGAATTCATTAAAGAAGTTGAAAAATCTACCGTTAAATTTATATGGAAACACAAAAGGCCACAAATAGCCAAGGCAATCAATACTTACTTCAAAGAACAATGCTGGAGGTATCACGATACCCGACTTCAAACTACATTACAAAGCAATAACAATAAAAACAGCATGGTACTGGCACAAAAACAGACATGAAGACAAGTGGAACAGAATAGAGGACCCAGATATGAAGCCACACAACTATAACCAACTTCTCTTTGACAAAGGCACTAAATATATACAATGGAGAAAAGACAGCCTCTTCAACAAAACTGCTGGGAAAACTGGTTAGCAGTCTGCAAAAAACTGAAACTAGATCCATGTATATCACCCTATATCAATATTAACTCAAAATGGATCAAGGATCTTAATATCAGACCCTTAACTCTAAAGTTGGTACAGGAAAGAGTAGGAAATACTTTGTAATTAATAGGTATAGTTAAGAACTTTGTCAATGGAACCCCAGCAGCACAGTAACTAAGAGATAGCATAGATAAATTGGACTTCATAAAACTAAAAATCTTCTGCTCAACAAAAGAAATGGTACTAAAGTGAACAGACCACCCACAGAGTGGGAGAAAATATTTGCCAGCTATACATCAGACAAAGGACTGATAACTAGAATATATAGGGAACTTAAAAAAATAATTCTCCCAAATTTAATGAACCAATAAAGAAATGGGCACGTGAACTAAACAGAACTTTCTCAAAAGAAGAAATTCAAATGGCCAAAAAACACATGAAAAAATGCTCATCATCTCTAGCAATAAAGAAAATGCAAATTAAAGCCACACTAAGATTCCAACTCACCCCTGTTAGAATAGCCATCATTAGCAACACCACCACCAACAGGTATTGGTGAGGATGTGGGGAAAAAGGAACCCTCTTACACTGCTGGTGGGAATGTAAACTAGTACAACCACTCTGGAAAAACATTTGGAGGCTACTTAAAAAGCTAAACATTGATCTACCATATGATCCAGCAATACCACTCCTGGGGATATACCCAAGAGACTATGACACAGGTTACTCCAGAGGCACCTGCACACCCATGTTTATTGCAGCACTATTCACAATAGCCAAGTTATGGAAACAGCGAAGATGCCCCACTACTGACGAATGGATCAAGAAAATGTGGTATCTATACACAATGGAATTTTATGCAGCCATGAAGAAGAACGAAATATTATCATTTGCAGGTAAATGGATGGAACTGGAGAACATCATTCTGAGTGAGGTTAGCCTGGCCCAAAAGACCAAAAATCGTATGTTCTCCCTCATATTCGGACATTAGATCAAGGGCAAACACAACAATGGGATTGGACATTGATCACATGAGAAAGCGAGAGCACACAAGGGAGGGGTGAGGATAGGTAAGACACCTAAAAAACTAGATAGCATTTGTTGCCTGAATGCAGAGAAACTAAAGCAGATACTTTAATGCAACTAAGGCCAATAGGAGAAGGGGACCAGGAACTACAGAAAAGGTTAGATCAAGAAGAATTAACTTAGAAGGTAACACACATGCACAGGAAATCAATGCGAGTCAACTCCCTGTAGAGGTATCCTTATCTCAGCTATTAAAAACCCTTGGTCCTTCCTATTATTGCTTATACTCTCTCTTCAAGAAAATTAGAGAGAAGGGCAAAATAGTTTCTGCTGGGTGTGGGGGGAGGGGGTTAAGGGGGTGGGAGAAAGGGGGAGAAATGACCCAAACATTGTATGCACATATGAATTAAAAAAAAAAGAACTCTTTATTGTAGTTGTGAGGATTAATATTATTATAAAGTAGTTGCCATAATTCCTGACAAATAGTAAAAGCTCATCACATGTTAGGCGATGTTGTTACTATTACTGACTCTCAGGTGAGTTTTAGCTTTGTATTCCATTTATGAGAGTTTAAATATGAAGCTAAGTCCAGATGTTCATTGTCCTAGATCCCTTCTGCCTTCAGTTATTTTGTGATTGTAATTGGTGTGATGTTCTCTCTAACAGATCCTGATTGTTTCTTGTTTGTTTCCTTCTATAATTATTTTACTTTTTCTTTGATTTATTGTGTGCCTCATCAGAATGCAAGTCCTAAGAGGTAGGGACCATGTCTATGCTGTTCATTCTGATGTTTCTAGGCTAGCACAGCATTTCGTTCATAGTAGATATTCTATGAATAATAGTAGCATGAATGCATGGAAATGCACTTATTATTAGTGTAGTTGATGGCTTTAATCAGTACTTTTCATCCTTAATCTCTATGACATTGCTGACTCTGTGGTTTCCACAATTGTAAACTTTCAGAGGGAAAGTCTTTGTGCTTACCCGCCTTTCCAACCCCCCTTTCCACAACTTTGTAGAGCTTAGGAGCACATAGAATACACATTGAGCACTTAAAACATACATATTGATTGGTTGATCAATAGCACATGATTTATTGTTAGAATTAATAATGAATTAATTTGACAAATATTTATTGAGCCTTTATGATGTGCCAGGCACTATTTTAGGCTCCTTTAATAAATTGCTAAACAAAACAAGACACCTGGAATCTTTGGGAGGAAAGCTGATAATATAGATCGTCTAAGAACAATAAAAACATATTGTTTGTCAGAAGGTCATAAGTACTGTGGAGAAAAACAAAGTAGAGCATGGTAAGGAAGATCAGGAGGTGGGTGCTAGGACAGGTGTGGGGAACAGGTTGTGACAATAACTAGGAGGCCCAGGGGAGGCTTTATGTTGGGGATAACATTTCAGCAAAGGCACAAGGAAGTTGAGGGAGGAGGTCAAGCTAATCTGTGGGGGAGGAGGATTCCAAGCCGCTAGTGTGAGGCCCAGGGCAGGCACTTGTTCAAGGAAGAGTAAGGATCCCTGTCACTCACACAGAGTGAGTGAGAAGCAGAGTAAGGGGTGATGGCAGTGCTGAAGTGAGTAAGGGGCAAAGCCTGCAGATTTTCGTAAGATGAGGGCTTTTCCTCCAAGTATCTGGGGAGAGGTTGCAGTTTGGAGCAGCAGTGTGATGTGAACTGACTTCTGTTTTAGAAAGAGTTATTGCTTCTTTGGTGGAAAGGGGCAGGGGAAGATGCAGGGAAAACAGTCAGGAGAGCTTGGAGCAATCCAGGTGAGAGAATATAGTGGCAGACCAGCATGGGCAGATGGGGAAGGCAGCCAGACTCTGGCTGAGTTCTGAGGGCTGTGTACATTAGGTCTCACATACATGCTAACTCTAAATTGGGACAGAGGAGAGGAGGAGGTGAGCATCCTTGGGTAAATGTTTTTGGTGGCAATTATGACTGATTCCTGGAAACAGAACCAGAGTAACTCTTTGGGGGGAAGGCTCGAAAAATGACTGAAGAGATCGGCCCAAAGTTAAGCACATCTCTGTGTTCCTTGCATTAATTAAACTGCTGCCATCTCTGGATCTTATCTGTCCTAACTTTCGGGGACAAACTTTTGGGAGAAAATGTATGCAGAGGAAAACAAATATCTGTTCTTTTCAGTTTGAGGATATAAGCAAGTAAATATAATATTTCTACTTACTTGATTTTGCATAGGTGAGTGGCATCTTCTTAAAGCGTTCAATATATCATTTAAAGGGTCCAATAAATAATGATTTTTTTCAAACTTCTAGTATATTCAAGTTTTAAATTTGACTCTGAAATCTAAAATTGCTAGTTTTTATCATTTAATACCATGTAAGTGGAAAATGGCAATATTCGTAGTATTTTGTTTGATATAGAACATTATAATATGACAAAATTAGCTTATGTGTTGATTTGATTGAAAATTCAAGAAAAAGTTAATGGAAGTCCCTTGGAATAGCATGGAAAAACTGAACATTAGAGTTGTGGCTATTCTAACATTAGACTTAGTGGGGGAATCTTACTTTCAAGGTTGAGTCATATTAAAATATGAATCTGTAACAGAAATGGTGACCTATCCCAGTAAGTTTTGCATCAAGAAACAGCATGGAAAGTATTTGCCATGAAGTTATATAAACTACCCTTGAAAAAAGTCATTATATTTTACAATTATTCCTTGAGGGTCTACACTGTGTAGGTACTGCTAGAGGCACAGGGGATCCATCAGTGAACAAAACAAGGTTTCTTCCTCCTGGAATTGGCATTTGAGTGAAGGAGACAAAGAAACATTTACATAATATCACACAGTTAACTATATGTGCTATAACATGAGGCACATGTAAATAAGAGGACTGTGTAATTGGATAGGGTGGTCAAGGAAGGTCTCTGAGAGGAGGTAGCATTTAAGCAGAGGCCTGCATGAAGGAGAGCTGAGTCATGCAGCTGGACAGGGTAAGAGCATCCTAGGTAAAGCAAATAGCCAAGGGCAAAGGCTGAGGGGGGCTTCACAGCTGTTAATAGGAAAGTCCTGGGTCCATCTGCTCTATAGCTCTGCTATAGTCCACTACTTCTGCCAAGGAGGTGACTGGCTGTGCCCTACAGCAGGCAAGTGTTGTGAACAAATTTGTGTGGCTAATCAGGTGTTCCTGGACTCAAAATATTGGAATCCTCCGTGTCTCCTCATTCATTCTGCCACCAGTTCCTGATGGTGCTGCTCTTAAATGTTTCTCAAATTCACTTGTCCTTTTCAGGCTCATAATTAGCATCTTTTGAGGTTCCCAGCAATTCATACCCTGCTTCACAGGGATTGAAGGGAGGTTCTTCTGGTTTCCTAGTTTATCTTCTGGAGCAAAGGAAACAATCTTATGCTTCTTTTTCTTTTTAAAAAAATGCTAGTCTTTAATTATTTGCAAATAGCTATTGTGTTATCCCTTTAAGGATTTTGTTTTCCAAATTGATTCCCCCAGTTCCGTCCATAGTTCATCTGAGATGGCTCTCAGTGCCCTTACTTTTTGTTGATCATTTTCTGCACATTTTGAGTTTGTCAAAAACCCTTTAAACATCCAATGTTTAAAACCAAATCTATGTTTCAGAGAGCCTCTGCTGAATCTCAAGGATGAAAGATGGGGGATGTAGTTCAGTAGTAGAGCACTTGCCTAGCATGCATAAGACCCTGGGTTTGATCTGCAGCACTGCAAAAACAAAGCAAAACAAAGCAAAACAAAACCAAAAAACAGACAGAAGAGTCCCATGATATGAATATTGTACTTCTGTAATGTGAAAACTCTATTTTTGATAAATGAAGTCAAAATTTGCAGAATTTTGTTTAACATCTGCTGTGGTTTGGCTATTAAGTGTGTCCCCCCAAAAGGCTTGAAGGCTTAGTCCCCAGCAGGTGGTGCTATTGAGAAATGATTGGATCTTGAGGTGCTAACTTTATCATAAATGTATTTTAATTTATTGATGAGCTTATCCTGAATGGTCTATGAGGGGGTGGGGCTGATTGGAGAAAGTAGATCACTAGGGAGTGTGTCTTTATATCTTGTTTCTGGATCCTCCCCTATCTCTGCTTCTTAGCTGACATGAGTTGTACAACTGTCCTCCCATCCCCTTCTACCGTATTTCTCCCTTGCTATGGGCCTGCAAACAATGGAGTCACCTGATCATGGACTGAAAACTCTGAAACTGTGAGCCAAAATAAATCTTTCCCTTAAGTATATTTCTCAGGTGTTTTGTCACAGAGATGAAAAACTGACTAATGCAGCATCTATATCTTATTATTAATTCATATGTAGCTTGCAAACAGATAAAGCTCAATCTTGTGAGAATGAGACAGATATAACTTACATTCAGATTGTGATTATCTGTGTGTCCTTAAGCAAATTATATTGAACCTCTCAGAATCAAAGTTTTCTTAATTATAATACTATACACATAATCTAATTTATATCTTACTTGGTTATTGTCAGAATTGAAATTATTCATAAAATTTGTAGGACTTTTAATGGCCTTTTATGTTTTTTAGCTATACTGGGGTTTGAACTCAGAGCCTTGTGCTTATCAGTCAGACACTCTACCCCTTGAGCTATACCCTGAGCAAAAATTGTAAGACTTTTAGAAGGCATTTAGTGATAATAGCTTCTTTCTACCTACACCACAGTCCATTGTTTAGGGACCAACTTCACTATTAATTGGTTAGTGAAAGAAAAGAAGAAAGTCATTCACCCTATGCATATATTACCCAGTGAGAGAATATAGACCTAGCACATAGTAGGACCTTAATAAACTTTAGTAGCTGGACGACTTTGTGGAATCTTATTTCAGGGATGAGTAAATAGGAAGAGGCATTTCCTGTGGGTTAGCTGGTGAGACCAGAAGATACGGGGTTTCTCTTTTCATTTACCAATTTGTAGAGTTGATTTTGTCTACTTATCTTTGTCAGAATTATGAAGAGTTAGCAAGATGATATAATAGATGTGATTAGTAAATTATAAATAAAAGGGTTGCTGTTTGCAGGGTTGTTAATTCAGCATCTCTGTAAGACAGCCATTTAATGCATTGGAATGGATAATTGTTAAATAACACATAAGAAAGTTGAAAGAATTAGCATTCCTTTCCAAAGAGCAATTTACTCCATTTCTTTCTTTCTTTTTTTCTAGTCAGTCTAGATATTTGTTCAATTTTGAGTTCCTTATAAGAGAGATTTTATAAAATAATAATATAATTATCTCTATATTTTCCTATTTAGATCAGTGAGACCTGAAGAAGAAATATTCGGAAGGATACTGGCACACATACAGGAATTTCTATAGAGGAGAGAAGCTTGCCAAACTCAATCTAAGAAATCACAGATGACGTGTATAACATTGGAAGAATATCTGAATTTGCATAGCACCTTGTCAGATACATGACAGTTAAACCTGTTGCATTTTTTATAATCAAGAGCCATCAGCATGGCTGCCAATGTGAACTTTAATCCTAGTTGCTTAGAAGACTTCTAGTTTCGTGGATGTAGTTTGTAACATAAGGTGCAAAGTTCCTCCTGTCAGAATAAGGGATTTTTGTGCTTATAGGTCTGTTTTCACCTATTTGAGTATATCATGTCACACTGGATCATTCAAGACTCTAGTTTGCAAAGAGCCTGAGTGGAAGAATTTGTGGGTATTTGCTCTCTTCTTGGACCTGTTCAGACTATAAGGGAAGTATTAGACCAAATTTAAACACTAACTTTGCAAAAGCACCCAACCAAAACAACTCAGCATGGAGAAGCTCACTGATTTAAAGAAATGTGGTGGACCTAAAGAGGGAAATTTTAAATTGATAAAACATAAGGTGTACATAATTCATAGGGAATGCCAGACTTGAGAGGCTCACAGTGAGCATGCATGAAAGGAAATGAGATGCAAAGGGAGAGTTGATATGAATTATAGTTAGGCTATATTTACCAATGCATGCATTTAAGAATCAAGATACCAAGTTTTGCCAGTTTGCAAAAAAAAATCTCCTCCTTGAGATCAGTGAGGCTTCATTAGCAAATGAATTTTTCTCAGGGAATCCAGTTTTCACTTGTCTTTTGTCATCATCAATCCTTAGTTTAGTCTGGCCTCAGGTAACAGGTGGGGTTTTATGAGGATAGTACTTGTGGACCCAGAGAGTCTCAGGTAGCATTGTAGTGACTATCCTGAACCTCAAACTGGACACCTGGCCTAATGGTTAAAGGTATGTTATTGTTTGGCTTTCCTAGAATAAAAGTACCCTGGAAACACTGGTTAGAAATCATTGGCTGAGAAAAGTCAACAGTGCTTGCTATCTTCTCCATTTCAATGAAGGTATGCTGTTAATTATATTAAGACACCCCAAGGGGCCCCAACCAATATCTTCCCATTGGAAGCTTTGCCATACTTGTGTTATCTCTTCAGTTTCTGGTCCAGGATGCATGATAAAGAAGGAGCAGGATGGAGCTAGCCAGCTCACCCTGGCTTCATGCAAGCCAAGACGTGGCTTTCCAGCTACATCTTTCCTGTCTCCATTTTGGCATTCCTTTGAATGGCTATTTAAATTAACCAAAAGCTACATACAAGTCTCAAATCCAGGTTTATCAGTATATGTTCAGTAGTTGTTGGAGGAAGAGAAACAATTGAAAGAGGAATTGAGGACCAAGATCACTAAGGAGTAGGTAGAGGGGGTTATCCAAATTGATGGAGCAGGACTGAATTTTCAGATCAGGGCACTGACTTCATCTGGTAGTCAGGCACCATCTCCCTCAAAAGTGGTGGCAGTGCTTGGCTCATTCTAAATTATAGACATCCCTGATTTTTATGCCAAGAGAGACTTTCTCCAATGTACTGCGGGAAGGCAGATGGCCTTGTCATTGTTAATCAGGGGATCACGGAGCTCTCAAGAGCATGCTGAGGACTCTGACTTCAGCTAATTACCACGAGCACAGAGTCAGAGGCAAGAATTAAACAATCAACTCTTTTTTCTAATTCTTCTACACTGTGGAAGTATGCCTATGATTAGTTTGGCCTGAAAAGCCTCAAAATAGAAAAAAATAATAAAGTATCACTTGGGCAAAATAAGGAATTATAGGAAAACTACCATGTGACTTGGAAAGAGAATTTAAATGAGATGCCCAGTTAGGGCAAGATAAATAAAACCAGATAGAATCAAATCCACAGTACTTTTTTTTTTTGTAGAAGGAATGTTTATTTCTACTGATGGAGGTTATATGAGGTTTTAAGAGTTAGGTAGAATCTGGTGACCTGTGATTAAGTTGCATTTTAATATTTCATGTAGTATTTGGGGAAAAGAAAACTTCTATTGGCCGTGTGGATCCTTTAAAATGTGTAAGATTAGTTTTTTCTTGTTGTGAAATAGAGTATGTCATTTATGAACTTCTCCTTTTACCTCAGTTGTTGTGTGTTTATTATTTTTATATTCACAGCATCCAATAAAATGACTAATGCATAGTGAATACTTGAAAATATTGCCTAAAGAATAAAATTTTGTCACTCGCAGGTAAATGGATGGAACTAGTGAACATCATCTTAAGTGAAGTTAGCTAGGTTCAGAAGACCAGATGTCACATATTTTCTCTCATAATTGGAAAATAGCCCTAATATAAATACAGAAATATTATGAAAAACAGGTCATGCTAAGGGGAGGTCACCTACAAGAGGGGGAGGATAAAAGAAGGAAGTTAAGAAGGTGAATATGGTTGATGTATGAGAATGAATATAGAATTTTTAAGCCTGTTGAAATCACCATAAGAAGCAGACTATAGTAGAAAATAGGAAAATAGAGGACATGAACCAATTCGGGTTATAATACATGTATACATGGATATGTCACAAGAAAACTCCCTGTGTAGCTATCTTAAACAAACACAAATGTCATTTTTTTCTTTTACAAAATCAGAGAACTGGAGGGCAGAACAGGTTCTGTCTTGGGGGGTTGGTACCAGTAGGAGGGGGAAGGAGGTAGAAAAGGGCGCGGGGACGGTGAATATGGTGCAAATATTGTGTACACATGTATGTAAATGGAAAAATGATACCTGTTGAAGCTGTTCCAGGATTGGGGGGAGGAAGGGAAAGAAAAAAATGGTGGAAGGGATGAAGTAAAAAATGAGATTCTTGATACATTGTAAGAACTTTTGTAGATGCCATATGTCTATTACTCCAGCCAGCACAACAATAAAAAATAAAAAATGTGTTCTGAGAGGAATGAATAGGTTTGGAGCATGATTCTCTGTGGCACTGATACTGCTATATGTTTGTAGCCTGGGAAGCAATGGTGCTGTTTATATAGTTTGCTACTCAAATAATTGCTGATCTCCTACTGTGGGCATAGGTTCTAGATTCTGGTGATAAAGCAGTGAAAAAAACGGACAAAAGTTTCTCTCTTCTAAGTTTAAAACTGGTAACTCAGTTTCGGAAATCTTTTAAGAATATTTGGAATAACTTGTTATCTACATGAATTTGTTTTCTTAATTATTAATTTATAAGAACTAAATACAGATCAGGCATTTCCAATGAAAACATAGAGTCTCAATTGGGATGTATTGTCAGTGTATAACAATATATATCAGATTTTGATAGAGTTAGTATGACCCTACTAATATGGTAGGAATATGGTGGTTAAATGTGAACACACACACACACAGACACACACACCCAAGAGCCTTTGGGCTCACAAGCTAAGAATATGCATTTCCTTCATCCTCCTGTGCCTCTTCATCTATTCCCATTATCCTGCTTTATATAGTGCCTCAATCCTAGACCAATTTAGAAGGGAACTGCTTCTGTTTTCTAGGTCAATGTCCCTACCAGACAGTGAGGTCAATGGGTACAGAATACATAGCAGATTTTGAAGCAGTACAAAAATATAAAATATACCATACATAAATTTTAAAATACTTACTACATGTTGAATTGAAGATAATATTGATATATTAGGTTAAATAAAATATATCATTAAGATTCTTTTAACTTTTTAAATAAGTCTCTTAGAAAGTTTAAAACTATATGTATGGCTTGTAGTATATTTCAATTAGATAGTGTTTTTCTAAACAGAGTGTTGTTCCTCTTCTAGTTACCATTTATCTCTTTTTTTTCTCATTATAAAGAAACTACTATGAGATGCAGGTCTTTACCCCAAAGCAGCTAGGAGTGTCCTGTATAATTTCATCTTTCACTGAGACCTTAATTCTACTTCATGGAACTCTCAGCCAGTCCTCCCTGATCCTATCAGTCATAAAAATTCTACCTGTTCTTTCCTCCTTCTTTTCCCTTTCATTCTCCTCATTCTTCTGAGCTTTTCCGACATCTGCTGACCTGTACAATTTCTCCTGAGTTAAATAATTTAACTCATTTTATTTTTACTGCCTAATCTTTTTATTGGCATATAATTGTTGTGCAGGGGGATACATTGTGATATTTACTTGTGTGCTTACAATATATCTTAGATTTACCCCCTCTATTGTTCTCTTTCCTCTTCTTCTTCCCCTTCTTGGAACCATTTCTACAGGTTTCATTCTTCTATTTTCACAAATGAATACAAAATACATCTACCACATTTACTCAAATTCACCCTTTCCTATTTCATCCCACTGGTACCACCCCTCCCACTGGTACCACCCCTCCCACTGGTACTCAACCCTGAAAAAAGAACTTTTATACCCTCCTGTCCTTCATTTTTAAAAAAAGTGTATATTGATAGTTAAAGGGAGTTTCACCTTGGCATTTCAGACATGTATATATCGTACTCTTTCTCTATCACCATGCCTCCCTAATATTCAACAGCTTACGGTACATTATGTTATATTTCATATAGATGGATTGTTTCAATATTTTTTCATTCTCTAACATTTTCTTTCCTTCTCCCACTTTCTGTAGTCCTCTAAGACAGACCTACAAATATCTTGTTCTCTCTCTCACTATATATGCATGTATATATATGTGTGTGTGTGTGTGTGTGTATGTGTGTGTGTGTGTGTATGTATATATAATGATCATATATGTGTTTATATATACATTTTAACTTATAGGTCTACTTTCCACATATGAGGGAAAACATGTGACTTTTGATTTTTTGAGCCTGGCTTACTTTACTCAACATGATGTTATCTAGTTCCATCCATTTACCTGTAACAATGCAATTTCATTTTTCTTTATGGCTGAGTAAAACTTCACTGGGTATATATATTACATTTTCTTAATCCATTCATCAGTTGTGAGGCATCTGAGTTGTTTCTAAAACTTGGAATAGTGCTGCAATAAACATGGGTGTGCAAATGGTTCTGTTGTATCCTGGCTTACATTCCTTTAGATATATGCCTAGGAGAGGTATCTCTGGATCACATGGCAATTCTATTTTTAGTTTTTTGAGGGAGCTCAATACCTTTTCATGGTGGTTGCACTAATTTACATCCCCATCAACAGTGTATGAGGGTTCCTTTTCCCCCCATCCTTGCCAGCATTTGCTGTTCTTTGTGTTATTGATAGCCATTTTGACTGCCATGAGATGGAATCTATGTCATTTTGATTTGCATTTTCTTTATGGTCAAGAATGTTGAACATTGCTTCAAATATATATTGGCCATTTGTACTTCATCTTTTGAGAATTGTCTGTTCAGTTCATTTGCCCATTTATTAACTGGGTTGTTGGTTCTTTGAGGGATTAGGTTTTTGGGGTCCTTGTATATGCTATTATTAATCTATTGTCACATGTATAGCTGGCAAAGATTTTCTCCCATGCTGTAGGCTGTCTCTTCAGTTTGGTGACCATTTCCTTTGCTGTGCAGAAGTTTTTAGTTTCATGCAGTCCCATTTGTCAATCCTGTCTCTTAATTGCTGAGCTATTAGAGTTCTATTCATAAAGTTATTACCTTATGCCTATGTGGTCCATCATGTTCCCGATTTTTTTTCCTGGGGTAATTTTACTGTTTCAGATCTTACATTAAGATCTTTTATCTACTTTGAATTGATGCTTCTACTGCCTCACCTTGACAACTTTTCCTCGTTTTATATAGATTTCTCCTTTGAAATTCCCCTTCTAATGGATACAGACCTTGTGATTTACCTTATATTGATGCAATAATTGAATGTGGCTAATGTTTACAGGAGAGAGTAGAGTAATTAAAATACCAACTAGAGATGTTAGTTTGTTACTTTCACATTTATTCTGTTATTATTTTCTTACATGATTTTTCTTTTTCAGAGGTATGACTGTGTAGTAAGCAAACTGACTATGAGGAAAAGGTGACTTCAAAAATAATGTTAAAAAATGTTGCTATTGCTAGCCTGGATGAACAGGAGCATGGTGGTACAGTGAATAGGAATAAGCTAGCGAAGGGGAGGAGCTGTGGGTTTTGGGGGAAGAAATGGAGCATCTTGAATTGGGCGATAGGTTTTGGAGTGCAGATAGAGCTGGGGCCAAGTATCTCAGTAGGTAGCTACAAATGGAAGCCTAGAGTTTTGCTGCTAATATAGTAGCCACTAGTCACTGTGTTCAATTTAAAATTAATTATGTGCTAAATATTTAGGTGCAATTAGTGGTTACTGTATTGGTCAGCACAGATTAGAACATTTCCATTATTATAGAACAGCAATAGTCTTAGATATGAGGCTGGTTGTAGTTGCAAGATTTGGGAGTCATTGACATAGTGATGACAGCTACAACTGGGAACTAGATGAGGTCACTGAGGTGGAGAGGGTATCATGAAAGAAGAGAGACAGGACTTAACCTAGGAAGATTACCATTTTAACACAATGAGCAAAACAGGATGAAAAAGACAAAAAGACAGAGACGATTCTGTTTTTTTTTTTTATTGTCTTGCACAAAATGAAATGAGGAGTTTATTGTGTAGTGAAGCATTTTATTAAATGACTATTGAGCACCAGGAGGGACAACATATTCAAACCATGGTTTTGTGAAAAACACATTGTATTACAAATTGTAATTTTTTGCACCAAAGCAAAATATTAAACTGTGGCATTGGATCACTTCTGTAAAGGAATGAGTGAGATGGTTGGGGAATTTTTTTCTAATAACTCTTTAACTGACTTCAGGCTGATAGCTTAGAAAATTAATATGTTCAACAGAATTTCTTTTTTTTTCTGACAGCACTGGATTTTGAACTTAGGGCCTCACGCTTGCTGGCAGGTGCTGTTACTACTTGAGCCAGTCCACCAGCCCAGAATTTCTTTCAAATACAATTTGCCTTAAGCTTTGGTGACAGTCAATTTATGACTGAATTCTAAAACAAACAAGTGCCTGTGGTGCAGGTATTCTGATCTTGTGGTTGGAGAAAGAGCCTATTTCTTCTGGTGTCACATGTGAAGGAGGCAGAATCCCTTACATCTGTGGGAGTTTCACAGCCTGATTGAATTCCCGTATAGACAGGGCTGTTCCGCTTCTGTGCAGATCAGATGGTCACTGGGGGAGTTAAGATGGGTGAAAATAGTTCTACTTTTCTGTAGATGTGTTCCCCCCTTGAATTCACAAATTTGCTCATTGAATTGGCTAAATAGTTGATTGAAAGTGGATAGGCTTTGCCTAAAATGAAACACAGTTTTTGAGTTAAAAAAAAAAAGGTCATAAAAGTACAAATATCACAAAATAGCTAATTTGACCACACAGAAATGCCTTTTGGAAGTTCATTGACTTTGTGGTCCTAGAAGATGTTGAGTTTAAGAGAGGATTGTACCACGGAGAGCCAACAGGATAAATGGGATATAAAAGAAACTCTAAGTGAAACTACTGAGTGTGGCTATTTAGTATTTTCAATTGAATTGTTAGCAAATGTCTACCTTATTTTCATTTAGCAGAGTTGTTGCTGAGCCTACTCTTCCTCAGAAGTCAATGAAGATTTTGATGCTATTTTGGAATAATCTTACTCAGAAATAATTAAAATATATTAAAAATAAGGAGATTGCTTTTCTCCCCTTGACCATGGATTATTGCTGCCTCAGGCCAGAAGAAGCACATTTTTTGCAGGCCAGCAGAAGCACATTTTGTCCCCTCAGAGGAGCTTCTGAGCATCTTGTATGTACTCCTTGGTATCACATAAACCATGGCGTTCCACCCTTGCTGGTCTTGTAGCTCAGACACAAGGGACACAATAGCTCCTCATTCAATGCTGTGCTTTAGTTATCTGCCAGACAGCTGGACTTACAGCAGGCTGTCAATAATTTATTTACTGGTTTCTTGCCTCATTCACAAAATAGTTAAGGCAGATAATAAATATTTGTTGAGCTGTGTTGATAAACTTCTAGCTTATTGATAAAAAATGCATCTTGTATTAATTCGCCAGGGCTGCCATAATACATTATCATGAATGGATGACTTAAAAAATTTATTTCCTCACAGTTTGGGAGACTAAAAGGCCAAGATCAAGGTGTCATCAGAACTTATTTCTTCTAAAGCCTCTTTCCTTTGGCTGTAGATGGGCATCTTCTTGTAATGTCTTCATATGGTGTTCCCTTCATGTGCACATCCATAGTGTCTCTTTGTGTCTTTGTATATATCAACTTCTTCTTCCCTTTTTTTTTTGGCAGTATTGAGGTTTGAACTCAGGGCCTCAGATTTGCTACGCAGGCACTCCACCATTTGAGCTACTCTGCTGGCTCTTCTTTGTATTAGGTATTTTTGAGAGAGGGTCTCATGAACAATTTGCCCGGGCTGGCTTTGAACTGTGATCTTCCTCATCTCTGTCTCGGAACAGCTAGCATTATAGGCATGAGTCATCTATGTCTGGCTTAAATTTCTTCCTCTTATAAAGAAAACAGGCACATTGGATTAGGGTCTACTCCAGTGGTTTCATTTTAACTTGAAAGGCTCTATCTCCAAATATCATCACATTTGGATACACCAGTATTAGGGATTTAACATGTGAGTTTGGAGGGGACAAAAGTCAGCCCATAACACAATTTTATTCTAATGTTATGCCAATAGTTAAGAAAAAGTGAAAAGAAAAGAACTAAGCTAAGATTTGGCCTTGAACTATGTCATGGCCAGCGTTATGATTTTATCTGATTTAAAAATTATCTCTGCTCATCCTTATTTTATAACTCAGGGAATCAAATGGTTTGATTCAGAGACCAAAGATAAAGATCACTTTATTAAAGGATTGAGGAAATTGTGTCTCAGAAATAACTATCATAAGTAGTTCAGTAAAGTATAGGATCTCTTTCTCAGAACAGGTTCTCAACAATTCTAAAAGTAAGAGATTATATTCTGGGATTCTGTTCAATTGACTAATGAGATGGTATAGAGCAGATGCTCTCACTGCCAGCTTAAAAGCACAGGTTTATTACGTGTGCTAGAGTTTGAATGTCCTCCAGTTCATGTGTTAGAAACTTCATCCCCAATGCCAGTGTTGAGCTGTAGGGCCTTTAAGATGTCATTAGGTTATGAAGGCCCTGCTCTCATAAATGAATTAATGCTGTTAATCTCAGGAGTGGGTTAGTTATTGTAGGAGTGTGTTCCCGATAAAAGAATGAGTCTAGCCCTCTCCCCTCTTTCTTTCACACAAACTCTCTTGTCCTTCTGCCTTCCATTGTGGGATAACACAGCAAGTAGGTCCTTGACATATACAGGCCCTTCAATTTTGGACTTCCCAGCCTCTAGAACTTAAGAAACAAATTCTTATTTATTTATTTATTTATTTTGACAAATTCACCAGTTTCATGAATTATGCTATAGCAGGACAAAATAGGCTAAGACAAAATGTCTACATGAAAATATTTGTGGAAATTGGCTTCTTTTAATCATGAAATAGTTTGTGTAATTCATAAAGTATCTCAGTTACTCAAAATTCATTTTGTAAATAAAAATTTAAATATTGTAAAAATGAATTGCTTGGGCAATTAACTTAGTAGTATTTCTTCCCTGATTTGGTCATTAACCATCATTAGTCATAAGTCATTTGTGTTTGTGTATGTGTGTGTTTGTGAACATACATATTCGTTGTCTTACATCTATTCAAAATGACAATGCAAATAAGGTTGCTAATTGTATGTCCCTACCGTGAAACTATTTATTTTTAATTTCTTTGAGAAAAATATCAGTTTCAATTAAAGCTCTTCAGCTTTGAGTTGGATATATGGTTAATTTGCTACCTTGAAGCAAGATAATTTTCTTTGCCAGGAGTTTGTACCAACCATTTCATCTTTGTTTCCACTTACCCTTTGTAAAAGACTGTCTGCTCCCCCACATTCTGATGAATGGTGTAGATCATGTCATACTTTTCCCCCTTCTCCCCTTACAGTTAATTGGGTCAGGGATAGACAAAATGGGACCAATTGGATTTTTTTTTTTAGTGTCTATTTGGAATGAGACTCAGAGAGCCTAGTGTTAGTGTTAAATATTGGAATAAATTTAGAAAGCACAATGGGGACCGCGAGGGAGAAAGATGAAACAATGAAAGACCATGTGGTTTCGAGAGGTAGAGGAGTAAATTCAGTTCTGACTCCTAGTTTGTTATACCAGTTTTCTTGAAGCTTGATTTTGCTTTCTATCCTTGGGATTTATTAGTTATTCCTTCGTGAGGGAGGTGTTCCGTGATGGATTAATCACTTAAAGGTCCTACTTCGCAATATCGTTAGATTGGGGATTAAGTTTTCAGCACATGAATTTTGGGGTGCACATTCAAACCATAGCAACATTATTTCCCAACAAGCTTAAGAGGAAGTGATAACTTAGGAAAGCAAGGAAAGAATGATAACTTTAAGAAAGTAGAAATTACTTGGCCTTCCATCTATGCTTATTTTATCCTAATGTGTGGTAGTTGCGTGGTAGCCATCCTTCAAGATGGCTCTCAATCATTTTTGCTTCCTGGTATTCATACCCTGTGTAGTATTCTTTTACATAGAATCAAGCCTGACCTGTGTGACCAGTATAGGTATAGTAGCGGGGACAGTGTGTGATTTCTGGAACTAGGTCATAAAGTGAATTGCAGTGTCTGTTCAAGAGATATTGTCAGAGAAGCTAGCTGCTGTATTTTGAGGATGCTCAAGCATGTAGAAAAACAACCCTCTCACCAACAGCCAGTGCCAACTTCTTAGCCATGTGATCTGGTTTCTTTGGAAGAAGAACCTCCATTTCCAGGAAAGTTTTCAGATGTTTACAGCCCCAGTCAATATCTGAGTGCAATATCATTAGAGACCCTGAGCCAGAAACTGCCCAGGTAAGCTGATCTTGAATTCTGGAGCCCTAGAAACTGTGAGGGAATATGTGTGTGTGTGTGTGTGTGTGTGTGTGTGTGTGTGTGTGTGTGTGCTGTTTACAAGTTCATATAGAAATTGATTTAAAAGCCTTTGTAGGTAGGGAGAAAAAGCTTTCTTTGTGTTTTTTCCCCTATCTCCTTATTAGCTCTCTGCCTGGCAGATGTTATTGGAAGTGAATTTATTTTGGAAAATAAAGCAGGGAATCTGTAAGAGTTAAATAAGGGAGTGAGGGACTAGTAAGATTAGTCACCAGGTAGCATGTTACTGCTATGCAACTGGTTATGTATTTTGTGAAAACAGGTGAAAGCAAAGTAACTTTTCGTATCTGGTCCAGGGAAGGTGTCGAATGACAATAGTTAAAAAGATCTCTGAAGGAGAGAAAACTGAGAAGTAATACCTGTAAAATCAGTGGATTATTAAGTAAAATGGAGCCAATATTTTGCCTAATTGGAATAATTCTTTATTTGATTTTGGAATAGCCTAAGTGCAAGTAAACTTCTGATATCAGAAAAAGGGAAAGGGGAGTTGACTGATAAATTTTGATGAACCACAGGTTTAAAAGTAAGTCTGACTTTGGTAAAAATGGTAAAGTTGATAGAAAAAAATGAAGTCAAATCCTTATTTATTAAGATAAATTCTACAGTTCTATAAAACTATTTGTCAAAAATTTTATCTCAGCATGGATTGTTGTCATAATGAAATAAAAGGTACAAGTGAGGGCTGTGTTGGGATTTCAGACTGGATGTCAGACAAACTTGTTCTGACCTTGTTTAAATCTCTCTGACTCCACAAGTTCCTCAGAAAAGAAATATGCCTATTTCATGAATGTCAAAGCTCTAGGAGCACCATTGGTGATTGGGGTTTTTCTAAGACTTACTAAAGAGAGTGGTGTGTCATATGGAAGTGTAAAATGATTCCTAGATGATTTACCGACAAGTGCCTCACTGAGACTGAGTCACCAATGAGCAATGGCCCACATTAACCAGAACTCGGGCAAGTGTTGCAATGACCTCTGTTGTGTCTCTCAGGCTCCAATTCCCTGTTTTCTACAGATGTTCTCTACATCAGAACGCCACTTAAAAAATATGCTTTCAGGTTTTCAAATTTTTGAAACAGAAGTGAATTTTCTTCCCTGTGGCAGGGTCCTTTGATAATAGCAGTTTAGTTTTGGAAGACATTATCCAAAGGTGGAAGTCATGCAGAGTGGAGAGAGAATGGAGCCCTTTCAGAAAGATGAGCCCCACGAGACAGACTAAGGCTGTCTTAGTCTGTGGGAGACTTGCTGAGCTTGGACTTCTGCACCTCTGAGGATATAGTTGGCCAGATTCCCTTGGGGCTGGTTTGTCATCTGGAGCTTTGTTTGGAAACAGTCAGCTGGAAAAGAGTCCTTATGAAACGTCTGCTCAATTGTTGATGTTATAATCAATAAGAAAAGCAAATCTGAGAATGCAGAACAGGGACTATTAACACTTGTACTTTTCCCAAGGCCTCAGAATGAGGTGAGCATCTGCCAGGGTCCTAGGTCCTGGTGGTTTATGCTGATGCAAGGGTAGAAAGGAAGTGGTGGAGGAGGAATTCATCTGATTCTGAGATTTCTGTGGTTACTAATTTATTACCATGGTTTCTGAATCTCAGGATAAAGAGGTGAATAGATATTGGAGACCCAGACTACATTTGCATGGAATTGCTTAACACTTTTCCCTTCTTTATGTGGAGGGTCATTGAGTTGGGGGAATCAGTGACAGGGAAGGCATGAACAGAAAAAAATTTCCTCCTTCCTTGTAGCCCAGGGTGGGCTGTGGAAAGAGCAGAGTCATCTATATGATGCTTTCCTGGAATTTTTTGAGATTGTGGAAAGTTATTTTGAGTTAGTTTGACTTAGTTTAGATTCCTACCTACCTGTTCCTGTTTATTTATTTCATCATTACTTCATTCCTTTTAATATAAAACCCCTGTTTTCTCCTTTATCTATAAAAGACTTAAAACAATAAAATTCAAACCTATCAATAGCCACATGAGTCTTCAATGCTGAAGTTAAGTTCAACAATGTGAGAAATATCTGTTGAAATGGTCAAATATCTGTTGAAATGACCACTGAAATACCAATAGATATATCTTGAAAGCTACAAGAATTTCAGAAGTTAAACAATGATTTCCAGTAGAACACGTATCTCAAAAGTTGTAGAAAATGGAGAGTGACAGAAAAGGTAACAAATGCAGCACTCTGGATTTTCTCCAGAAAGGTGTGTCTGAGGCCTTGGGTAAGCTTTGTGGAAGAGGCAGGGAAAAATTTGGGCTTGTGGACTGGAAAGCTGATGCTGTAGTTTGAACTTGCAATATCCCTTAAAGGCCCATGTGTTAAAAGCTTGACCCGCTGGTTGAAACTATGGGTAGTGGAGAAATATGAAGAAGTGGGGACTAGTGAAATGGTTTCAGGTCATTGTGGGTGTCCATGAAGGGGATAATAAGACCCCATTCCTTCCTTTTCCTTACATTTCCTGGTCATGAGGTGAGCAGCTTTGCTCTACCATGAGCCCCACCTTGTTATGCTTCCTCACCACAGACCTAAAAGCAATGGAGCCAACTGATCATGGACTGAAACCTCCAAAATTGTGAGCCAAAATAAATCACTCTCTCTCTCTCTGTCTCTCTTTCCTCTCTCTCCCCTTCTCACTCTCCCTATTCCTTTCTCTTTCTCTGTTGTGATGCCTCATGCATCACATATTTGCATGCTAGGCAAATATTCTATCAGTGAGCTTAATCCACAGCCCCAGTTCTTTCCCTTTTTAAGTTGATTACCTCAGGTATTTGTTATAGTGCCAGAAAGATGACTAATACATGGGTTGTCACTTTCTTTGATAGGTCATCTTTTGTCCAGAGGAGCCTTTCTCTTTTGGCAAGGAGGTAGAATCCAGAATAAAAAGCCATAATAAATGCCCACTTATTCAGGATCCATACCAACAAAACAAGCAAACAAAAACAACCCTTAAGTATTTGTTTTTTCCCTATAGCATTTAACTATGCAAATCATATTCATAATATTTTACCTTGAGACTTAATAAGATCCTGCAGGGCTTTTGGACTCATAGAAGATCAAACATTTGTTAAAACAGTTTGCTAGCACAATGCAATCCTATTCTGATTCACTGACTGTTAGTCTGGTTGAATATGAGGATGAGTGTATGAATGGAAACTTCCCCAAGCTTTCTTGATAAATGGACTTTGTTAAAACTGGATATGAATGGACTCCCATGTTAAGACCTTCCTACTGCAAATGGTTGTGTTTCTCTAAGCCTGATTTTAGGAAAAACTGTAAGGAAAGTTGTCCTCATCACCATTTTACTTCATTAAGTCATTCATTTAAATATTAAGTGCTAGGAAGTACAAAAGGAAAGAGGTGTATGATCTATGAAAGAAGGCAGGTGTGAAATTAGATGTCTATCTAAAGTTATATTTAATCTACAGAGTTTGAATAAAGTAAAATGAGAAAACGTGAACATCTAGGATTAGGTGAACTTTGTTACTGCTTTTTCAGCTTTAAATCCAAAGGAATCATGAGGTTCACAAAGGCAGTGGGTAAAATTTGTAAGTAAATTAAGTAAAGATGTGTCCTCTGCTCACAATGAAACCCATAACTTTCATCTTATCTGAGGTGGTAATAATTTTGTCTAGAGTCTGGTTAGACCAGAAGTAGGCACCTGACTCAAGCAGAGTCAATTAGACAGAGTCTCTTCCTTAGATAAAACTGAGATCTAGTAGATGCCTCAACCTGCTGGACTAGGAACATGGAAGGTGATTAACTGTGAGAAGAGAAGCCGAGGAATATAGCAAAGAATAAAAGATTAAAGCAGAGATAAATTTTGTATGCTTGGATGTTGGAAAAGACTCCTGTTCACTTATGATCAACTTCCTTATCAGGTTAGCTTGTTAGCTTTCATTTTTTGCCATGAAGTATTATAACTAACAAAGTCTGATATTAGCCTGAGTTTCCCTTAAGCATTCTCTAAGGAGGCATTTCGAGCTATAGTATTATGTTACTGAGTGGATAGCAATGTATTTGTGTGTAACATAGTGAAATGTCTAAGAGCTAATATTATAGAGCACCTGCTTTCCAAGCATAAAGCCCTTAGTTCAAACCCCAGTCCCACCAAAAAAAAAAAAAAAAGTTGACATTCTCAGGTAATTCAATCAATAAATGGGCAAATGAGCTAAACAGACAGGTCTCAAAAGAAGTACAAATGGCCAATAAATACATTAAAAATGTTTGACATCTTTAGCCATCAGGAGAATGTAAATCAAAACTACTCTGAGATTCTATCTCACCCCAGTCAGAATGGCTATCATCAAAACAAAAAACAACAATGGTGTTGAGGATGTGTGTGTGTGATGTGGATCCTAACTGTTGCTGAGAATGGAAGTTAGTACAGCTTTTATGTAAATCAGTATGGAGGTTCCTCAAAAACTTAAAAATGAAACTACCATATGATCTAGCTATACCTTCCTGAGTATATATCCAAAGGTATCAAAGTCAGAATACAATAGAGACACCTGTACACCCATGTTTATCATGACAGTATTCACAATAGTCAAGCTATAGAATCAGTCTAAGTGCATATCAATGGATGAATGGGTAAATATATATGTATAATGTAGAATTATGGATGGATAAATATATATGTATACATACAATGCAGTATTATTTAGCCATAAATAAGAATGAAATCATGTCATTTTCAGGAAAATGAATGGAACTGGAGATCAATAAGCCAGACTCAGAAAGACAAGTGTCCCATATGTGGAATCTAGAGCAAATAAAGAATATGTGAAAGTAGAATGGGAACTACTAGGGAAGAAGAAGGGGGCTGGGGGTGGGGGATGATAAGAGAAGGTAATATGGAGGGTGATTATGATGAAAGTATGTTATATGCATGTATGTAAAGGTCACAATGAAACCTATTATTTTTATAACTAAAATTCAGTAACTGAAAAAAGAAAGAAGAAAAAAAGGAGTTGACATTTCCTTATACTCTACCACAATCCTTTTAAACCCTTTTCCAGAAGCCATCTACCACTGTTGTAAATTACATTTTATATTGTGTTTGTGGATAAACACATGTGAATGAAAACTCATCCACAAAGGACATGCAAGTCACATTTTGGATGCTTCAGAGCCATTTTTAGAATTGAGTCCCAGCAGTTTTTCCACTTAAGCTTTAAACAAAGGAGATGATAATAGCTACCTCCACAGGCTATTGTGAGGACTAAAAGGGACCTTGGCTCTGTTGTGGTTTCTGAATCCCACCAAACCTGATCCTTAATTGACATTTCATTTTAGGAGATCTCAGCACACCATTTAATAATCATCTTAATGATTGACTGTGTGTAACACATGGGTTGCAGTTTTCATACCTTATAACAGCCTCAATTTTTACCACCCATTTAATAATCATCTTAATGATTGACTGTGTGTAACACATGGGTTGCAGTTTTCATACCTTATAACAGCCTCAATTTTTACCACCCAAAGCTTCTCTTTTGCCAGGTACCCAGTTCTGCACCTGCATTTCTGAGGCTGGGTCTATAGCCACTCACTTTTGATACTAGATGTCATACTAATTAGAATCTTAGTTATAAACAATAGCAATTGATGTTGGTTAGTTAATCAAAAAGGATTTTTTTTTTTTTAAGATGACTGGAAAACCAGGTTCAGATAGAAGCCTCAGAAGGCCAGGTCAACTTGGTCTCACCACTGTGCAGCTACCCAATGTGCCAGCTATTGTTAGATTTCTGGATTCTCAGAGGAGTCAAAGGCCCAAATTAGAGCCTCTGATTGGCTGCATTCAAGTCCTTTCCTTCTCTGCGCTCCAATCATTTTCCAGCAGCCAGGGAGGAGAAAACTCCAGTTTCCTACACATGCTCTGGTGTGCAGAGGTTTCCCTATAGGGGTGACTTAGCATAGCCTTAGGTGGACTTCTGGTTTAGGACATTTATTTTAGCATAGAAGGTATTGTAATTTATGGACAGTGACTTGTTCAGATCTCAAGAGTGATGTTTGATGCATGCAAACACACATGCATGCAACCAAATATCAAGGCCTGAGGTATTTCCATCATGACAAGTTACCTCATGGCCCTTCTCAGTCAATCCCTACTCCAGGAAGTAACCACAGATACAATTTATTTAAGTATATTCTAGAATTTCATATATGATGAAGCATTTAATACACACTTTTGTCATTACTTGGACCAGTTTCTAAGTCAATTCTTGACTGAAAGTTTCTTATGTGTGGCAGTGTGAATTCAGTCAGACCCATAGTGGAGGACAGATTGAGTGTTGATCCTCCAAGGGTGACTCTGGTCTGGCTACAAACCAGGTCAGGGGAAGTGCTTTCATTTTGTTTCCCTGGACCACGTATTGCTTTTCTCAGATGTCCCTTTCCCTGGTGGGCAACATTTTACTGGCTGTCAGCTTTACACAGAGGGTCAAATCCTTGGCCTAGAGCCTTTTTCTCAATGTAAACCTTAACTCTTGCTTATTTTAGCTCATTTCTGGCAACTTGGAGATTATAGGACTTTTTTTGTTTTGCTTTCAAGTCCAACTCTATGTATTTTAAATAATGTTCTTTTAGTGAAGCATGTCTGTGTGTTCAGAGCACTCAGTCTGCCATACTATCCAAAGTCCCAGTTTGCTGCTTTTGACCTTAAGGTACTCATTGAAGGAAACTGCTCTGATAACTCAGTCATTTGTTTTGATAATCTGTACAGTTTCCAATAAATATCCCCATCCAACAAATTGGAGTCTTATTTTCACTAATTTTTTAAAAGAGGCAAGGTAGCAGGGGTCCCAAATTAGTCTAAGAGACTGAATTGTGTTCATGCTGGGGTTCAGACATTTTTGGCCTGCCAGATTTGATACTGGCAGGATGAAGTTGTCAGTGATCTATCTGCATGAATGCCCATGTCAAGGAAAAAGAACAGAAGAGTTCAGGTTTGAGGCAAGGTCAGCATGCAGTAATTGGACAACACTGAGGAGAGCGTCATTTCTATTGTCTTCCTGGGTATAAGCAAAACAAGGCAGGGAGTGAAATCTGAAAAGGCTGCTTAGGAGAAATTGCTGTAAGTTAGGCTCACAAGGAAAAACATTTTTAGGGGTGATGTGATAGAATGTTCTATATAAGTGAGGAAGAAAGCTTCTTTCCACTTCGATGAGGAGCACAGCAGGGCCTAACAGCATCTCAGACTTCAGTGCAGCAGCTACTGCATCTTCCTGTCAGCTCCTAGGCATCCTCAGCAGGGGAAAACATGGTCACTGACTTCTCCTTGAGGCATTGGAGGACAGATGTGTGACCAGTGTTATGTATAGCTTGGGCAGCAGTAAAAAATTAGGCAGCAGGAACGGGAAGGATCGTGAATGTTCCAGAACTTGTTAGAATTTGACTGTTGACCAAGGGAACAAAACCATTCAGTTTTCCTGTTCAATGTTCTATAATTGAACTTCACAGATTTTATTTCTCATTTTTCATTTCAAATTTACTTTCTAAATAGTTGCACTATGCGTTATAATTATCCCTTCCTTCCCTAAAATAAGGTTTACCTATTACCTTTATTTGGTATGCCTTCCAAAAACCATTTTCACAAACTAGTATGTCAAAGATATAGTGCTCATTATTTACTGGTAGGTATATAATGTAAGCAGAAACATTCATGAAGTGAGTCATTCTATTAAACCAAATTCAGTGCTTGTGAATGAAGGAAAAGTACCTTCTAGTGGAAGAGATAGTTATTTAATACTGAGTATGCTTCTAATGAAACCATTCTTTATGGATGAGCTTTTACAATGGATTTTCTTTTCAAGAAGGGGCTTGCTATGTAGCTTCTGGAACTCACTATGTAGCCCAGGCTGGCTTTGAAGTCTGGATCCTCCTGCGTCTGCCTCCCAAGTGCTAGACTTCACTAGCATATTTAAATATTTGGCAGGATACATTGGAAATCCATCTAATGAGTGTTCTACTTATAAGATTTCCAGAGGAAAGATTTACTTGGAAGATAGGATGAGAACATATGGTGGAGGCTGGGTTGTGATGATCATGACTCAGCTGGGATGCCCATTTATCTCTGACAGTCGCCTTGACAGTTGGGCTGGAAAATGTGACTGTTTCCGTACCTACTTGAGTAGCTTGGGGTTTGGTCTCTGTGATGGTTAATTTTATGTGCCAACCTGACCAGTCTGGATGTGTCTGTGAAAGTGCTTCTAGATGGTTTTAGCATTTGAGTCAGCCAACTGAGTAGAGTTTGTTGCCCTCCTCAATAGGGATTGGCTTCATCCAATCTGCTGAGGACCTGTACAGAACACAATGTGGAGGAAGAAGGAATTCTCCTCTTTTTCTTGCTGCCCTTTTGTTTGAGCTGGAACATCTCATCTCATACTGGAAATTGTACCGTTAGCTCCACTGATTCTCAAGCCTTTAGATATGGACTGAACTACTGGCTTTCCCAGATTTCCACCTGCTGTCCTCTCAGCCTTTATAATCCCATGAGCTAATTCTTTATAATCTTTCTCTCTCATGTGTGTCTGTATCCTACTAGGTTAGTTATTTTGCAGACTCCTAACTAATATAATCTCCTGGTAACCTTATTCCTTTAATCTTAGTAGCATACAAAAATAACCACTTATTTCTTACTGATGTGTTTGTGAATTGTTCTCCTTCAGACTCTGGGTCGTGTTCACATCTGCTTCATGTGGTTTGTTCTGGGAGCAGAACAAAGGCGCAGTAGCTAACTGAAACACAATTTCACTTGATGGAGTCAGAAACTTCAGAGAAATGAACAGATACATGTAATGATTCTGAAGGCCTTTATGCCCTTTCCATTGACCTAAGCAAGTCACATGACCACATCCGAAATTAATCAGGACAGGGAAAAATACTTTCCCCATGCAAGTGGGAGGAGAAGAAGTAAATATTTGCTAAATAGTAATTTATTTTACTGTACTAGAATAAATTTCTTTTAAAAAATGCTTACCAGTTTCTTATAAACAGTTCTAAACTTATCACAAATGTAGTAGGCTCCACATAAAGCATCACTTCTCTATTATTTTAAAATTAAAATCTCTAGTCACAATATTTTTTGCTCATTTCTCTTATGATGCCATTTTCATTGATTTGGCTGATAGTTATAATATTTGTTCTAATTAACCTGGCCTGTCAGCCTAGTTACTGGCTGAGCATTATATGTGCCATTTCATATGGTAGTCACTAGCTATGTGTAACTGTTTAAATTTAGATGAAATTTAAAAATTCAGTCCCTCAGTCATACTAGCCACATTTCAAGTACTCAGTAGCTATATGTGGCTAAAGGCTACCACATTTAGGAGATTTTCCATCATCTCAGGAAGCTCAATTGGATAGCACTGGGCAAGACACATAATAAGCATAATAGCTTTCATTTAGCTATCACTCACCATGTACCAAACATTCTGCTGTTTATGCTCCATGCTTCATTTATGTTCATCCTTGAAACCATCCTACAAAATCAGTACTATGATTCTCATTTTTATAATGATGACATTGATGCTTAGTGATGCTAAGAATAGAAGCGAACTTTCTAGTGGCTAGCAGGCGGTGTCATGTCTGACTCCAAAGTTGTCTCTGAACCATAGGCATTCTCAGTTTTCCAATTTTAGCCCATCTCAAGAACAGATGCCATGATGCCAAATAGAGAAATGGCAAAGGGACAGTGCTCAGCTCCAGTATCATCTGGGATAACTAGGAAGCAGGTCAGTAACTGGATGATCTTGGAGCACAGTAAAATCTTCCAGACCCTACAGTTGGTCCAGAGAGGCAGCTGTTGCTCCAACTGTTTCCTGAAAGATGTATTGCCTCTTATGACAAAGCAGTTTATAATTCTGTCTGATTCTTTACTGATGACTCTGATGGAGTTAAGTAGCATGTACTCTTTACTGATGAGGGATCTTAGCACGGGAAACTATTTGGAGAAATCTATAACCTGAAGGTAGTATATCCATCAAAATTCATGACAAAACTTAATTCCTATTATGTTAAAATAGGGGTTAGCATTTTGGGAAATGATAACATCATCAACTCTGTGTTCTCCTGAATGGATTAATGCCCTTATAAAAGAGGCTGCAGAGAGAGTTCTCCCTTTTGTTTTTCTTTTTGTCATTCTACCTTCTGTCATGTGAAGATGCCATCATGAGAAGACACCATTGATAGAACAGGCCCTCTCCAGATGCCTGTGCTAATGCCTGGGTTTTGAACTTTCCAGGCTCCAGAACTGTGAGAAATGAAATTCTGTTCTTTATAAATTGCCCAGTCTGAGACGTTTTGTAACAGCAGCACAAATGAACTGATGAAGAAGGAGTTGAGTACATTTTAGGAGAATTAGTACACTATGGAATCCCCAGACATCTCCTCATTATCTTGGTCATTATGAGATCTTTGAGGTAATGTGGCAATAATGAATGGCTGGAAATTGTTGTCTGAAGTACCAGAGTTCAAATTCTGGTTGTGACATGAGGCTGTGGACAGATTATATGACCATTTGTGCCTCAGTTTTCTCATGGTAAATTGGGGTTTGTGGGGAGCAGATTATGAGAAGCCTATGAGAACCTGACACAAGCACAGCTGTGCTCAATGATCTACAGGCTAAGTTTGGCATGGTCCCAGCTACAGAAAGGGGTGAAGGCAAAATGCAGCACAGCTACTTTTCCTAAGTTGTTTATGTTCAGGGAAAGAAGTAGGAACTCAGATTTCTCTTGTTACAGTGTCACACCCCTCCCTGAGGACTGTTACCCCACTTCCTTGTTTACCACTGAACATAAAAGATTCATTGAAAAGGACAGAGGATTTGATTGAAGGGGATTGTTGGAGGATTGTTGATTGATAGGTGGGCTGCTTGTGAGAATGACGCTGCTGTTGCTGGCTGTTGTGTGTCTCCACCAGAGCAGTTTTCTGCACTGAGAGCTTTATGTATAGACATTTAAAAAGCTAAGCTAAAGCTAAAGAGAACATGGGACAGTGCAAGTCTAAGGATGGAGACTTTAAGAGTCATGCTAATGCAGTTTTTAGATGTGGCTGCTGTTGTTTGTCTGCAAGTCTGAGCACTGAGACTTTAAGAAAGAACATGGGACAGTGCAAGTCTGAGGGCCAAGACTTTAAGAGAGATTAAAGAAAACATGGGACGGAGCAAGTCTAAGGAAAGAGACTTTAAAGAATAGAGAAGAAGAAAGACTTTTGAAGTAAGGCTTTAAAGAATAGAGAAAAAAAGAAGCAAAGTAAAAGAAAAAGAATAATAGAGAAAAGAAGAAACAAGGCTGTTGTGTGTTTCCATCCGAGCACCCAGTACATCTGGCCCCAACTTTATCTTCTATCTTTTGTCCTTTCTGCATCTCCAGTTACCCCCAGTTAGGTTTCTAGGATGGAGCATGAGAGGGGTTAAAATAGCCATTTATCAGTTCTGTCATGATGTCTAAATTCTATAGAATGCCAGACATACTATGGTAGAAATGGTCTTATACACATGCTAAATGTTAATGCCATTCTAAATTTTCTATATGATCCCATTATCCAACTGAAAAAAATAAAAACAACCACAAAAGGCCACATATTGGATTATTCCACTTATATGAAATGTTCATAGAGACTAAAAGTAACTTTGTAATTGCTGTAATTGCTGAGAGTCATATGACTACTTAGTGAGTATGGTGTTTCCTTTTGGGATGATGAAAACATTCTCAAATATTCTAAGTCTCCCATGTGGTCTTTGCTGGCATAGGTGGAGTTGTGGTCATAGTGTTCTCAGTGATATTTGACTGGAGCTGAGTAGATATTGTATGAAAGTTTTCTGTCTTTCTAGGTAGCCCCTTCCTGGTCCTTTGACTAGAAGTAACCTTTTGTTAGAAATGGTTTTCTCTGTGCCCACTGTCATTACTAGTTGCTTTAACTCCAAGTCTGGGACCTGTGAAATAAAGAGAAAACCCAGAGAACTCACCTCTTCCTTGTTCCTTGGGTCTCAAGTTCCCTAGTCAGTCTGTCTTCTTCTCACACCCTTTCATAATCTTCATGTTTGTTCATATATACTGCCCAGAGTTTTGAGTTGTACTTACCAGGTAAAATGGAAAAAAAAGTTGTCTATTTATTCTTTTTTTTTGGAAATAGAAGTCCACCAAAGATACGGTAGTTTTAAAATTAAAGTTCTTATTATCAGAAGTTTGTATTTTATATACCAATTTATTCTTTATTTTTCTTAGAATCATTTTAAGTACATTCATGGGTCCTTCAATTCTTCCTTGCTCCAATGTTCTGCCTATACCATTGCTTTCTAAGCCATATTTTTGAGTTATAGAAGAGGCAATCTGTTCTTGGCATGAGAAACATGCTAGTTATAGGACTAAAGAAAAAGGAATATTAGCTGTTCTCTTTTACTACTCTCCTATGGTAAAAGAACCTATGTTAAGCAGACACATTCAATACAGGGATGGGAATTGTTTAATGAAAGTAATACACTAACAGAAAAACACTGAGAATTTAGCTAGATTTATAAAGGAAAGAGTAGAGTTCTTAGCAGAAGACAAACTGTGCATAGAGTTATAGCAGAATATAATAGGATAGATGGGTAAAATGAAAGGAGTGATTCTACTGGAGCTTGAGCTTGGGAGATATTCAGAGGAATTTGAAGAAATGGGAAAAGAAATAGGAGGATCCAATCTATGAATGAGAAAAATTGAGTGAAAAGACAAGGGAAGGGAGTTTTAAGAAATGTTGTACGGAATACACCTTGGATGATTTCAACAAAATGTTAATTAGTTTTTGATTATTTGTTGATGTCAGAAGTGTTCTTTCCTTGAGTGTAAAACCATGATATGGATGGACCACAAAGCAGTTGAACTTAACATATAAGAAAACTGGCTTTTCATGTATTAGATAATAATAGTATTAGTGAGAAAAGGAGGGCCAAGCACTAGGTTTTTATTCTATGCACCCATTCATCCTTCACTTTTTTTTAATAATCATTTAAAATACATTTTGCTCCAAGCCATCACTTGTTTCAAGAATATTTTTTATGACTACTCTGGCTGAGAATGATTGTAAACTCATAGTGACAAAATTATATTTGTTGTTGGAATTTAAGAAAATGAAAGTATATAGCTATAAAACCTGTGTATCTCTGAGCATATCTAGAGTTTATATCTAGCTCATCTTTGTGACTTATGCTTTGCTACCCCAACTGGCAAAGCATAATAATCCTATTGTGTATTCCTTTAACAATCACCCTTATCATCCATTATTTATAAAACTAAACATAAATGTAACCATGAATTTCAAGCTCAGTTGCAAGTACTTATAGCTCTTCTTCCTGTTTTCCATGGCAAGTTTAAATTACATTATAAGCAATAGTAATTTGTAAAATACACATCAATTGGCTATATCATATTTAAATGTCATCTGGGAAGCTTTTGCTGCCAGAGAAACATCTGTATTATGAGGGAAATATGTTCTGTAGTCAAATGCTTCACATTGCTATACTCCATGTTCTCTGGCCTACTACAAACTCTGGAGTGTTCCTCCATGAACAAAACAATATAAGCTGGCATTTATAAGACTTTGTGCTTGCAAAATATTTTTATCATAGAGCCTTTATTTACCTCTTCTGGAACACTGATGTTCTTCAGTGCATAGAGTGAGAAGTGCTGAAAAATAAACCATGCTGAAAAATGACTCTTCTTGAGTGGGATAAAACTAAGAATCTCTTCTTTCTACAAAAGACCCACTTCAGTTCTTCACAGAGACAGAGATTTAAGTATTCCCAAAGTTTGTCTTTTAGAAATGTAGTTATTACCTGCATTGTTTGTGTCCTCAGCTTAAACAGGGGTAATCCTCATTTGTTTCAATGTTACTGGGTTCCAGAACTGGACTGGATCCTCCACTGATTAAGGAAGATGACAGACAACCGAGTCAGGATTAGAGAACTGCTCAGATCTCTTTTAGTACTTCTGTACAGTAGAAATTGTGGATTCAAGTTGACACTGAGTATTACTGAAGAACAGATTTGTAGAAATATAAAAGGTAAGCAAGTAGATTTCTAGACAAAGTTGGCCTTTTTAGCAGAGGATTTGCAGCTGTTACTGTCTTTGGCAAGGGCATACAGATTCGGGGTTACCCTTTCTGAGAACAATAGGCTACAGTTATAGTCTGTTAATTCTCTGCTTCTCATGAGAAGGAAAAATAATTACATATTAGTGTTGAAGGACTAATGTAGAGGATGTTTTAAGAACCACACAATATGGTGGCCTTCAGAGAACATCTGCATGAGAATCACCATGTTATTTTTCAGTTGATTCGATTTTGTCCAAGTCTTCGTTATAGAGAAGTTTGTTTTAATTTTGTATAAGAGTTTTGACATTGATAATTACTGCATAGATTTTGTTTGATGAGTCCAATTATGTCTTTCCAAACACAACAATAACTTCATTTCTTAGTTCAATTTAATCTCCTATCTTAGGTAAATGATTTCCCCACATAAACATCCTTTGCCTCAGGAAAATGAGTTTTCCTCAGTGTGTTTATTTCTAATACCAGTATTTTGCTTAATATTGTCTCCTTACCAAGTTTGCACAGCTCACTCCATTTTTCTTTCACTGCGTAAGTGTTGCCTACAAGTATAGTCCTGCTCTAAGGATTACTAGTTTCAAGAATATTTTTTATGACTATCTGGCTGAGGATAATTTCACTGTCCTCTGAAATTCTGTCACACTGGAACAGTCACAGAGGTTTCTATCTCTATCAGATACATTGGGTTTTAGTGTACGATTGCCTTTTATTCTGTAGAATTTATGTCTTCCTTAGGTCACTGATTGTATTTTTCACTTGATTTGTGAAAAATCTGCCCTAGAGCTTTGAGAAGGAATACAGCCCCATGTACACCATGAGCTTAGCCTAGTGAGACCTACTTTAGACATCTGAATTTCAGAACTGGGAAGTAATAAACTTGAGCCACTAAATTTATGATCACTTGTTATAACAGCAATAGGAACTAACTCAATGAATATTTTTATTGAAAAATCTGTTATTAATAATATTAATAAAATAAAGATGCCCTCAATGCCAATGTTGTAAAATGTTAAAAATGTATGCAATATAAGTCTCTTTCATCACACTTATAAATGTATTCCATATTTCTCCATATTTCCTAGTTAGTAGAGATGGAAGTCAACTGACAATTTTCCTTGGGCTATGCACATAGTTGAAATGAGCTAGTAAATTCTGAACTTTTTAAAATTGGAGTTTTTATGGTAAAATACATATAACAAAGTCTAATAATTTTAAGTAATTTTTAATAGTATCCATTACATTTCTGTTGTTTTGCAACTGTCACTACTATCTAGCTCTAGAACATTTCTATCATCCTAGACTGTGGCTCTATACTCTCTAAAAAATAACTTACTATTATGGTTTGGATATGATTTGAGTGTGTCCCCCAAGGCTTCATGCATAGAGATCCCCCATTGTGAAGTATTAAGAGGTGGAAACTTAATCTATCATGTTTATAGTCAGGGCCTTTGGGAGGTAATTAAGGTTAGATAAAGTCATTAGGATGGAGCTCCATGATTGAATTTTGGTGGCTTTATAAGAAGAGGGAGAGAGACCAAAAGAAACACACATACATTTATATGTGTTCCCTGTTTCTTGCCATGGGATGCCTTGTGTTGCTTTGGGATTCTGCCAGTAAGAATGCCATCACCATATGTCGCCCCTTAACCTTGGACTTATAGAACCATCAGGAACATACACCACTTTTCTTTAAAACATACTCAGTCAATGGTATTATATTTTAAATAACAGAAAACCAACTAAGACACTATTCATCCTTCAGTTCCCCAGCTCTGGCAATCACTATCCTACTCTCTGTATCCATGAGTTTGACTATTCTAGGTCATTTCGTTATGTAAGTGAAACCATCCATTGTTTTTTTCATGCCTGACTTATTTAACATAGAACGATTTCTTCAAGATTCATCTATGTTGTAGCATCTTATCTGTCAGAATTTCATTCTTTTTTAAGTCTGAATCCGTGGTATGTATATACCACATTTTGTTTATGCTTTCATCTAACAATAGTTGGTGTGTTAGTCAGCTTTCTGACATTATAACCAAATACCTGAAGCAATGAACTTATAAAGAGGAAAGACTTATTTTGACTCACGATTCTGGTTCTAGTTTAAGACATGGTGACCCTTTGTTTTGGACCTCTTTCAAGGCACTATGTCATGGTAGGAGTGCACAATGGAGCAGAACTATTTACCTCATTACCAGAAAGCAAAATAGAAATATTAGGGACCAGGTTCTCACAATGCTCTTCGAAGACCTTCGAAGACCTAAGAACCTTCCACTAGACCTGATCCTTAAAGGTTTCTTAAAAGTTGCACTACTTTCAATAGTGTACCACCGTAGGGACCAAGACTACACTTAAATGAATATAACATGAATAAATCTCCTGTTTTAGACACTTCAAGCTGCTATAACAAAGTATTACAGATAATGTAGCATATGAACAAAGGAAATTTACTTCTAACTGTTCTGTAGATTGGAAGCTTGAGATCAGAGTGACAGCATGGTTTGGTGAGTGCCCACTTCCAGGTTGCTGACTATCATTTCTTTTTATATCCTTACATGATGGAAAGAGGGCAAGAGAGCTCTCTAGGTATCTCTGTCTGTCTCTTTCAAAGGTACTGGGGCTTGAACTCAGGGCCTTGTGCTTGCTAAGCAGGTGCTCTACCATGTGACCCATGCCCCCAACCATTTTTTGCTTTAGCTATTTTTCAGTTAGGGTCTTGTGTTTTTGCCTGGAGCTGGATTGGATGGATTCTCCCTAACTTTTTGCTTGGGTTGGCCTGGAAGTATGATTCTCTTCATGGCCACCTCCTGTGTAGCTGGGACCCTGTGGCCAGCCTTCAGGTCTTTTTTACAAGGACATTAATCCCTTTCATGCAGGCTCCATTCTCATGCCCTAAATGCATACCAAAGACCCCATCTCCTAATACCATTACATTGGAGATTAGGGTTTCAATATATGAATTTTGGGAGTATGTAAATATTTAGTCCATTCCACTTCCAAAATATTTTCTTTTTTTCCCTATATTCATCATTCCCACATATTTCCCTCTTATTGCTTCCTTTTCACTTATTTTTTAACCTCTGTAATTTATTTATGATCCATAAATGAAGAATTTATGTCTTTTTGAGATGTTTGTGACTCAGGAAATCTAGCTTTATGAATGAGGAAGTTCTCAGAGATGAAACTGAGGCCATGTATCAGAGCAATGCAGGCAAACCAGAGCTCTGTTTTCATTTCAAGCAACAATTAGGACTGACTGTGAGATGCCAGCCAGACTAAGAAAACTAAGAAACACAGTAACTAGACATTATATGAGAGAGGAAGTCCAGAGTTCTGGCACAAGGGCAGTAGATAGAAAGACCTATAAGGACTGAAAGAAAAAGATATTTCCTGTAGAAATTCAGTTCTGCAATACTTTCAACTAGCTTACCCTTTTCAGCCCAAAGTTGGCCTTCTCTGTTTCAGGCTCTTATTTTTTCTTTATTTTTGGTGGTATTGGGATTTGAATTTAGAGTTTACCACTTGAACCATGGCCCCATCCCTTTTTGCTTTACTTTGATTTTCAGATTAGATTTTATTCTTTTGCCTGGCTTTGGACCATAATCATATGCCACCATGTCAAGCTTGCTTTTTGAGAAAAGGTCTCATTAACTTTTTGCCTGGGCTGGCCTCAAACCTTTATCCTCCTGAGGATGGCATGAGCCACCACAACAGCCTATTTTTTTCTTGATCATACAATTTGGAAGCCTTTTAAGTCATCTCTGTCATTTTCACCTCTTTTTTCTTCAATTCATCATACTTTGGAGTAAGATTGGTCTTCCCAAAGTAAGCCACACCATTAGTCTAGAATCTTCAACAGCTATACATTGCTTTCCAGACAAAATATCTAACCTATGCTCTTTAACCTTGACTTCAAGGACTTTCACCCTCATACGTCACACATTTTTTATAGCCTTATCACCCCGTTCTTTTCCAGTTATTTTGAGTGATATCCAAATGCTCATTTTCTCACTGTTACCTGCACATTCCTTATTTGGAGTAATTTCCATCACTTCCTTCCGCTCTTTTATCAAAATCTACTGATTCTTTAAGGTTTTCATAACTACAATTTAATTATGCTATAATTAAATCATAACAGTAATATTAGAGTCCAGAAGATGATACGAAGAAATAATGTCTTTAACTGTTGAGGAAAATAACTGTCAAGTTAGAATTTTATAGAAGGCTAAATTATTATTAGTGGGGACAAAAAAAATCTTTATTAGATTTTTTTCAGAAAAAAGACACTTTAGTTTACTGACAACAAAGGAATTTTGCCAATGGAATTTCTTCTTTCGCTGAAAGAAATATCAATGATATAAATCAGGAAGAAAAAATTTGAACAGAGAAAGTGTTTAGTTGTAAAAAATGATATGCAAAAATTTTGTAAATATTTAGATGATGTGAATAAATATTGATTAAAAGTAGAAATGATGAAACTCTCCAAATTAGGAGGGTATTAAAAGCAAAGTTGAATGAAAATATTAGACATTAAAACACATAAAATATGGACGCTAAGCTCTTTTATTGGTCAGGAGGAAAGGAGAAGTATTGATTTTGTTAATTCAAATGTTTGGTGAGAGGTTTAAGGATAACCATTGGATGTAGGAAAAAATATAGCTTCCAAACAGTGAAGAGAAAAATAAAGGGAGTAATATGATCAATCTAACAGGAAGCAATAAAGAAGAAAACAGAAAGCACCCCCTCTCCGAGGAAAGAATAGTAAATAAAAACATAAGGTAAAAATGGTTAAATGAAAATATATTTGTAAATTGGATAGAAAATATGACATAAAAATAATACCTTTGAAAAGGTATAAAAGGCAAACACTAACTCCAAGGAAGCTAAAATAATCAAGTTAAATCAATCAAAACAGATATCAAGGCAAAAAAAGTATTAATAGAAATAAAGAGGTTACTGTACAATGATAGCAGGAATAATAGCATAAAGATAAAATAATCTTGAATTTTAATTAATTAATTAATTAAGATAGGGTTTTGCTATATAGCCCAGGTTGACCGCAATCTCACAATCTTCCTGCCTCAACCACCCGTGTTGGGATTACAGATGTATACCACCATGCCTGGTGATCTTGAACTTTTAAAATCTTAAAAACACATTCCAAATTATACACTTTTATAAATCAAAAGAAATACAGAAAGAAAATGATAAGTTCACAATAACAAGGAGCTTTTGGTAAACCTCTCATTTATAAATCATTTGTTGAAGAAAATTAGTAAGAATTTAAAAAAGTGTTGGACAACAATTAGAATTTACTGGTGAAAATCTGAATTCAACAATTAGGGAACGCATTTTTTAAAAAGTACACATGAAGCATACAAAAATCAATTATGTTTTAGGGAACAAGTTTCTACAAATACTAAAATTATCTTATATACTATGATCTTTGATTAAAAAGAAATAAAATTAAAAAAGTAATGGAACAATAGGCAGAATCAATTGGAAAAAGTGGAGGGCCCAGAGACAGACCCATACAAATTCAGTCAACTGAATTTGATACATAGCAAAAGCAATGCTGTGGAGAAAAGGTAATCTTTTCAACAAATGATGGACATCCACATGGAAACAAAGCAAAGCAAAACAAAACAACACTGAAACTAAGCCAGACTTGCTGGAACACACCTGTAATCCCCAGGTAGAGGCAGAGGCAGGAGAATTACAAGTTTGATGCCAGCCAGAGCAAAAGCTGGTGAAATCCTATTTCAAAACAAAATACAAAGAAAAAAGGCTGGGTGCATAGCTTAAGTGATAGAGTACTACCTGCTTAACATATGCCAGGTCCTGGGTTCAATACCCACTACTGCAACAAAACAAAGTAAAACAAACAATTCCCAAGCCCCCCAAGCCAACCAAATATAAAAAACTCCAAACCGAATTTAGATACAGATAGTACACCCTTCACAAAACTCAAAATTAATATAAAACTAAATGTAAAACAAAACTCTAAAACTCCTGGAAGATAACATGGAATAAAATCTAGGTGGACATGGCTTTGTCGATGACTTTTACACATGATGCTAAAGGCACAATCCATCTAAGCAATAATAGTTAACGTGGACTTTTTTAAAATTAAAAACTTCTCTGCAAAAGATACCACCAAGCGAATGAGAAGACAAGACATAGACTGGGAGAAAATATTTAGTAAAGGTCTGTTTTCCAAAAGATACAGTAAGGGCAAAAGATCTGAACAGACATGTCACCACAGAAGATACATAGATGGTAGGCAAGCACATGAGAAAATGCTAAACACCATATCTTATTAAGGAGTTGCAATTTAAAACAAGATGGCACTACACATTTATTACAACAGCCAAAATCTGAAACACTGACAGCACCAAATACTGGCAAGAAGTGGAGCATCAGGAACTCTTACTTGTTGCTGTTGGAGATGCGAATGGCATATTCACTTTGGGAAATAGTTCGTCAGTTCCTTATAAAACTGAATATACCTTGCAATCCAGCAATTGTGCTTTTTGGGATTTACCTAGTGAGTTGAAAACTTATGCCTATAAAAAAAACCTCCTTAAGAATATCGATAGTAGTTTTATTTATAATCACCAAAACTTGGAAGCAATTAAGATGTCATTTAGTAGTTGAAAGGCAAAATAAGTGTGGAATATCCAGACCAAGGAATAGTATTCCTGATCAAGAAATGGAGTGTCAATTGATGAAAAGTCATGGAGGAGACTATTAAGTAAAAGAAGACCATCTGAAAAAGCTACGTACTGTATGACTCCAATTATATCATGCTCTAGTAAAGGGAAAACTAAGAGACACTGAAAAGATCATTGGTTGCTAGGGGCTACAGGAAAGGGAGGCATGAATAAGTGGAGCATGGTAGATTTTTAGGGCACTGAAATTAGTCTTTGTGACATTAGAGTGGTGGATTCAAGTCACTAGACATATGTCAAAACCCATAGAATGGAAAAGTGATAATGAGCCCTCATGTAAAGTATGGATTTGGGGTGATAATGGTTTGTCAGTGTAGGTTCTTTGATTGTAACAACTGTCATTCTGATGTGGAATATTAATAGGTGAACCTGCACTTGTGTAGGGCAGGAATATTTGGAAACTATGCATTTTTCATTCAGTTTTGCTACAGATCTAAAATTGCTCCAAAAATTTGTCTATTAAAACTTGATGACAGAGGCTACGAGTAATACCTCAGTGGTAGAGTACTTAACTAGCATATACAAGGCTCTGGGTTCGATCCCCAGCACTACAAAAAAAAAGGAGTGATAGTTACTCAAAGAAATTCCACGCTGTATATTTGGAAGCTAAATTTGGTTATAAAAATAAACAAAATCTAAAATTACTTTTGAAAGACTAACATTGCCTTTTCAGTTGTATCTAATCTTTCTGGGGGGTTGTGAGGGTACTAGGGATTGAACCCAGGGCCTTGCACATGCTAGGCAAGTGCTCTACCACTTAAATTACTCTCCATAGCTGTTTTGTTTCTATTTCGTTTTTGAGACAGAGTCACACTACATTTTTGCCCAGCTGTGGTCCTCCTGCTTCGTCTCCCAAGTAGTTGGGATTACAGACATGTACTGCCATACTCTCCTTATAATCATTTTACAGTGGGTTTCATTATGGCATTTTCATATGTGTATATAATCTACTCTGAGCATATTCACCCCTTCTTTACCCTCTTTTGTTCCCCCCACTCCATTTCCTAAAACATCAGAAATATTAAGAAGAGTGAAAAGTAAGAAGAGTAAGTCAGGAAATTGTTCTAAAATCCTCATCTTAAATAAAGAAACTCAAGATTTTACTCTTGGTTGGAATGATGAGAAAAATGAAATAATAATACTTTGGAAAAATTTCAAGAATTTGAACTTAGGATGTATCAATCAGTATTGTAAGAATATAAACTCTGTCTAAATCAATTTATAAAAAATGTAATTTCAAACTATGAAGATACATTTTTGAAACTTGACAGAATGATAGTAAAGATGATCTGAAAGAATTCACATGTGACAATGGTAGGAAACTCTAAAACAGGGAAATAAAAACAGGGCTTACTTTGCCTAATATTAAAATGTGTTATGACAATGTAATTTGGAAATGCTGTGGAAATAAATTTAAAATTTATATGATGAAGATGACATTTAAGTGAATGAAATAAAAATAGATTATTTAGAAAAAAACTGGTTCTGGGAGAACTGTGTGGTTATTTGGAAAGTAATGAAATCTGTGTTGACTGATATAAATTCTAGATAGTCCACAGCATAAGCATACAAGTAGAAAACGAGCCAGAGAAAAATTACAAAAGCAATAGAAGGAGACATGGCTGATTTTTGAAATTATTATCGTATTTGGGTGGGACAAGTCCTCCCAATTATAGATTAATATGAAATCCAGAAGCCACAGAGATAATTTGGATAATGAACAATAATCAGAACCACCAATATTGAGCATTTTCTAGGAGTTAGTCACTACTTTTGAGCTTGTTAAAATTTTTTTTTTTGGGATTGGGGACGTGGTGGAGTGCTTACCTAGCAAATATAAGGCCCTGAGTTCAATCCTCAATACTGCAAAAAATGAATTTTTATAGGGTTGGAAGCAAAGAAATAGGATATATAAGTAACTAGCCAAGTTCACACAGAAAAGTAGGCAGCAAAGCTGGGATTCTGAACCCAGTTTGATTTCAGACCCCCAAGTTCACTCTAGCACTGTACTACACAACATTGTGGTGATGGATAGTTAATTTTGTAAGTCAACCTGACTGGGCCATGGCATGTCCAGCGTGAGTTTTTGAGATTAGCATTTGTATTGGGCTGAGTAGAGCAGATGGCCCTCCCAGGGTGGGTGAGTACCATCGGTGTGTTGAAGGCCTGAAAACAAGAGGCACAGAAGAGTTGAGTTAACTCTGCCTGCCTGCTTCAATCTTCTGCCTTTGATACACCTTGTTTTTAGGCCTTCGCTTCCATACTAGAATCTGCAATTGGCTCTCTGGCTCTCAGGCCTTCCAGCTACATGGCTTGCAGATAGCAGATCACGGTACTTCTCAGTCTCCATTATTGTGCAATCTAGAACCTTAAAATAAATTTATCCATTTCTCTCTGTCTGTCTCTTTCTGTCTGTCTCTCTCTCCTATTTCTTTGGAGAATGCTGCCTTGCATTACATGAAAAAATATGTGTATCAAAAAAAAAATCAGCCTAGCAAGCTTGAAACCCTGTGTTCAAATCCCAGTACCACCAGTAAATGAATGAATGAGGAGCAAACAGAAATTGATAGCAATACAATTATCTCCTGACAGCTACAGACCAATGAAGACTCAAATTAGAATGCAAAGAACACTTAAAAATTAATGAAAAAATAAAAATTAATAAGAAAAAGATACCCATCTAATAGGAAAACAGGCAAATTTCATGAAGAGGTAGATAACTGACACAATACAGAATACGATGGACGGATAAACGTGAAAGGGTTTTCATTTTCATTAAAGTAATACAGATTAAAACAGATAGACTTTTCCTTTTTGGTGGTACTGAGGTTTTGCACTCAGGGCTTCATGCTTGTGAAGCAGGCATCCTCCAGCCCTTTGTGTTTTAGTTATTTTTCAGGTAGGGTTTTGCCTTTTTTTGCCTGCCTGGACTGTGGTTCTCCTATTCATTCCTTCTGTGTAGCTGGCATAATAGGTGTGTACCATCATGTCCAGCTAATTGGCTGAGATGGGATCTTGCTAAGTTCTTATCCTGGATGACTTTGGATGGAGATCCTTCCACTGTCTGCCTCCCAAGGATTTTGGATTATAGAGTAAGCCACTGTACCCAGCTAGAGATAGCCTTTTAAACTTCACATTGTCAATGATAATACCTATGTGCTGAAAGTATGGAGAAACAATTACTATTTTACACAGCACTACTTGGTGGCAGCTAATATTGGTACAATATTTTGAAGTGGAAATATTTAATAAAATATAACATTCACAAAACTTTGCAATTCTGCATTTGGGAATTTAATAGAAATACATATGCAAAGATATATGTATACATACACACAAAGATATATATGTGTATATATACATATATATGTGTATATATATACCTTTGCATATATACAGACATATATATACACATATATGTATATATATGTATGATTATTTATTACACTGTTATTTGTAATGATAAAAGACCTTGAACTTATCCAATCATTTACCAGTAAGGGATTAGCTTAATTCAAAATAAGCAGAAGGATTAATAGTGATGATTTTCAGAGGGGAGTTGGAGGATGTGGGGGACTCCACTTTTTTTCCTCATACATGTTCTTATTTTAATGTTTAGCAAAATTACTGTTTTTACAATAAAGAAAAATTATAGATTTTTAAAAGTTAGTTTTAGAAAAAGCATGATTTCTAAGCAGACTAATATTACTACATAATTACTCAATTTGGTACCAGTGCTATACTAAAAAGATTGAACGATGATGATAAAGGGTAATTCCAAGAATCCAAGGATGGCTTACTATTAGAAAACATATTTACAACTTATTAAAAAGTCAAAGGAAAAGTAAAGTTGACTGTCTGAGCAGAAGTCCAAAAGACTTGCGATAAATATCAATCCTTATTTTAAAATAAGTTAGAGTGATTGAGATTATTTTATCTGAAATACATAGTTAATGTCAGACATAATAGAAAGGTGTAGAATCAGTTCTTCAAAATTCATAAAAATTAAAGACATTACAAGAATAGCAAAGAATAACCACCTTTTTTACTTGACAAGATTCTTAACATTTTAATAAGAAATATAAGCAGAGGAAGAGAAAATTTTTTTAAAAGTGATACGATAGCTTTCATGGAAAACTGAAGAGAACTGATTGAAATAAGAGTTAAACTAGTAAGAGTTCAGCAAGGTGTTCAATTACAAAATTAGTAGATAAAATATCAATGGCTTTCAAATGAAAACCAGTCACAAGGAAAGGGAGATCCACTTTTCATAGGCAGTTTGATAGATAAATGGAAAATGGTCTACAAACAGTAGATACGTATTAAACCATTAAAACATAGGTTGTATCAATGCTGACCAAAATATTAAACAGTTATCAATGAGTGGTTGGATAATGTTAGATAATAAAATGTTTTTATTTTCTTCTTTTATCTTAATTTATTTTGTTTCATTTTATTATATCTCTCTTATTTTTTTTTAATGATGCATGGCTTATTTTTCTTTGTATCCTAAGAACCATTATTTTAAAATTAAATATGAATCAATTTATTTTTCTACCAAATAGTCTTGATTCTGTTAGTCTCATTTAAGGATGCAAAGAAAGCAAAAAAGGAGGTAATCAGAGGTTATGTCTTTAAGAGTTGTTTCTCTTAAAATAACCTTTCTAAATGACTTCTACAATAAGCAAAATTTTAAATTATCATTTTGAATATGTCATAACCTGATTGCCAGATTCCCTAAGAACATCACCTGTAAATTGATGACTGCAACACTAAGCCATATTTCAGTTTGTCCTGTTGAGGAAATATCAAAATTTACATAACAGTTTTCCTAACATATGTCAATTTATTCTGCAGCAATTTTTTTATCATCATGGAAGACAAGCGTGGTTGCTAGTTCAGGATAGGTTTCAGCATTTGTTCAGTGTATTTCAAACATCTAACACACTGGAAATGTGCTGCTCATTTATCAAGGCACGCAGCTACTTTTATGAGCAATTTTTAGAGGACTAATCTTTTGACTACACACAGTAAAACAAAATGTTCTAAATTCAATTTAGTTAATCTTTTAGGTAAACAAAATAAAGTTCATAAGCCTTGACACTATACTTATTGAAGAAAGTATAACATTCCACCATGGAGATGGATTCTGATTTACTGTCTGTAGCTATGTTATTGCTCTTTAATACTGTTTTTATGGCAGATAGAAGATTTGCTAGATAGTGTCAATGATGCCTTGGAAATTCAATTATTTGGGGTCTGAATTATCAGCAATGAGAATCTGTACTATTTATTTTGTGTTTTCACTGCTCCCTAAGCCAGTACACAGGACAAAATTTCTAAAAGGTTGTGCTAACAGTGATATAAGGAGCTTGTTCACCATGTTGATTCCTGGCCACCCCTCCTCCTGTTTCTGATTTAGTAGGTCTGCAGTGGGACACAGGGATCTACATTTTAAACCAGATCTCTAAAGTTATTTTTGATGTATTCTAATATACAGATGAAGGTGTCCCTGAAAAGTGAGAGAGAAGGCTGAATGAGAGAAGTAATGAAATAGCATAGGAAATCATGGGCAATTTACTCTCTTGTCCTCTGCTGTACCTGGTTTACTATGGTTGACCTTTCATGTGAAGAAGAGTGAATGGGAGGAAATGAGTCCATCAATGAACTTGAATGAAGCATGGCATGGAATCCCTTCCATATGGCAAGTCCATATGGTTGTATGTAGGGGGAAGTCAGCAGAAAAAAGTGGGCGAAGGTGAGAGGAATAATCTCTACCAGAATTAGGCCCTCTCCCTTCTTACCAATATCTCAGAATTTGCAACACCGTAGGAAGAGAGTTGGTGCAACTTTTGAGCAGATGGCTCAGTGTAAAGTACATTATATTTATTACCATATCTTAGTGTGACTGAGGGTTGAGTCAAGCAATCATCATACAGAAAGAATAAGCTTCAACAGAGCTAATCCTGACCCAGTGGAGAACTCCTAAATGAACTGTAAAATTATAACTGCAAGAGTGACTCCATAAAGGCTGTGTTTACATCTATATTTGGCAAAGCCTGAAAAGCACATAGAGTCTCCAGCTCTAATCAGCCCATTTAAAAATTGTTCCTACTAAAGTGCTAGAATAATAAACCATTTGATTTTTACTTTAAGAGAACTAAAGACTTTGGAAATTCTACACAGGACTTTATGAATAGGTCCTTAGTGTTCATTTAGTCACTTTTTTAGGCATTAATTTTAAATCACTTATTGTAGAATTATTTGTTCTCAGTTCTTCCTGCCAAGAGTACATATGTGCTAACGTAACTATTGTACTAATTAACAAAATGACTAGGAATGATGGAGTGATCTGATTGAATGGCTCCATTTTCAGGTTGTGGATTCCTAATTGAGGGATTAATTCAAAGAAAGTTTTCACCATCATACACATAGGTGCGACTTTAAAAAGCCTGGAAGTGCACTGTGTACCTGAGAGCTGTAGTGAGAAAGAATTGCAGAAGGCAATTGCTTGACAGAGAATACTGAGGGAAAGCAGCTGCCTTGGAGGTCAGCCTGATTACACTCTGCCTTCAGAAGGCCTTATGGTTATGGTCGGTGGAGTTAGCATAGAAACAAGATGTTGGAATAATATGAGGGAAGAAGAAACATACATGTCAAACTCTAACTTGGGAGCCACTTATTTTATGCCTAGAAAGGAAGAAAATTTGGTTATGGATTCTGAAGCCATTAGATTCGACCAGATGGTAGGTAGGAAGTGGTGAGACCACAACTAAGATCTATTGTTTGTGTTAAGATCTGTTTCATCTTCTTTCAGGCGGTCATAGTTTATGGGTTTATTTTTGTCAAGAGCTACGTTCTAGAGGTAAAAGTTGGCATGAACTATAACTTGAGGGAATCGCCACAGTTCTTTCTTGAGCCAGAACATCTGGAAGAAAATAGGTACATCATTTAAAGAAGAAAGAACAATGTTGTTCTGGTGTTTGAAGCATCATGGGTTGTTTTTCTGAGATAACTAAATCCAATAATATGAAAAGACATTTTGTACAATGGATATAGGAAATAATCCCCATAATTATAATAAAAGTTATTGAAGCAGCCGACTTTTGAATAATTCAGATATGTTATGAAGATAGATCTATCTTGTAGGTCTTGTAAGGAAATAACAAGACTGATATGTTTATCAAACCTATAAATATATCAACTTATCCTCAGTAATAACAGCAACACTAACTTTGGAGTGAGATAAAATTAAATTAGATGGTGCCTCGTACTTTGCACATAAACGTGTTATCATAGCTTCTGGTTTCAATGACTTGTTTGCTATTAATTTGGGTTGTTGGATTATAAAATTTATGGAGCAGTACAGTTTCTTGTAAGGATGGTCTAATGAAGGAATAAAAGGCAAATCTGTTTCTATGAAATATAGTTGAGGGATAAGCAACAGAAATCGACTATATATTTCATTTTTTGTATTTTATTTCTTCCTAGTAGCACCTTAAATGTTATTTCCCAGTGCTAATTGAAAAGAAAATTTAGCCATGTTGAAAATTAATAATCAATTTGAGTTTGTGCTCAAAGTAACCCTATAATACATTTATTAGAGAAGATGTTTAAATGTTCCAGGTATTTTTGAGCATAAGTATTTTTGTAGCATTGGATATTCCTTTATTTTTTTTCATTTACCAAAAGACCAAACTCATGGACTAAAGTTGTCCATATAACTCAGGAAAAATGAACATGATATCAAAAAGATGATAAATCAGGATAAAAGGGAATCCCTGTCAGTACTCTAAGTCTCTTCAGCATGTTTACTGTCAGAATAGTTTTTCCCAAGGAACATGCACAGTAGTTCATTTTTTTTTGTTATAGTTGACATTTTTTAGTGTATGTTATTTTATTATTTTTGTGCTCTGTCTTTATTGGTGGCTGATGTTGGGATACTTTATTTTATCTGTAGAAACTCTTTGATATTCTAATTGTTTTGTGAAGAATTTGGGAATTTTGGTGCTTATGGAATTGCTCGTGGCATCCTTTCAAACAAGAAATGAAGCTTCTACTCATCCACCGGCCTTCTTCCTCATTCCTCACACCCTACCCATATCCTGTAAGTGGGTAGTTTATTTTCTTTTACTTAATTGGTAGTTTGTCTAGGAGTGAAACAGATAATTATACTATTTTTAGCTGATAGTCAAGAAGAAGATGAAAAATGCCCAGTTAGCTGGAAGTAAGTTAGACTTTTTCCCTTTGTTTTATAACTATGTCCTCAATCCTGCTTCAGCATTAAAAAACCTAAGCTTCAGCATTTGACTGTCAAATGTCATCTTGTGATAGTTGCTAGTGCTTTTCCCCAGAATTTCTGGTTTTCTTTCCTTTCCAGGTCCCCATGTCAGGGTTGTACTTCTTGGACAACTTATGGTTAGATGGGTTCTAGCCAATGAGTCATGAGAAGTGGTATGTGTTATTTCTGGGCTGGAACATTTAGTTATTGATGTGAGACCATTGGAATCCTCAGCATGGAGACCTGTTGCTTTAGAGATGCTGTTGCGTAGCCACAAGGATTAAATGGAGTGACAATGAGAACCAGGCCCTCTCTGCTTACCTGTTGTTCAATATATAATGTGGTGGAAAAATTGACCTTTTTTATTTTAAGCCTCAAAGACTACTTCTATAAAAGAAAGGTATTTATTGGAGTTGATATTATGCTTTCATGAAAACATTAAAAATATATAGATATTTTAATAACTAAAAATGGTAGAGAAAATGTGTAGATCTAATAAAAAATTTAAAGATGTACTATGGTAAAACAGAATACACATTGGCTTTAGTCAGACTTCCACTCCAAGGTCAAGGTGGATAACTCTGAGTTTCCTGAAAGAAAATATACTATCTTGTTGTGATTGTTAAATTAGACAATCTTTGAAGCATCTAGCACAATAATAATAATAAATGTCATTTATTTAGCTCTTATTTTTGGAGGTACTGGGGTTTGAACTCAGGACCTCATCTTTGCTAAGCAGTTGCTCTACCACTGAAGCCACTCTGCCAGCCCTTATTTTTGTGTTGAGTATTTTTGAAATAGGATCTTGTGACCTATTTGTCCTGGCTGGCTTTGAACCTCGATCCTCCTGATCTCTGCCTCCTGAGTAGCTAGGATTACAGGCATGAGCCACTGCTGCCCAGCATTTATTTTGTTGCTAATACATTACTAGGCACTGGTCTGTAAATTTTTCATACTTATTGCTATAGACTTCACTTCATATATTAAGACTATAGCCTCAATGTGACTACATCTAGAGATGGGGACTTCTAAATTTTATTAATATTAATGAAAATGGGCCATCAAGAAGAGGGAGAGACAGAGAGAAGAGAGAGAGAGAGAAAGAGAGAGAGAGAGAGAGTGAGAGAAGAGAGATCACTCTTTCTTTATCACGTGAGGACACAGAAGGTGAGTTATCTACCAGCAGGAAGGGAACCGCACAGAAACTCAGAAACCAAATCTTGATCTTGATCTTGGACTTTCAGTTTCTAGAACTACAAGAAAATAAACCCTTGTTCAGGTCACCTAGTTTTTGGTATTTTTCTATGGTAGCCCAAGCAGACTAATACACATATTAATTTATTTAACCATCCCAATAGCCCTCTGAAGTAATTTCTATTTCAGCTCCTTTCTGTAGATAAACTGGGGTAGGAAAGGAGAGTGACTTGCCCAAGTTCACACCAAAATTCTAGTGGAGGCCGTCAGATTCTAAGCCCTTGCTCTTAACCACTGCAGTAGATGGGAATACATATGTCAATTTTCAAGTAGAAACTGTCTGTTAGTGCTAACAAATTTGCTGTCCAGAGGGAGCATGGCCAGTCCACTGAGTTGTCCTCTTGCTTCACACTGCAACTCCTCATGGACACAGATGTAGTGCAGCTAGTGTAGTCATTGGGTTTGCTCACTTACAACTGAAGGCATAAAAACAATGGCTGTGTTGTTTTTGAGCCCAGAGAACAGGCCTCCATTTGGGGGTGTGGGGTGGGGAGACAGATATTGAAAACACTCAATTTGGTCCCCTGAATATAAGTTCTTTGTACTCCATTGTGGGTAGCTGCAGAGCATCTCTGGCCAAGGTATTCATGATCTTGAAGTCAAAGTTCCCGGGTACTCACATTCCTGCCGTCAGAAGACTTCAAACCTAGTTGGATAATTGTGCAGTCAATGATTCTTTCATTCTGTCTCTAAATGCAAAATTGGTCTTTGTGTAGACATGATGTTAATGTCATTCTCTTTCCCATGCATACAGATGGATCATACAGGGACCCAGATGGGTTTGTGGTGACTTAAGGACAAAGCTTTAGTAGGAAATTATTTTAAGCAACAATTTGTAGGCCTGTAAGCTTGGGTTCTATTTAGGTAAATATACAATATCTTTCATAAATACTAAATTAAATAAAACACTTCATATTGTCATCACTTAGAAGAGTGTTTGTTTTTGTAATTTTCAGAAAGCAATCATGAGGTTCCCAAATATTTCAATGTTATTAATGATGCTTGCTTTAAATTCAAATCCCATTTCTCAGTATCTCTTTGAAATAGTCAAGAAGCCCTGTTATTTTTCAATTATTTCTAGTATGTTAAGAGGATTTTGAAGTTATCTATTAATGAGCCCTGTTCCTCTCTTCACAGCAACTTCCATAAAAGGGGGAGGATGAAAATTTACATAGCCTTGGATTTGGAGAAGAAAGTAGTTTGGGTAGGCTTGAGTTGTTGTTAGAAACCAAAACAGAGGGTTTTATTGGTTATAAGTATACTACCTACAATTTACTTCTCTAAGGTAGATGTTTCATGTTTGATTTTGGAATGAATAGAAGAAAAGCCCCTACTTACTTAGTACTCACAGTGTGCAAACCATTGGGCAAGGTGTGTTGAGCACATTATATCCTTACAAGAACCCCATGAGTAGGTATTATGGTTAATCACCATTTGTAGCTGAGCAAATAGAGGGTTAGGTAACTTGTTTACTTAAGAAAGGTAAGGTTGTGATGTTGGCTAGTGGCATAGCTAGGATCTGAATCCAAGTGTGTCTGAGTCTGACATCTTCATTTAAGCATGAAACGATAGATAATTCATCTCCTCTACAGAGAGGATCAAGAATAGAGCAGTTTTTCACTTCTTTGCACAAAAGACAACAAGATCCCCAGTTTTTGACCTTTATTCAGAAAGCATTTATTAAGCCCCCATGGTCTATGGGTTGTCTGATAGGGATGGTAGGCTAGAGGGTTGATAACTGTGTTGTGTTCATTCTGTTAGGGGCACTGGCATTTTAAGACATGGACTCTATTTTAGCAGAATCTTCTCTTTCCTTTGGGTTCTATATGATTTTACTTCTGCAAAAATATGACATGAACATTATATATTCGTGGGCATAATCTAGAGAGATATATTAAGGTTAATTCTTTTTTGTTATAATTATTAATGGATATTAGTTATGCATTTTTTGCTACTGGAACTTGAACTCAGGGCTTATACCTTGAGCAACTCCACCAACCTTTTTGTTTGGATGGGTTTTTTTGAGATAAGAGTCTCACAAACTATTTGCCCAGGTTGGCTTCCAATCGAGATTCTCCTGATCTCTGCCTCCTGAGTAGCTAGGATTACAGGTGTGAGCCACCAGCACCCACATTAGTTGTGCATTTTAATGGACTTCATTGTGACATTTCCATACATTCTTTCCACTTCTGATGAATCAGAATGTAAATAAAAATATGTTTCATCTAATGGAGATTGAAGTACTAAAGAAGTAGTTCAAAATTCTACCGTGTTTTTCAGAGTTGCCCAAGATTCTTTGGGTATATTTAAAAATTCCAGTTACTTATAGTGTTTATTCAGGGCTAATATTTGTCAAGCCAAGCATTTGTCCTGATGATAAGGTGATGAATGAGGCATCTTTCCTGACTGTGAGGCCCTCTCAGTCTAATGGGGGCCATTTATCTGTTCCAGTTGCAAATGCTTTTTACACACAGAAACTGATAAATGTATGGATGTCTCTGCTCCAAATAGGGTTTAAAAAACATGGCATGAATGCCTATGACAAATGACCCCAGGAGAGAAAAAATTAAAGTAATGAGAAAAAAGAGAAAAGGTAGTGAAATTAAGCCTGGGGAAATACTAGTGCATGAGGTATACTCTAATCTTCTGTACAACTTTTCATAGTCAGCTGTTAGACTTGATATTAAGCTTCCTTGCTGTCAAAGCAAATAGGGAAGCATGGTCATCCAGAAGGCTCAGGAGAGGCATATGTTTTCCCTGGTGTTGGAGCCCAACAAAAAGTTTTGCTGTGAGTCTTCCTAAGACAGAACCATGTGAAACAGGGACCCAAATGATGCACAAGGGTGCAGCTACAGTCTTGTTCGGCTGATGTGGGTTCTTGTTCCCTAGTGTTTTAAAGAATTAAAGATGAGAACAAAAGTGAAAGTAAGCAAGAGTTTTATTGAGAAGTGAAAGTAAAGGCCTCTTGGTGGAGAAGCAGAGAGGTGGGACCCAGACATTGGTAGTCCACCGAGGTGCCTGGGGGGTTTTCCTTTTTATAAACTCAATGACACCTCGCCTCCTCATTGGGCCCTGGGTTGGTCTCTCAAGGTGTTACCCACCTGCCACAACTGCCAGTCACCGATCAATTCCATTGTGAGCTTGGGGAGTTGCTTAGCTGTTTGTGCAAGGCTTTCCAGGCAGAAGACGACCTATTGTACTTCCTCAGTCACCATCTTTAGGTTGGTTTCAGCAGACTTAAGCATGGATCTTAAGCACTCCAGCACATGCCAATAATAAACACAAAAGGAATTTCCAAATGGTAGGTCACTAGGTACCAGCTAGTTAATAGTGCCAAAGTGAAATTCTCAAAATAAATATTTACAAAGGTCAAAGTGGTAAGTCCCAAGTGGCTATTTTTGTGGTTTAACTTGGGCTGGAAATTTACCTCTGCTCTGGGAGACATAGTCTGAGATGATCTTTGTCCTAAATTCTAAGCTCCAAAGGGAAGAGGAATTATCTGCTTTACTCACCCTCAAGTGCTTATGACAATGAAATTACCTGACTTTGTTCTATCTATCTATCTATCTATCTATCTATCTATCTATCTATCATCTATCATCTATCATCATCATCTATCAAGTTACCACACGTGTTGCAGTGAGACAGACTGGGGCTTATCTGCTTCTTACTTAAGCTGGGTAATTTGCTTATTCTTCCTAAGCTTTCATTTCTCTCTTCTGTGAGTTGGGAAGTACTACTTGTTTCAGAGTTTAATGGGGAAAACATGTGAGATGGTGTATATAAGCACAAAACTCTGTGCTCAGGATGAGGCAAACACTCATTTAGTAGTAACTATCAAGAAACTACTGTAATGCTGTTAAATGTCGCTCATCTTTAAACTGTAGAGAGATGCCCCTTGTCCCCTTGTGGACTTTAGTAACATACAATTATTATGTGTCAGCTAAAAATAAAATGATATATGTTAAAAACCCCTTTTGCTACATCAGCATATTTTGCTAAATTTAGTTCCTACTAAATCAGTATAGCATTTGTAATATTTTAATTTTGAATTAGTTTTTATATAATTATAAAACAGTTTTTGGTAATAGCCACGAAAAACACTTGAACATCCCAGGTCTATGAAAGAAAATGAAAAACAAAATGAAACAAAACAAAAGCAAGACCAACAGAAGACTCACCAGGCTTTCCCAAGACCCTACTTTAGCATCTAACAGAAAAGAGCAAACATAGTATAAAGAAATGTACGAGAGACCTGTGCAGCTGTATGTCTAATTTTAATTAAAATCAAGAATTTTTCAGAAAGAGTGCTTTAGTTAACAACCTTGGCTAATGAATAAGTAGTAATTTTCATAGCTGGACAATGCATATTGAAAGAAGGTGAAGGAGGCTTGCAATATAAAGGCTCAGAAAGCAAATTGCTGGATGACCTTGGATCATATGATCAACCATGTCACAAGTTCACATATCCAAGTTCCTCATAAAATGACCTACACTTCTTTTATACTCACAGGTATCATAGGTCTAACCCTGGCTCTTCTCTTTCTCTTCTTTTCTCTCTCAGTGCAGGTCTCTTGTGCAGCTCATGTAGGTTAGATGACACAAGGACCAGCTGAGCCTCTGACCCCACTCTGTCATTCTGTAGGGGATGAATCCCTCAGTGAGCACATACAGAGGTATGGGGCAGCATTACAAGGCTTCTGTTGAGTTTCTGTGAAAACACAAGCAATTTGAATTCCAATACTATTTGTCAGACATCAGATCTCTGTGAGCTAGGGCATGTGGCTATGTGGTTTATATAGGGTCACACTGTTGTTTCATAGATTCAGTTGAATGGTGAGCCAACTGGAGAATATCTCATTAAGTCTGCAAATTAGATCATGTGAGGTGACTTGAGTACCTGGAAGAGAAAGATTAAATTTCAAAATAACCTTAGAGAATAAATGTAGAGAGGTTAGGTGACGCATGATCATATATATATGAAGAGAACAAGATGACAAATTCAGGATACAGAGAAAGGGCAGGGGGAGGGAGTCTGAGATCTTGATATCCTTTGTGTTTAGTGATGCTTGGCATAGAGTAATCACTAAGCAAATATTGGCTTAATTGGATTAACCTAACAGAGATTCACTTAAAAGATCAGACCTGTTCTTCCATACCTGGTTCACAAAGGCATCTGAAGTTAAGACAACACATAAACTTTCTAACTTTCAGTTATCCTCAGTGCTAGTTGCTTGGAAATGAAAACTCCAAAACAAGGCAAAACAAAAGCCCTAATTTCCCCCCAGAAAAATTAAAAGCCCCATAGTACAGTCAAGAATCAAAATCTGGTGCTCTTCCCATTCCTTTTATTTCCTCTTGCCTTGCTGAAGACGCAATTGAAGCTGTAAGAGATGCTGATATAACTTTTAATTTAGATTTAGAGACTGATTGTACTGGGTCTGGTTCTTATTTGTTATTTACAAAAAAATCCCTCTAGTCACAAGAAAATACTGAGCTCTCTTAGTCATCTGGACTACACTTTCTTTCTCTTCATGCTGTGAACACAGTTGGTGTGGATGGGACCATTTGAATGACTGACATGTGAGACTCTCAGAGTGGAGAGGTGGTGAAGAACTATGATTGACTGTCAGAAAACTGGATTTGGGTGGGAGGGCATCTTGTTTCTGGTAACCTTTGGTGGAGGACCAGAGCGGGTACAGCTGTTGACGGGCTCCTTTGGTCCTCTAGGGAAGATCTTGGTTCATGTTCAGATCAAGTTCTGGAAGTTTCTTTGCTGTGTGACCTCTGGACACTGTCTCAAGCAGTTATTTTCTCCTTATTCTACCCCTGTATTCTCTTTCAGCATGCCACACTTTTTTGTTTTTAAAATTTTAAATAAAATCTTTCCAGGCTAGAGAGCTTACTAACTACTACCACCACTGCTACCAAAAAAATGAAATAGAATCAAATAAATCTCACTTTCTTGATGGTTTTCTCAGTGCTTTTAGAGATGTTTTCATTATTTTCAACAGGCTAAATTGAAAGAAAAATGAGAGTCAAAATAATTATTAATTCTTAATAGACTGGGTGAAATTGTTTGAAATGAAAAAGGCATGGAAGAGGCAGAGAGTCCACTCAAACACCAGCACAGGGTTTATTGTTCAGGCAGGAGCCCTGTGGAGGGGGCCCCAGCAAGAGAGCTAGAGCCCACTGCTACTCACAGGCTTGGGCTAGATATAGGAGGTAGTGGAAAAGTACCAGGAAGGTCACTAAGGAAAACTATTGCTGGGCAACCAAGAAAGATAAGTTCTAGTTAGGTTACTGTCTGCTCAATTGTCCTTGGCACTCATCTGGAGATAAAGATTAACAACTGTCTCTTTGTCAGTCTTTGGGGCTGGGTGGAGTTTCTAGAAAGCTACCTGCAAAGGGGGAGGGAGTCTGGTCCTAACCTGGCTGTCCTCACTGTAAACCCCAACAGAAATTATTGTTTTGCTTTTCTCATTCACCTTTACTTTTGATTGTAAAGTCTACTTTGAATTCTGGAGCCCAGAAAGCCAAAGGTTTCATTTGGAAAAAACAAACCCAGGGTTAAACATGGATAGATATTTGTCCCTTCCTGTATGTGACTTCAGCTACTTTTCTCTCAGTAAAATTAATATAATGATACCTGGACTTAAATGCTGATTAAACACTCAGATTGATGTACAAGTCTTAGAAGGGTGCCTTTAACATAACAAGAGTTCAATAAATGTATTCTTTGTTATTATTTAGTAATGAGTTAATCTAGCCAGCAAGACACAGTGAAAATAGTAACATTAAACTATTATCAGACTTCAGGCTTGTTGACTATTGACTTGTCGTGTACATATTGCCCCATAGTCTACCACAAGAAATTTTAAGTTCGCATAGACGGTACCACACTGTGACATGAAGTTTTTCCCAAAGAATAGGAGTAAACTTCAAGTCTCAGGAAGACAGGAGCGAAAGATGCTGATTTAGAGCTCAGGCAATGTTTCCATGCTGTGCTTCACAGACCCTGGAGTCTCACGAGTTATTAACAAGCATAGCAAAAGGATGAGTTCTGCGGTCAAACACATTTTGAAATAGTTCCCATCCCTTTGCAGTAAATGGATGGATTTTGCCTTTGGGATGTTCAAGTCAGACACCATTTTTGGGGAGTGCTGGAGATCGAACCCAAGGCTTCATGCATGCTAAGTGCATGCTCTGCCACTGATCTGCAACCACAGTCTTCAGTATCACTTTTTTCCATGACAAACAATGTTTTAAAGCAATAATTTCCCCCTTTATTAGCATATATTAATTGTAGAAAACAAAAGGCTTCATTATGACATTTTCATATGTGCATATAATTACTTTGACAATATTCACCTCCTCATTATCCTCTCTTGTCTTTCCCAGACCCCTAACTCCCACCAAACTGGTCCTCTTCCTGTCTCTGAATAACTTTCTTTCTACTTTCATATCCTTTTTTTTTTTTTAAATCTAGTTTCCATTCATGAGAGCAAATGTGATATTTGTCTTTCTGAGTCTGGCATGAAATCATGTTGCTTGCAAGAAAATAGATGCAGCTAGAGATCAAGATGTTAAGTAAGATATGATAAGCTCAGAATCACTTTTGATTCCCTTTTTCTCCTACCCCACAGTGCCCATTCCACCAGCAAGTCTTCCCGTCAACTTCCAGGATGCCCTTTTGCTTTTCTGTCTTCTCAACCATCCCTTCCTTGGAGCATTTCTGAAGCTACTGTTAACCTACCTGCAGGCATAGATGCCCTGAACTCTCCAGAGCATATGCAGACTGAACTTGGGGCAACTAAATCCCATTACCTCACTTGCCACTTAAATTGATCCTAGCTTTCTACTGCACTTAAAATAAATCCAAATGTTCTCCTTGTGCTGATGGTGTCTGCCCTCACCTCATGTTTCTGTCCATTCACTCCATCTGGGCCACACAGGTCTGTTTCTGTCCTTGGATATGAATCTCCCCTCCTGGAGAGCTCTTCTTTCAGAGTTCCGTCTCGGAGCCACCTCCTCAGACCACCAATCCAAGTATACACTATATCACATCTCCCTGTTTTATGTTATTTTTCTTTTGGAAAGTGTGTCTTTATGAATTACCTTGTTTACTTTTTTGCTGCTTGTTCCTAGCCTGACTAGAGTGTAAGTCTTTTGAAAGCAGGGATGTTGACACTGAACTTTTTATTGTATGCATAGATGAAACACTGGCTAAGGAACAGTAGATGTTAGCCTTGCACAGCCTTAAAAGCATTAATATATGCAAAGAATTTCCAAGTAGATACAGCTATGGAAATATGTTTTCCCACTTGCTTGACCAGAGAGTACTTTGCGTGTATGTGTGTGTGTGTGTGTGTGTGTGTGTGTGTGCCTGTGTGTGAGAAATAGCCATTCGTAGGACACTTGTGTTTTACTGAATACAATTTTTGAGAAGCATATTGTGTACTGAATATTGTGTACTGAAGAAAGAAATAGTAAGGCCATCTTTATATGTTAGGGTTCATGGTGTGAGGGATCCAAAATGTACACTGCCTTTTGAAATATATGCTGTATCACTCATGAACTAAGCTATCAAAGCCTCTTGTTATGATAAAAATGTGCTGTTTTGGAGAATAACCACATAAATCCTTTATTGGCCAGTATGGACTGGTTGTGTCTAGCTGACTACCTTGCAGAAGACTGACTTTAACAGATGAGGGGGTGTGGGCAGGTAAGCTGTGATGACTGAGATGACAGAGCAACTAACCAGGGTGTAGGCAGGACAGGCCTTGGGGGAAGGGCTGTGAGAACTGAAGAATATTGGATGAGGGGGTCCCTGAAGGAGAGACCCCCACCAGATCCTCCTCTAGCAGGTGGGAGTGGAGAGGGGATGGCAGCAAACTCCCACTCCATGTGTTTATTTGGGCTGCCACTATTGCATCCGTCCCCTTCCTATTAAGACCTGAGAACACAGGGCTTGATTTTTCCTCTAGGAGTTTGCTTAGTTTTGGAAATCTTCCACCTGGATGACCATTTTGTAGTTAAGCAGCTTCCTGTTTGGGGCTTAAAGATACATTGAATAGTTGTTGAGCTTTTCTCTTAAACTCTAGTTTGTAAGTGATGGGGGTAAAAAAAGACAAAATAACAAACTGTGATCACTGGTTCTTTTAGCCATACAGTGAAGCATCATTTTGCTCTTTGGTGTGGAACAAGACTTCTAGATGAAACTTGAAAAATTAAAACTTGTTTTCATTCTCTTGGTTGCAATTTTAAAATTTCAAATAAGAAAGACTATCTTGGTTGCTATAACTGTAAAATTGGATTTGAAGTGTTATAAAAATATTATTAGATGTTTAATTAAATGCTTTTCTTTGGACATGCAGCAGCTAGCAAACACCATGCATTAAACATAAAGGCTTTTTTCATTTTATATTTATCTTTGATTACACACACACATACACACACATTTATTTTAAACCTTAAAGCAATTCTAAAGAGTGAAAGTCAGATGGAGATTTATTTTTAGAATTCTTAGAAAATGTCCACATTAAAAATGTTTTATTAGGTGGTGATTTTAATTTTTAATCAAAGTTAAAACCCTTTTGCTATTAGAAACCAGTGCAGTAGTGTTTCAGATTTCTTTCATTTTTACTAGACTGTTTCTTTTTTTATTTTAATATTATTTTATCATTTTTACATTTATTTACATGTGTATATATTATTATCTCCCCTACCTTCTTCCAGGCAAACCTGTCCTGCCCTCTTGTTTGCTGATTTTGTTGGAGAGAAAACCTAACAGTTAATAAGGAAAACATAGGGTTTTTGCTAGTTTGAGATAAAGATAGCTATACAGAGAGATTCCTAGTGTTGTTACCATGCATATGTGTATTACAACAAATATTGGTTAATTTCTACCAGACCTCTTCACTACTTCCTAGCCTCCTTTCAATAGTGGCTTATGCCAGTTTAAGATTATTATATTTGCTTCTATACAGTGAGCACATCAACACATTTAAGTTTTAGGTTTCCTTCCTTTTTCCTGTGCGTGGTCTCCTCTTAGTGTATGATGCATGTCCAATAATGTTACTGCATTTGTTTTAGGTCTATCATCCACATATGAGGGAGAACACGTGATTTTTGGCTTTCTGAGCCTGGTTAACTTTGCTTAAGTTGATGTGCTCCAGTTCCATCCATTACTTGCAAATGACAAAATTGCATTCTTCTTTGTGGCTGAGTAAAATTCCATTGTGTATAAATACCACATTTTCTTTCTTTTTAAAAAATTCTTATTGTTTTATTATTCATATGTGCATACAATGCTTGGGTCATTTCTCCCCCCTTCCCCCACCCCCTCCCTTACCACCCACTCTGCCCCCTCCTTCTACCACCCACCCCCTCTATACCCGGCAGAAACTATTTTCTCCTTATCTCTAATTTTGTTGAAGAGAGAGCATAAGCAATAATAGGAAGGAACAAGGGTTTTTGCTAGTTGAGATAAGGATAGCTATACAAGTTGACTCATATTAATTTCCTGTGCGTGTGTGTTACTTTCTAGGTTAAGTCTTTTTTTTTTTTTATTCATATGTGCATACAAGGCTTGGGTCATTTCTCCCCCCTGCCCCCACCCCCTCCCTTACCACCCACTCCACCCCTTCCCTCTCTCCCCCACCCCCTCAATACCCAGCAGATACTATTTTGCCCTTATTTCTAATTTTGTTGAAGAGAGAGTATAAGCAATAATAGGAAGGAACAAGGGTTTTTGCTAGTTGAGATAAGGATAGCTATACAGGGAGTTGACTCACATTAATTTCCTGTGCATGTGTGTTACCTTCTAGGTTAATTCTTTTTTTTTCTTTTATTATTTATATGTGCATACAAGGCTTGGGTCATTTCTCCCCCCTGCCCCCACCCCCTCCCTTACCACCCACTCAGCCCCCTCCCTCTCCCCCCACGCCCTCAATACCCAGCAGAAACTATTTTGTCCTTATTTCTAATTTTGTTGTAGAGAGAGTATAAGCAATAATAGGAAGGAACAAGGGTTTTTGCTAGTTGGGATAAGGATAGCTATACAAGGCATTGACTCACATTGATTTCCTGTGCATGTGTGTTACCGTCTAGGTTAATTCTTTTTGATCTCACCTTTTCTCTAGTTCCTGGTCCTATTTTCCTATTGGCCTCAGTTGCTTTTAAGGTATCTGCTTTAGTTTCTCTGCGTTGAGGGCAACAAATGCTAGCTAATTTTTTAGGTGTCTTACCTATGCTCACCCCTCCCTTGTGTGCTCTCGCTTTTATCATGTGCTCAAAGTTCAATCCCCTTGTTGTGTTTGCCCTTGATCTAATGTCTGCTTATGAGGGAGAACATATGATTTTTGGTCTTTTGGGCCAGGCTAACCTCACTCAGAATGATGTTCTCCAATTCCATCCATTTACCAGCGAATGATAACATTTCGTTCTTCTTCATGGCTGCATAAAATTCCATTGTGTATAGATACCACATTTTCTTGATCCTGTCGTCAGTGGTGGGGCATCTTGGCTGTTTCCATAACTTGGCTATTGTGAATAGTGCTGAAATAAACATGGGTGTGCAGGTGCCTTTGTAACAAACTGAGTTGCATTCCTTTGTGTATATCCCTAGGAGTGGTATTGCTAGATCATATGGCAGATCTATGTTTAGTTTTTTAAGAAGCTTCCATATTGTTTTTCAAAGTGGTTGTACTAGCTTACATTCCCACCAGCAGTGTATGAGGGCTTTTCTCGTGGCTATTGAGATGATCAAGAGGTTTTTGTCTTTGCTTTTGTAAATGTGCTGTATTTCGTTTATTGATTTGTGTATGTTGAACTATCCCTTCATCCCTAGGATGAGGCCAACTTGGTCATGGTGAATGATCTTTCTGATGTGTTGTTGCATTCAGTTTGTCATTATTTTATTGAATATTTTTGCATCAATGCTTATTAAGGAGATTGGCCTGTAGTTCTCTGCTTTGGATGTGTCCTTTTCTGGTTTTGGGATGATTGTAATACTGGCTTCATAGAATGAGTTAGGCAGTGTTCCCTCCCTTTCTATTTTGTGGAAAAATTTAAGGAGTGTTGGTATTAGTTCTTCTTTAAAGATCTGGTAGAATTCAGTGAAGAATCCATCAGGTCCTGGACTTTTCTTTTTTGGGAGACTCTTTATTGTTACTTCAGTTTCATTATGTGTTATAGATCTGTTTAGGTGTTTAATATCCTCTTGGTTTAGTTTTGGATGGACATATATATCTAGAAATGTGTCCATTTCTTCAAGATTTTCCAGTTAATTGGAATATAGGTTCTCAAAGAAGTCTCTGATGATTCTCTGGATTTCCTTTGTGTTTGTTGTTATCTCCCCTTTTTTGTTTCTGATTTTGCTGATTTGGGTCTTTTTCCTCTTTATTGCCAGGGGCTTGTCAATCTTGTTTATTTTTTCAAAGAACCAACTTTTTGTTTCATTGACTCTGTGTGGATTTTTTGGTCTCTATTTTGTTGATTTTTGCCCTTATTTTTATTATTTCTGTCCTTTTGCTTGTTTTGGGTTTAGCTTGTTCTTGTTTTTCTAGGAGTTTGATATGTAGCATTAGGTTGTTTATTTGAGATCTTTCTGTCCTTTTAATATGTGCACGCATGGTTATAAACTTTCCTCTTAGGACTGCCTTTGCTGTGTCCATAGGTTTTGGTAGGTGGTGTTTTCATTTTCATTAACTTCCAGGAACCTTTTGATTTCCTCTCTTATTTCTTCTATGATCCACTGATCATTGAGCAATGTATTATTCAGCCTCCAATTGTTTGTGTAATTTTTGCTGTAGCTTTTGTTGTTGAGTTCTAGTTTTATTGCACTATTATCAGATAGAATGCAGGGGGTTATTTCTATTTTCTTATATTTGCTGAGGCTTGCTTTGTTTCCTAAGATATGATGTATTTTGGAGAAAGTTCCATGGACTGCTAAGATGAATGTATATTGTGCTGTTGCCAGATGAAATATTCTGTAGACGTCAGTTAAGTCCATTTGATCTATGGTGCCATATAGATCTAGGATTTCTTTGTTGATTTTTTTGTCTGGATGACCTATTTATTGGTGATAAAGGGGTATTAATATCTCCAACATCCACTGTGTTGGAGTCTATATGTGTTTTTTAAATCCTTTAGTATATGTTTGATGAAATTGGGTGCACTGACCTTGGGTGCATAGAGGCCGATGATTTTTATTTTCTTTTGATGTATGCCCCTTTTATTAGTATGAAGTGTCCTTCTTTGTCATGTTTAACCAATGTAAATTTGAAGTCTACTTTGTCTGATAAAGAACTGCTACTTCTGTCTGTTTTGGGGGCCATTAGGTTGGTAAATTTTCTTCCAGACTTTCACCCCAAGCTAGTGTTTATTGCTGTCAATAAGGTGAGTCTCTTATAAACAACAGATTGTTGGATCTTCCTTTTAAAACCAGTTTGCCAAACAGTGTCTTTTGGTGGGGGAGTTGATTCCATTGACATATTGTTAGGTATGTGGTGAATCCTACTATTTCATTTTTGCTGTTTAAGGATTTGATTGTGTGCAGCCAAGTCACTGCTACTGTCTGATTACTTGTCTTCTGCACTTAAATACTTCCTGTCCGCTTGTGGTTTTGTTTTTTTTTTTTCATCTTTTATGTGCAACATTCCTGGTAGAATCTTCTGTAGTGGTGGCTTGGTGGTCATATATTGTTTAGTTTCTGTTTAAGAATAAAAGAAGACTTTTATTCTTCTGTCAATTTTGAATGATAGTTTTGCTGGGTAGAGTACCATAGGGTTGAAATTATTTTCATTCAGTGCCTGATATACCACATTCCATGCCCTTCTCACTTTTAAGTTTTCTGTTGAGATATCTACTGTTATTTTGATGGGTGTACCTTTATGCATTATTTGTTTTATCTCTCTCATAACCTTCATTATTCTTTCTCTGTTGTCTGTGCTTGTTGTTTTAATGATAATATTAAATATGCTGTGGAAAGGTTCTATTTTGGTCAAGCCTGTTTGGTGTCCTGGAGTCTTCCTGTACTTGAATAGGCAAAATTTTCTTAAGATTTAAGAAATTTTCTGAATTCAATATTTTATTGAATATATTATGCATCCCTTTGGCTTGCACTTCTTCTTCTTCAATGCCCATAATTCTCAGGTTTGGTGTTTTGATGGAGTCACTGAGTTCTTGGATATTCCTTTTACAGCTCTTGAGCTATTTGACCAATAGTTCTTCTGTTTTTCTCTTTAATTTCTATTTTATCTTTGAGCTCTGAGAGTCTGTCTTCCATTTGTTCTAGTCTGCTGGAGTGGCTTTCCACTGTGTTTTTTGTTTGACTAACGGAACTTTTTATTTTCAAGATTTCTGTTTGATTCTTTTTTCTGAGATTTTCTATATCTTTTTTCAACTCCTCTTTCATATTTTGTGTTGTCTTCTTTAACTCACATGTCTCTTTTTTTTATTAGTGTCTTTTGTTTCACTTTGGGGTTTCTTGAAGTCCTCTCTGAGTTCATTTATTTGTTTCTGTGTCTTCTCATGTTGTTTATTTTTGGTGCCTTGAAATTTCTTGAGTGTGTCTTGTACTTTCTGGTTAACTGAGTCTAATATCTTCTCCATGAGTTTCTCTGTGATTTCTTCCATGATTTCCTCTTTGAGAGATTTTTATGGGTGTCACTGGGCTCATTAGTGATATTTATCATTGTTTTGTTGGGGTCAGGAACGGGGTATCCATTTTTTGTGCTTCTTACCAAATCCTCTATTGAATTATTTTTTTGAGGAGTGTAGTTTCCATCCCTTGTTCTTCTCCCCATAGTTCCACTTGGTGCTGTGCAACTATGTTCTTGATAGCTTAGTTGGTGGTTTTAATTGCCTGTTTTCTTTCCCTTGATTTAATTTTTGTGTTGTGACTGACTTGGTTGTTAGCTAGGTTGATGTGCTCTTTCTGTTCTGTAGCCTGGAGGTGTAAATTAACAATAATAAATTCACAGGTTCAATGCCAGAACAGTTGCTTACCCCTTGGTGATAATATCTATAAACAATGGGAGTTGGCAGTTTGGGAATGGTAATGGCTATTAGGCTAGAGGTAGAAACTTGGGTAATTCATAAAGGTGGCACTAAAAGGAAGGGTAGAAAGGGATGGATGGGTGAGAGAAGAGCTATGGGGGCTTCTGGGTTTTGTGGCCTTTCTGTGTGTTTGGGTGTATTTCTGCTGTTGTAGTGGAGGGTGCTTGTGTCAGGGATTGCACGGGGATGGGTTGCGTACAGTTGATACAGTAAGTTAGTCAGCAGGTGGTGAGTGTGTAAGAGGAAGAGGTGGTATGGTGACAGGCTGGGAAAGGATAGTTGGGGAGGTGAAGACAGGAGGAGAGGGTGGATGAGAAGAGGCAGAAAGAGTAGTTAGGAGGGAGAACAATGGATTGTAATACAAGAAAGGGGATGAAAATGAAGGGGGTAAGAACAGGGATATGAAAATAGTGATGGTAAAGTTAATAAAAAATACAAAACAAAACACCAGGTACAGCAACAACAGAAAGTTCAGTCTGGTTGGTAAAAGTTCTGGAGTTATTCCTTCGGCAACCAATCCTGGTATTTGTGCTTGGTATTTTGGGCTTTGTGGGGAAGGGTGCTATCCCTCTTATTGGACAGCTTGGAGTGGAGATGACTGGTGGGTTTTTTTCTTTTTTTTCCTCCACTTTCCTTGGTCTTATGAGCCATCCATCACAAGCCAGAGCTCTGATGTGGTCTTACCAGGTGATTGGCTTGTGAATAGTATTTGGTTCCTTCTGTCCACAAGGCAGGTTGCAATTAGGGCTTGAGGTAACTCACTGCCAGTTCATGCAAAGTGCTCCAAGCTGTTATTTTCACCAGGCAGCAGCTGCATTTCCCTATAGCTGCAACTCTGATTGGTAGGGATCTCTCTCAGCAAGGTGAGGCAATTCAGTTTTGAGTACTGCCCTCAGTCCCAGGAAGCCATCTCAGGGATCCACTTTGGGAGGTTAGTTTGTTGCCTCACCCCTGCTTTCAGCCTTTGTTAATTTTCCTGCCTTCATTGACTGAGAATTTTGCTCCTTACCCGACCCCCATTCTCTGAGGTAGGTTCAGTGTTCCACCCTATCCCCCCCTGTCAGTGTTTGATTACAACTTGCTATTTATGTTTTTCACATGTGTTAGGGGGATTTAATCTGCCCAGGGGATGCACTGGATTATGTTCCTGTGGGGTGAGTAGGGAAGTTGCATATGGGGCATGTTGTTCATCTATTCATTCTGCAGGTTTACACAAGCAGCTTTGGAACTGGCTGACAGGGAAAAATGGCATGGCACTTTTCTCAGCACAGTGGGCTCTAGGGAGGCTTTCTATGGGTTAGGGGTCCAGGATGTTGCAGACTTCAATTCTGATTGATGCTCTGTCTTCTGCTTATTGAGAGGAGAAAAAGAGAGAGAGAGAGAGAGAGAGAGAGAGAGAGAGAGAGAGAGAGAGAGAGAGAGAGAGACAGTCAGGGGTCTTTATTCCCCAGGGGAGACACACCTTGCTGACTGTGCTGCACTGGGATTTTTCTGGTTGTTAGGTGCAATTAAAAGCTGTTTTAAGGATCAATGCTTTAATTTTATGTGCACCTAATATGGTGGTTATTATCTTGGCTAGTAACAATCAGAATAACCCAAGCATAGCTTCCACATCTCAAGGTGGTTTCTGGAGCCACAGAGTTCAGAAATTCTGATTCCCTACCTAACCACCATCTTGGAACTCCTCTCTGTTCCTTTTTTTTAATTATAAAACTTTTATTAGGTTATATCCACTATATGGGGGGGTTCAGAGTGACAATTCCTATTAATCTTATATTGTAAATTATTTACATTTCCCCCATTGTCTCTGCCTCTCAACCCCCTCCCCACCCCACTTTAAGCAATTGCAAGAGGTTTCTAAATTCTGTTTCATATATGAAGTCCATCAACCATATACTGTCACCTTAATCTCCTTCCTTCATCCTTTCTATACATCCCCCCCATATGCTGTGCCTATTTTACACTCCTTGTTTTCATTATTAATATTTGAGTTGACATTCAAAAGGCTGTCTCAACGTATGCCTACTGTGGGTGTACTTTAGTTTGCTCTGTTCAATACCTTCAAATACTCTCCCTTAGCCTTTTACCTCACACCCCCCCATTTTTCGACAGCTTTCAATACACATCCTCATATCCTCTACCTTCACTTCTTACAGTATGCAATATTACTGATGTGCTACCATTCTCTTTTCCTTTCTCTCTTTCCCCAAATTCCATGGAGTAGTTCCACCATTGCAGACATGTTCTACAACTGAGGTTGTATATGATCATGCTTACTTTTGTGTATATGTTTATCATGAAAGGGTGTTGGATTCTGTCAAAGGCTTTTTCTTTGTCTATTGAGAGGATCATGTGCCTTTTGTCCTTGCTTCTGTTTGTGTACTGTATTATGTTTATGGATTTATGAATGTTGAACCATCCTTGTATCCCTGAAATGAAACTAATTTGGTCATGGTGTATGACCTTTTTGACATGTTGTTGAATTCTGTTTGCCAGTATTTTTTTTGAGAATCTTTGCATCCATATTCTTTAAAGATATTGTTGTATAATTTTCTTTTCTGGTTATGTATTTATTGGGTTTCAGAATGAGTGTATAGCTGGCTTCATAGAATGAGTTTGGTAGTGTTCTTTCCCTTTCTATTCCTTGGAAATGTTGATGAGTATCGGTGTTAGTTCTTCTTTAAAGGTTTGGTCAAATTTAGCCATGAATCCATCAGGTCCTGGGCTTTCTTCATAGGAAGACTATTACCTGTTCAATTTCATTGCAAATAATAGGACTATTTAGGTGTTATATTTTCTTGATTCAGTTTTGTTTGGTTACATGCATGATAAGTTTTCAATGTACTCTCTAATGAATCTCTGGGTTTTGTTGGTATTTGTGGTTATGTCCCATTTTCATCCCTGATTTTACTAATTTGGGTCTTCTCCTTACTCTGTTTTGTCATGTCGGCTAAGAGTTTGTTGATCTTGTTAGTCTTTTCAAAGAACCAACTTTTTGTTTCATTGATTCTTTGTATAAGTTTGTTTGGTTTCGATTTCATTGATCTTGGAACTGATCTTTATTATTTCTCTGTCTGCTTGTTTTGGGTTTGTTTTGCTCTTGTTTTCCTAAGATCATAAGGTTGTTTGTTTGAGAGGCCTCTAAACTTTTCCTATAGCATGGCCTTTGCTGTGTCCCACAGATTCTGGTAGGTTGTATTTTCATTTTCATTGGATTCTAGGAACTTTTTGATTTCTTCCTTTATTACTTCAGTCACCCATTTTTTAAAAAGCAGTTTGTTGTTCAGTCTCCATGTGTTTGGATATTTTCTGGGGTTTCTTTTGTTGTTGAGGTCTAGTTTTATTCTGTTGTGATCTGAAGGGGGTTATTTTGATTTTCTTGAATTTGTTGAGACTTGCTTTGTGTCCTAAAATATGACCTGTTTTGGAGAAATTCATGAGGTACAGAAAAGAATGTGAATTTCCTAGTTGTTGGGTGAAATATTCTATAAATATCAACCATGTCTATTTGGTCTGATGTGTGGAGTAGCTCTGAAGTTTCATTGTTGGTCTTTTGTTGGGATGACTTATCTATTGGTGACAGTGGGATATTTAGGTCTCCCACTATCACTGTGCTAGCATCTATCTGTGCTTTTAGGGCCATCAGAATTTTTTTTAATGTAGATGGGTACCCCTTTTTGGTGCATATATATTAAGGATTGATATTTTCTCTTGATGAGTTGTTCCTTTCATTAATATGACCTGACCTTCACTGTCTTTTCTGATTGATTTTAGTCTGAAGTCTACTTTGTCAGATATGAGTATAGCTACTCATGCTTGTTTATGGGGTCCATTTTCTTGAAAATTTTTTTCACCACTCTTTGACTCTAAGCCAGTACTTATTTCTTTTATTTAGATGAGTCTCTTGTAAACAACATATGGTTGGGTCTTCCTTTTAATCTAACTTGCTATTCTATGTCTCTTGATTGGGGCATTGAGGCCATTTACATTCATGTTAATGTTGAGAGGTACCTGTTGTTTCCAGTCATTTTTCTTTCCCTGTTGTTTAGTTTCACTTTTTCCTTATTTACTGGTATGCTTGCTAAAAAGGGTTTATTCTTCATTGAGTCTACCTGCTTACTCTAGTTTCTTCTTCTGTATGTAAAATTCTTCTAACTATTTCTGTAGTGCTGGCTTGGTGGTTGCAAATTCCTTAAGTTTTTCCTTATTGTGTAAGATTTTAGTTTCTCCTTCAATTAGGAAGAATAGTTTTGCTCATTAGACTAGTCTAAGTTGACACTTGCTTTCTTTCAGGGCCTGAATTATATCTTTCCATGACTTTCTTGCATTTAGAGTTTGAGTTGAGAAATATGCTGTTATTCCAATGGCTTTCCTTTATATGTGACTTGTCTTTCCTTTTTTCCAGCTTTCAGAATTCTTTCTTTGTTCTGTGTGCTGAGTTTTTTTTATTATGATGTGTGTGGGGGTGTTTCTCTTTTTGTCCTGAGGGTTTGATATTCTGTAAGCTTCCTGCACCTGGGTGACTCTTTCTTGAGGTTAGGGAAGTTCTCTCCTATTATTCTATTGAATAGGTTGTCATTGCAGTTAGTTTGTATCTTCTTTCCTTCTACACTCACAATTCATAGGTTTGGTCTTTGCATGCTTCTCACTGGTTATGGGACCTCGTGGGTGCTTTTTGGGGTACTCTGCTGATCTTCCTTTTTTGGGGTAGTTGCTCACCGCTTGGCTATAAGAATGTCAATAATCTGCCACCTTGCCCTGTCCTCCTAGACCATTTCTTATATAGATTTTGGTTCTTAAACTTTTTGAAAGCAGCAGAAACATTTTTCAAATGAAATACTCCAGAGCTTTAATATATGAGACAGAGATATCCCAACTTCAATACTCATTAGTTGTGTGAGCTTTGGAAAAATTAATCTTTTTGAGTTTGTTTTCTCTTTTATAAAGCAGGGAAAGCAATATTTATTTTATAGACTTGTAAGATTAAATAAAATAATTGATGCAAAGCTCTCAGCTCACTGCTTAACACACAACAGACCCTCAGTAAAGGCTAGTTGTTTTCTACATGGCTCCTCCCTTTGCTGCAATCATGTGAAGCACTTGTGATGTACTGGCAACAACATCTTGGACCCTGACATCAGGCAGGGTAGAGAGGCCCTTTGCACTGTAGACTTTTAGTGTGGCTTGCAGTTTGAAAATATAGGGTTTATAACAATGAAGAAAGTATATAAAATGTTTTATGGATTATTAATAAGTGTGTGGAGCACAGAATTCCAAACTCAAGGTAGAAAACATTGCAGTAGACCAAATTAAACACATTTTTTCACTGTATGAGTTCTCAGATCCTCTCCTTTAGGAATATACAATGTATATTTCTAAGAAAATCTCTGGCAGTTCTGTGCATGTACTAGGAACTCAGTAAATATTGATTCAAGGAATGGTACATACACTTTTCTGGTACAATTTATAGGAGGAGAGGAAATTTCTAGCTGAGGTTATTGTTTTCTTCTTGTGTATACTTCCCTGTGTAAGACTTTCATTAGAACCAAAGATGTGTAGGTAGATAAGGGGGTGAGGAGGGCACTCTGGGAAGGGAAAAGAGCATGAGTTCTACTTTGTTGTGAAGTAATCAGAAAGCAACTGCTTTTCTATGGGGGGATATTAATAATAGTCAGTTAATTAAATTAGAATAAGAAGACAACCTAGCATGCAGGCAGTGCTGGACAAGCTGGATAAAGTTGCAACAAAGTTGTGTTCTAAGATTTTCAACTTTTCCATGGAAGATTTTTGTAATAATTATGGATTTTATGTTCCTTATTCTTACCCTGTGAACTTGCTAAGGCATTTTGGATAGTTACATGAATCTGAATAGAACAATAAGACTTGTTTGTCTGAAATCATTAACCTCTTAGGATAAAACAGAAGCCTAAGTTTGTGAAGAGTTAAATGCATTTAGAAGTGATTTTTATTATGTATGATAAAGTTGTTAATTGTTCCTCAAATAGTATATTACATACCTTCTTCCTACATCTCCTGTACCTTCTTTCAAGTCTCCTGTTCTGGGTATCTCTACTAGGAACCCCACTGCCCTGAGTCTGTCTACATGCTGCCCTTACCGTGGCCACTTGGGTCTCATTACTCTCCAATTTTTTTCTGCTTTCATGGATCACCATATTTGCTTTCCAGATGTTTGGACTTGCCCCACAAAAGCATCAATTCTGGATCCCATCCTACCTCTGTGCTTGACAGAGGTAGTAACTGACTACTAAGTCTATGCTCATGGAGAAGCTTAAAGGAGACCTAAGAGGCATTTCTTCAGTTCCTCCCAAATTCTGTAAGTTTTGCTAGGGGCTTTCGAAAGGCCAAACTCCATCACAGAGGACTCAAAGCCTGTGATTACCACTGACAGTCTCTGTTATAATTTTCTTCTCTAGTTCTCAACTTTTATGACTTTTGTCCACTGAACACATGCAACTAAGGGTGTGTTTTCCCTTTTAACCAGGGCTAAACTGATATGACTACAATTATGAGGGAAGACATTTGATGTTTTATCCTGTGCATCTCCATTTCTCTTTGGATCCAAAGAGAAATTTGATATTTTTTAAAAAAGCCCTAGGACCCTAAGAGGAACAGATCCAAGGTTAGGAAAATCATTTAAGCTAAAGCTAAGACTGTAATGGTGAAGTTTTAGGAAGTGGCTTTATCTCAGAGAGGTTTTGGATGTCAATAAGGATTTTATCCACCCTCAATTCACATTGTATTAGCAGCTGCCAGAGCTATTAACACTCAGTTTCTTTCACTCTAGTGCATGCTTACAAACCCTGTGTGTGAAACTTTCTCTTTGTAGAGGTATGTAGTTTAAGGAAGGAACTACTGAAATGCAACTTTTATTGATAATTTGTAATGTGAACTATGTGGTTATTCTTCTCCAAAGTTAGTCAATAATTGAGGGTAATCTCAACCTAGTCCCAGAGAGGTTCCACAAAATCTAAATATCAGGGATTCAGTGATTAAGAAAAGACAAATGCCAGGTCTTCTTTTCCCACTGTTCTCACCAAAAGATGGTTTTATCAGCTGCTTTCCCCAGAAAATCCTTCATTACACAAGCTGTGTTTATTATTGAGAATTGACCTTTCTATTTATGGCAATTTGAAGAAATAAAGGTCCTCAGCACTACATGGTATATATAGAAAGCCAAGAGAGAGGATTCTGACTACAGGAGGAGGGAACAGCTGGAAAGTCACTGAGAAGGTGAAGTAGAGGAGTAAATGTCTATAGCAAGCAGCTGAGAGTTAATGTTGAAAGAAAGAAATGAAGACATTGCAGATATACACTTTCTGTCAGTTTTTATGGAATCATATCAATGCTAGTACAAATATGTAGCTTTCAGATTTTAACTGCAAGGGAGAGGAAAGAAAAGTTAAGACCTAAAGTGTGTGGGGGTGGGAATCAAACTTTTGTAATGACATATAATGGTTTGCTAGGGAGTGAAAGAAAAAAATGTTGGAAAAGGCAAGAGAATAGATTTCAGGTATTTGGTAACCAGGATGTTAGATATAAAAGAAGTCATTTTCAAATATGAAAAAATCATTCTATGCATTTGGGTTTTCAAAAATAATTTGTAGGAAAAAGTTTTTATGTTTAAATAAGCACCTAATTTTAGAACAGTTTTATATATACAGAAGAGTTGCAAAGATAGTGCAAGGTTTGTATACACCACATCCATTTCCTCTGATATTAACATCTTACATTACCAGAGTGTATTTACCACAGTTAATGAACCACTGTTGATACTTTATAAACTAATGTCCACATTTCATTCAGATTTCCAAAGTTTTTCCCTGATGCCCTTTTTCTGTTCTAGGTTCCTATCCAGGACACCACTGTGTACTTAGTTGTCATGCTTCGTTTCAACTCCTCTTGGTTGCGATAGTTGCTCAGACTTTCCTTGTTTTTGACCTTGACAGTTTTGAGAAGTTCTGAGTATTGGTGGAATATTTTGCAGAATGTCTCTCATCTGGATTTGTCTGATGTTTTGCTCATGATGACACTGGGCTATTCTTGGAGGAAGACTGCAAAGAGAAAGAGCCATTAATATCACATCATGTCAAGGGTATGTACCATCAACATGATTTCTTGCTGTTGGTGTGACCCTCCATCACCTGAGTGAGTCACTGTTTGTTGGGTTACTCCATAGTAAAGTTGCCCTTTCCCCTTTAATACTCTTTGGAGGGAAGTCACCATATGCAGCATAGAGTTAAAGACTGATGAGTTCTGTACCACCTCTTTAAGGGTGGAGTATTTACATAAATTATTTAAAATGCTTCCGGTTACAGGATACATTTTGTTCTCCTCTCTTTAAACAATCATTTATTCACATTAATATGTACTCATGTATATTTATCTTATGCTTTGGGTAATATTACCAATATTATCTTAATTATTTTGTTGCTCTAATTATTTCAGGTTTGGCCATTGGGAGCTCTTTCAGTTGGCTCATTAAATTCAAATTGATAAATTCAAATTATTGTGGCTTAAAAACTTTGTTTTAAGAACTTCTTTACTTCTGACACTACAGGTTGCTCTAGGCTAATCTTGTGCATTTCCTGCCTCACTCCTAGAATGTACCATTTCTCTCAAGAACCCTGGTTCTCTTTCTTGAAGGATAGTATAAACCAAAATTGGGTGCTAGGTGCCAGCTGGGTTTGGATGGTTTAGGAAAAGATGTATAATGAAACCTCATAATTTAGGATAAAATAATCTGCCTTTCTTCAGACAAATAGGATTTTTTTAAACTTAAAATGTTGATTTAGGGGCCAGCACAGTGGTTGATGTCTATAATACAAACTACTTTGGAGATGGGGGATCAAGGTTCAAGGTCAGTCTTAGCAACAAAGTTAGCATGAATCTATCTCAAAGAACACACCAATTATGGGTGTACATCTATAATCCCAGCAGCGTAGGAGATGTAGGGAGGAAGATTGCACTCCAAAGCTGGCCCAGGTGAAAACATGAGAAATTATCTGAAAAATAACTAAAGCAAAAGGGACTGGGGTATAACTTAAGTGGCACAGCACTGGCCTAGCATGTGAGTTCAAAATCCCAGCACCATCAAAAATGTTGGTATAGACTGCAACTCTTAAAAAAATAATTATTAACTCATATTGATTATACAGATAAATAGGTTTCTCTGTGACATTTCCATGCATGCATGTATGGTAGGATGGGAAGGGTAGCACCTCTTCAGTATCTCTTATGGATTAGAGACAAAGTGTTCCCCCAAAAGGCTCATGTATTGAATGCTTGGTTCCCAGTTCGTTGTGGTATTTGGGAGGTTTTGGAGAAATTGGAGGAAGTAGGTCACTGGGGGCAGGCCTTTATACCTGGTCCCCAGTAACTTTCTCTCTCTTGATGCTTCTTGTGCACCATGAAGTGTGTGGTCTTCTTCTCCATATGCTCTCATCATGATGGTGTTCTGCCTCACCATTGTACCAGAATGACAGAGCCAAGGATTATGGACTGAAATCTCTGAAAACATGAGCTAAAGTAAATCCTTCCTCCCTTAAGTTTTTTTTTCTTTTCTAAAATCAGGTATTTGGTCACAGTGATAATAAAACTGACTAATACAGTAACTCAGCAAGAAGTCAGTGCAATGTGAGACTTGTTATTGGTCCATATGCAAGGCCTGTGATTGATCCCTATCTGGGACCTGTGATTAGTGTAATGCTGTGGTGTGATTGGTGCAAATACGGTCCTTCATTTGTATGCCTCATCCATGCCACACCTTTCTGGCTATCTAACCAGGCTGCTCAGCTCAGTTTTTGAGTAAGCTAAAGATACTGTTCTGTGTTGTTCCTTGGTATTGCAGCCTTAGGCAGAATACATGGTTTCTCCTGAGTGGTTTTTTTCTTGCCTACTTGTGTTTTACTATAAGTAGAGCAGGCTGAGCTAGTCACACAAAGAGGAGTGGCAGCACAAGTAGTGCAAGTGGTAGCAGAGTGGCAGTGGATGTGGTATCAGCCACTGCCTCAGCAGCAGCAACAACACTAGTGAGAGTATAGATAAAGAGTTTCATAAAGAGGCCAAAGGAAGCAGCAGCAGAAGCAAAGATGACTGAGATGATGGAGGACAGTGGAAGTATAGAGAAAGCAAAGGAAGGCAGAGAACCAAGACTGTAGAATTTGGAAGATGGTGGGTGAGAGACAATAGGCCACAGTTGCTGTAAGAGTTCCTGGAATCTGCCAAGCCTTGAAGGCCAAGTGGTCCTGATAACTGAGGTTTGAAAGCTGCAACATTAGCTGGCACTGACTGCTGCTGAAATGCAAGGATTTCACTTGCTGCTGAGTGCTGGGCTGCTGACAATCAAGGCTTAGAGCAACAACCTCCAATCTGAGCATCAAGAGCTATGCCTCTGGCTTCTAAAATCTGGAGCCACAAGTTTCTAATTTTCAGGGTTTGATGCTATTAGCCTCTGAGTCTGTCAGCCCACCCATAAATCTTTGAAACTCAGGGCCTAGGATTACCAGGCTAGAAGGGCTACTTCTTGCCTACTTGTGATTTCCATTCAAGTAAAGCAAAAGGACTCCAGCCAACACACTGGTAACTGAAGTGTCTGTCTTTTAATAAAACTTTATTTACAAATAAAAACAGGTTGGATTTGTCCTATGGGGACAACCTTTGAATCAGACCAATGAAAGTCAAACAAGAAATAGTATTTGTTAGGTATATACAAGCTATAAGGAATATACTAAATGTGCCTTTGGTAAATAAACAGAACTAATTGAAAATGAAACTAAAATACTGAAAGATTCATACATTTGGTAGATGACTTTAAATGATTAAAAATCTCTACCCTCTTTCTTCCTCTAGGGGGAGGATTGGATAGATATATGTGAGGTGTTTATATTCTGTATATTCTATGGTCAAATGATTTACCCTTATTACTTATAAAAAGTAGAAATAGAATGTATGTATGATATTAGGCTTATACCATTGTCTCCCAAGAGAGACAACTGACAAGTGTTTTCTTGAGTTAGCCCATGCACAAAGGTATTTGATTTGGTTCTAAGATACATCAGTTGGATAGTCTATCTGCTACTATGGCAAGAATTTGAAACTTGGGTCCTCAGATTTACAGAAAGTTAATGTTTCAAACTTTACATGGGAGTGAGGGAGTATTCTATATATCTGAATCTGAATGCAAAATTTTGCTTGTATATGAGCATTGTCTGAGTAAGTGGTCCAAAGTTTTTATTAGCTTCCCAAAGAAGCATTTTCATGTATTAGTCAGGAATAAGTTTGCTAATAGGTAGTGGAAAGCCTAAAATAATAGTGTAGTATAAATAAGATGGAGATTTATTTCTCTCTATGTAACAGAGGTAGGCAGTTGAGGACTGGTGTGGTAGCTCCATAGTGCCTTCATGGATTCATAGTGCTCTCTTCCTCAGCACCACCTCAGTCATCACACTCCCAAGAATAAAGAGGTTTATATATCTCCCAGCTACGTCAGCTCTTTTTAAGGAGCTTTCACAGACATTCCACAGAATCTTCCATGGGAATGTCACTGACAAATGCTGGCTACAAAAGAAATCTAGGAGTTTTTAGTTGGGCATATTGTTACCCTAAATAATGAGGGGCTGTTATTTGAATGGGGAATGCATATTTTGGAGGTCAGAAGTCTGACATCTGTTTCATTGGTCTAAAATCAAGATGTCAGCAGGGCTGGCTCCTTCTGAAGGCTAAGAGGGGAGAAACCATTCCCTTGCCTGCTTCAGCTACTTGTACCAACCTGTATTCTTTGGCTAGTGGTTCCTTCCTCCATCTCTAAAGTGTAAACATCCAAACTCAGCTTCAGTTATCACATTGTCTTTTCCACTGCTCTGAGTCTTCCACATCTTTTTTTTTTTAGGACTCCTGTGATTATACAGGGCCCACTGTATATAGCACAGGAGTCTATTCTTAACAATCTCAAGATCTTTAGCTTAATAATGCCTGCAAAATCCCCCTTTTTACATATCTTTTGTTTCTGTGGTATAATATCCCCCCAACAAGCCCATGTCCTATTCTACAAAATTCCAGGTCTTGGGAATAGGACGTGGGGCTCTTGGGGTATCAAACCTACAAATCTTGTCTTGTTAGCCCTCCTTACTGAGGGCTATAGGGATTCTGATTTACTCAATAAATGTTTGTGGTTGAATTAAATTATAGGAATAGGCATGATGGAAGTAAATCCTCAATTTTGCTCAGGGAAAGTTAAATTTATCCATTTATACATTCAACAAATATTTATCCAGCATCTACTATGTGGTCAGGTATTGTACAATACCAAACCTACTGCCTGACTAGGCCTTGTTCTCCAAACTTGTTTTTTCTGTAGTCAATGGAGCCATGGCTGACTCAGTTTTTCACACCTCAAACCTGAGACTCATATTTAAAATTCTCTCTCCCATTACAATCAAATCCCAAGTTATGTTGATTCAGCCTTGAAAATATCACATACTTGTATTTAGCTGTCACTTACATCGATTCAAGTTAAGCCATCATTTTTCCTTTCATTTAAAAATACTTATTTATTGCTTTTTTTGAGACAGGGTCTCATTATATAGCCCAGGCTGGTCTTGAACTCATGAGTCTCCTGACTTGCCTCGTGACTGCTGGGATTTCTGGCATGCATCACCACACACAGCTCATTTTTCTTCTTTTAGATGCTGTAATATTTTGCTGTGTTATTTCTCTCCATCTGTTCTCAGCTCCACTCCAATTCATTGTCTACAATACAGAGTGATCTTTTAAATATGAAAATCTAATAATACCACTTTTCTGCTCAAAACATTTTCTAATGCTCTTAGGAGAAAGCTAGAAGTTCCTATTAGGGCCTTCTGAAGAGGGCCTCTACTGACTACTCTAGCTTCACCTAACTGAGTTTCCTCTTTAGTCTCTTGAAAGTGCCCATTGAGACCTCTTCTGCCTGGATGTCTTTCCATGAGCTGTATCCTCTGTCTGGAGTAGTCCTTCTTCTGACAAACTCCTGGCTTTGTTTGTTTTGTTGGAGAAGCCTTTCTAAACACTTCAGAGCAGATTAATCAAGGAAGATCCAGGAATTTTATCCATTCATTACAGGTTTTTTCTTTATTTTACGTTACAGAACAATAGTCAAATAATTAAATATATAATTTTGGGTTTAACACTGATTTTCCATGCTAGGTTACAAGTTGTATAAGGGACAAAACAGTAGCTGTTGTTTCTATCCTGAAAGCCCTGGGACTTCATATTGTGATTGTCACATATTGGCGGTACAGCAGTAGTTGCTGAATTGGTGGTGGGAAAAATTCTCAAGTATCTGCCAAACATATGTGAAGCAAAGAAAAACAATACTCAGGTATCTTGTTTTCTTATGGACCTGCACGGCTAAGAAGAGCTGCTTCTGTCCACTAATTGTGGGTATCAGCTCACAGAGAACAATGAACCACTTTCATTTCTGTGGACAGTGTCCCTGTTGAATTTGGGCTCTCAAACTTCAACACGTTTCAGAGTTCCTTTGATGGTTTGTTTAAAATATCATTGCTTGGTTTTGCCTGCAGAATTTCTGATTCATGCTCCATGGATTGGTGCATGAGATTTTTCATTTCCCAGTAGTTTTGTGATGCTTCTGTTGCTGGCCTAAGGGTTGCTCTTTGAGAACCACTGGCATAGACTATTAGCCATCAATCAGCTTGACAGGCAATCCTGTCTTTTTGTTGGGAGAAGATATTTTACTAAGTTCAAAGGTTGTGCACAGGGCTAAGGGCAAGTTTGAGTGTGTCCAGGAAGTGACTTTCTCTTAGCTATTTTCTCCTTGCCCACATCTTTCCTTTCCCAAGGAGCCGTGAAAACTGCAAAAAGGGATCAGTGACAATGAAAACACCTTGAATATCTGCTGAGTAAGAACTTGGTAACCAGAAATTCATAGCAGGAGGCTTTGTTCTAACTTGGAGTCATGGTAAGATGCATATGTTGTTGAATATATACATAGACTAGGAATGGAAATCTGAATTTTTACCTCACCTATGAAAATCTCTGTAAGAACTTGGGTTGTGCAGTCTAAAGGTATGGAGGCATATGGCTTATAGTATGAATTTCACTGCACACGATTTAGTTCTATGGAGCCACATTTACTTCTTAACTGAGCACCTGAATAAATGTGTTTTTCCATCAAACCAAATAAGCAAACAAAAACACTTCTGAGCTAAAAGGAATTCATTGCCTGCTATCCTTCAGTGCCACGAACCTAATAAAACTCCCATTTGCCATTGCATGTATCCAACCAACAAGGTGCAAATCAACCATCAAACATTTCTCTGCGCAGGGAGCAGCATGCATTCCTGTGTGATCAGAAATGCACTGCAAGTGAAATTTAGCCAGCTGCTATTCCAAAGTCCTAACTCTCTTAGGAAAATGAGAGGAGAAAAGCAGCTTTTAAAATAGAACCAACAAAAAAGAAACAGGTGCACAAATAATCATAGATTATTAGCTATGGAAGAGAGAGTTAGAGCCAAGTGGTCTAATCTCCTTATGTTACACAACAGAAAGCTTCAGAGAAGCTAAGTCCCCTGCCAAAGTCATTGAACTGAATAGAGACAGTCCCAGAACTGAATTCAAGTGTTCTATCTCCTAGGCCACATAGCTTTTCATAGTGCTTTGTGCTTAGTGCTTAAACTCTTATACCTGGTTTATGTTCAAGGTCACTGGTAAGTCAGAAGTAGATTTTATTCCTCTAAGGTTGATCTCTTTTTCTTTCTTTTTTTAAAAATAAATTTATTCATATGTCCATACATTGTTTGGGCCATTTCTCCCTTCTGCCCCTGGCCCCTCTCTCTCTTCCCCCATCCCCCTCATTTCCAGGCAGAACCTGTTCTGCCCTCTTCTCCAATTTTGTTGAAGAGAAGACATAAGCAATAATAAGAAAGATAGCCTTTTTTGCTAGTTTGAGATAAGAATATCTATACAGAGAGATTCCTAGCTTTGCTTCCATGCATGTGTATATTACAATCTGAATTGGTTCATCTCTACCAGACCTCCTCATTACTTCCCTGTCACGTTCCCATAGTGACCTCTGTCAGTTTAAGGTTACTATATTAGCTCCTCTGCAGTGGGCACATCAAACTCTTTCAAGTTTTGGGTTTCCTACCTTTCCCTATTCCTCTTGTATGTATTCTCCTCTTAGCATGTGACCCATGTCCAATAATATTACTGCATTTGTTTTAGGTTTAAAATCTGCATATGAGGGAAAACATAATGATTTTTGGCCTTCTGAGCCTGGCTAGCTTCACTTAAGATGATGTTCTCCAGTTCCATACATTTACTTGCAAATGACAAGATTTCACTCTTTTTCATGGCTGAGTAAAATTCCATTGTGTATAAATACCACGTTTTCTTAATCCATTCGTCAGTAGTGGGGCATCTTGGCTGTTTCCATAACTTGGCTATTGTGAATAGCACTGCAATAAACATGGGTGTGCAGGTGCCTCTGGAATTACCTGAGCCACATTCCTTTGGGTATATCCTCAGGAGTGGGATTGCTGGATCATATGGCAGATCTATTTTTAGTTTTTTAAGAAGCCTCCATATTATTTTCCAGAGAGGTTGTGCTCGCTTGTATTCCCACCAGCAGTGTACGAGGGTTCCTTTTACACTACATCCTCACCAACATTTGTTGTTGTTGGTGGCTATTCTAACAGGGGCGAGCCAAGTCCTTTATCCTGGGCTATTCTAAAGAAGACATTATGGGTTGGACAGTGAATTCATTTTTTCTGTGACTTGTTAGGTTAAAAGAACAGAAACTTATTCTATCACAGTTCTGGAGGTCAGGAGTTCAAAATTAGTGTATTGGTAGATCCACACTCTTTCCTGGAGCTCTTGGGAAGAGCTTGTTTCTTGCCCCTTTTAGCGTCTTGTAGCCATCAGCATGCCTTGACATTCCTTGGTTTGTGGCTGTATCACTCCAATCTTGCCCTGCCTTCACATAACCTTCCCTTCTGTGATCATTCCAAAACTCCCTCTACTTACTTCTGTCCTATGAATTGCATTGAATTTAGGGTTCACCTGTATAATTTAGAGAGAGATCCTCAAGATCTTTAACATCTTTTTCATATTAGATAATATTAATAATTTCCCATAAAAGTTTATAGTGATTAGGATATGGACATTTCTCTTTTTTGGGGACACCATTCAACCCACTGTAGACAGGTACTTGAAAACTTGAAAATATTTTCTATTTCCTTTTGTTATAAATTTTCTAAAGGATAAGAATTGGGATAAAGGATGCAAGTATTAGATTCAGGATTTTGGTTGAGTTATTCTCTGAACAACCATCTCATCCAAAGGATTTGTGGAAACTTAAGCATATTGATTCATAGTTCTACTGAGAAATAGCTCTAATTGGTACCATTTTGGTTATGTGATGAAGGAATGAACTTGAACCAATTCTATTTTCTTTTTGTTGAACATCTATACATAAAGAATGGAAGCAACAAATAACTGTGGGAGAGAAATTGACTATATAGGTATTTTTCCATCTAACCTAGGCTTTGTTCAGTGTAATCAAACAATTTATTAAAAAATCAGTCAAACATAAAGTTAAAGAAAGGTATAAAAGAAAAAGTAGCTTCTGGGCTTATAGAGGATAGCAAAAATATTCACAGTGTTATTAAGGCTGTTGGAGTTATTGCCACTGCAACATGGTGTGTTCTTTGTGAATTTTCCTCATCCTGCCCTCTTGGCTGGTGATAAACATTACATTGCTGTTCTTGAGTCAGTGTTGCTAGAGGAAACCCTCCTCTTGTATAGTTATTCTTTTTTATTTTAAAAAATATTTTATGAGCATCTAATAGTTGTATAGGGGGATGCACTGTGATATTTGCATATGTGCTTATAATATATCTTAGTTAGAATAACCCCCTCCATCATTATCCCTCTTCTCCCCCATCCCTTTTTATAAGAATTTCAACAGGTTTCATTTTTCTATTTTCATATATGGATACAAAATATCTTGAATAATTATTCTTGTCAGGACATTTTCCCCCTATATTCATCCAACACTCAGTCTTAACTACTAAATTAGAAAGGAGGAGTTATTCTAAGTGCTTTGTTAATAACTTTCTCTTTTGAGACGACTAAAAACTCCAGAGTTATTTCCATTAAGAAGCACTTTCCTCATGTTTGCATCTCATCTGCCTGATTTGACTTTAGATTAAACAGGGCTTTGTTCATTCTGCATCTGTGGACTGTTTGATAGTATTCACCATGACTAAGCCTACTTCTCCCACCCCTGTTCCCATCGTGGGAATTTGAATGACTGTAGCAATTGTATGAAGGAGGAAGAGTACAGGGACTCCTTGAGCTTTTTAGCCATTGAGCTTGTTGCTTCTTTCTGCTTTCAGAGTAGTCTGTGGACCATACCCACTGTCCACAGTATGGGCCATACCCACTGTCACTCTCCTCTCAGTTAAGAGCTAGCCATAAATCACCTTGCAGCAGAGCCTCTGGGATGGAGTAGGGAGAGGATTATCTACTTCCCACACTGTCAAGTAAAAAGGATCTATTTGAATGAAACAACAGAACATTATATTTCCAAAAGTATTCAGAGAAGGCTTTTAGGTAGTCTTCTGAATGCTCTGTGCCCCATCTCCAGACTTGAATGGAATCTTATAGATACCTTTTAGATACCTAAGACTGGTCAGTTATGACATTCTCTACCTGTAGGCAAATATCCCTTGCTTTCATATCTCTTCTCTGACAGAGTGTTTCATATCATGATGATGACTGCCCATACTTTGGAAAAAACTTTATGAGAGGGCAGTGATGAAATAATTCTTTAGCTTTTTTTTTTTCTGGAAAACTTAATATTTTCTCTTTAGATTCATTTCTATTTCTTTAATCATTTCCATAGTTTTTCCTAGAATTTTCCTTTGCCTCTTACATTTTCATAAAGGTACAATAATCAAAACAATCTATGACATCCCTATACAGTCTAAATGTGCCCATGTATGGGCAAAGCTCATTTATAGATGAGATATTGCCATTCTTTTTTTTTTTTTGCTTAAAATGAATATTGTGGAGAAATAGTTGACTTCTTATGGTGGTTAATTTTTAGTCAACCTAATTGACCTATGGGGTACCCAGATATTTGGTTAAACTTTTGTTGTATTGTTGGGTTTTTAAAAAATCACTTTTATTGAAGTATAATATATATAGTGAAATCTATTATAAGTGTACAATTTGATGAGTTTGGACAGATGAATATAGTTATATAATCACCCTACAAACATGACATAGAGCATCTCCATACAGAAGTGTCTCTTGTGCCCCTTTATACACAATCCCCTGTCTCCATGCCCAGGTCATGGCATCCACTAGTTGCTTTCAGCCACCATAGTTTTGTCATTTATAGAACTTCATTTAAAAGGAGCCATATAGTATGCATTCTTTCCTGTATGGTTTCTTTCCTTAGCAAAATGCTTTGATCTTCATGTATGATTGGTATGTACCCATCTTTAATTCATTTCTGTTACCAGTTGATGGACACAATAGTTTTTTCCAGTTTGGGGCTATTATGAGTGAGGCCACCATGAATAATTGAGTATAAGTGCTTGTGTGACAATGTTTTCGTTCTCATGGATAAATAACTATAACTGGTATAGGTGAGTTTTATGAAGTACATTTTTAGCAGTATAAGAAATTGTTTTCCAATGTTGGTGTACCTCTTTTTAAATTCTTACTAGCAGTATATGAGAGTCCCAGTTGTACCATGTCCTCTCCAATACAAAGCATTGTCGGTTTTTAACTATGCTCACTTTTGAGGTGATGCAATGGTAACTGAAGTTTTACTTTGCTTTTTCATAGAGACTAATGATGTTGAGTGCCTTTTCATGTGTGTATCCACCATTTATATATCTTCTTTGATGAAGTGTCTATTCACATATTTATAGGTTGACTATGCCTTATCTGAAGTGCTTGAGTCAGGAAGTGCTTCCAGTTTCAGATTTTTGGAATATTTGCATATGTGTGTGTTGACACATGAAATTCATTTGTGTTTCATACACATCTAGACATATAGGCTGAAGGTAGTTTTATACACTACTTTTAGTGCACTCTGTTTGAACTCTCAGAGGAGGTTGGGTGTAGAATTTTCCATTTGTGATGTCATGTTGTCACTCAAAAAGTTTCACATTTCAGATTTTAGATTTTCAGATTAAGGATGCCAGCTGTATCAGGATTTTTTTTCTTTCTTTCTTATTAATTTTATTTTTGTTGCTGCAGTACTGGGGTTTGAACTCAGGGCCTTATGCTTGCTAGGCAGGTGCTCTATCACTTGAGCCATGCCTCCACCCTTTCTTTAGTGGTACTATTTTTTATTGTACTGGGATTACATTGTGACCTTACAAAAGTTCTTACAATATGTCACAGTTGAATTCACCCCTTCCATCCTTTTCCTTTTTCCTCCCTCCCTCCTAAACATTATTTTTGAGTGTGTTTGTGAGAGTGTTTCTAGGTAAGATTAACATTTGAATTGGTGGACTGAGTAAAGCAGGTATGTGGTCCACCTTAGTATGTGTGGAACTTACCTAATTCATTGAAATCTTAAGTAGAATTAAAGCCTAAGTTGGAATTCTCTGTCTGTCTGTCTGTCTGTCTCTTTTTCTCTTTCTCTGCCTTCAAAATGGGACATCAATTGTCTCTTCTATGGATTCAGACTAGAACTTGGACTGGAACTTCACCATCGACCTGTCACTGTAGATCTAGAAATTTCTCAGCCTCCATAATTGTGTGAGCCAATTCCTTAAAGTAATACTCTTTTGTTGTCTTTCTTTCTCTCTCCTCCCCACACCTACCCTAATATAGTTGTTATCTTGTCATTCAAACAAGTTAGGGACATCTACTTGTGCCTGAAAGTATAAGCTATCAAAAACTTCTTAGGTCATGTTAATAGAACACAGGAATTAACTTTAAGGGGCTTCTACTGGCTAAAGATAGAAATATTTGAACATCAATAAAGACTGCCATAACTGGGCACCTATGGCTTATGCCTGTAATCCTAGCTACTCAGGAAGCAAATATCAGGAGGATTGAGGTTCGAAGTCAGCCCAGGAAAATATTTCATGAGACCCTATCTCAAAAATACCCAACACAAAAAAGGGCTAGTGGAGTTGCTCAAGTGGTGGTAGAGTATAACAAGCATGAGGCCTTCAGTTCAACACCCACTACCTCCTCCAAAAAAGACTTTCATATATTGAAATAATAAAATCTGTGAATTCATAATTATACTTCAAAAAGAAAAAAGTATACCATGTTGGTATTATTTGCATGTTGCCAGAGCTTACACTCATTCTTCTGAAGAGTGATAATTAAAGAGAAGCAATTAAGTTCTGTGTAGACTGTATTTCTACATCTATCCCTTTCTCATCCACTGTGCCTGAAGTCATGGACTCTCAAGAACATACTTGTAACTGTGTGCTATTTGTTGTAACAAGGGAAAATGTGTATCATGTGGAATTGTGGGCTATCTCAGTGATGTGGTTTTGAAAAAAAGGAAAATAGGATTTGGGATATGGTTACATGATATCAGGGAGGGTTCAAGGAAGAGGGACTGGAGTGGATATTATAGGAACAGAGAATATTTTTATTATTGAACAATTTATAAATCTTATAATGTAGCCTTGAGCAAGCTAAAGCTATATAGATGCATCAGTTACTTCATTAGCTAGAAAAGGATGGTGTTTGATATATATGGGGTCTACACAGTGACCTCATTTTCAGCTTGAGATTAGACAACATTATGATGTGGCACTGTCTTTCACCTTATTTCTTTGAAGCCACAAGGCAACTTGATGTTCAGTGAGACTGTGTCCAATAAGAGAACTCTGCAGCCTAGGTGTGACTGTCATCCTCCCAGATGTTAGAGATTGCTTCTCTGTTTCTCAGGGATGATGAGTGAAAGTTTTAATTGTTTTGTTTTGTTTTTAAAAAGAAGAGTTGTAAAAAATAAAAGTAGAAGAAATGAAAGATTCAGATAATCCCCTTTTCAAGACTTAATGAAATGATGGATGTAGGCAATGTGGATGGTAAAGACATGTTGTGTTAGGTGACGTGTTAACAGGGTATTTTCTCAGGGATGGTTCAGGTTAACATCACTTGAACTACTAACTCCTAAACTTACCAACAGGGGGATACACAGATGTTACGTGCCTCCCAATGTGACTCACAGCACCACTCTTAGAATATAAATGCTTAAAGATTTGAAACTACCTCTAGTGAAGTTTCTAACTGCCAGTTTATAGCAAATATAGAGGTATAACGTAATCTTGACTATGACATACTATTAGCCAAATCTAGACTGTTTTGTGAATAAATGGCATGAAAAAAAGAGAAAGGAGGATGCTATAGAGATTTATGGAACATTCCAGATATAATATGTGGGTTTTGTTGGGATTTTAATTCAAGCAGACTACGCTTAAAGACATTTTTAAGATAATCAGAGAAAACTGAGGAGAGATTAGAAATCAGATGATAAGAGATAATTGTACATTGTGCATTCTAAAATACTTGGATATGGAAAGATATAATATCTGGCATTTTTTCCAGAAAAACAATAAGGACAAAAAATTGGAAAGGTGATAGATGAAACAAAAATGGCAGCATGTTGTTAATTATTAAAATTGAGTGATAAATCTTTTTGTGGTCATTCATTCTTTCCTCTTCGCTGTTTCTTTGAGAAGCTCCAGAGCAAACAAGCTTTTAAAATAGTGAACATTACTTTCGTTTCACTTTGTGTGTTTTATTTTCTCTTGTCTCCTCAGCAGAGCACCCACTGACCCAAAAAAGGGTGGGGGCACTGAGAAAGAATAATAGAGGGGGTGAATTTTATCAGAGTATATTATATGCATGATGGAAATATCACAATGAAACTCCTTTGTACAACTAATTTATGCTAATAAAAATAAAATAAAAGATGGGAAGCTAGTAACTTGTCTCACTTCCCAAACACTGAAATAGAGTTAGGTCTATTTTCTGAAAACCTGTTCCATAATCCTAGATCCTGTTTATGCTCAGTCGCTGTTTAACATGGCCTTTATGGGATAAGGCATCCTTAAAATGACAAAGGTCTGCAATAGTTAAAATGAAAAGCTTTACCTATTTTCTGCCTTGTTCATTTATTCAAGATTATGTGTCCATTAAATAAAATGCCATTTGTTGAAATAATCAAATATATTATAATATGGACTATAAATAATTCTTAGATGGTGGCGTCATATTTATCATTTGAAGGGATGAGATGACAGTTGGGTGGCTATAATATTACCTTGGAAATTTCTCTGGAATGCCATTCTATGGAATTTTCCAGTCAGGCACAAATATTCTATAAGTGTTCAAAATTCTAAATTCTCATGGAGCTGGGAGAATAGTTTCTGCCTAAAATGGATGAAGACTAAAAGACAATCCTAAACAAATATTAACTCTTCCGTTTGGGCTATTTTTAGTCTTAATTTTGCTTCCAAAGATAGAGGTGAATAACTGTTGCCCGTTTTTTCTATACTAAATGTGCATCTGACCTTCTCTCTTTACTTATTCATCAGATAACGGTTTGGGTTTTTAACCTGTTTCAGCTGTTCTGACCAATTTACAGATTCTTAGTAATTCAAGGACAATTTCTCCATAAAATACTACGTATATGCTCACACCTACAAAGTATTGGAGAGCATAATTCCCTATTTTAAAATGCATCCTGAATAAAATAATGCACAATGATTACTCTTTTGTTGATTATCTCTTTTGCAATTTTGTGGGAGCTTTTGTTAAAAATGGCTGGGTATTTCTGCAGTTTTCAAGCTGCTATGTCATGGTTTTATTGTCAATCAAAATTTTGATTAATAAAAGCCATGCTGTGATTTTAAGGTAAATCATGTGACTCCTTTAGATTGGCTTCATTTAGATGTGACATTGATAGCTGGAAATGGAGAATAATTTATCCTGAGTGAGTACAGGGCCAATAGCACTGTCACTGAAAGCTAAAGTTCTCAAATCCTTTCCTTTAATTTGGAATGGCTATCACTTTTCCTTCCACTCCTTCCATATGTGAGACCAGCCCTGGTTTTAGGATATTTGGGTAGAGAAATAATCAAAGGCGGCTATTTGCTCCCAGCCAAGTTGGGGTAGTGACGCAGAATGAAGTAAAGATTCACGGAGCCTCCCGAATGCTTCAAGCAGAGAACCAAACAGAGGGAAAGAGCAAGAATGAGCTGCACTGAAAAGGTGATGTTTAAATTGGGTATTAAGAGATAGGAGAGTACATGCTGGATCAGAAGAGAGATAAAAACAAAGTTGAGGAGATCTGGAGCATGAGAGACCTTTGGGGAACAGTAACGGGCTTCTAACACTAGAGGACAGTGTGTGTGTGTGTGTGTGTGTGTGTGTGTGTGTGTGTGTGTATGTGTGTGTGTGGTGTGTATGTGTGTGTGTTTGTGTGTGTGGTGTGTGTGTGTGTGTTTGGTGTGTGTGGTGTGTGTTTGGTGTGTGTGGTGTGTGTGTGGTGTGTATATGTGTGTGTGGTGTGTGTGTGTGGTGTGTATGTGTGTGTGTGGTGTGTGTGTGTGTATGTGTGGTGTGTGTGTGGTGTGTGTGGTGTGTGTGTGTGGTGTGTGTGTATGGTGTGTGTGGTGTATATGTGTGTGTGTATGTGTGGTGTGTGTGCATGGTGTGTATGTGTGTGTATGTGTGGTGTGTGTGTGGTGTGTGTGTGTGGTGTGCATGTGTGTGTGTATGTGTGTGGTGTGTGTGTATGCGGTGTGTGTGGTGTGTATGTGTGTGTATGTGGTGTGTGTGTGGTGTGTATGTGTGTGTATGTGGTGTGTGTGTGGTGTGTGTGTGTATGTGTGGTGTGTGTGTATGTGTGTGGTGTGTGTGGTGTGTATGTGTGTATGTGTGTGTGTGTGCATGTGTCGTGTGTGGTGTGTATGTGTATGTGTGTGTGTTGTGTGTGTGTGTGTTGTGTGTGTACATGCATGCATGTATTTTAGAAGGCAAAATAGGGATGGTGGTGATTAAAGAAGTTATAGTAAGAAATAATGAGAAAAATATAAATGAGGGTAGGCTCAAAGAGCCTTTGTGTGCATACTAAGAAAATAGAACTTTATACTTCAGATGATGGACAGCCTGTTGGGTCCTGGCCTCTTACTTTTACCCTATCTCTGTCGTTAACTTTTATTAATATCCCACGCACCTGTATGCAGTAAAAGGCCTGAGGTCATCTTTGGTTAACTATACTTGAGAGCCCATAGCTGTGCATTTATATCAATATTCCTTTGTGGGGCTGGGTGTAGTTCAAGTTTAGGCTTTTGACCCTTTTGGCACATTTTTTACTTCATAGGGGATAAGAGCCTAAAGCAGGACAACAACTAGGAGAAGCTTATTGACGGTGAGATTTACTGAAAATCTGTAGGAATTTGAAAATGCCATGTTAATTAGTGCTGCTAGAAGAACTACACTTGGATTCTATGTAAGAACTTGATATGTCTTGGTAGAAATCTTCTGACCTCTTTCTGCCTTCACATTTCAATAAATTTTCACTAGTTTTTTTGGCCATTTTCTTTAAACTATCTATTACACACACTCTGTTCATGATTTGAAAGACTTAATTTGACTAATATTTTCTCTTATAATATAAACTGATATCATAATTTAATCTTTGCTTTGTATAGAATAGCATAAAGAGTGCAGACATCAAATATTCTTGATATAATTTCAATATGTTCTTAGATGAACTTCAGAACAATTAGCTCATTGTCCTTGAGAGATCATGTTGAATCCAGCACATGGTCTAATGGGAGATAGTGCAATAAACATGTCCAGGGGGTTGGAAGAGGAAGGTGTCATGGTAATCTATGGTTTTTTGGTTAATAAAGCAAATTGTCATGTTCTTAAAGGGCTTAGGTATAATAAAAAAACCCATTTGGAGAAAAATCAGGCAGATAAATCTTTGACAGTTTAGTTTAAGAGCTACCTGGAAGAAGCTGCATTTTTCTTTTATTAAAGTGATTCATTTTGTTCATCCTTACCAGGCCCTGAAACGCAAAAGCACCTTAAAATTTTCTGTCCTTAAAGCTAGCAAACCCTGAACCTATGGCTGGGTGGCAAAATCCTCTTCACTGAGTGTTGGCTATCTATGGCTGCTTTGCATACTACCCCACAACACAGTGGCTTAAATCACTTTTGTTTTGATTTTGAGGGCCCTAAATTCAGACATGGCACAGGGGGAAGACCTGTCTCTATTTCCAGAGTCTGTGGTCTTGACTGGCATGATTCCAATGGCAGGAGACAGTAATAGTGGGACCAGCAGGACGTCTCTCCCTTTAGGTGGGGTCAGGTCTTCTTCATATGGCCTCCCCATGTGATCTCACTGTCTTGGAGTAGCAAGACCTGCTATATGATGGTTTGGCATTTTAAGAGTGGGTGTTCCAAAACTCCAATGAGTTTTTGTGTGTGTGTGTGTGCGTGTGTGACAGGGGTTTGAACTTAGGACTTTACACTTGCAAAGCAGGTGCTGTGAGGCTTAAGCCACACCTTCAGTCCATCTTACTCTGGTTATTTTGGAGATGGGATCTTGAGAGCTATTTGCCTGGACTGGCTTTGAACCTGGATCCTCCCTTTTTCAGCCTCTCAAGTGGCTAGAATTACAGGTATGAGCCACTGGCATCTAGCACCAGTGACTTTTGTAGCTGGGTCTAGTAAGTCATATAGTATTACTCTGCATATTTGCTTGGTCCCTCAGGGCCAGCTCCTACCTAGCATGGGAGGAGATTGACCAAGTAAGGACATTTATACTGGATGGTGTGGATCACTGAAAGGAGAGAACAGGCAAATTGGGGGCTGGCTATAGCACTAGCCTAGTTAAGGCTTACTTCTTCAGTTTATTTCACTCATTTTCTTAAAAATGAAGGTAAGCTTGTTTTCTAAAAGGCATCTACTCTTCCACAAAGCACCTTCCTCCGACTGCTACAAAAAAAGCAGCAGTCTTTGTGTACCAGCTAGAAGGACCTTAAATATTTTCTATTGGATCATGACCCTTCATATGTGAAGGATTTAATGACTTATTAATGCTCTTAGGATGAGTATCTTCCCTTAGCAAATACTTATTGAGTGCTTACTATATCCCAAGCATATTTCAGGCTGCAGGGATAACATAATGGCTAAAACCAACAGCAATTTCAGTCCTTATGAAATTTGCATTCGTGTGTGTGTGTGTATGTGTGCGTGTGTGTGTGTGTAACGGAGTACTAAGTGCATACTTATGGTGATACATTAGAGGTAGAATAAACCAGATAAAGGAAAAAGAAGGGCAGTTTGCAATTTTGAAAAGACAGTTTGAGAAAGCCTCCCTGAGAAGACAGTGGAACAAAGACTTGAAATAGATAAACCGTGTGGATGTCTGGAGGAAGAGCACATGGACAGAGGGAAGAACAAGTACAAAGTCTGCTATTCAAGAAAAGCTAGAATATGAGGTTTGAGGCATATAACAGGAAGATGTGAGTAATGGGAGATAAAGTCAGAGATTTAATAGCAAGCAAGACCATAGTCTGGATCTGTGGGCCATTAAAGGGACTTTACTTTTTGTTTGGTAATATTCACTGAAATTACTCACTAAACAACATGGAGACTTGTTAAAGACTTAGTAGAGAGCAGTGATATGATATGACTCATGTTTTCTTTGTTTTGTGTCTTTATTTTTAATGGCTGTAACACTTTTACATATTTATGGGGTACATATTTGCAGGTTTTTTTCAGTACTAGGGTTTGAATTCAGGGCCTTGAGCTTGCTAGGCAAGGGCTCTTCCACATGATGACTCATGTTTTAGAAGGACTTCTCCTGGGGGCAAAGATAGAAATAGGAAGACCATTTATATACCTACTGCAAGTCTAGGACAGAGGAGAGGGTGTGTTGGATTAGGATGGTATAGTGAAAATGCCAGGAAGTAGCCCAGTTAAATATGTATTTTGATGATAGGCTTGAAAAGTTTTGTTGACAAATCCAATGTAGGATCTGAAAGAAAGATAAGAGTTACAGATGATGTGAAGCAATGACAGATAGAGAGTTGCAATTCATTGAGATGGAAGACTCTGTCAGTAGAATAGATTTGGAAGAGAGTTTGATTTAGATATGTTAAAAAAATCTTTAACATGATCCTGAATGCTGGCTAATTTTAGGGATCAACTTGACTGGGTTAAGGGAAACCCAGGTAGCTGGTGTTATTTCCAGTGTGTTTGTGAAGTATTTCTAGAAGAGATTGGCATTTGAGTCAGTGGACTGAGTAAGAAGACCTTCCCTTACCCAATGTGAGTGGGTTTCATTTAAATGGCTGAAGATCTGGATAGAAGAAAAAGGAAAAGGAAAGACAAACTTGTTCTCTCTCTTCAGGAGATGGGACACTTATCTTCTGCCCTTAAACATTAAAAGTCTATGTTCTCTGGCTTTTATACCCTGGTTCTTGTACCAGTGTCTTTCCCCACACCCTCAGGTTCTCAGGCCTTTGGCTTTATCCTAAGTGTTATATTGTTGACTCACCTGATCCTTCGGCCTTTGGACTTGGACTAAACTATGCTACCAGCTTCCCTGGTTTTCTAGGTCGCAAATAGCATAGCGTGTGATTTTTCAGCCACCATGAGCCAATTTGCCTATTAAGTCCCTTATCATTATCTATCTGTCTATCAATCAATAAATATATTATCTATCTATCTATCTATCTGTCTACCATCCATCTATCTCCTATTGGTCTGTTTCTCTGGAGAACCATGACTAATGCAAAATACGTTTACCTCACTATATCCTGAATCCCTCACCCCTTGCTTCTTATTTTCCATGTTTAGTCATGTTGAGTTCTCTCATTTCCTGAATGACTGGTATCTCTTTCTCCTCTTACAGCTGTCTTTTTCCCTTTTACACTTGGTTTTTCCCTCTGGCTAGAATACCCTTCCCATACTACCTCCCTCAGTTAGTTAATCCCTAGTCTTTCAAGATTCAGCTCAACTATTATCTCAAAGAAACCTTCTTGACCTTTGTAGCTAAGCATACATTTCTACTGCACCCATAAATTTTGCTTCATGGTCAGAAATTATCTTTGAAAGAGTATATTATGGGGAGAGGGCCCCTATCTGGATTGCTCACCCAGTACCTCCAAGGCCTGCTTGGTGTCAATTCTTATTTCAATCTTATTATATGTTCATTCAAAGATTATAATATAATTATACCCCATTTTTTGAAAATAGGACTCAGACTACTTCTTTAACAGAGAATCTTCAAGAAAGTAAAGATTTGGTTGATGGCTCCAGAAATCCTCTCAAATGCCTGAGAATTTTTTTTATCAGCAAGGCCATATTATGCTTACGTTATATTCAGCTGTGCCCCAAAATTTTCTCCAATTGAAAACACACTGAAGTGTTCAGTGACAGGCCAATAAGTCCAGGGAAGGTGTCACATGCTTTACTTGGGACCACTATTTCTAAAGTCTCACATTTTCCTGGAGATGTCATACTTCCAAAGAGCTTAAGCTGTTTTATTGAGAGGAGATGCTGACTCACTGCTAGTGAAATGTCATTTCAATTCCTTGCTACCTTTCATGGAGAATACTTGTAGATGTGACTTTTCAGTAAAGAAAGTGAGAAGGGAAATGGAAATGCCTGGGTGGTAGAAGGCAATTTATTACCAGCATAAATTTAGTAGCTTAGTGACTAGCTGTACTGATGAAAGACACACACAGCAAAATATGCAGAACTATAGGAAAAGAGTATAAATGTGTCATGAAGCCAATATTACCAGGTGAGATGCTGCATTTGAGGTAAATGTCATCTTTTTAGTTATCTATAGTTTAGGTTTAATTGTTGTCAGTGGATTAGGTTTATCTTTATTAAATAGTACAGTGCAATTTTCTGGGACTAGCAAGTGAAATATTTGTGGACATGACTTTTGTCCTGAAAACCTCTCTAGAAGTCTTCTTGGGCATTTTTAATTAACACTGTGGTATTAGCCAGGAATAAATCCTCTTGTGGAGATAAACTAGAGGCAGGGGGGCCTCTGTGTCTGCTCCAGAGAGTTAGATTGTGACATCAGGACCTGTTCTCAGGAAAAACATAAAGTGGGCAGAGATTATCACTGAAGTCCCCTTAAATGCTGAGCTACCTTGATAACAGCCCCCTTCCGAATGCCCTTCTTCCACCTGAGAGTGTCAGAACTATTAATATCTTATTTCCAATGACAGCCTCCATCTTTCTAAAGGAACTTTGGAATATCATAGATCATTAATGCAAGATCTTTTGTGGGGCAATGGTCCCTCTTATTATTTTAGAAATCCTATTATGCAGGCAATATTCTGTATCAATTAAGGTCCAAGGGCCTACATCTCTCAACTTTCCAATTTTCTCTTGTGCCAATCACTCAACCTTAATTTCTCTAGACTTTGCTACTCCACCCACCAATGCTCCTGTTAGCTTTTCTCTTCCAGTTAGAGCCAGTGCTAGGAAAACTTATGAAGAAGGAGAAATTTGTTCCTTTTGAATGTATTCACCAACATAATTCTGTTTGTAAGTGATTGAAACTAGTAACTTAAACCAACTTAAAAAAGCAATTCACAATTTTTTTGAACCTGAAAGTCCAAAGGATGGTATAGCTCAAGGCACAGCTGATGACATCCAGAGTTCCAAATAATCAGCTCAGGTTCCTGTTATGCCAGTTAGATTTGGGCTCTGGACCACCATCCTTACACATGGCTTCCAATCTTGGAGTTGAGAGAGCTTCCCGCCTTCCTTCCCAGCATCTATGTCACTACTAAAGTAGAGAAAAAAGTTAAAATGTGTGTTAAAAAATGATGCATGCTGTAGGTGCATATGGGCTGAATTTGTCAACTAGGGAAGTGATTCACAAGGGCAATGACTGACTTATGCAACATGGAAACTTGTCTCTTTAAAAAGACAAGGGCAACCACTACTGATGAATGGATCAAGAAAATGTGGTATCTATACACAATGGAATTTTATGCAGCCATGAAGAAGAACGAAATGTTATCATTCGCTGGTAAATGGATGGAATTAGAGAACATCATTCTGAGTGAGGTTGGCCTGGCCCAAAAGACCAAAAATCGTATGTTCTCCCTCATATGTGGACGTTAGATCAAGGGCAAACACAACAAGGGGATTGGACTTTGAGCTCATGATAAAGCAAGAGCACACAAGGGAGTTATGAGGATAGGTAAGACACCTAAAAAATTAGCTAGCATTTGTTGCCCTCAACGCAGAGAAACTAAAGCAGATATCTTAAAAGCAACTGAGGCCAATAGGAGAAGGGGACCAGGAACTAGAGAAAAGGTTAGATCAAAAAGAATTAACCTAGAAGGTAACACACACGCACAGGAAATCAATGTGAGTCAACTCCCTGTATAGCTATCCTTATCTTAACCAGCAAAAACCCTTGTTCCTTCCTATTATTGCTTATACTCTCTCTACAACAAAATTAGAAATAAGGACAAAATAGTTTCTGCCAGGTATCCAGGGGGCTGGGGGAGGAGGGAGGAGGCAGAGTGGGTGGTAAGGGAGGGGGTGGGGGCAGGAGAGAGAAATGATCCAAGCATTGTATGCACATATGAATAATAAAAAAATAAAAAAAAAAAGACAAGGGCAAGTGATTGAGTAGTCCTAAGCTTTGTGTGTCAGTACATTATAGAAAACGACAGTTGGAAGCTAGGACTAATCTATGGGAGTGTTCACAGAAACAGCTGTGTCTGGGTAGGAGTCAAGTGGCTACCTATGTCCCAATAGCTGCCTGGTTCTGAAGAGACCTGATATTGCTGTTAACACAGTGCCTGCTGCCTGTTAGAGCAATGTGACAGGCTCCACGTTGTCTGAATGCAGAAAAGAGCTGCTCATAAAAAGTTGGTTTCTATGTAAAAAAGCCTTCATAGGTTAAAAACCCATTCATTCTGCTCTGTACCACCTTAAAATAATAGGAATTAGTTAGTATACCCATCTACTTATCTATGTTCCCTCCAAAACAGCCTCAACTGACTTTCAAAGTAGACGAAACTGATCAATTATGGAAAAAAGATAGCAGATTATGTATTACCAAGGAGGAAATAGCTGAGACTGCTTTTAGTGCTTTAGAGGACTAATTTATCCTCTTTGAGGAAATGTACCTGGGACTGCAAACTTAAATCCCTCTTTGTTTGAAGTTACAAACCTATATTGTTACTTAAAGCATTTCAGAATCTATCCTGTCTTGAAGAAGAAAAGTTTCTCTGTGATTGAAACAGTCTTATTTAGGTGTGTCTTTTGGGAATTACTTCTAAATAATTGGAAATGATAAGGAAAATGTAATTTTTGAAATTAATTTGAAACTTAAATTAGCTTGAAACACTATAAAGTTGAAACTTTCTTGCTTTGTCATACAGTGTAAAAGGAAAAATCTCATGCTGAAACTAATTTCCATGGCCCTTTGACACAAAATAATGAGCATGATACTATGTATTTTGTACCATGAGATTTCCTTTACATTTGTTAACAGTTGTTTTTGGTGGTATTACGAAATAAATGACACAGCTCTTTTTAAAGGTGATAGAATATTTTTGACAAGTTTCCTATGTGTCCACTGTATTACCAATTAACGTCTATTCTTTGTTTTATATGATTCATAGTCTTTTCAGAAGTGGAATAAGACATTGAAATTTGTGAAAAATATCAGGGAATAATTTGGCCCAATGGGGAAAGGCAAATGGATCATTGCAAAACATCTCAATCATCATTTCTACCATGACTCCTTTTGCCTGGTGTGCTTGATTCAAAGTGAAAAACTGTTCATTGTTTTTTATTAATTCTTTTAGGGCCAAAGGCACATAAGTGAGGATGTCTACTTTTGGGGTCTTGGGTTCGCAAAATGTAATTGATTTTTAGGGGAGATTCTAAAAATCTCCTCTGTGAGATTTTTCTTTTGTGAGAAGTTTGAAAATTCATAACCAAAACTTTTACTTCACATTTATTAAGTACTGGATATAGTAAACTAAAATATTAACTCTGAATCAACAAAGTTTTTTATTATTTAGGTAATTAGACCATTAATACTTCCCTCAAATGCTTTATGGATGGTTTAGTTAGCATATGCTTAAGTGACTTCCTGATGGAGTGCCCAGTCCCCTTTGTGTAAATTTTGGTGTAAATCTGAGGTCATGCTATTCAGAGGCCATGCAGCAAAGGAGAGTTCTCTTCTGTCTCTGGAGCAGATACCTTTGCTCCACACTTGCCTCTCTACCTCTCATGTGTATGTACTGGAACAACTTAACCTCTTCGCTTCAGTGTTCAAAGTGTAAGTGGTAATAATAATGGCAGTAATTATCTCATGTTGGTTCTTGTGGGAACTGAATGAATTTAAAAAATATAAAGAGCTCTAAGCAGCACAGGACTTAAGAGAATCCTTCAATGCCAGCTACTGTTGCTAGGATGTACACATTTATTTTGTTTTGCAGAGAAAATTTTCCCATCTGACATCCAAACCCCGGGAAATAGTGAAATGATTTAGTGAGTGGTTTTCAAATGTGAGTCTGCATCATAATCACCAGGAGGGCTATTGGATCAAGATTGCCGGACCTCTTCCCTGCTCAGAGGGGGCGCTGTGAGAATCTGCATTTCTAACAAGTTCCTAGTGAATGCAGGGTTCATGGTTATGGGAGCATTTGTCAGGTTCTCATCCCTCCCTCCCCTTAGCCTGGAGAGGGGCAAGAGGTGGGTAGGTTTTTACTGTGTCTCAGCTAACTGTGCTGGAATTCAGAGCAGGTGCCTGTGTCACACGGAGGAGTTGGAGGGCGAATTTGGAGAGAGCAGTCATATGAGCGGGGAGGAGTGCACAGCTCAGTGCGTACCCCACATTTTGGGATAAGGATGTGGGACTCTAACAGCTACCAAAGGCAGCAAGCAGCTGAGAGAGCAGGTTGGATGCATCAGTGCCTGAAATTGAGCACAGCGCAGGAAGACACAGCCTGACAAGTAACATACTTCTTACTTGTGTGGTTTTTTCCCTCACATTTCCCCCCAGGAAAACAGGGTGCATCTTACAATTAAACATAGTAGCTTCCACCTCCTCTAAAGTGTTATAGTATTGATAATATCTTCTTAAAATTCTCATCTTAGAATCAAAGAAATAATAATGAAAAATTCTTGGGACAAATTTAATCTAATTTAATTTAAATTCGACTTGATTTTATTTCCCAAATCTCTTCTTGAAGGGTTTACTTTCCTCTCTCTCTTTAATTTGATTACCATTTTTTTGTGCCTCAGAGAATACCACTACAGAACAGTAACTTGCTTTTGTTTGGGGGAAGGTTCACCTCTCTAAAAGCTATAGGGTTGAATTGTCCCTGTTATTCCTCAGTGATGCCATCGAAAGTCACAAAAAGTAAAAAGAAAAAGTTACTATGACTCTAGAACAATTTCTTAGGTCTGAAGCATGAAGCAGAAATATCATCATGTCTTTCCATATCAATATCAATGTTGCAAGGTTGAAAAGAATAAAGGCTTGTTGGGATTTTTAAATTGAATAAATGTGGGAGGCAGAGAGGAAATATGTTTATGCCACTCCAAGTGTCATTTATACAAATGATCTTGTACACATGAGAAATGCTTTTAGATCAACGGATAGCATGTTTACATAGGTATGCTTCAAAACCTCCTGGCAATATATATTTGATAAATATCTTTTAATATTAAGGAGTTTCAACTCTCTGCTTTGAGTGGTACAAGGCCCCTCTGCTCATTTTCCCTTCTTCCTTTTAATATCAGATCCCATTAAAATAACAGAAACACAGATACACCAAGGAATACAACAATCTAAATCTTGAAGTAATTTATTTAATTTGATGATAGTAATGCAGCAAAATGATTACTTGAACATGTGTTAATGAAATAGCAGGATTTTTTGCCATAATTATATACCATACAGTGAAATCTATCTATCATCTATCTATCTGTCTATCTATCTATCTATCTATCATCTATCTTTATCAACATGTAGAGCTTGTGTCAAAATTTCTGTCTTTTTCAACTCTTCTGATGGTGGTGGTAGTAAGATGCTGTGTAGTAAGCCTCCCTATCCATTAGAAAATAATGAACTAACACACTATTTGTATTTTTTTAGAATAGTAGTTAACATAGTATTCTTTTGTTTTGGGGGGGATTTCTTTTCAGTATAATTATGGATCTTAAAACTTGGTAAGATAAAGGTTTTTCAATGATGTTGAAATGACATTTGTGTTGTTGAAATGACATTTGTGTTGTTGACATTACTGAACAACACAGAAGCCTCCAAACACTGTCCCTTAGTGTCTCATTAACACCCTAGGAATGACTTTGAAAACACAAAAGGCTCCTTGTAAGTAAGTGTGAAAGGACAATATAAAGTTGGCATGGAAGTTTCATAATTAAAATGTGCAAGGCTTTGTTGATACTTCTGCAGTTGTCCTGACATTTATTGGTAGGTTTGTTCCTGCTTCTAAACTTCATGTGAGATTTCATGGTGGTACTTCCCTAGTTGTATGGCAAGTGGAGGATAGCCCTCTCTATTCTTGTTATATTAGAGAAATGGGCAACACATCATGATCCAAGGTTGTTTTCCAGATATGTCAGGTCCTCTTGAAAGTTTCCCCCACACCCTAGAAGAAGTTGATTTCATACCAGCACGAATGTACTGGTCAGTGTCTGTGATTCTTTCAGCTTTTCCCTCATGGTCAAGGTGGCAACAGAAGCCTTAATCACATTTTCTTTCAATGACCGGGAAAAGAAGAGAATAGAGGGACACAATTTTTTTAATTATTATTATTTTTTTTTGAGATAGGTTCTTGTCACATAGCCTAGGCTTGCTTCAAACTCATGATCCTCCTCACTCAGACTCATGGGTACTGGGATTATAGGTGTGAATTGTCATGCCAGGCCATGAAGGCTGTTCTCAGAAGTCCCATGAAGAACTTTTTTTTTTTTCATAAGTCATTCTGTCTTTGAAGGAGATTAGTTAGTGGAGTTTTTCAGCGAGACATAGAATTTAGGGATCTACTAATAAGAACAAATTGGAAGGCCCTCTCTGCTGCATTGATTGACTTCCCAAGTATTTTCCAAGACCCTGGGAGAACTTCTGTAATTCCCTACAGTCTGACCTAGTCTCTTCCCCAGTACATTACAACTCAGCTCCCTCAATTCAGGTCTCTCTGCCATTGCTCATGTTATCCACTGCTTTAGTTCGTGTTGTTCCAGAAGCAGACCCAAGACAAGGTTTTGAGTGCAAGTGGTTTTTTTGGGAGGACTGACAGGGGAGTAAGAAAATGAAACATAGAAGAAAAGAAAACTAATAAAGGTTGGGTGATTACACCAGTTGCCACTATGGGAAATTAGAGCTTAATAATGTGTATGTGTGAGTACATCTTGGGGTTATCTGATCAAACTGCAGGAGTTGAGGTGTTTATGCACTCATTATTGCAGGCATTGGTTGAGGTCTTTCCTCTGGCCCTACAGATCTGCTATTCACAGGCACAGCAGCCTTCCTGGACTTCTAAGAAAGCTTAAAGCAGAGACTCAGATTCTGGCAGTTGGAAGTCATCAAGTGGGATGGCCCAAGAGTTGTGGGTGGGCACCTGCAGCATCTGCTCCATTCACCTTGATGTAAAATACCTTTTTCTTATGTCTGCTGGCCTGGAGAACACACAATGATTTCCATAACCCTTTGAAAGAAGGAGGAGTTACTTCACTGATTTTTTTAAACTGCTGTATTACGCCCATTTGTTCATTTGTTACCTCACAGTTCTGTAGGTTAGAAGTCTGGGTGGCACAGTTGAATTTTATGCTCAGGGTATCAAAAAAGTTGAAATCAAGTGTCCAGGCTGTCATTACTACAGGCATTCCATTCCTCTGGCTGTCAGAGAGGGAGGGCTGGCCTCAGCTCCTGAGGCATCCCACATTTCTTCTGAAGTGACCCCCTCCGTCTTCATACCAGCACTGACATGCCTCATCCTTCTTATGTTTGGAATATTCTGACCTTCTTTTCTGCCACCAGTCGGAGAAAACTCTCCCCTTTTCAGGACTCATATGATTAGATCCTCCTATCTAGATAGTTTCCCTAGCCCAGGGGCAGCTGAGCCATACAATATGACCTAATCATGGTAGTGCTATCTTGTCATATTTATAGGTTCTGGAGATTAGGATGTAGAATTTTGGGCAGGGGACATTTTTAGAATTCTACCTACTATATTGATAAAAGCTCTCTTCCTGTAAATCCCCCTCTCTACCATCCTCTGTTCACTTTACTGTAGCATCCCAAGAATAATTGGTAATCCTCCCTCTTTGTACTCTGTTCCTTCAACCAGAGCATATTCAATTCATTATTGCACTGATAATCATTCTGAAAAGCAAGCCTTGGAATCATAAGTGAGACTTTAAACATCATCTTGAGTTCTGAGACTTAGAGCTAATTGCTAAACTCTCCAAATTTCAGTTTTTTTCTTGCCAGGTGGTTCTGAAATTCAAGAGGTAGTATATATGAAGTATTTAGTATCATATTTGAAACATCATATAAAGACACTCCTTAAATGGTAGGGTTTTTTTTTGTATGCTTACCTGTTTCCTATTTCTTTTCCATAAGCCCATAGACAGTATGGATTATGTTTTATGCATATTTATGTTTCTAGAGGTTAGCAGAGTCCCTTTGTTCCATAGTGGATTTCAGTATTTGTTGAATGAATGAATATATTATCTCCTAGTCTATTTCCTTATCTACCAATGAAAATAGAATATATTTTATCTGCTTTCAGAGTTAATTGTTAAGAATCTATAGAGTGGTACGAACATACTTTGCTAAGTATAAAACAACACATCCAAGGCATAGGATGGGTTTGCAATACCTAATTATTGACAGAGGCAGGGGAAGGACATGGGACCATATATACCAAGTCAGAGGATAGAGAAGCAACTTTGGCTACTTAACGATTTTCATGGAGTCATTAATTTTAGTTACATTTTCAGTTGTGGGAAGCTGGGTCTAAGCCACTAAATGTTTTTGTATATATTTATATCTTTATATTTATTTATTTATATTTATTTATATAAATATTGTTTATATATTTATTTATATATCTTTATATTTTTGTATATATTTATATCCCTTCACATGTGTAAGTTCTATCCATGAGGTTATATCTTCTGTCATCTTATCCTCCCACTAATTGATATATATATATATATATATATATTTGTATATACAATATCAGTTAGTGGGAGGATATGTATGTATGTATGTATATATATATATATACATATGTATATACATATATATATATGTATATATATATATAATTGGTTAGTGGGAGGATAAGATGCAACAGAAAATGTAACACAATGGTTAGAGTTTACACATATGAAGGAATATAGGCTTTTTTTTTTTAAATAAAGAACAAGGGATTTAAATGAAAACAAGATAATTTCATTTTAGGGGGTACAGAAGATTGTATATGGGATTGATTTAGAGAAATTAATTGACAAGAGAGCTTTTTGTTTGGAAGAGATTTATTTTAAATTTTGTTTGGAAGAGATTTATTTTAAAGATGCTAATAATGGTGGAAGAGGTTACTGTGTAAGTTAGAATCCATAGGCCTATCTGGTTCACTGGTTTTGACTATCATGTCAGATTAATTTTTTTCAAACATGCAGTCAACTGGACTTATTTAATTTATTTATCTATTATCAGAGAGGATTAATTTTATTTATTTTTTTGTGCTCTAAATCACCTTTTTTAAAGTTTATTTGTATGTGCATACAATGTTTGGGTCATTTCTCCCCCCTCCCCCCTCCTTTTCCTCCCTTTCCCCTCCCTCTCCCCTCCACCCCCTTGCTTCCAGGCAGAAACTGTTCTGCCCTTATCTCTAATTTTGTTGAAGAAAGAGTATAAGCAATAATAAGAAGGACAAAGCATTTTTGCTAGTTGAGATAAGGATAGCTATACAGGAAGATTCTTAGCATTGCTTCCATGTACATATGTGTTACATTCTAAGTTGATTCTTCTCAAACTGACCTTTTCTCTAATTCCTGATCCCCTTCTCCTATTGGCCTCTGTCACTTTTAAGTTTCTGCATTAGTAACTGGACTCATTTTAATGACTAACACCTACCATTTAAAAAATTCTCTATTTTGTTATTAATATTAGGATATTATTCAGTCAACTTCAAATAAGTCTAAATGGTGGGAATAATTCCATGTGCTAATTCAGCTCAGGACTATATTGTTCAAAACCACTGCCATTAGATTTTCTATATCCTAATTGTTTTTAGTTTTAAGGGATGAACTTCACAGTCCATCTGGAGATTTCAGTCACTATTTTTGACTTTTTTGGGCAGAAGTACAGACACATATTCACCAAGGTGCTTTAGTGATTCTTGAGATTATTTGCAAACAGAAATTCTGAAAGGCCTGTCACATTTTAACACTGCACTGAGTTTCTTTCTCTCTTGAGGGGATTAGATATTCACATTGTGGGCTTCTGGAGGGATATGCAATTGAGTCAGTTCTGCAAAGTATATCATTTTGAGCACAATAATCATGAAAGATATTTCAGAATGAAAAGCACTCAGTTATACCAATTTTTACTTTTTTAAGTGAACAAATAGTTTTTGAAACCCACAGGATGAATATCAATTTTTGCTGGAGAAAATCCTAGCGGAAAATAAATGTGGTTAGTTCTCTCACATTTACAAACAAACAAAACAAAATAAACCAAAAACTCAGCATTTAAGAAAGTGATGGATAATACCTTTCATGAAGATAATTTTCCTATTTTTTTTTACAATGAACTTCAGTTTTAAACTCTGGTATTTCCAGCCATTTGAAGTTAATGTCTTAAGCCCTACTGAATGATGTGGATATAAATCATCCCTTACATCGAAGAGAACTATTTTTCTTTGTTCTATTCTAAGTTCAGTCATTAAATCAGAATTTGTTTTCCAAATTACAGTGTTGTCAAAAGTGTGTGTCTCATTTATTCTCAGATGAAATTTTACGGAAGGGAAGAGAATTTGTATTGGTAAACTATGATTGACTAATTTATATTCTCTTTTTCCATTTCAAGTGTCTAAGGTGGGTGGGAATAGCTGATTATAATTCTTAGGTCATAGTTTATTATTACCAAACATGCAAACCTCATCTTAAATTGTACTTTTTTAGTGATTAATTTTATCCCTCCGTCTATCCTCAAATGCATTCATTCTTGCCCACAAGCCTCCAGCAGATTGCTCTACTTATATACTTGTGAATGCTTTTGAAAATTTGGCATTAGTTTGTGTTTTAATATATACAATGACTTATTATCTACAATTGTACTGCTACATGGATTTCATTGTATTGTATTGCACTTGGGAAGAACATCATGGCTGCAATAGTGTGTAGTGAAGGAGGTCTTCACTTCATGGTGGACAGGAGGCAGGATGCAAGGAAGACACTGGACACTCAGTGTAACCTTCAAGGGTATAACCTTCCTCTCCTAAAGTTTCCACTACCTCCCAAAAGAGTGCCACCAACTGGGGACCAAGTGCTCAAGTGCTCAACTTGTGGAGGACATTTCATTTTCAAACAGTAACACCACATTTTACTTTTTTGCTCCATGTTAATGGACACTTGATTTTCTTTCATCTCTTCCCTTCTGCAGTGCTGAAAAAAATTTTCTCATACATTAGTAGACCTGTATATTTATTCAGCCGGATAACAACAATAACAAACCACAAAAAACTAAGGGCTGGTGGAGTGGCTCAAGTGGTAGACTTCCTGCCTTGCAAGTGTAAGGCCTTGAGTTCAAACCCCAGTACTAACACACACACACACACACACACACACACACACACACACACACACACACAAAAGGAATCCAAGATAGTAACTAGGGTATGGAAGCAAATAGTGTGAGCTCCATGACTCCAAAACCTCCCTGTGATGTTGGAGCCACACTTGGGGGAAGTAAAGCACTAACCAGAATCAAACCTTTGATACTCTGAACCCCTAACTGTGGAAAGCTTCCCCACAACACATTACACTGAGAAAACTTGAGGGTTGCCACCGCCGACTCAGCTGCTGCCGCTGGCTCCAAACCTGCCTCTGAGATATTCGACAGACCAAACAGGTGGGCACCATGCAAAATTCCTCCAGCCATCCCTGGTATAAACCAGCACAGCCTCTGGGAAGACTGACACCCCCCCAAAAAAAATCCCTGAATAACAAACATTGAACTGTAATCTAGCATAATAGCAGAAGGGGTGGGAGCATTGAAGGTACACCAGAGAAAGGGGGAAGAGCAAGGAGCTAATCTCAGCATGAACTATCAGTAAACAAACACTGGAAAGGCAGGAAGGCCGAGAGTGGGTGGGTAATAAGCCACTCTCTGAAGCAGGGCAGGTAGCAGATCACAGAGCTCATCTCCTGAGCCAGTGAGCAACACCAAAGCCAAACTGCCCTGCAAAACTGAAAAATAAACAGTGAACTGTCACAGCACACTGACAGCAGGGGTGGGGGTTGATGAAACACTGACCCTGCCCCAGAGAAAGGGGGCGGGGCAAATAAATAAGCCCCTAGCATGGAAATCCCAGTAAACAAGGACTGTGAAAAGCCACCTCCAAAGCAGGGCAACTAGTGGACTACAGAGCTGAGCTCCTGAACCTGAGAGCATCATTCAAACTTAAACTGCCACTCCTCACTGGGGGAGGAGCTGACCAAGCAGCTGCAGCTGAAGGGTAACACAGCTATCAGCTGAGGAAATCAATACCTCCAACCACCCTGCATGAGCTGGCAAAGCTACCTCACCTCACAGTTTCAATTTAACTGGTAGATAGAAGAACAAAACACTATTCACAAGGCAATCACCTGGTGAGACCAGGTCAGAGTTTCTGCTTATATGCCAATACCAGGACTGGATGCCAGAGGAGTAACTCCAGAACTTAAACTAAAATTGAAATTCTATTGTTCCTGAGCCTGGTGCTTTTCTTTTTTTCTTTTATTTATTTTTTGTTTGTTTATTTTTGTTTTTTTCTTCATTTTTACCATTGCTTTCTTTGGGTTTGTTTGTTTGTTTGTTTTGTTATTGTGGGTCTTCTATTTTTATTTCTATTCCTATTTTATTTTATCTTTTTCTATTTTGTTTTTTTTTCTTTCTATTTCTAATTTTTTTTTTTTGGTGGTACTGGGGTTTGTACTCAGAGCCCCATGCTTGCTAGGCAGCCACTCTACCACTTAAGCCACTCCACCAGCTTTTTCTTTCTATACTATCAACTTTACCTTCATCATCTTCTCATCCCTACTTTTACTCCCTTCACTCTTCCTCCTTCTCCTGTGGTAAAATCCATTTCTCCCTTCCCCAACAACTTGTTCTGCCCCTTTTCACCCACTCTCTCCCCAGCCCTCACCTTCCCCTCCCATTCTCCTCAACTGTCACCAGACTACCCCTCCCCCCTACACACTCATCACCCAACAACCAACCTACTATACCAACTTTACACAACACCAAGTCTCTGCAATCCCTAACAAAAACACTCTCTACTACAACAACAGAAGTACACCCAAACACACATAAGGACCACAAAAACCAGCATCTCCTGCACTGCTTCCCCATTCACCCACCCCACATTCCACCTCCCCTTTAGTGCCACCTTATCTAACTCCCCAAATTTCTATATCTAGTTTTACAAATGTTAACCCCAAACTCCCACTGCTTATAGATATAACCACAAAGTGGTCTTCTATATAACACATAAACTACTGGTTGGGTATTAAATTAGTGAATTAGTTATTACTAAATTACACCCAAACCAGGGACTTAAATAGCACACCAACCTAGCTATAAAACCAAGACAGCCACAGAACAAAAATTAAATCAAGGGAAAGAAAACATGTGACTAAAACCAGCAACTAACCTATCAAGAACATAGTTGCACAGTACCAAGTGGAGCAATAGGAAGAAGAAAAAGGGATGGAAACCACTCTCCCCCTAAAATAATTTATTATAGGATTCAGAGGGAAATGAAAAGAATGGATACCCAATTCTGGACTCCAACAAAATAAAGATAAATGACACCAAGGAACACAGCAATGCCCACAAAAACACTCTCAAAGAAGAAATCCTGAAAGTAATCACTGAGAATTTCATGGAGATGATACTAGACTTGGTTAACCAAAATGTGCAAGATGCACTCAAGAAATTTCAAGACACCAAAAATAAAGAATACGAGAAGACACAGAGACAAATAAATGAACTCATAAGAGCCCTAAGTAAACACCAAAGTGAAATAGAGAACACTATAAATAGACAGTTAAGTGAACTAAAGATGAAAATAGAGAATATTAAAGAGGAAGTGACCCATTATATGGAAAACCTCAGAAAAAAGAGTCAAACAGAAGCACAAAACACAGTGGAAGTCCACTCCAGCAGACTAGAACAAGCAGAAGACAGAATCTCAGAACTTGAAGATAAAATAGAAATTAAAGGAAATATGTTAGTTAGTCAACTCAAGAATTGTGAAAGGCATTTCTAAGAACTCACTGACTCCACCAAAAACCAAACCTGAGAATCATGGCATTGAAGAAGCAGAAGAGGTCCAAGCAAAAGGGATTCATAATATATTCAATAAAATAATAACAGAAAAATTCCCAAATCTAGAGAAAGTTATGCCCATTCAGGTATAAGAAGCCTCCAGGACACCAGACTTGACCAAAATAGGACTTCCCCACAACATATTATCATTAAAACAACAAGCACAGAGAATAGAGAAATAATATTGAAGACTGTAAGAGAGAAAAAACAAATAACATATAAAGGTAAACCCATGAAAATCACAGCAGATTTCTCAATGGACAACTTAAAAGTAAAAAGGGCATGGAATGAGGTATTCCAGGCAGTGAATGAAAATAACTTCACCCTAAGATGCTCTACCTAGTGAAACTATCATTCAAAATAGATGGACCAATAAAAGTCTTCTACAATAAGCAGAAACTAAAATAATATATGACTATCAAACCACCACTACAAAAGATCCTCCAAGAATTTCTGCACATAGAAAATGAAAGCAAACAAAGCCACGAGAGTACCTGCAGTACCACACCACAGGAGGAAAAAAAGACAAAGAATTGGAGAGTAACATTGATTCAGCTGCTGCAATCAAACCCTTAAACAACAAAAACAACTAAATGACAGGAATCACCACATACCTATCAATATTAACACTGAATGTCAATGGACTCAACTCCCCCATCAAAAGACACTGACTGGCAAACTGGATTAAAAAGGAAGATCTAACAATCTGTTGTTTACAGGAGACCCATCTTATTGATAGAAATAAGCACTGGTTTAGGGTGAAAGGCTGGAAGAAGATTTACCAAGACAATGATCACCAAAAACAGGCAGGAGTAGCAATACTTATCTCGGACAAAGTAGACTTCAAACTTACATTGATCAAACGAAATAAAGAAGGACACTCCATACTAATAAAAGGTGAAATACACCAAAAGGAAATAACAACTATCAACCTATATGCACCCAATGTCAGTGTACCCAATTTTATCAAAGATACACTACAGGACTTAAAAGCACATATAGACTCCAATACAGTGGTAGTGGGAGACTTTAATACCCCCCATCACCAATAGATAAGTCATCCAAACAAAAAAAAAAAAAAGAAATTCTAGAACTAAATCACACTATAGATCAAATGGACCTAGTTGATGTCTACAGAATATTTCATTGAACTTCTACACAATACACATTCTTCTCAGCAGCCCATGGAACCTTTTCCAAAATTGATCATATCTCAGGGCACAAAGCAAGCCTTAGCAAATATAAGAAAATATAAATAATCCCTTATATTCTATCAGATCACATTGCATTAAAACTAGAACTCAACAACAAAAACAACATCAGAAAATATGCAAACAATTGGAAGGTGAACAACACATTGCTCATTATGAGAAGGTCATAGATGAAATAAAAGAAAATTTAAAAGGTTCCTGAAAGTTAATGAAAATGAAAACACAACCTACTAGAACCTATGGGACACAGCAAAGGCAGTCCTAAGAGGAAAGTTTATAGCCATGAATGCATATATTAAAAGGATAGAAAGATATTAAATAAATGACCTGATTATACATCTCAAACTCCTATAAAAACAAAGACAAGCAAAACCCAAAACAAGTAGAGGAAGTTAAATAATAAAATAAGAGCAGAAATTAATGAAATAGAGACCAAAAAAAGTGATACAAAGAATCAACAAAACAAAAAAAGGCTCTTGTTTGAAAAAATAAACAAGATCAACAGACCCCTGGCAAATCTGACTAAAATGAGGAGAGGCAGAAAGAGTAGTTGCAATGGAGAACAATGGTTTGTTGCACAGGAAAAGGGGGGAAAGTGAGGGGATATGAATAGGGACAAGGCAATATTGATGGTGAAGTTAATAATCCAGAAAAAAACCCTACCACTGAAAATACAAGGTACAAAAACAACAGAATGTGCAGTCTTTTGGTAAAGGTTCTGGAGTTATTCCTTAAGCATCCAATCCTGGTGTTGGCACACAAGAGGGAGCTCTGATATGGTTTCAGCAGGTGATTGGGTTCTGAGTAGAATTTTGTTCCTTCTGTTCACAGCGTTAGTTGCAATTGTGAGGTGAGGTAATTCTACCAGTTCATGCAGTGTGGTCATAGCTGTTGTTTTCACCAGGGAACAGCTGCACTGCCCTTCAGCTGCAACTCTGTTTGTTCAGGTTCTCACCCCTCAAGGTGAGGCAATTCGGTTTTGAATGCTGACCTCTGTCCCATGAGATCAGTCCTGCAATCCAACACCTGCCCCACTTTGGGAGGTTGGCCTGTTGCCCCACCCCTGCTCTCAGACTTTGTGCCTCTCCTGATCTCTACTTGGTGCTAGTGGTTCCTCTGGGAGTTTGGCTTGTCTCCTCACTCCCACTCTCAGCTTTGTTGTTTTACCTGCATTTGTTCACTGAGAGTTCACTTCTTGCCCCACCCCTATTCTCCAGTGCAGGTTCAGCATTCCACCCCCACCTCCACTGTTGGTGTTAGAATACAGTTCACTGTTTATGCTTTTCAGTTTTGTTGGGAGGGGGATTCAGTCTTCCCAATGGCTGTGCTGGATAATGTTCCCAGGGAGTGGATAAGGGAGTCATGTGGTGCACGAGTCTCACCTGTTTGTTCTGCAGGTTGACATAAGCAGATTTGGAACCAGCTGGTGGGGAGAAATGGCATGGCATAGAGAGGCTTTCCACAGGTTAGGAGTCCAGGATGTTGCAGAGTTCGATTCTCATGGTTCTGTTTTTATTTCCTTGGTTCTTGTGTCCAGCAGGAGAAGAATTCAAGCAAGATGCAAAAGTTCTATATGTATATTTAACATACAGGTCTAGCTTCCACATATGTAAAGTGCCATTTTTGCTGGTTTCTGTTTCTTGCATATGCAGACATCCTCAGGCCTCAATCTCAGCTTCTGTTATTTCAGTTTCTTCCAGGAGGTTGGTGGCCAGCTCCAGGTCTGGCTTAAAGTAGTGATCTGGCATGCATTCTTCTCTCATCTAGGATACTTTGGATCCCCATTAGACATCACACTGGTTCTACTGGCTGCCTGTTAGCCTTGTCATACAGCATCTCTACCAGTAGCCCCAGTTACGATTTTAATAACCTCTTCCTTCATCTAACTCATTTTTACTTGAGTGCTTGACATACCATTAAAAACATACACATATTGCCAATTCTTGAAGCTATGGTTCTTCCTTTTTTTTTTGCAGTTGATTTTTTTCCCTGATCTTCTTGGTTGAAATGACATGGAGTTCAGAATTGGGTTGAAAGGTCTGGCAAATGTCTGTCTAATTCACATACTTTGCTGCTGCAAAATCATGATCTCTGTTGTTCGTAGAAGTCCTTGGAGAATAACAGGTGATGTTTATGTTAGATCTGTCCAGTGCTTTGGACTGATAAAATGTAACTTGAAGCCCTAATTCAGTGATTTTTTTGAATTTGAGAAACAGCGATGTACATATGTCTCTGAAATTTTAAATGAGGTAGTCAAACACACTTCTCTTACTGATGTTATCCACCATGATATTTTGGATATGATAGCTGTAGACAACCTGGTCAGCAAACTCTTGGGATTTTCTTTTGTGATTCTTCATGCAATGAGCAAGGCCCTCTCAGGGATGAGGACCCACTGGAGACTGTCTTCACATCTTTCCACGTAAAGCTTCGATTGTTTAGGTAAAAATACCTACTGTGTTTCCTCTCTGTCTCTTAGGATTTGAACTATGTGATCTCAATCTTTGGAAGCATTTTTGAAGGGGGGAGGGCTCTAGGAATATTTGAAAACAGCTTTTTGGATCTAAACAACTTTGACTTTTAAAAATTTAAAGCTCAGGTTTAGTATTTATTCCAGCATATTCCTGTGCATTATTTTTAAAAAAGCTTTTTCCCCCTTCCTCCCTCTCTCCCTCTCTCCCTCCCTTCCTTCCTTCCTTCCTTCCTCCCTCCCTCCTCTCTCCCTCCCTCCCTTCCTTCCTCCCTCCCTCCCTCCTTCCCTCCCTCCCTCCTTCCCTCCCTCCCTCCCTCCCTTCTTTCCTTCCTTCCTTCCTTCCTGTCTTCCTGCCTTCCTCAGTACTAGAGTTTGAATTCAGGGCCTTGCTTATGCTAGAGCAAGTGCTCTATTTCCTAAGCCATGCCCCAGCCCTTTTCACTTTAGTTATTTTTCACATAGGGTCTGGCATTTTTGCCCAAGGTATGGCTTTGGACCACAATCCTCCTACCTAGGCCTCCTTGATAATTGGGATTATAGAGATGAACTATCATACCCATCTTGTTGGTTGAGATGGGGTCTCACTAACTTTTTTTGCCTGGGCTGGCCTTGAACCACAATCCTCCTAATCTTTGCCCCATGAGTACCTGAAATTACAGGCAAGTGCCACCACACCTATATTGAAAACATCTTTCAATGACAACTCCCAATTCTAAGTTTATAGTTTGATGAGTTTTAACACATTGTGGCTCCTGAAACCACCCCTATGATCATGAGAGTATTTCTTTTGCCCCTCACCCTCAAGATCTCTTATGCCTTTTGGTCTCCAAGACTCTACTTTGACCCTTTGGTCTCAGGCAACATTGTCTGCTTCATATTACTACAATTTTACCTTTTCTAGAATTTCATATATGTGGAATCGTAAAGTTATAGTCTTTATTTTTTGGCAGTACTATGGTTTGAACTCAGGGCCTTGTGCTTGCCAGGCTGACACTTTACCACTTGTGCTATACACTCCAGTCCAGGTTATGGTCTTTTGAAATGAAGTCTCCATTTTCCCATTTAATATTGTAATTCCTGGAAACACTCCATAGCAACTGTAACGTTTTTATATTAGTCATAGCATGGTGTATCCTTCCATTCCCCTTCCTCGCTCTCCTGTTTCTCCTCCACTTACCTCTCCTCCACTCCCCTTCCCTTCCCTTTCCTTCCCTTCCCACTGTTTCCATATCTTGTTACTGTGAATAATGCTACAGTGAACATAGCAGTACAGATAGTTCTTTTAGATTCTGATCTCATTGCCTTTGGAGCTACAGCCAGAAGTGAGATAGCTGTCACTGGGTCATAAAGTAGTTCTCTTTTTAATTTTTTGAGGAACTTCTGTACTGTTTTCTGTAATGGCCATACTAATTTACATTCCAACAATGTCCAGGATTTCCATTTCTCACATCTTTGGCAAGACTCATTATTTTTTGTCTTTTTGATAATAACAGTTCTAACAGGTTTGAATGGTATACCTTGTGGGTTTCTTTGTTTATTTGTTTTGATACAGGGTCCCATCTTGTAGCCCAGGTTAATCTCAAACTCATGATACTCCTGCCTTAGTCTCCAAGTCCTCGAATTATAGTCATGTGCCACCATAGCTGGCTTCATTGTTTTTTGATTTGGATTTCCTTGATGATTAGAGATGTTAAGACCTGTTTTGAATACCTATTGAATGTATATGTCTTCTTTTTGGAATGTCTAGTCAGATCCTTTTACATTTTAAATTGGGTTACTTTTCTCTATTGAGTTGTATGAGTTCTTTTGTATATTTTGAATATTAACCCCTTATCTGATAGATGTTTTGAAACTATTCTCTCCCATTCTGTAGGTTTCTATTTTACTCTGTTGGTTGCTTTCTTTGCTGTGTAGAAGCTTTATAGTTTGATGCAATTCCATTTGTGTATTTTAATTTTTGTCTCCAAAAAAATTACCAAGACCAGTATCAATAAACATTTTCCCTTTGTTTTCTTCTAGTAGTAGTTTTATGGTTTCAGATCTTGTGTTTAAGTCTTAAATCCATTTTAAGTTGATTTTTGTGTATGCTATGGGGTAATTTTGTTCTTCTGTGTGTAGATATCCATTTTTCTCAACACAGTTTATTGGATACACTTCCTTTGCCATTGTGTGTTCTTGTATAAGATCAATTGACAAAACAAATGCATGGCTTATTTCCAAGTTCTCCAATTCATTTTTAATGTCAGTGCTTGATTATTATACCTTTATAATATATCTTATAATCAGGGAGTTTGATTCATCCAGCTTTGTTCTTCTTACTTACAATACCTTTGGCTATTCTGGGCTTTTTGTGGCTCCATGTGAATTTTTTTCTATTTATGTAAAAAATGCCATTAGGGTTTTAATAGCGATTTCATCAAATCTGTAGGTTGTTTTTGATAATATGAACATTGCAATAATATTCACTTTTCCACTCATGAGCTTTGACTTATGAGGGCCCTCATGGGCTGGCTCCTATACACCTCTCCAGTCTCATCTTGCATCTCTTACTGAAGCCACACTGGCCTCAGTGTCCCCAGGTCCCTCCTGCCATGGGGTCTCTTTTATGATTTCTGTTCTTTGCCCTTAATGTTTCCCATTACCATTGTTGATTAAAATGGTCACAAATTCCTCAAAACTCCTTCTATTGAGAGATAGGGTCTATTCTCTCTCTGTGTAATCTGGGATGGCCATAATTACTCATATTTCCAGGTTGCTTTTCTGAATTTCAGCTCAAGCATGTCTTCCTCAGAGAAACCAATTCCCCGTGCTATGTTCTTTCATGAAACCATGCACTTTCTTGTGTTGTACTGACTATAGTTATGATTTTACATTAGTTTGGTGATACTTTAACACTTATTTCTATGATGATGTCATGGACTATGTCTTTTTACTGTTGACCATTATAATACCCTCAACATCAACTCTGTGTCTGCAATATTGTTGAATCAGCAAATCAATAAAAGAATTCAGGATTGATAGGAGTGATGAGAGGTGAGGTATTTTGAAGCAAGTAAATTTATAGCATTTTTTCACATGGTCATTCTAGTTTCCACTTTCCTTTGAGTGATGGATACTGAAAATAAGCTCATATCTAAGTGTTTTTCTTGAGTTAAGTGGAGCAAAACCTTCACCAAATTCAGTAATCAGTCTTAAAGTATTAAAGGTAATTTGGAACTACACCAAGAGATATACATGCTCTTAAAATCATCATCTGGGCCTTATAATTTAGTCAATTGTCATTTAGTGTCAGTGTTGCCAATTCCTTTGTTCTGTTTCCTAAAAAAGTGAATGAAATTGGTTGTCTGGTTAAATAGAACTTTAAAAAGATGTAAAATGGCATATATATTTACCACAGTTACATTTTACATTAGAGGAAATGTCTTTTGGATCATGAAAGAAAGCAGACATTTTTAATGCTTCCTTTCTTAGAAGTTTTGAGACCTATGAGGAAACCATAGTCACATGAGTAGTTTTTGGCAATTCATATGATGTTTGTGGGTGGAATGACTCCAGAGAACTGTCTGGCACATTTTAAGATTCCTTCTGATAACCACAAGAAACATCAATGAGTATTTTTGAGGTTATCTATCCTGATTTCTAGAACTGCTTTCTAGTTAGGCATAGTATGACCAGATCAGCAGAAGGTACAGACTTTCCTTGTGTGCTCAGTGCCGACCCCCTCTCCACACACACCAACATACAAGGGCAGAGTGACTGTTTGTTCAGCAATCACCTAGAAAACTATTAGGCTCATTTTAATAACTAAAATTTTAGTTCCTCATTTCAGGTTATTCCCAACAAGAAAAGCAGAGCCAGTCAAAGAGTCTGCACAGAGATGTGTTGTGAGAAAAGCCTTGTGTGCATAGTCTTGGACGTGCATAGTCTTGGAAGAGAAGATGGGATGACTCTCAGCGAGAGCCTTGAGGATTCATCTCAGCCAGCTGAGGTGTTTGTCAACACAGGAGAAGCTGGGAAGTCTAGCCCAGAAAGGTGATGATCTGTGTTCTGTACATTCTCAGATCATTTCTTTGTAATTCTTTCAGGGTAAATGAAAAGAAAATATTACCTCCTAAAGCTTTGTTTCCTTTTTTGTGCTTGATGTGGTATGAATATGTGTTTGCTTTCTTGTTAAACATTAGTGCTAATTAGTGTTACTCTTGCATCTTGTTTATGAACAGTAACAGCCTTTTGGAGCTTCTCTTTCCCATGAATAACTTCACACTAAACAATAAGAGACTAGAGAGAACTTCAATATGACCTTAGAAATAAATGTAAACTTCTGTTTTGATATATTTCAAAGGCAATGTCCAATGGTATGTTTGAACAGTCAAGTAGTATCGTTTTGGTTCATACTATGAACAAAATGCTCTTTAGTCTGTTTTCATCGTTCATTCATTTATGAACTTTTGAAGTGACATGATTTTATGGGAATTCTATGTAATCTTTATAATAAAGAATTGCCAACATGAAAATCCAGTATACCACATGCTATAACTAGAACTTTACTCAGTAGAAGAGCCGTTTTAGAAATGATTATAACATTATGCTGAACAAGTGTGTGATATATAGATTATCTACTGAGTTATAAGCCCAGACAACCAAACATAAGTGTCATCTGTAAACAATGAATGAACTTCAGGCAAATGCTGTTTTTATTTTTTAATTGTGCAAAGTAAAGGATTTCGTTGCAATATTTTTGCACTTATTCACCCTCTCTATTATACTTTCTGGCTCTCCTCCTCTTTCCCTTTTCTGTTCCCCTTCCACCTACCCAGTAGTTCCCCTTACACTTTTATGATGTTGTTGGTTTTTTCCCTCCTAGTGTTCACAATGATTGAAAACATTCAATCCTTGCTTTTCTGGCTTATTTCATTTAACATGGTGATCTCCAGTTCCATCCATTTTCTAGCAAACAGCATTAATTTCATTCTTTTTTATGACCAAATAATATTCCATTGTAATGTAGTTGCAATGTAATATAATTCAAATGTAATGTAAGACATTTTCTGCATCTCTTTATGGGCACTAGGCTAATTCCATAATTTTGCTATTGTGAAGAGTGCCATGATAAACATTGGTATACAGGTGTCTCAACAGTAACCCAACTTGATTGTTTTGGGTGTATACTCCAAAGTGGTTTAGTGGGATCATATGGTAGCTCTATTTTAAATTTTTCTTTAAGTGCTGGGGATCAAACCCAAGGCCTCTCACATGTTAAGCAAGTGCCAAACTGCTGAGATACCTCCCCAGCCCTATTTTAAAGTTTTTGAGGAACTTCTATATTTATTTCCATAGTGGCTGGACTAATATAGATCCTCACCACCATCCTGGCTAACATTTGCTGTTTGTTCTCTTGATACTAGCCAGTATAACTGGGGTGCGGTGAAATCTCAATGTAGTTTTGATCTGCATTTCCCTGGTGGCTAAGGATGCTCATTATACTTTCATGTATTTATTGACCATTTGTACCTATTCTTTTGAGAACTTCCAATTCATTTGCTCATTTATTGATTGCATTATTTATTCTTTATGTGTTTACTTTTTTGAGTTCTTTATATATTCTGGATATTAATCTCCTGTTAGATGGATAGCTGAAGAAGATATTTTCTCAGTCTGTAGGCTGTCTCTTCAATCCATTGATTGTTTCTTTTGCTGTGCAGAAACTTTTTAATTTGATACAATCCAATTTGTCAACTCTTGCTCTTATTTCCTGAGCTACTGGATTCCTATTCAAAAAGTCACTGTGAATACAGTGGAAATATTATGTTCACATATATTTAAATGGAAAAATGAGAACTGTTGGAACTATTTCAGGAATGGGGGAGGAGAGATAAAGGTGAATGAAAGAGGGGGTGAATTCAGCTATAAAATATTGTAAGAACTTTTGCAAATGTCACAATGTACCCCCAGTACACCAATATTAAAACAAATATAAAAAATAAAGTAAAAGCAGTAGATGAAACAGAAAAAAAAAAAACCAGCCCAAAAAGTCATTACCTATGCCTGTATCTTGAAGCATTTCCCTATGTTTTCCTTTGGTAGTTCCAAAGTTTTAGGTCTTTGATCCAGTTTGAGTTGATTTTGTACAAGGTGAGAAATAGGGATCTAGTTTTATTCTTCTACTTGTGGATATCCAATTTTCCCAGCACTTGTCATTAAAGAGGCTGTCTTCTTCCCAATATTTTTGGTGCCTTTGTCAAGAATCAGATGACAGTAACTGAGTGGGCTTATTTCTGGATCTTCTGTTCTATTCTATTGGTCTATCCATCTGCTGTGTTTGCCAATGTCAGGCTGCTTTTATTATGTGGCTCTGTAGCATAATTTGAAGTCAGTTATTGTATACCATCAGCATTGCTCATTTTGCTCAGAATTGCTTTAGCTCAGGGTCCTTTATGAATTTTATCACTGATTTTTCTATTTCTGTGAAGAATGACATTGGACTTTTGATGTGGATGGCATCAAATTTGGTAACATAACCATTTTAACAATATCATTCTGTGGATCCATGAACATGGGAGGTCTTGCTATCTTGTGTCTTCTACAATTTATTTCTTCAGTGCTTTATAATTTTCATTGTAGAGGTCTTTAACATCTTTGGTTAAATTTTTGCCTAGATTTTAGTTTTTTGAGGTTATTGTGAATGGAATAGTTTTTCTGACTTCTTTTCAGTGAGTTCTTATACTGGTTTTTGTGTGTTGATTTTGTATCCATTACTTTACTGAAAGTATTTATCAGATCTAAGTGTCTTATAGTGGAGTCTTTCACATATAGAATCATATCATCTGTGAACAAAGATAGTTTGACCTCTTGCTTTCCTATTCATATCCCTTTAATTTCCTTTTTTTATTGCTGTTGTAGTGGTGGTATTGGGGTTTGAACTCAAGGTATTGTGCTTGCTAAGGAAGAGCTGTACCACTTGACCCATGTCCCCAAACCTTTTGTTTCTTTTTGGAGGTGCCAGGACTTGAACTCATGGCCTTCACCTTGAGCCAATCAATCCACTAGCCCTATTTTTGTGAAGTGTTTTTTGAGATAGGGTCTCACGAACATTTTGCCAGGGCTGACTCTGAACCATGATCTCTACCTCCTGAGTAGCTAGGATTACAGGTTTTAGCCACCTGCACCCAGCCCTTTTATTTCTTTCTCTTGCCTTATCACCATGGCTAAAAATTCAAGCACTGTATTGAGTAAGTGTAGTGATAGTGGATAGCCTCTTTTTTTTTTTTTAAATGAGAAATACATTTCAGTTAAAACATTCTCTTGTGGCATTTACTTAGCTTGTTATATGTAAATAGATAAGTGTTCTCAAATTTTGGTTCTCCACCAGCAGCAGCAGCATTGCCTGGGAACATAATAGAAAAATAAATTCTTGTTTTGGCAGTAGTGGGGTTTGAACTCAGAGCCTGGTGCTTGGTAGGCAGGTGCTCTACCACTTGAGCCATGCCTCCAGCCTCTTTCTGTTTAAGTTTTTTTTCTTATAGAATCTTGCATTTTTGCCTAGGCAAAATCAAGAATTGAATCAAGAACTCTTGCACCAAGTGATCTGTATTTTAATTCACATTTGGTAACTTCTGAGTTTGATGGCACAGCAAATTTCGCAGGAAAAAAGCCTTCAAAAGATCAGTCCTATTAAAAAAACTATTTAGATAAATATGTCTGAATTTTTGTTTATAGACATCTCATTGTTGCTATGCTTGTTGTAAAACTCACCTTAATATCCATGTTCATAAGAATGTTCTCCCAGTAGTTCATCAATTCATTTTTCTTATGGAAAAGATGTCTTTTTTATAAAAGCTAAGCAAAAAGACAGCCATTCTATAATTTAAACTTGTACTGTACTTTACTAGCCTTTTAAGAATGCAATCAAACTAAGCACTTCAAATTGTCCAATTATGGTAGATAGAATCAAATAGGCTCAGTGAATTTCCAAATGTTCAGCTGGACAACTCATAATGAATCCAAGCTACCTTCCTTCTTCTTCAGTGCTTTTAAGTCCCCTAACTGATCTGGGTTTATACACCCCATGGATTGACCTTCCATTATGGTGCCCAGTGAGCCAGACTTACCATCCTTTCTTTCCCAATGAGGTCCTCATGGTTCATCTGTGGTATAGCATGTGAAGGATTTCCATCCGTAAAAGTGAATTATATTCTGTTGTATGAATATACTACATTTTGTGTATCCATTTAACCCTAGATAGACATTTGAGTTTCTTATACCTTTTGGCTATTGTGAATAGAGCTGATATGATATGCAACTATCTTTAAAATTCTTCCATTCATTTAAGAAATATTTTTAATCTACCAGAATTTGGAATGCTAGACTGCATAGTAATTCTATTTTTAATTTTTGCAGAGCTTCCACATTGTTTTGCATAGCAATTGAACTATTTTATGATCCTACCAACAGCACACAAGAGTTCTACTTTCTTCAAATCCTCACCAACTTGTTATTTTCTCCTTTTTTTTGAAAGTAGCCATCCCAATGGGCAAGAGGTGATATCTCATTATGATTTTTGATTTGCATTTCTCTAATGATTAGTGAAGTTGAACCTCTTTCATGTGCTTGTTGGTCATTTGTATATCATCTTTGGGAAAATTTTTATTCATATCCATTGTATATTTAAAATCAGGATATTAGATATTTTATAGCTGAGCAGTAGTTCACTATGTATTAACCCTTCATTAAATGATTTTTCTCCTAATCCACAGATTTCCTCTTCACTCTGATGCACAAAAGTTTGATACACAAAAATTTTAAAGTTTGACATAGTAACATCTACTTTTGCTTTTATCACTTGTGCTTTTGTGCCAAATCCAATAAGTCATTACCAAACCCAATGTCACGAAGCTTTCTCACAATTTTTCTTCTAACTGCTCATGGAGTTTTAACTTAAGAAGCTAAATTGTCATTATCAGTAACATTATTTAAGAGTGTGCATGCAATTTTAATTTCAGATTATGACATTATACTATGGATGAAATAAAAGGAGGCATTTATTTGAGACAGTAGTCTGAAGAAGGACACACTACTAAAATTTGCCCATTGTTGAGAGACTTTATAATATGAATTAACTATTTCAGGTTTTTCTTTATAATGAATCCATAATCTTCTAAAACAAAAAACTTACCATGTATTGAAAGAAACCTCTTAAAACTAGGAAAAAATTTTTGAGGCATTATGTGTTTCAAGCATGGAAGACAGACTTTATTTTTTCTTAAAGTATAAAATATCTCCTATTTGTAAAATGCCTGGCTTTAAGACTTTTTCTATTTAATTCTGGCCAAGTTACAATTGCTAAAATTTCATATTTGGAACATGGTGCAATTGCAAAGATACAATCAGTGAGCCCAGAACTAGCAATTTCCTAGGGAAAGATTGGCTATTTGGCAATGAAGAGATGACATTTCAAAGTTTAACATTCATCTATAATTCTGGAAAAAAACCCTGCCATGGATTGAAGAGCTTCAGATTTAACAAATATGGCCTTATTCTTACTCTTTCTTGAGGAAAAATGTAGGTTCCAAGGTCCAAAGAATTGCCTTATGACAAGCTATTTTCAGAATAAAGTGAAGCATAAGAAATTTAACTCTGATGATATGATGGGATGAGACTACAGTGATTTTCTAAAATGGGGTCTCTTGAATTCTGTGAAATCTGCTTAAAATAAATAGCTAGACATTTCAGACCCCCAAAGCACAGAAATTGAAGAAGTGACTTCTTTTTATTGCTCTAAAATGGTATCTCTTCATAAAAATACCAATGTTGCAAAAAGGAAAGTTTGGGAGAATGATTAAAGCCTCATTGACAATGAACAATAGGCAGCTGCAGCAACGTTTAGTAATTTTTTTTAACATCTTTCATTTATTTATTTTTTTCCACTATTTTATTTCTTTTTTTTATTCATATGTGCATACAAGGCTTGGTTCACAAAAATGAATAACTCCCGGTATGTTTTAATACATACATTTAAGCCTCTTCAATTTCTTTAACTAGGGAGAAGGAAAATGAGTCTTTTCAGAATTTACTGCTACCAGGAGCAGGGCTGAATAGATATTGATCACTTGATTCACAAAGGAGAAAGACCAAGTCAGGGGATGGCAAGGAGTAAAGAGAGGATGAATGTTAACAGTGATTTTCCAAATAATATGATAAGAGGAATTAGATTCTGTACATTGACTCAACAATAATTTGAATGTCTAGTTTACCAAGAACTATTCTAGGGGTTGGAATTCATCTGTAAAAAACAACAAAAAAGTACAAATCTTTATAAGAGAGAGGAGGTGGGAAAAGAGGAGGGGGAGAGGAAGAGGGAGAAGAGGAAGGGGGAGGAGGAGAGAAAAAGAGAGGGGAGGACAAGAGAAAAGAAGAGAGATACAAGTTGCTTGCTGCCTTAGATGGAGTGGTCCTAGAAGGACTCCCTAAAGAAGAAACATTTGCGCAGAGACCTGACTGAAAGGAGACAGCAAGCCTCCTGGGGTATCTGGAGGCAGGGAGTTCCAGGCAAAGGCAACAGGGAATGTAAGGGCTTTGAGGGAGGAGTGTGCTTTGAAGAATAGCCAGGTGGTCAGTGTGGGTAGAGCAGAGGGAGCAGAGAGAGAGAGAAGAGGGATTGAGAGCAGAAATCTGGGCATGGGCAGGATGGTGTATCCTTTGTAGACTGTAGACAATGTTGTGAAATGTGCATTTTAAGTGGATCTCTGTTCTATGGATGAGAGTTTGTAGAGGGGCAGGAGCAGATGAGTTCTACCTTTATTTAGGTAAATAAAAATATTTAAACTCTATATTATTATAAAGTAATTGGGAGAGGGAATAGAGCTCCATGAGTTGCAACACACAAGTTGATTCACATAACACCACCAGGATACACAGCAGGATGAACATTCTCCTTTAGCGCTACATTTTCCTCTAATTTCCCTAGAAATGTTGATCTGTTCCCTAGAAGACATTGCACCACAGTTTTGTGTTTCCAATTATGTCAAATAAATGAAATTAGGATGTGTCCTATAGAAACTGGCTTATTCTTTGTGTTCCATCCAGGTCATTGCTTGTATCAATAGTTTCTTTTTCTTTGATGGATAGTGCTTCTTTGGATAGATTTACTGGTTGAAAAGCATTTAAATTGTTTCCAGTTTTTGCTTATGACTAAATCTGCTATAGAAATAAGGTTTTTATATGAAGATACATTTTTCAATTCTCTAAGAGAAATACCGTGGAGTGGGATTGCAGGGTCAGATGACATATGTATCTTCAACTTTTTAGAAACTGCCAAATTATTTTACAGAATGTACCTTTTACATCTTTATTAGCAATGATTGAAAGATATGTGCTATATCTTTGTCAGCACTTACTACTGTCTGTATTTTTATTTTACCCATTCTAAAAATGTTCCAGGGCATATTATCATAAGTTTAATTTGCAGTTTCCTAATGTCTAATAATGGAACAACTTTTCATGTACTTTTATGATATCTATATATCCTCTTTGTTGAGTTGTCTGTTTAAATCTCTGTTGATTGATTAGTTGGGTAATTGGCTTCTGTTGAATTTTGAGAGTTCTTTATATATTCTCTGTGGAGAAAGAGATGTATGGTGTCAGACGTCTGTGAGAGCAGCACAACAGTGGAGCAGAGGACTGGGAAGTGTTCAGGAGGGGACTTGCAGGTGTTGACCTAAGATGGGTAACATGATGTTAAAACTTTTCCTTCTTTCCCATCTCCCCAAAGGAAGCATGCTTGTGGCATAGGAGCAGCCCCAGTGGCATAGGAGGAGCAGCCCCAGTGGCATAGGAGCAGCCCCAGGGGCATCTTTTATAAAGCTTTGTGATGCCACCGATGGGCAGGCTGTCATTTGCATTTCTGTTGGGTATTTTCTTGGCCAGTGGATTTGTTCATCTGGTCCTTGTGTCTCTTGATCAGAGAGGATGGAAGTTGAAGAAAAATAGTATGGTTGAGAGGGAGGGCAACAACAGAGAAGATTGCACTCCTCCTGATTGTGTAGCAATGATAGATTTGGGTATTTTAGGTGGAATCCATAGAAGAAAGCAGGGCATGGAACACCCTTTCTGTATTCCACCAACAGGACTGGCAGCAGATAGAGTATAAGCTAAAAGAGGAGGAGGTGTTTCATGAAACTAGGAGTTAGAACTGGAATTCTCACACAAGGGAACTGTGTGTTTGAAAGGCCTGGCTTTCAGATGTCTTCACACATGTGCCCTGTCAGAGGTCACTGTCTCAAGGTAGTATCAGAGCAGTGACAGCACAGAATGATGGCAATGGTGACTAGTAGAGGCCATCGTTCTTCTGATCTTGTTCCTTCACCCCCATATCACAACACTAAACGAAAAAGATTTACAAAGGAATCGTCCCAGGAGTGCAATTCCCTCTGCTCCAAGGTAGAGTGGGCACAGAGAGAAAAGAATCAAGTGCTGCTCTCCTCTTTTGAGATCCTACAGATTTGCCCAATGCTAAGGGGTTTCCCTGGAAGAGGGGCTCTCAGTGCTCAGACTGGGCAGGTCTAGCAAACTGACTTGTGACAGCAAGTGAGAAAGCTGTGAATGAGATTTGAGATTGAAGTTTTAAAATGACAGAGCATTTAAAAATTGTGAAACACACTATACAAGAAAAGCATGTAAACCTAATGTGCAATTTAGAAATAATAAAATCTTTATGAATGATCATGTACCCAGCACCTGCTTAAGAAATAGAACATTCTAGGTATCTTAGAAACTCCCTGAATGTACCTCAGTGTTGCTATCCTCTCTATATACCAGAAGTGGCTTCTATTTCAATTTGCAGTCAGTCCTTGATTTTACTGATTGTCTAGCCACCTAAATATGTATCCTTAAAATGTTTAATCTGCCTGATTTTGAATAATATTGTATGTATTCTGTATCTTGGTTTATGGCTCAAAGTTATGCTCTTGAGAGTTCTCCAGGCTTGTGATTCATCCATTTTCAATGCTGTATCAAATTCTACTACATGGGGGTTTATTGTTTTTCAGGTGAATATTTGGCTGTTTCCAGTTTTTGCTTTTACAAATAGTGCTGCTCTTCACTTATACATGTATGTCTTGTGGTGCATATGTGTGTTAACTTTCTCTACCACATATATGGATGCTCCTTGACTTATGATGGGTTATATCTTGATCAACCCATAATAAGTTGAAAATAGACGTATTATACCTAGCCTGCCCAACATTACAGGTTAGCAACATGGTACACTGCAGACTATGGCCATTGGGTTTATAATCTCATACTGACTGGGAGCTATAGCTCACTGCTGTGGCCCAGCATATCGTTAGCCTTGGAAATAATCAAGGTTCATAATTTGAAGTATGGCTTCTACCAAAAGTGAACCACTTTTGCATCATCATAAAATTGGTGCATCTTAAGTTGGAGACTCTCTGTACGTAGAATTGGAATTGTTGCATGATGGGTTATGTACATATTAGACTTCACTAGGTACTGCTAAACTGTTTTCTAGTGTGTTTAATTTGTGCTTCCACTTACAGTGTGTGATAGCTCCTACTGCATTCTACTCTCAGCAACATTTGGTATTCCTAGTTTTATAGTTTTTATTGATCTGGTGTGAAATGGTATGTGATGATTTTAATTTGTGTTTCCTAAGTTAATGGGTTTGATAATTTTAATATATTTGATATTGAAATTTATATATAAATTACTTTAATAAATACTTTTTATAATCTTTGCCATTATTATAATGGGTTTTATTGTTTTCTTATTAACTTAGGGGAGTTTATTTTTTATATATTTAGGATTCTAATTCTTTGCTGGTTATATGAGTTGCACACACATCTCCTCGTGTGGTTTTACCTTTTTATTTTTTTGTGGTGTCTTTCAATTCAGGAAACTTCATAAATCTATTCAAAAACACTTCTGAGGCAATAATATTTTTTGTTTGAAAATTTTAAACATTTTGCACTTCACATTGACTTCTCTTTAATTCACCTGAAAATAACGTGTTTTGTGTATGTATGTGTTATAAAATATACTATTAAATTTTCCCCATACATGAAATTAACACACTTTAGTATGGCATCTACAGGTGATATATAATTACTATAGGTGTCTCAACATCCATTATTAAATTATCCATTGTTTCCATATGTCTGCTATGTTGTAAAGTGAGCTCTTTTCTATTAACTGAAATTTTCTAAGATTGGAAGTCTTAGTTGTTATTTTTTAAAATGTTTTTAGAACTTCAAGATAAGTCTTGGGTGGCCAAAGCTTTCACAAAGTGAACTGGGTTCCAGCAAAGGAACTGACTTCCGCTGTTCTTTCTCACAAAGGTAGCAGTTTTTCATGCACAAATGTGTCTCTACTTGTTTGCTTTATGTCAATTTCCAGAGGCCTATGATGGCTGATTTTTGATGATTTCTTCCAGTTTAATACTTGTCTTTTGGGGGAGAGGATTCTCCAAATTCTTCTTACCTTCATAGCTAGAAGTTCTGTTTCAATAATGTTTTAAAGTTTTATTATACTGTTTCCTTCTATCTTACTAGGTGAAATGATTTGCTTATTAATTATGAGACTATATTTTTTTTCATGAGAGCAACAAAGGGTATGTATTCTTGTCAAGTACTGTTTCAGTGTGGACCTCATGTCTTGAGACATGGCATTTATGTCATCATTCATTATAAAGTATATTCTAATTATCATTATGATTTTTTCATTTTCTTATTGATATGAAGCATTCCATGTTTTCTTTCTAATCTCTTTTTGTTATTGATTTCTAACCTAATTCCATTATAGCAAAGTACTTGTTAAGATTTTGACAATGTTCAATATGTAAGTGAAAAGTAAAGAATATTTATTCTCCAAATGTGTTTAATAGTCTATGCATACTCATTATCATTACACTTGTAAATGGTACTGTTTAAATTAACTATATCCATTTGGATTAAATAAATAAGAAGTATGTGAAAATCTCCCTGTGATTTTGATTTCTCCTTACAATACAATATGTATTATCAGGCTGTGTTATTAGGTATGCAATAGTATTTTGAATATTTTATTATTTTTTAACCAAACATTTTTTCTCTGGTATTGCATTTTGCTTTAAAGTGTACTTTTTTTGTCCCACTGGTATGATTATACATATCATTTTTGGTTAATATTTGCTTGGTGTATTTTCTATTTGTCCTTTTCATATACTTTTAGCTCTTTTCTACATCTTTTCTTTTGGATTGTGTTTTTTATTTTTCTCATTCTGTGTCTTCTCTCTTTGTTGTTTTGAATTTATGTACTCCATGCATATTCTTTTAGTAGTTAGCCTAGTAGTTTAAACATATGTATCACATTCAATGGAATCTAAAGTTAATAAACATTGTTACTATGTCTGAATAATGTGATCATTCTAGTGCTCTTAATTTACAAGCTACTATGCATGCCTAATGGCCATACATGTTTAGAGTCTAATAAATCCAGAATTAAAATTGCTAAGAATTTTAAGAACCTATATCAATATAATTTTAAGAACACTTAGCATGTGTAATATTTTCTCTGTTGTTGTTTTCAACAATTGCAATAAGAATGGAGAGCTTTCAGAGGGAATGAGGAGAAACCCATTCTGAGCTCCTCACTAGCAAAGCTAAGCTCTAAGGGAAACCAGAGTTGCCCTGTTCAATTCTGTGCCTTAATCAACTTGCCTTTCTCATTTGTGGCTTTCTGTGTGTCTTGTCTTTTTACTCTCTCCTATGGTAGTCTTACTCATTTGATTTTTTTTATGATACAACTTTATGGAGGGGGCTATAAAGTGATGTTGTGGAAAATATACTAGTTTTCTCAAGATCTGAAACTTCTTTCAATGGACTTGTTACACAATATAGACACTGATGCTCATGGTAACATTTTCACTTTTTGTTTGACTTTTCTTCTGATGTGTTTGTAAGCTAATCATTTCAGGTTAATTGACATAGCTAGGTCTCATTAACAGAATGACATGTAAATTTGACATTGAAATGAACATTTAAAGTACAGAGAGTCTTCTTTTTTTGGTGGTTCTGGCATCAGGACTTTGTGTTTGCCTGCTATACCAATTGGCCCACACTTCCAGACCTAGAGAGTCTTACTATCCAACTTATTGCCCTGCTATCGGCACCAGAATTTCCTCTTGATTCCACTTTTCACGTACATGTGAACATGTCCTGCCTTCCCAGCTCATGAACCCTCCGAGCTCATGAATTTTCACTACTTTATGCATGATGTTATGTGTCAAAGATCTTCACCTACTCTGAAAAACAGCATTTGTTCAGCTGCCACCAACAGTACTTCTAAATGTTAGTCAAGGCATGGGAAAGCAAACTATATGGCCCATTTCTGGGGCTCCTAATGATAAATTGCAGCATCTTATTGATATTCATAAGAGATGAAAAGTGAGACAGAGTTGTAAATACGAGAAGGGCTTAGCAAAAGAAGCTGTGCTTCAGATCCCGTCTTGGAAATCAATACACAAAATCAGAAGGGGGAAATTATTTTAGAATTTGAAGGTTTTTAACCCAACATAACGTGCATATTGTTATTAAGTTAAAGCCCAAAAGATCATAGTTTGATCTGGTTTGAAAGCACAACCTGAAATTGGAGATCTGGTCACTATCACCTGTTTTTCTTCTTTTCTCCTTTCTACTTAATACGTTTTAAAACTCCCCTCAAGAAAACAACTTTGTGTTGATTGAATACTGGTTACTAAAAAAAGAAGAGTGACATGTCTGATGAGTTCAAGTGCAGTCCACATGTTTGTGTCCAAGAGTGTTGCTGAAGTTTACATGTACCTTGAGAAGTTTTTGATGTCATTGACAATGAATAATAATAGCAATAGCAAACACTTATATGAAGGCTACTTGGTGTGAGGCAGAGAGCTAAGTATTTTACATCTGTAACATTTTATACTTGGCACATCTCTACATTACAATAAGTAGACCGAGTTAACAGAGAAGTTACGTTACTTGCATGTAGTTGAGTAGAAGATCCAGGCTTTGAACCAGATAAATCTGTCCCCCAAAGTTCAAACTCCTACCCTCAGTTACATTGCCTAAGGGCACTTTTGGTCATTTATAGAAGGGGCCACAATCTATCCCTTCCTGAGAACTTGACAATGTCAAAAGCTCTACCACCCCAAATCAGGCTCTTATTGCTTAATTCTTCCTTCTGTGAGCCTGCCTTTGCCCACTTCCCTCTTTCTGGTCTCTGAATTCTACAGACATTTTTGCATTCAGTAAATATTGGTAGAATGCAATCTAATTGAGTATTATCTGTCTTTCTGTTTAATATGGATCTGTTCTACCTAGACAAAAGGCTTTGCAAACTAGAGTCTGGCTATATCTTACATTTTTATATTGTTATCAATCCTTAGCACAATTCTATTGCCTAGGAATATGGCATGTTGGTAGATAAGTGGGTGAATAGTAATTGGAGGCCAAGGATAGAAAGATTATTTGAAAGCCTGAGAGAGGAGTGTTCAGCCTATAAAGAGGGTGAGAATGAACAAGAAAAGAAAAATAAATAAAAGAAAGAAACAACCAGCTTCCAAGTAGAAGCATTTCAGACCAGGAAAATGGTAAAAATGAGTTGACTTGGCAGTCAGAATTTTTTCTAATTAGGACAAAACTAGACTTGGATCTTATTTTGTGATTGCATTTTTCTCTCATATATATGTTGTACCCACATGTATGCTTATTCCTGCGGTAAAGACACATTTTTTTTTTTTTACTCAGGAACACCAGCCTGATGATAAATTGCTGTCATAAAGAATTACTATGAAGATGAGCAGAAGGATCCATATGAATGGCTTCATTCTAAGGTGGACATCACAGCGAAAATTCAAAGCTCTTGGAAAAGGCAACAAAATTTGGCAATTTGTTGTGTATTATTCACTCCTTTGTTTCTAGATGATCCTCCTCCACAGAACTAGAAGTTATCTGGAACTTTGGGTATCCTGGCAACATAAGAATATAGAAGAATTAATCACCTTATATTTGTGTTTTTATCATTGTACTAGAGTAGGTAAGGTGAAAACTTGGTTAAGTAGGAAAAATGGAAAATTTGAAACCATGTAATAAAAGATCCAAGCCATACTTGGGGGAATAATGAAAACATTTGGTCAAACATAAAATTGTAAGATTTTGCCTGAACTATGAATATTTTACTTTGATACACATTTTTGTACCTTTAATTTTAGTAGTATGCTTCAAATAAATTCAATTGAATGAGGCATCTGTTTTTTGTTGTAATATATTTTCTGTGTCACATTTATAGGCTGTACTAAAGAGTTTGCTTTTACCTTAATAATATATATTTCTCCTTCTCTAGACTTCAATTTTACTCTCTAAACTATTTTTGAAGTAAGCAATTTTAAGATAGTCTTTATCTCACCCCAATCTCCTGGAAGAATGTTGTTCCAAGATAACTACAATTAATTCATTAATTTCTTTCAGATTCTAATTAGCAGTGGTTATTAGATTCATCTGAAATTACTTGGAGTTTATAGAATAGTTTTCACAAACATGAACTTTCAGTAAAGTAAAATTTGAATTATTTTTAACATATATCATGCAAAGATTTTAATTGCAGCTCTTCCAAAGTTACTTTATAATTGCTCAAATCTAATTTAAGATTCTTTTGCTTTATAAACATCTCTTGAAAATATTTCCTTAAAACCAGTTCATTGCAACCCCAGCCATTGGATTTTTGCCTGTTTGGCAGACCTATATTGATTTGCATTTGGATGCCTGAGGCTGTCGTTGCTCAAAGACATGGACTTTAAAGTCATTCAGATGGTTCTCCTTCTTTTGCTTCCATACACACTTTTATAATGATGCTTTGGCTCCTAAATTGAGTTTCAAGCAGAATTCATGCATCAGTGAATAACCCTACATACTGTGGTCTAATTTTTCTCATGGGCATTTAGGGAGACCAGCAGTCTTTTGGGAGTTTAATTAATATGAGAGCATGATGTAAGCCCCTTGGGAAGTGATGAACTCTGGGTACACTGAAAAAATAATAATTTTAGACTTTAAAAGCAGTGCTGCACTGAGGAAATGTGGTAAAAACTTTATTAACCAATTTGACATCCATATTACCCTGGTATTATTCCTTCATCTACCAGTCCCATATAAGTTAATTTGCATTTGTACTAAAATAAATGCAAATTTGTTTTAGATGTTTTATGTGTCATCAATAGATGTTTTATTTTAATAATAATGAGAAAGGGCCAAAGCTTGTGAAGGATCGCATTGTGTGCTCACTTACTGATTTGGCTTCTTGGCAAACTGTTTCTGAAAACCATTACTTTCAGGTTGAAAATATCTTTTATTCTTTAAGAAAAGTAAAAGAACTGCCACTTAAGAACTGTGACTAAAATCAGTTTGGATTCCTCGATGTACTGTATTTTTGGCATAGTGGCATGCAGTGTGCTCTTGATTAATAACTGTCCCAAATACAAACACAACTAAAATTAGAAATAAATGTTTCAACCTTATTTCTCTGACTCGTTTGTCTTTAATCTGTCATTCTAAATATTTCTTACCAATCATGGATAAAATTATGGAAGCTGATTAACAAGGTTTGCATTCAGTTAATTGTGGAAGTATAAAGTACACAATTATTCGTATATTATGTCTTTCTGAGCTTGTTATTGTTCTGCAGCTGTGGAGGGGAGCCGCCCATGCTGCACCACTTCTGCAGTTATGGACCTGTAAGGGTGACCAAAAACAATGCCAAAACGTTGTAAGCATTTCCACAGTTATAACCCAGGAAAACTAAAATTTCTGATCACAAAGGAATGGAAGAGTAGCTAGTTAGGAAGGAGAGTGTCTCTGCATGGGATCGAGCATGCTGCCCTGATCAACAGCATCTGCTGCCTGTGTGGGCAACTCATCAATGAATGTGTGCTGATTGCTATCATGCACTTCACACATGGGGGGAATCTTCTGCAAGTTTCTTTTAAAAAATTTTAATGTATATTTAGTTACTTCTTTTTTGCTGCAGGATGTGGAGGAGTAGTTAGACTGTTTTGGGATTCATTCAAAGGTACTGGAAAACTGTGTGTACGACTGGGACTGAAGCAGAATGTGCTGGGGAAAAGAATGGCCAAATCTGCTCTAGGTAATAGGTAAAGCCAAGATCTAAGCAAAGTCTAAGCTGCTCAGAGGGGACTCAGAAAGATGAGACATTAAATAAGGGCAGGTGCAAAACAGGGCCACAGAGCCAAGAGTTTGGGTCCTGGGATCGGGGAATGAGAATCATCAGATTAGGACTAACAAAGATTTGTTGGGTTTGGATCCCAATAATGATGAACGTATCAGCTGTCACTCATAGCTTTCTACAAGGTTCTGTGTGTTACCAGTGATCATGTTTATAAGACTACATGACTCTGAAAATAGTCAGAATAAGAAAAATATGCTTTCTCTCTCCATTTTCTAGCAGAATGTTGACAACATGGTCTCCAAGGGGCTTTACAAGTCTCACGTTGACAGAAAGGAGAAAACAGGAAACATCTTTTTAGAATCTAGGGATGTGTGTGTGTGTGTTCATATACTTCTCATAAGCCACTTCAGACAAAGAGAGCTTGATGCCAAAGTGGATGAAATTAGTAGACTTTTCCCTCAAGGAAAGGGATATTGTTGTAGGAAACAGATAAAAAGTAACAATGTGAGATACAGGCCATCCACGTGTAGCTGATGAGAAACTCTAATAAGAGGTGACACATTCTTTTAAACAGAGGGAGCAACTGAATAATGGCATATTTCCAGGCATACCTTGAGCTGTGGAGCATGTCACTTCAGCATTTCAAACAGTTACTTGGTTTCACTGTAGCAATTAGCTACCTGCAGCCAACTTCTTTTATCTGGTAGGTAAGACTAAAAATTTGACTAGTTTTAATGAATGACAAGAACACCAAAAATTGGAGTTCAAGCCTGATTGCTTAAATTCCAGGTAGTTCTTAATGTTATTAACTACTTCTTGGATGAATTAATTTAAAGACTATTCATTCTATAGCTATCCCTTCTCTCTTAAAAGTATTAGAGAAGTGATCTCTTTTATTATGATTACTTTTCTACTGTACTTTATAAATTTTGGAAGTATTACCTCTCTCAATTAGCCAGGATATAACATGAGTTTGTGTAGCTTCTCTTCCAAGTATTTAATGCTATTTGGCAGAAGCATATAAAAATAGTTTCAAAAGACAATATTTAGGATAAAGTAGACCTGAGTTTGAGTGGTGGACAGGAACAATAACAATGTCTTCCCAAAAGATTTTTGTGAGGGTTGAATTTTCAGTGACCCTTGATGTTTACTGTCCATTAGAATCCCTTGGGGAGTCTTAAAATTTGTAGACATTCAGGCCCTATGCACAAAGACTCTGAAACAATTGGTCTGCAGTGGGCCTGAGAAACAATAATTTTTAAAGTGCTTGAGGTTCTCAGGTGCAGCTAAGATTGAAGACAATTTAACTGAGATCATACACGTGAAGGTGATAACGTTAAAGAGAAGAGTTTGCAGGAGTTGTTGGCCAATGAGTGGTAATGATGATGATGTGATTATGGCGGCGGAGGATAAAGTTCATCCAGATTATAAACATGTGTCTATGGTTCTTAGATTCTCAGATGCACTGTCAAATTGATAGTATCTATACACAATTGAATTTTACTCAGCCATGAAGAAAAATGAAATCTTATTATTTGCAGGTAAATGGATGGAACTGGAGAACATCATCCTGAGCAAGGTTAGCCAGGCTCAGAAGACCAAAAATTGTATGTCTTCCCTCATATGTGGACTTTAGATCTAGGGCAAATGCAGCAATGTGATTGGACTTTGATCACATGACAAGGGGAGAGCACATATGGGAGGTATGGGAATAAGTAGAAAACCCAAAACATGAAAGCAATTTGATGTCCCACTCCAGAGGAACTAATATAGAAACCTTAAAGCAACAGAGGTTACCATGAGAAGGGGATCAGGAACCAGTGTAAAGATCTGTAAGAGATGAATCAACTTGGGTTGTAACACATTTGTACATGAAAGTAATGCTAGGAATCTCTCTGTATAGCTATCCTCAACTGAACTAGCAAAAATGCTTTGGCTTCCTTATTATGCCTATGTCTTCTCTTCAACAAAATTAGAGATAGGGCAGAAAAGGTTCTGCCTGGAAGTGAGTAGAGGAGGGGGAGAGAGGGTGAGGGAGGGGATGGGGGGGGAATGACCCAAACTATGCACATGTGAATAAATGAATAATAAAGAATTTAAAAAATTTCTGTTGCTATTTTATGGGTGTTGTGTTATATTTATAGTTTAACTTATAGAGAATTAAATTTGTATGGTTTTGAATATTCCTATCTGAGAAGATGTGTCTTTATCCCTTTAGAGTTTCAAGCTGAATTCTAAACTCCCTCCACAAACTTTCCCATATTGCCCCATCTTTTAAAGTGGACTTTATTTTTTAGTGAAGATTTAAGTTCATAGAAAAGTTTAGCAGAAACTCAGAAACTACAGAGTCCCTACACACTCCCACCTCACACATGTATGTTCTTCCTACTATCAATATCACATCTCAGAATGGCACATTTGTTAAAATTGATGAACCTACACTGACACATCATCACCCAAAGTTCACAGATAACATCAGAGTTCTTTTTTGATGGTGTACGTCCTATGGGCTTAAAAAATTTATTTGTTTATTCATTCTCTGGATTTTAGCAAATATAGAATGACATGTATCCACTATTAGAGTATCAAACAGAGCATGTCCACTGCCCTAAAAATCCTGTGCTCCCTTTCCTAAAATTTCTGAAAACTACTGATACTTTTTTTACCTGTCTCCATAATTTTATCATTTCCAGAATGTCAAATAGTTAAAATAATACAGTTTGTATTCCTTCCTAATTTCTTCTTTCCATTAGTAATCTGTATTTAAGGTGCTTCATATCTTTTCATGGCTTGAGAGCACATTTGTATTTGGCACTGAATAATATTCTATTGTCACATTGTATCACATTTTTTTTAAAGCATTTACTTACTGAGGGATATCTTGGTTGCTTCCATGTTCTGGCAACTGCAAATAAAGATGCCATAAGTATATGTGTATAATTTTTTTTTCTTTTAGTGTGGACCATATGTGTTTCAGATCAAGGATTGTGATTGCTAGATAACAATGGCTGTATCATTTTGCATTGCCACAGGATTTCCTGTTGTTTCACATACTTGCAATATGTGGTGTTGTCAGTATTTTGGACTTTTGCTGTTCTAACATGTGTGTACTGATATCCCCAGGAACATATGATTTGAATATCTTTCCATGTGCTTCTTTTCCATCTGTATATCTTCCTTGATTAGGTGTCTATTCAGATCTTCTGCTCATTTTAAAATTGGGCTGTTCATTTTTCTATTGTTGAATTTTAAGAGTTAATTGTACTTTTGGATAACAGTTGTTTATCAGATAGATTTTTTTGCAAATAGCTTTTCCAAATCTGTAGCCCATATTCTCAGTCTCTTCACTCTGTCTTTCACAAAGCAGATATTTTCAATTTTAATGTCTTCTGGCTTTGTTTTTTTCTTTAGTATTATATTGGCTATTTCAAGTCTTTTGTGTCTCCATATAAGCCTTAGGATCAGTTTGCCAATATCCTTGATTGAAATTGCACTGAATGTATAGATCAAGTTGGGAATGATGAATATCTTGACAATTCTGAGTCCTATACATGAATATGGATTCATGTTTAATTCTGTGGTCTTTTGGTCAGATTTGTAGTTTTTCCTCATAGATTCTGTGCATTTTTTGTTAGATTTATACCTAAGTATTTCATTTTGGAGAATGCTAATGGTATTATGTTTTTAATTTCAAATTCCTCTTGTTCATTGCTAGTGTATAAGAAAGCAATTGACTACTATATATTAAGTTTATATCCTGTAACATTTCTACAGTTCGTTATCATTTTCAAGAGTTAGAAGTTATATGTTTTGTTTTTGCTGTTTTTGAGACAATGTCTCACTATGTAGCCCAGGCTGGCCTTGAACTTGTGATCTTTCTGCCTCAGCTACCAAAAAGCTGGATTACAGGTGTGCATGATCACATCAGCATAATTCCAAGAATTTTTTTTTCTTTATTTTGGTGATTCTTCTGTTTTTTCAACAGATAGAATCATGTCATCTGTGAACAAAGACAACTTTATATCTTCATTAGCAATTGACATAGCTTTTCTAATAATTCTTATTGCTTTAGCTAGGACTTTTGGTACAGTGTTGTAAAGGAAGTGTGAGTTGGGACATCCTTGTTTTGTTCCTGATCTTGGTAGGAAAGTTTTTTCTTTCCGCACCAATAAATGTGTTAGCTGTAGATTATTTGTAGTTGTTATTTGTCAAATTGTTTCTTTATCAATTGTAATTTCTATTCCTAGTTTACTGAGTGTTTTTATTTTGAGAGGGTATTTGATTTTGTGAAGTAGATATAATGGGTCACATTCATTATTTTTTTAAAATATTGAGTTAGCCTAACATATCTTGGATAAATCCCAGTTGGTTATGGCATATAATTCTTTTTCTATACCATTGAGTTTTATTGCTATTTTAAAGGGTTTTTAATATCTTTGTTCTTGAGATATTAGTCTATGGTTTTCATGTAAATGGCTTTGTCGGGTTTTGGTATTTGGGTAATGGTGGTCTCAAACGAGTTAAGTAGTATTTACTCTGATTTTATCTTATCAAAGCTATAGAATTGGTATATTTATTTCTTAAGCCTTTGGTATAATTTGCCAGAAAATCCATTTAGGTCTGATAACTTCTGTTTTGGAAGGTTATTAATTATTGATTCAATTTCTTTAGTAGATATAGGGCTGATTTTGATTGTCTATTTCTTCTCATGTGAGTTTTGGAAGATTGTTTATTTTTCAAATTGGTTAATTTGACCTATGTTATCAAATTTTGGGAGCATAGAATAGTTGTTAATATTCCTTTATTATCTTTTTAATGTCTATGAGATCTGTGGTAATGTCTCCTCTTATATTTCTGATATTAGTAATTTAAGTCTTCTCTTTTTTCTTAGACTGGCTAGAGGCTTATTGATTTTGTTCATCTTTTCCCAGAGCTAGCTTTTTATTTCACTGATTTTCTTTTTCTTTCTTTTTTTTTTTTTTTTTGGTGGAACTGGATTTTTCACTCAGGGTTTTGTGCTTACAAAACAGGCACTTTACCACTTGAGCCACACCTCCAGTTCTTATCTATTGATTTCCTGTTTTTGATTCATTGAGTCTTGTCCTAGTTTTTATTATTTATTTTATTCTGCTTACTGTAGCATTAATTTGCTGTTATTTTCTAGTTTCCCAAGGTTTAGAAGCTTAGAGTATCAATTTTAGATATTTCTTGAGAGCACTTAATGCTCTCAATTACTTTCTAATCACTGCTTTGCTGCAGCCAAAATTTTGACGCTATTTTTTTTATTTTCATTTAGCTAAAATATTTAAAATTTTCTCCTGGCATTTATCCTTTGATGATGTGCTATTAGAATTGTGTTATTTAACTTCCAAACACTTTAGGATTTTCTAGCTATCTTTGACAGACATTATGTGATTTCCATTCTTCAAAAATTTGGAGTGCTGTGGTTTACAGCATATGATGTGTTCTAACTTGGTGAGTGTTCCATGTGAGCTTGAGAGCAACATGTATTCTGTTTTTGCATGAAGTGGTCTATGGATTTGATTATATCCAGTTGATTGGTGAGGGTGTTGCATTTAGCTGTCTTCTCACTGTTTTCTGCCCACTGCAGCTATCTGCACGTTTCAAGAGAGGAATGTTGAAGTATAATACTACCATAGTGTATTTATCTATTCCTCCTTGCAGTTCTTGTCAGTTTCTACCTCATATTTTGATGTTCTATGTTCACAAACATTAAATATGTTATGTCTTATTGGAGAACTGAAGTAGTAGATAATGATTCTCTATATCCCTGATAAATTTCCTTTCTTCAGAGTCTCCTTTTTCTGAAATTAATGTGCTATTCTCACTTCTTTTGGTTTAGTGGAAAATAAAGTTTATTTTTAAGTACTTATTTTTAAAAGTCAATGAGGAGTGTATATTTTAAAATACATATGAGAATAAGTTTCAAATGTTTCACAATGAAAATGGTAGGTAAGTAAGATACCGAAAATGCTAATTAGTTTGATTTAATCATTCCACATTGTAAAAACATTATTATATACCTCACAAATGCATACAAAAATGATTTGTCTGTCAGAAGTAGTACTACTAATAAAAATTATGCTAAAAGTCAGTGAGTTAAAGAAGTAATAATGTACTTTGTTAGATTTCTCAATGTTTTTAAAATGAAAATACCTTGTTCTTATACAATATAACTTGCTTACAATATAATGGGTTTGATTACAATATTTTCATACATGTATCTGGATCATATTCACCACTCTATTACCCTCACTTGAACTTGCCTCCCCAATTCTGCTGGTCCCCTTCCTCTTCACAAATAGTGCCCATTCTCCTTTCTTCTCTTTTTACATCATTTTTCTTTTCTTTTTTGGTGGTACTCGGGGCCTTGCACTTGCTAGGAAGATACTCTGCCACTTGATCCACAGCTCTAACCTTTTATTGCTTTTAGTTGTTTTTCAGATAAGGGGCCCAGGACTGACTTTGGACTGCATTCCTAATACATATGCCTCCCATGTAGCTGGGATTATAGATATAAGTCGCCATACCTAGCTTATTTGTTGAGAGATGTGTTCTTAATAACATTTTGCCAATGTTGGCCTCAAACTGTGAATCTCCCAATCTTCACCTCCCAAGTAGCTAGGATTGCAGTCACAATGCCTGCCTGCCCCTTTTACTTTGATGTCTTTAAAAAAGTCTAGATTTGGTGTATGAGAAAAAAAAATGTGATATTTGTCTTTCTGAATCTGACATATTTCACTTAATATGTTGATCTCCAGTTCCATCAATTTTCCTGAAAATGACACAATTTAGTTCTTCTTTATGGCTAATATTCTGTTGTGAATATATGCCATATTTTGATTATCCATTCATCCATTGATGGGTACCTAGGCTGATTCTATAACGAGACTATTGCACCTAGTTTCACAGTAAACATGGGTTGGCAGATATCTCTATTTTATGCTAACTTAGATTTCTTCTAGAATATATCCAGGAGGGGTAGATAGTAAGAGGTTGGTTGGAGAAGTCTCAGAAAGGTCACTGGATGGGAAAATCCTCAATGGCTCTCTGACCTTCCTGAGATAATGCCTTAAGGGTGGATCATTTCTTCTAGGCCAGGTGGGGAGTTTCTAGTAAATAGCTAAAGGTGGATGTTTATTTTTCTTAAGGGCTTGGTGGAGAGTTTCCAGTAAGTTACCTTCAACAGGGAGGGGGACCATTTCTAACATGGCTTCCTTTTGTTCACCTTAACATAACCTTCAGTCTGTCCACCACTGCCCCTTGTGATCATCTTCCATACACACACTCTGGCAGGGAATCCTCAGGCTCTCTGACTTGTGATAGCTCCTTGTTTTTAGGACCCCAGAGTCACTGAGTCTCAAATAACATGCCCCCTCTCAAGATGGCACCTGGCTGTAGCACTCTGAGATATGGGGAGCAAGTAAATGGATTTCTTCAATGCTAGCCTGCCAGGCAGGAGGAGTCACTGTAGACCAAATTTTCCCCACTCCCACATGTGTTTAAGGCTTGCAAAAACTGTGGTTTTCTCCTGTGGATAGGCTGCCATTCTGTTTTTATCAGGACTACTTGGCTTACCTTTTAGTTGGTGTACAGTGTGGGGAACTTGGTTGGAACTATAGAGTATTTCCTACTTTTCTCTGCATCACCTTTCTGTTTCTCCATAATTTTTAGCTGTTTTCTCACATATTTCTTGATTCCCAATACCCTTCTTTTCTTTCTGTTTTTGGAATCTAGTTTTTTTTTTTTTTTTTTTTGTTATCCTGACTCTTCTCATTCATGGAGTCATATAGAGGAAGCTTCTAGTTCACCATGTTACCTAGGACTCACTCTTTTCTTTCTTTCCTTTTTTTTTATTACAGTAGTGGGGTTTGAACTCAGGGCCTTATACTTGCTAAGCAGGTACTCTACCACTTGAGCCATTCACCAGCCCTTTTTGGGGTCTTTTTGAGATGGGGTCTTTTTGAGATGGGGTCTTTTTGAGATGGGGTCTTTTTGAGATAGGATCTTGTGACTATTTGCCTGGGTTGGCTTTAAACTGCAATCCTCCTGATCTCTGCCTCCTGAAGAGCTAGTACTGCAGGTGTGAGCCACTGGTGTCCAGCTACTTAGTTTTATTAGTGTTACCATGGTATATTTTTCTCCATCCCTTTGCTTTTTGTCATGTTTCTTAATATTTAAAGTGAATTTATTATAGACAACATAATGATGAATATTTTTTCATCTACAGTCTTGGTATTTTGACTTATATATATTTATTTATTTAATCATTTTTCATTTATTCACATTTATATACATTGTTTGGGTCACTTTCCTCTCCCACTACCCCTGCTTCTGGACAGAACCCATTCTGCCCTCTTGTTCTCTGATTTTATTGAAGAAAAAACATAAGAGATAATAGAAAGACATAGAGTTTTTGCTAGTTTGAGATAAAGATAGCTATACAGAAAGATTCCTAGCATTGCTTCCATGTACTTGTATATTGCAACCCATATTGGTTCATCTCTACCAGATCTCTTCACTACTTCCTAGGCCCCTTCTCATAGTGGTCTCTGCCAGTTTAAGATTACTATATTCACTCCTCTACAGTGAGCACATCAGCCACATTCAAGTTTTAGGTTTCCTTCCCTTTCTTTATTCCTGTGTGTGTTCTCCACTTAGTGTATGACCAATGTCCAATAGTATTACTGCATTTGTTTTCTGTCTGTAATCTGTATATGAGGGAGAACATGTGATTTTTGGCCTTCTGAGTCTGGCTAACTTTGCTTAAGATGATGTTCTCCAGTTCCATCCATTTTCTTGTGAATGACAAAATTTCATTCTTCCTTGTGGCTGAATAAAATTCCATTGGGTAAATACCACATTTTCTTAAACAATTCGTCAGTAGTGGGGCATCTTGGCTGTTTCCATAACTTGGCTGCAAGAAACATGGGTGTGCAGGTGCCTCTGGAGTAACCTGAGTCACATTCCTTTGGGTATATCCCCAGGACTGGGATTTCTGGATCATATGGTAGATCTATGGTTAGTTTTTTAAGAAGCTTCCATATTGTTTTCCAGAGTGGTTATACTTGCTTGCATTCCCACCAGCAGTGTATGTGGATTCCTTTCTCCCCTTATCCTCACCAACATTTGTTTTTGTTGGTGTTCTTGATGATAGCTATTCTAACAGGAGTGAGGTGGAATCTTAGTGTGGTTTTGATTTGCATTTTCTTTATGGCCAGGGATGTTAAGCATTTTTTTCAGGTGTTTTTTGGCCATTTGGACTTCTTCCTTTGAAAAAGTTCTGTTTAGTTTAGTTGCCCACTTCTTTATTGGTTCATTGATTTTTGGGGAGTTTAGTTTTTGAGTTCCCTGTATATTCTGGTTATCAGTCCCTTCTCTGATGTATAGCTAGCAAAGGTTTTCTCCCATTCTGTGGGTAGTCTCTTCAATTTAGAGTCCATTTCTTTTTTGTGCAGAAGCTTTTTAATTTCATGTAGTCCCATTTGTCCGTCCTTTCTCTTAGTTGCTGAGCTGCTGGAGTTCTACCGAGGAAGTCCTTGCCTATACCTATTTCTTCCAGAGTACTGCTCTTTCCTTTACTAAGTGCAAGATTTCAGGCCTGATATTAAGTTCTTAATCCACTTTGGGTTGGTACTAGTACAGGGTGATAGGCATGGATCTAGTTTCAGTTTTCTGCAGGCATGTAATCACTTTTCTTGGCAGCATTTGTTAAAGAGGCTGTCTTTTCTCCATCATATATTTTGGTGACTTTATCAAAAATAAGGTGGGCACAGCTGTGTGGATCAATATCCGGGTCCACTATTCTGTTTCACTGGTATCCATATTTGTTTTTGCTCTAACACTATGCTGTTTTTATTGCTATGGCTCTGTAGTATAGTTTGAAGTCATGTATGGTGATACCTCCAGCATTGCTCTTTTTGCTCAGTGTTGCCTTGGCTATTTGTGGTCTTTTGTGTTTCCAAATGTACTTCAGGGTAGATTTTTCAATTTCTGTGATGAATGTCATTGGGATTTTGATGAAAATTGTGTTGAACATGTAGATTGCTTTTGGTAGTATAGCCATGCCATTTTTACTATGTTGATTCTGACAGTCCATGAGCATGGGAGATCTTTCCTCCTTCTGTAGTCTTCTTTGATCTCTTTCTTCAGTGGTTTATAGTTCTCCTTGTAGAGGTCATTTATATCCTTTGTTAAGTTTATTCCTATGTGTTTGATTTTTTTTGAAGCTATTGTAAATGGAATTGTTTTCCTGTATTCTTTCTCAATTTGTTCATTGTGGTTGTATAGAAAGGCTATTGATTTTTGTAAGTTGATTTTGTATCCTGTTACATTGCTGAAGCTGTTTATGGTGTCTAGGAGTTTTGGGGTAGAATTTTTTGGGTCTTTGAAGTATAGATCATGTCATCTGCAAATAGGAATACTTTGACATTTCCTTACTTATTTGTATTCCTTTTATTTCTTCTTCTTGCATTTGTCTCTGGGTAGGAATTCCAGGACTATGTTGAATAGGAGTGGGGAGAGTGGACATCCTTGTCTTGTTCCTGACTTTAGGGGAAATGGTTTCAGTTTTTCCTTATTAAGTATGATGTTGACTATAAGTCTGTTATATATACCCTTTATAATGTTGGGGTACATTCCTTCTATTCCTAGCTTTCGTAGAGGCTTTATCATGAAATGGTGTTGAATCTTATCAAAGGCTTTTTCTGCATCTATTGAGATGATCAAGTGGTTTTTGTCTTTCCTTCTATTAATGTGCTGTATTGCATTTATTGATTTGTGTTTGTTGAGCCATCCCTGCATCCCTGGGATGAAGCTGACTTGGTCATGTCAAATGATCTTTCTGATATGTTGTTGGATTCGGTGTGCCATTATTTTATTGAGAATTTTTGCATCAATGTTCATTAAGGAGATTGGCTTGTAGTTCTCCTTTTTGGATGTGTCCTTGTCTTGTTTTGTGAAGATTGTAATACTGGCATCACAGAATGAGTTAGGCAGTGTTCTTTCCCTTTTTATTTTGTGGAATAGTTTAAGGGGTATTGGTATTATTTCTTCTTTAAAGGTCTGGTAAAATTCAGCAGAGAATCATCAGGTCCTGGACTCTCTTTTTTGGGAGATTCTTTATTGCTGCTTCGATTTCATTTCATGTTATAGATCTGTTTAGGTGGTTAATATCCTATTGGTTCAGTTTTGGATGGTCATAAGTATCTAGAAATTTGTCCATTTCTTCAGGATTTTCCAATTAATTGGAATATAGGTTCTCAAAGTAGTCTCTGATGATTCCCTGGAATCCCTTGGTGTTTGTTGTTATCTTTTCTTTTTCATTTCTGATTTTACTAATTTGGGTCTTTTCCCTCCTTGTTTTAGTCAGATTTGCCAGTGGCTTATCAATCTTGTTCTTTTTTCTTTTTGTTGTTTATTATTTGTGTGTTTTTGGGGGTCTCTATTTAATTAATTTGGGCCCTATTTTTATTATTTCTCTCCTGCTCATTTTGGGTTTTGCTTTTTCTTGTTTTTCTAGGAGTTTGATATGTAGCATTAGGTTGTTTATTTGAGATCTTTCTGTCCTTTTAATATGTGCACTCATGGCTATAAACTTTCCTCTTAGGACTGCCTTTGCAGAGTCCATAGGTTCTGGTAGGTGGTGTTTTCATTTTCATTTTCATTAACTTCCAGGAACCTTTTGATTTCCTCTCTTATTTCTTCTATGACCCACTGATCATCGAGCAGTATGTTATTCAGCCTTCAGTTTAACTTATATATTTAAACCATTGACCTTTAAATTGATTATTGATAGATTTGGGTTAATAGCTAACATATTTATTACTACCTTCTTTTAATTGATACTGTTCTTTGTTTCTACTTTTGCCATTCCCTATCTTTCAGCTTTTTGTGGTTTTAATTGGACATTTCATTATTTCAATTTCTTTCCTTATTTCTGTAACAGAATGCCTGGTGTAAGCATTTAAGGGAAAGAGGACTTATTTTGGCTCACAATTTCAGAATCCCAGTGCTTTGTGGATTACACACAGGGGCTACTCTTCACTTCTTGGTGGACAAGAAGCAGAGAGAAAGCAAGACAAGAATTGGGGTCCAGGTATAACCTTCAAAAGTATGATCATAGTAACCTACTTCCTCCAGCTATGCTCCATCTCCTGAAGGTCACATATCCTCCCCAAACAGCACCACCAGCTGGGGAATAAGTGTTCCCCAAGTGTGTGTTGAGCACTTCATATTCAAACCACAACACTAAGTATTCATACTTTTTTAAAAATACTTTTTACAGTGGTTACCTTAACATTTGCAACACACATTTACAACTAATCCAAATCCACTTTCAAGTAACACTGTTCCACATCAAGGGTAGTGCATGAACCTTATAATAACAAAATTATCTTAATTCCTCTCTCCTGTCCCTGTATCATTGCTGTCACTTATTTTACTTTTGCATAAGCATAAATATGTAAACATAATCAAATACATTGTTGCTATTAATATCTTCAAGAAATGGCTATGTTAGATAAAGAATGAGAAAATAAAAATTTTCATTTTATCTTCAGTTATTCTTTCTCCAATAAACTTTCTGCTTTGTGTAATAGAATTAGATTAAATTAAATTAAATAGACCTATTTAATTTCTTTCTTTATGAAGGACTTCTTTTATTACTTCTTGCAAGACAGGTCAATTGGCAATAAATTCCCTTTATTTTCCTATATTGAGAAAGTCCTTACTTCTGACTCATGGTTGAAAGGCAAATTTTCAGGGTCTGGAATTCATGTTCCTTTCTTTTCCTTTTAATATTCTCATTACATTTACCTCACACTTTTTGAGGTTGAGGTTGTCTCATAGTTCTTAAATATTCTTACTTCCCATCTTTTTTTTCTTTTTAATTTTGGAACTTAATAATAACATGTAATCAAGTGCAGAGATTTTTTTTCCTCAGCCATGTTCTGTCTGCTAATAAGTTCATCAAAGACATTCTTTATTTCTATTACAGCTGCATCTTTCTTAGAATTCCCATCTGTTTTGTTCTAGCATGTTTTCTACTTTTCCAGTAGTGCCTTTAGCATAGTAATTGTTTCAAACATTCATGCCATATCTGAATCTAGTTCTGGTGCTCACTGTGTTTTTGCTTTTTAGTCTGCCTCATAATTTTTTATTGCAATCCAGATATAAGGTACTAGGTTAAAGGAACTTTAGGAAATAGGCTTTTAGTGGTGTGGTGGTTAGGTGTAGGGTGAGGGAAAGCACACTATAGTCTTATGATTAGGTCTCAGTCTTTTAGTGAACTTGTTTCTCTGGGCTGTGAACTTCACCAGTGCTTCTCAGGCCCCTCCTGGTTTAGCTGGGATAGATTGATAAGAATGGGCTGGAGTTGGTTATTTCCTATTTCCCAAGTCAGTTCAACTTTGATAAAACATCAATATTTTATGCTTTAATAAAATAGCTTCTTTTAAGAAAAGTTCTTGATAAGAAGAACTGAATTCTCTGGTGTCTTTTAAGATTGTTACTTTTTCTTCTGGTTGAAGTATATTGGGAAATTTTCACTGATTTTCATTGTGAGAACTTGGTTGTGCTCCTGCAGGTAAAAAAAGTGTGGGCTCCCTCCTATTTCTGAGCCCGTTTGCAATAGCTCATCTCAGACTTGTCCATAATGAACCTCTGGCCGTTTGTCAGTTACAGTGTAGGTTTTCTTACCCTGCTACTCCTCTCTGGGGAGGATTCTGCTTGTACAACACTGCTCCTGTATGTTGTGATTCTCTGTGTCTGCCTATTCGTCTCTCCAATTTTTGTAATTTGCCATTCATTTTCTTATCTAATCTAAGAATAATTGTTGATTTATTTTCATTTGCTAAGGTTTTTGTTTGTTGTTAGGATGGCATGAAAACTTCCAGGCTCCTTACAGGCTACACTACACACTGCCCTTTCTAGCTTAGATTTATTCCAGATATTTAATATTTTTAAATTGTTATCATAAATTAAGTTTTTTTCCTATTATAACATCTAACCAGTTTTGTGCATAAAAGCTATATTTTATGAATATGAATTTTACCCACTCATCTCACTAAATTCTTGCATAATTTAAAGTAATTTTCAGTGGATTCTTTTGATTTACTGTACAACCAGAATGGATGAGATTGATGGCCACTGGAGTTTGGGTGATATCTGAGTTCTTTTTGTTTATATACAGCTTTCTTTTTTAATTAAGTAGAGGAGGTATTTTTGAGCTTAGATGATACCTGAGTCTATGGATGTCATTGTGATTATAAGAAACAGCAAGTGTATAGTTAGAGAAAGGAAGGCAGCATGGATTAAACCTAAGGAAGCTGTATTCTGAGGGTGAGTAGATAAAGGAAATATAGGCAAAGCCAGAAGAGAGTCTAGATCAAAGTATAACTGCCTAATAGTGCCTTGAAAACTTGAGTGCACAAACCATAAAAGTGTCAGCAATTTGTGCTTCAGCAGAAGTCCCAGGGCCCAGTTAGAATAACGAAAATCAGAATATTGCTTTTTTGGTCTGGAAGAATAATGTGTATAGGCTCTGTAGAGTGGCTGTAGAACTTACACATGTTGTATGAAATAAAAAAGTATCTCTTATTTGCAGCAACATTGCATTCAGAGGCAATGAGAGGTCTGTTGAGCTCAAAACTCAAGCTGAAGTAAAAATGAAGCCCTTCATTCCACATTCTGAAACATTGAACCATGTCTTGTTTTCCTAATGTTTCACAAAATTAAATTTCTTACTTTGTAGAGATACTTTATATCAATTCTATGTAAATAACAACCAAAAAGTGATTCTCAACTGTGCAAACTTTTCTTAAAAATGTTTCTATATAGTGCATAAGTCAGCAATGTTCTTTGAAGAGAGTGGTCAGTTACTAAATGGGCAAGCATAGATGGATATCTAGCATATATTGGATGCATAAAAACATAAAATAAAATATTGAGGAAAGAGTCCAAGTCAGTAGCTTAGATTCCTTTGAGAATATTCCTATTACCTGTTTTCCACTTTTTTTAAATCTAATATTTATCTACCTAGGGAACTTACTTATCATTTTAGAGATTTTTTTTGACATTTAATGTAAACATGGCATCATTCTCTCCTAACTGTGAGACTGTTAGTGGGTGCACTAGAAATTGATTTACAATAGCACTTTTTTTTTCCTGTAGGGAAGGAGAGGGCAGAGGAAGCAGAAAGGCACAGAGGCTACAGGAGAGAAGTATGGGGAATAGTGAAAGGATCTTTTCCCATCTATTAACCCATCTCAGGGATTTCTACCTTGAACTATAGGAAGATAAAGGATGCCAGAAGTAACTCTTAGAAAACATTCTGACAAATTACTTCACCAAGCCTCAGTTTTCCAGCTGTATTTGTTATCTGCAACTGTCATAATAAATTACCATAAACTTTATGGCTTAAATAACAGAAATTTGTTGCTTCATCATCCTAGAGGCTAGAATTTGGAGAGCAATATGTCAGTTGGTTTACACACTTAGGTGCTTGTGGATGAGAATTTGTTCCTTTCCTATTCTGGTTTCTGATGCCTGCTGGTAGTTTTTGGAGTTCCTTACCTTATGGCTATTTCATTCCAACCTCTGCTTCTGTCTTCACTTCTGTCTCTCTCTCTCTCTTTCTTGTAAGAGAGATAATTGTGATTGGATTCAGGATACCCCCAGAAAATCTAGGATAATATCTCCATGTCAAAAATCCTTGACTGAATCACATCTGTAATCATTCTTTTTCTTTATTAAAGGTAACATTTACAGGTTTCAGGGATTAGGGCTAGGATCCTTGAATTGCAAATATTCAGCTCGCCACAACATCCTATGAAATGATGACAATAAAAATACCTACAGCCTAGTTGTTTTGTAATGAAAAAGAGAAAATGCAGATAAAGTATTTAGTATAATTGCTGGCATATGTAAACATCAACACGTGTTAGATATTCTTTCTCAATAAACTGCGAGTTTGTTTGTCTGGCTGGGGAGATTTAGAATCAGACTTCCCACTAATTTAGGGAGCAATCCCAGCTGAAGCTGCAGTTTGGCAAGCTAAGTCTAGCATCCAGATGGTGTAGCAATAATATTTTCCAGACAGACCAACTATGGTGAGAGACCAATATGAAGGGTTATTAAGTCCTAAGAAGTGAACAGAAAGCAGAAACAGGGAATCGACATGAGTGATAATGGCAATCCAAAGAAAAAGATTACCATAATATGGGCTCAAGAAGAAGCATTAAAGGCAGTGCCATGTTGTTCATTAGGAGACAGAATCTCAATGGTTTAAATTGAAGACATGGTAAAGATGAGACAACATGACAAGTTACTTTTATTAAAGCATAAACATAGAAACTATGTTTCAAGCCAGAGCTGGTCCTAGAAATGGGAGATGACCTGGGACAATGGATTAGCAGTGGGGAAATTTTTATGTAAGGCACAAACAAGTCTGAGAATTTTCTGCATGCTTCCCTATGCTTATTTTGTCTGTTGGTGCTTATAGAAGTGTATGGACAATGCTTCTTTGCATTTTTCTCTTTTAGGGCCACTGTTTCACTATTCTGCTCCATTTGTTTCTTTGTCCCTGTTGCTGTATTCACATCTCCTTTCTATTTCATTTTATTATCATCACTTTCTTCCTCTTTTTTTTTTGTCTTGCTGTTTCTCTTATGTAGACATAATACAAAATGGAAGTTCATTTTTTTGCTTTATTTATTGGATACCATTTTAGGTTTCTTGTTAATTAAAAAAATCAATAAGCAGAATGTTTGTTTCACTCTGTTTAGCAAAGAGAACATAGCAAAAGCTAAATTGAATTACTTTTAACTTGTATGGCCTTCTATTGATTTCTTTCCTGTTCTTATAGATGATAGGTTGTTTTGTAGAGGGAAGAAATTTCTTTTTTTTGATTTAAGAGTTTTAATTCTACATAGAAATTGATGTGCTTTATAGTTATTGTCCCTTTTAGCCAATTACCATCTTTATGAAGTGAGGAAGAAGAGATATTGACACCTCCATTTTACTGACAAGAGAACCAGAGAACAGAGAAAGTGAGAAATGTGTTCCACATCAAACGGGGGCATTCAAATTGTTGTTAGAATTCATCTTTAAAAATGTTAAAATATATCAAAATTAGTTTTGTAAATGCTCATAAAATTATCACCCAGTAGTTTTTCCTTCTTAATACTTTATAAGTTTGGGTCATATGTTCCTTTTTGTTTGAAAGAATAATTCTGTATATTCAGATATCAACTGCTGCAGATCGTTAAAATTCCACTTGTGCTTCTTAAAGTTCTCATTCCTCTTCCTTTTTTTTTTTTCCTAGAGGATCAAGCTGGTGATCCACAGACACGCAGGATCTCCACTCCACTGGCCTGTGCCCTTCAGGCACGCCAAGCCCACGCTCCAAAGGCCCACTACTTCACCTCAGCTAAAGGCCTCCACCCACTGTACACTTGCCACAGGAAGGCTCTAAACCTACCTAAAAGACACACACAGACAGGTCTGGATGCTAAAGAACTAGCATCAGAACAACAAAGACTGCAATTCTACTGTTCCAGAATGGGTGATTTATTTTTTTTCCCCTTCTTTAAGGGATTGGCTGCCTGGTTTACTGTTTGATCATCCACCATTTCTACCATTTTTTTTTTCTCTTTTCCTCTCTACTCTATTCCTTTTATCTTTGCATCTCTCTCTTTTTTTGATATATGCCATGAGTGCATATATCAAAAGGACAGAAAGATCTCAAATCCATGACCTAACACTACAGCTGAAACTCCTAGAAAAACAGAAAAAACAAATCCCAAAACAAGCAGAAGGAAAGAAATAATTAAGATAAGGGCTGAAATCAATGAAAGAGAAACCACGACAACAACAACAAAAACCATACAAAGACTCAATGAAACAAAAAGCTGGTTCTTTGAAAAAATAAATAAGATTGACAGACCCCTGGCAAATCTGTCTAAAATGAGGAGAGACAAAACCCAAATCAATAAAATCAGAAATTCAAAAGGAGAGATAACAAAAAACACCACGGAAATCGAGGAAATCATCAGAGACTACTTTGAGAGCCTATACTCTAATAAATTTGAAAATCTTGAAGAAATGGACAGATTTCTAGAAACTTACAACCACCCAAAACTGAACCAAGAAGATATTAATCACCCGAACAGATCTATAACACAAAAAGAAATTGAAACTGCCATCAAGAGCCTCCCAAAAAAGAAAACTACAGGACCTGATGGATTCTCTGCTGAATTCTATTAGACATTTAAAGAAGAACTAATACCAATTCTCCCTAAACTGTTCCATGAAATAGAACAGGAAGGAACACTGCCTAACTCATTTTGTAAAGCCAATATTCCTCTCATCCCAAAACCAGACAAAGACACCTTCAAAAAGGAGAACTACAGGCCAATTTCCCTAATGAACATTGATGCAAAAATCCTCAATAAAATAATGGCAAAACAAATCCAACAACACATGAGAAAGGTCATTCACCACGACAAAATCGGCTTCATTCCAGGGATGCCGGGGTGGTTCAACATACGCAAATCTATAAATGTAACACAGCACATCAATAGAAGCAAAGACAAAAACCACATGATCATCTCAATATGCAGAAAAAGCCTTTGACAAGATCCAACACCACTTCATGATAAAAGCTCTAAGAAAACTAGGAATAGAAGGAATGTACTTCAACATTGTAAAAGCTGTTTATGACAAACCTACAGCCAACATCATACTTAACGGAGAAAAACTGAAACCATTTCCCCTAAAATCAGGAATGATACAAGGGTGCCCACTATCCCAACTCCTATTCAACATAGTACTGGAATTTCTAGCCAGAGCAATTAGACAAGAAGAAGAAATAAAAGGAATACAAATAGATAAAGAAACTGTCAAAATATCCTTATTTGCAGACAATATGATCCTATACCTTAAAGACCCAAAAAACTCTACCCAAAAACTCTTAGACACCATAAACAGCTACAGTAAAGTGGCAGGATACAAAATCAACTTACAAAAATCATTAGCTTTTCTACACACCAACAATGAACAAACTGAGAAGGAATACATGGAAACAATTCCACTCACAATAGCCTCAAAAAAAATCAAAGACCTAGAAGTAAATTTAACAAAGGATGTGAATGAACTCTACAAGGAGAATTACAAACTCCTGAAGAAAGAGATCGAGGATGACTACAGAAGATGGAAAGATCTCCCGTGCTCATGGATCAGTAGAATCAACATAGTAAAAATGGCTATACTACCAAAAGAAATCTACATGTTTAATGCAATTCCCATCAAAATCCCAATGACTTTCATCACAGAGATTGAAAAATCTACCCTAAAGTTCATTTGGAAACACAAGAGACCATGAATAGCCAAGGCAATACTCAGCAAAAAGAGCAATGCTGGAGGTATCACAATACCAGACTTCAAACTATATTATTACATTATTATGCATATGTCTTTTCTTCAACAAAATCAGTGATAAGGGCAGAACGGGACCTGCCTGAAACTGAGGGGGTGAGGGGGGGGGAAAGGTGGGGGAGGAGGGCAGGGTGGAGAAATGATCCAAATAATCTATGCACATGTGAATAAATGAACAAAAACCCCCAAAAAACAAACTAACTAACAAAAAATAAAAAACAACAGATCTTTGAGAAACATGGGAAAATATCTTCATGACAAAGATTTCTAAAGAATGTAAGATATTTGCAATACTATGTCTGAAAGATGTCTCATATCAAGAATGTAGAAATAACTACCATAAACTATAAGAGAAAGACTTTTACATTAGATATAATTGATGCAATCACTTTCAAGATGTCTTATTAATACATACTAAGTTGAATATTTTCCAGCAATGCCACACCTGGCTATACACCTGATAGAAATGAATGCACTAAAAAAAGACATGCTTCAATCTCACTTGATGCAGTTGAGCACTCAAAACCCTCTCTTCTCTTGACATTTTGGCAACGTATTCTCCTGGTTTTCTTCCTATCTATTTGCAGTTCCACCACCAAAGAAAAATCACTATTAATATTTTAGTGACTATCTGTGGTATGCTAATAAATATTTAACTATGATTTCTTAGGAAAATGATCCCCAATTTATCACCTTTACTGATTTCCATGGTGCAAATACTCCCACTGTGACCTATCTAGAGATAACTAACTACTTGATATCATCTGGCTTGTAAAATTCTTGAAAATGTAAAAATAAGCTTTTTAATAGGTATAAGCTAGCTTTTATATACTACTCTACGTATAGTCAAAAGGTGACACATCTTTCTCTTTATCTGTTGGGCGTTTCATTGCTGGTTTTATTATTGCTTATTAAGTAGTGTCATTAAATTAAGCATTTTCATATTTCCTAGTGACAATATCTGGAATTTGAGAAAAGATCAAGTTTTGAAGATACAGTTGTATCACACATTTAAACAGATAGTTCCTTGGAGGGATTGTTGAGATTGGAGACTGAAAATGGGTCGTTATTAAAGTCTGACATCCTTCTTGTGTGTCATCTCACTTGAGCCTGGTGCAGAGAAAAAGAGATGTGATGGAAGCTCCCTTCCACAACTTTTCTCCATCCCGTACCTACATAAACATTTTAAATTAGCACTATATTCTGTTGGTTAGATGAAATATAGATTATTTAACTAATCTCATATTATAGATATTTATTTTCTGTCCAGTTTTTACCATTATAAACAGCTGACTTATGTCAGCACCTTAGGACACAAACATATTTGCCCAATTGTTTTATTTTTCTTAGAATTAATTCCTGAGTATAAGACATCTAACTCATAAGGCCAAGCTGTTCTTTGGAGCCGTTATAAAACCATGTATTTTCATCAACAATATCACTGCTATCCTCACAAACATTTGTCTCCTTGTCTTCTGAAGGGATTGCTTTTAAACTAGTTAACCAGAGATAATTAGAGTTTGGTGACTTCTCTTTTCAGTCATTTAATGAAACACTAGTTAAGATGCTACTGTAAAATTATTGTTTAGAGGTGAGTAACATTTATAATCAATGGTCTTTAAGTAATGGGGTGGAACCATCAAATGATTGAAGGCCTTAAGCCTAAGGCCAAGACTGAGGCTTTCCTAAGGAATAATTCTGTTTAACATTGAAAGCCTGTCTGAGTTTCCAGCTTGAGACTTAAAACTATACCATCAAGTCTTAACCTAAATCTCTAGGTTGTTGGCTTCACCTATTTATTTTGGACTTGCCATACTCCATAAGTGTATAATTTCTTAAAATAAATCTTTCACATATCTATAAATTATCTATCTATCTAACCTATTTATCTATCATCTATCTACTGTCTTTCCTCTATCTACTTACCTACCTATCTTTCTGTCTGTATTTATCTTTCTAGCTAGGTTCTTTTTCTCTGGAATTCAATACAATTTTAAACTTATACATGCACTATGAAACTTAATTCAATTTCTTTGTATTCTTCCATCTCTCGAAAGGAAGAATAATTTATCTAATTTTTTGGGGGGATGACTACCTTTTGGACTTGAAACTCCTTTTTAAGTTCTCTCTGTGTCTTCTCCTTGCTGGTTGAATAATATTTCCTCTCTTAGAGATCTTGTTTTTAGCTTTCCTTTGAATAAACTCTCCATGTCCAATTTTGGTTGTTAAGCTGAGAATCTGTATTAGAGAAGCAGAAGGCCAAGTTATTATTATATCATAGTTTTCATCCCAGGATAATTTGCTTGAAAGGAAACTGAATAAGTTGAATCTAATAATCTTGACATGTAGAAGATATATATTCCATGATAATTCTAGAATTAATTATGGATTCATTGTAACTCAGCCTTTAAAGGTATTTTTAACAATAATTTTCACAGGAGGTCTGAAACTACTAAACATTTAAAATGACTTAAAACAACATTTTACTGTCAAGTTTATTGTGGTGACTAATTCAAATTATTTGGAAAAAGTAATGTGGTTATTTAAATGAAATTGATTCTTGTAAGTACTAGGGAACATTGCTAAGGCATCCTCTCTTGATATGTGACTAATGCAGGTCACTTTTCATTGTTTAGTTCTTTGTATTTTGATAGAGTGGAGGCTTGGAACCCAGGACAAATGCCTTTTTCTATTCAGGCCACTATATAAGTATATGTATGTATATATATATATATATATATATATATATATATATATATATGTATGGGCATAGAAATTCAAACAACTGTGTCTCCTCTTTCTCTTTCTTCGTCATTGCATTCTCTTCACAAGTTTTTATAAAGTTTGTGTAAAGTTGTGATGTAAGGGAACTATTATAGTTGTGAAAATACAAAATAAAATAAAACAAACAAACAAACATAAGTCATAGGAGAGTGGGTTTGCCAAGGGACTACACTATCTGGGCCAGCTGAATCAATTAATGGTATCAACAATAAATATTAGAAGGTTTCAAGCATTGGGAAAAATCTTTCAAGGTGCAAAAAAGATAAAACTTAATGAAGATGATGGCACTGGAAGGGTGGGAACAGATGGAAAAGAAGATGCTGTGTAGACTGAAAGAAATAAAAAAGCTTAAAAGGGGACTCTGGTATTGTAAAAGTTCTTCTTGGATTCATGGTAATAGTACGAATGCCAGGCTATGTGTTATTTTGAAGTTGGCATAATTACCCTAACCAGAGAAGTTTTTTGCTTGGGGTCATAACCACTGGCACTGTGCAAAAGGGAAACACAATAGGAAGCATTGCAATAAAGTCTTAGGAAAGAATTTGGGAAACAGAACTTTCATGAATTTAATTCCTCTGTAGAGAAAAGATACACACACACACACACACACACACATTTCATCTTATTTCAGTATTTGCACCTTTTTAGTTTTGTTTTATTTCCTTAAGGAAAATATAAAATTTCTGCTCTGAAAATTCTCTGCTACCTTGGCATCGCGGAACTCTATGTAAGAGCAATTGACTTATAACTTTCTGCCATTCTCCAATTAATATAGGAGTTGCTCTTCAAAACTGGAAAAATAATGGGGACCATAATTTTTTCTCTTAGGGAGAACATTATTTGAATCTGTGGTCAAAAGCCTTCTGCGCTTTGCTTTCATTAGATATTAGAAATTTCTGAGAGTAGAGTTATTTCAAGGATATGAAAGGTTTGTTCTCCACAGCATTAATGTTACCAAATGAGTCATTACTCATTAAAAATTTGATCTTGCATAATCTGAATAATTTCAATGTCTTCTTTAAGTTATGCACACTTAAACTACTAATAACATGTTCAAAGAGCTAAAACTGTTGTCTGAATGTGGATATAGTTAAGAGTATGTGTGCCCTTTATTAATGTATGTATATATTTGCCAATCTGTTGTGACTTATTTCTATAAAAATAGAAATAAATATTTTCTTCAGATAGTTCCCTTGGAATTGTAATGGTTATGCAAGAAAATTCAGAAAGTAGAGAAACATAACACTTAAATATATTTAGCTTGGTTTATGGGAGTAAATATCTGAGCATGCTAGAGGACTTTCCCAACCCATGGCTCTTTCTCTTACTACTTATACTCCACCAAGGAAAAAAACCATATGGCTTGAGAATTTTATCTCTGACCCTGGTAGTTTCATATTAGAGCACAGCAGAATACCACAACATACTCCACCTTTGCTCTGTCAGCCCCTTTCATGCATATTTCATGTTCTATGTTTTTAAGATATGGCATGCTTTTGTTCAGTTTTATGTTTCTTTTGACTGGTTTACAAAATAAATGTTTTTTTCTAATCAGTTCCCTTTCTTTTCCAATTTCTTTATTCTGGCTTTTTTTCATAATGTTTTCAGTAGGACTAGAACACTAATGTAAAAAATTCAGTAGATTAAGAATTACTATTGATCAAGATATGATTCTGGACTTACAATGAAATATTAAAGAAACATGCTCATATGTTGTGGGCTGCCTCTGCCTGGCTGATATCAGTGTTGTAATGGGGTCTATGTATTTCTCCAGAAATGGGACTAAGTTAAATTCTGCCATTGCTATTGCTCTTTTGTAACTCCTATTTCTAATATTTTGACTTTGCTCACCTTTATCTTAGGAGTTTCCATTCATATAGATGGGAGAAGAAATGTTATTAGAATAGTCATATGTATTTTTCTTATTTCTAAAGGAAACTTAAAGCAAAGGGAATTAATTTTTACTCTTTTCAAAAAAGGTCAAGCCTTGATAAGAGTCTGCACTCCTTAGAGATTTATTAAAACTTTTCAGTTTTACTGTCAAAACTCAGAAGTTGTCAAAAATTTAAGGAAAATCTCATACCTAGAATTTTGGGAATTCAAAAAGCCATTGAGAAGAAAAGAAATGGGACTAGTGTTTAAGGTTGCAGAGTAAAAGAGGGAAAGAGAGATACTCAGAGGGTTAGTATCTTTGAGACTGAGAAGGATATAGGGTCTGGAAGAGCTCCTTAAGTGTCAGAGATCTAGACCCTGTGCGCAATAAGGCCCCTCCTGGATCAGTGGGTAAAAGATGGTCCTAGGTCCCATGATAGGCCTCCTAGGACAATGACAGAGCTTGTGGTATAGCTTGTTTTCAGTGGAGAGGTCCAAAATGAGGGATATTCATTTGTACCCAGAATAGTAGTGTTTGACAGTGGAGAATAAGGGTTGACTACAGTATTTTAGTAGAAGGTGACCATGGTGTCTATAGCAGGCAGATTAAGGGCTTCTCAAAGATATACATGTTCTAATCCTAGAAACTTGTGAATAGCTTATATGTTCAAAGTTGCAGATGTGATTTGGTTAAGGATATTGAGATGGATAGGTTATCTTGGATGGTCAGGATGGGCCCAATGTTACCACAAGAATCCTAATAAGGGAAAGAGGGAGACAAGAGACACAGAGGAGGGGGTGTGAGGATGGAAGCAGAGGCTGGGGTGATCTGATTGCTGGTTATGAAGAAAAAAGTGGCACAGGAGCCTGGACATGGGAGAAGCCTCGGAAAGATGCCTAAGGCAAGGAAATGGATTTATCCCCAGAAAGAACACAGACCTGTCAATATCCTATATGGCTTTAGCCCTCTCCAGACTCTGACTTCCAGAAGTATAAGATGACAGATTTATGTTGTTTTAAGTCACTAAGTTTATGGGAGTTGAAAGTTAGTACAGTGGACACAATAGACCAATGGCCAAGATCTTCCTTCCCTCATTTTCCAGGTTTTCTAGAGGTTCTTCCAAGTTTGTTTGCCCTAGGTAAGAGTGTTTCCTCCCCTTCAAGAAACAAAGCAAAACAAAAAACACCAGGAGACAAAACAGAAAATACTGTGATCAAAATCTTATTCTAATAACTGATGCTTCGAGTCAGATATAATTGTGTCAAAGAAAGATTAAAAAAAAGTGGTTTTATGTAATATGGTGTTGTGCTCATTTGTACTTCTCTGTGCACCTGATTGCTTTGATTCTTTGAGGTTCAAAAGAACTAGATGATGCATCTAAAGATTGAATCTTTATTTCCTTACAATTTATCAACATGACAAATATTAGTAAAAAAAATTTGACTAATTTCAATGTTGAGATCTCAATCAGGTATAGCCATGGCTTTAGGGGCAGAAAGTTCTCTCTACCTGCTGTACAATTGCTGCAAGGGTTTGGAAATGGGAGAATAAGAAGGGAATGTGAACGGCCTCTCTCAGTTTCTAGGAAAGGGAGAAGGAAATCTTCTCAAAGGCACATCTGGAGGCCAATGAGAAATTGTATAGTTCTTCCTCCTAACAGGGAGAAAGAATTCTTTATTTCATTCTACAGGAATAAGCAGTCTTGGCATTGTGCAGAGCAGGAAAGTATAGAAGTAATAAAAGACTGAGAAAAAAAGACACAGGACATCTTTAACAGAATGGCAGAAATATGTGCTTTGCAGTTGGTGGAGAGCCTTTTGTATCAGAGAGTTTCAGTTCAGAGCATGTGTCTGGACATGAAACAAGGGGTGAGTTGCTATTGAGCCTGAAGAAAATAGCCCAGAGACAAAAGTTTTAGAAGACAATAAGTCTGTGAAAATTAAGATTATGCATAGGAAGACAAAGTTATGGCAATGAGACTTATATGTACTGTATGTACCTGATAGTAGAAACTAAATAAAGATTATGCCTAGGAAGACAAAGATGTGGCAGTAAGACTTACATACACTGTGTGTATCTGATAATAGAAACTAAATGGAAAATCAGACCCATGGTGACAAAGTCCTAAAATTTCAATTCAGTGAGATTTTGTTAAGCCTTGGTAAAATGGATAACTATTTTCTACCTTTTCAGATGTTCCAAAAGTGGTCACACAATTTTTGAAGTTAAAACGTTGATTTTGAAAACTAAAGATAGACCCTCATTCTTCTATTTCTTTACCTCCTTCCTTCCATCAATAAAGTCTTTACAGCCAGTTACCAAGCTTCTGAATCTGGAGAGTGACTGGTTTTGTAGACTCAGCTTATATAGCACAAGATTCACAGAATCCTCTGTGTGGACATTATCAAATGCTTATTGGTGTATTTTGCCAAATTTGCTAGGCATTTGCAAATATCCAATCTGTGCTTCCCACTCTCAAATGTCTGATGGAATAATAGGATGTAGAAAAGCAATGTAGAAGCTCAACAGTAATAAATGCAAATCTCTGTGGGTTGTTGTTACCTAGCAGGATGCAGAGAAGGAGCAGGTGGGAAATTTCAATTCATTTGAAAATCTGGAGTTCTTCCCAAATGAATGATGTTGGGTTCACAGCTGATCTTTAGAAGGGATGGTACAGTGGGAAAGGTAAACGTCAAGAGATTATGAACAGAGTTGCCTTCAGCTGCCTTTCTGTCCCTTCCCTTCCTGGACTCCTGCCCATCTGCTCATTCTCTATAACTTCAGGGGTGGAGGGAACCCAACTTCCTAAAGGAATTCATAGACCTACTCTCTAGGCCTTCCAAGTGAGTAAATCAGTAAGAATTGACCCAGAAAAAAACTTTATATCCATGGCTTTGTCTTTTTATTTGGATTCAATGGCCAAATAAAATGTCACTTAGCATTTTGTCCTAACAGATTTGGTTTAATGGTTGACCTGAATCATGTCTTGCCTTAAGAAGCCATCATGCTATGGCTAGACGTAGCATTATAGTTAGCATCCTGTCCAAGGGTGGTGAGTGTGCTGTGGGATAATAAGGTTTTTGTTCCCTTTACCCCATTGATCCTTACATTCTCTCCCATGATGGAGAAGAAAATCTTTCAGTGTGGTACCACATCAGTTTGTGCAAGATCAGGCAATCTGTATTAAGCAAGAGAAAGGCTTGTATTTTCTGTAGATGCCTGTGTAAAAAAATTCAAGGGTAGAGCCAAAAATAGAGCCAAGAATGATGATTTTTTTTTCATTTTATTACAGAAGTAGTGTCAGGACAAAGTCCCTGGGACTTACCACTAGCTGAGAGAGACTTCCAGGCTGGCATAGGGTCAGTTTTGTATGAATTGATAAACAACTTGGGAAAAGTAGAGGCATGCAAATATTTTCATTTTTACTTTTTGACTTACATTCTATGACTGGTCAGCTGCCAGCATGACTCTGACATTTTGGTATGAGGCTGACCTGGTAAGCCCTCTTTGGGTGTTTGAAGTTCCTGATTAAAATGCACATTGAGAAACTGATTAAAACGTACATTAAGAAATAGCAGTGTCTCACATGTAGGGCCAGAGGAGAGAGTTATATGGAGATGCCGTAGGGAGCTATAAAGAAGAGCTCTTTCTTGCTGTGTTGTTGAAGAGCCCATGAAGTAAGCTCACAGCCCCTGCTCAATTTTGTCATCTCTCCCAAGGGAACCCTCAGAGCAGTCATTGGGAACTGTGCTGAGGATGCTTTGGGAACAAAATTTATGAGAATGATAGTGGCAGTTTACTAAATTCCTGGGACTGCCAACAGAAACTTACACTAATTTTCTTTTTCTTATTGATGCCATTGTCTTAGTGTGGGAGCCTTTGACTTTGATTAAAAATGTGCCCCTTTTTAGCCACCAGTTTATTTGTTCTTTAGCCAAGACAGCTGAATTCTTTAGGAAATGCTATCATGCTGGTGCAGTAAGAACTATAATGGGCCCATGACAATTTCAAGGCAGAGAGGTCTGGGGCAGCTGGTGTGTTGCCACTCATAATTCAGAGGAAATAGTGGAGGTGTGGAGATTTTTCTTAACCTTATCACTTGCATTAGCATTAGTAAAATCCCTCCTGTTTTCTTTTTTAGAGGGAGCATTTATCTTCACATTTAGTCTTAAAAATATTTTTCCAGAACTCCTACTACAATTTTTGCTAGTCACTTATCTGACAGATTTATGATATTTTTGAGGGCCTTTTTAATTCACAAGCTAAGCAGTTCAAGTTTGCCTGGAGAGAACTGAAAAGCCTCATAGGGAGAGCAAAGGACTGAGAAAGATATAGTCCTTGCTCTCAGTGTCCAGTTCTGGGCCCACCTTGAACAGCTCATAACAACTTCTGCATCCTGCTATTTCAGTTATCTATAATTGTAAACAGAGCAAGAAATTGACCCCTGCACAGCTTTATTGAAAGCGAAGCATCTAGGCCAGGCATGGTGGCTCATATCTGTAATTCCAGCTACATGGAGAACATATGTAGGAGGATCCCAGTCCAAGAATGGCCCAGATAAAAAGCACAAGATTCTATCTGAAAAACAGCTAAAGCAAAAATGGTCTGGAGATATGGCTCAAATGGCAGAGTGCCTGCCTAGCAAACACAAGGCCCTGAGTTCAAACACCAGTATTGGGCTGGGATGTAGCTTAGTGGTACAGTGCTTGCCTAGCATGCATGAGGCCCTAGGTTTGATCTCAGCACCAAAAAAGAAAAGACAAAAAAAAAAAAAAAAAAAAAACCTCTCCTCAAACACCAGTATTGGGGGGAAAAAAAAAAGATGGCATCTAATAAAAGCAGCAATGGGAGTTCTAGAATTTCCCTATTAAAATAGGCAAAGTGTTGAAAATCACTTCTGTATATTCTATATTCAGTGGGGCAGTTAAGAGCCAGTCTAAAGTTCCAAGAGAGCTAAATAGGCTGGCTTTGGTTTTATATGATGGACCAGATATCTGGAGAATGTAACCTGTCAAAGAATGACAAAATTGCTTATTAAGATGTATTTTTAAAAAGTGGCTGAGATGGCAGAAAAGTAAGGGAAATTATAGTAGGACAGAAACAAAGAGAAAGCATGAATGCAGGCAGGTAAATAAGTTGGCCTCTGTCTGTGGGCATTCTCATGGCAGTCATGCTTTAATGAGCATGGGAGGATAAAGGCTCAGTATGAGCAAGACAGAGATTAGATCTGAGATCCTCAAAGCTGGTTTACCTTCTGTAACTGTACTAGAAAAAAGCCTACTTCACAGGCAGGTGGTGGAGATATTGCCTGTTTATGTGGTATTTCTGGGTAGAGTCAGGAAAACACATCTTTCTAGAAAAATCCTAATTTCAGTATCACAGTCATATGAGTTTGGGGATGAAAATCACATTCTTGGGGATGAGGTGGGAGGTCTTTGGTAAAATATAGACCTGAGTAAAAAATTGAGTGTGCCCTGGGCTGGTTGTGTTTCTAAGTACCTGGCAGAAGGAAACACAATCTCTCTGGCGATTTTTAAAAACAAGACTTAAGGGAATTCTTACAGATACATCCTTGAATATAAGTATATAGTTAAAAACATCACAAAGCATAGGAAAACATGCCAATACAAACAAGAAGCAGTAGAAACAATAAAAACAGTTGAACTTTCAAAGAATTAGAGATTTTGGAAAATCCCAATACCAAATATAAAATAATAATATTAAAACATGGTCTAAGGAAATAAAAGAGGACAAACATGCTGAAAATAAACAGGGTTATTTAAAAAGGAAACAAAGTAGAAGTTTTAGGACTAAAGAATATAATAAGTGAAATTTGAAACACCATCAAGTTTATGAACCATATTAGACCCAATTAAAGAAAGTAAACGAGTTCGTAAATGAGAAGGCATCTCTGAAGAAACTTCTCAGAATGCAGCACAGAGAAGGAAGGTGATGAGAAGTATTACAGGGGAGTTTAACACATTAGAGTTCCAGTAACTATGTCTAAATTGTCGGATTAAGGATAAAGATAGAACAAAATTGTTAGACAAAATTTGTAAGTCAGAAAAAGAGTGATGAGAATAGAAACATTCTGGATTCTTGTGGTGTTTTGAGAAGATTGTAAAGATATTGATTTATTTTAGTAAATTAAGAATGCATATTAAAATTTGCAACATAATGACCAAAGAATGAAGATATAGAATTTATATCTTTCAACATAGGACTGGGAAAAATAGAACAAAAGGGAAAACAATAAAGAACAATTTTTAGCCAGTTTAAAGAAGCAAGGAAGAAGGAGAAAAAATGAGACATGAGACAAACTAAAAATAAGGCAAAGAATGAAGCCAAAATAAGGTGGTAGAAAGTAATCTAGTTATATTCCTAGCCACATAGATGTATTTGTAGTAAATCCCTTAATTACTATACAAATAGTCTCAGACTGGATTTTAAAAACATCCAGTTTACCAGGGACAATGTCTTGTGCTGTTTATAAGTAATCCAAAAGTTTAAAGTAAAAGACTAAAGAAAGATATACCAAGATATATAAAACAAAGACAAAAAAGGAATACAGATAGGTATATTAACTAGAAAAAGTAAATTTCAATGTAGAAGATATAACAAGAAATAAAAATTTATTGCATGTTAGTAGAAGTTTCAGTTCTTCAGGAAGATACTAATTTCTAATTTACAAGAACTTAATAATATAGCTTCAAAATATATAAAGCAAAAATTGAGCTAAAATGTGAAATCAACAAATCTACTATTGTAAGAAAATTTGATTTACCTCTCTTAGTAACTGATAATCAACCATCTTGACCTAATTAACTTTTGAGCACTGTTTCCAGCAACTGGAGGAAAAAAAAAAAAAAAAAATATATATATATATATATATATATATAAACTATTTTTCCTAGTTTATGGAATACTTTTAGAATACTTTCTAAAGTGAATACTTTTAGAAAGTGAACATGCTGTAGACCATAGAGCATGCTTCAACAAATTTTAGACTGGTTTCTCAGACCTCATTTCAGAAGGACTTAGAAAAGAGCCCCACATAATGATGATACAAAAGAGCCAAGCTTTTTCTATGATTGCCCCGGTTTCTTAATACTGGCTCTATTAAGCAGGAAGCGTAGCCCAATTTCTCTTTGAAGACAGTGTTAAGTGTTAGATTAAAGGGAAGAACTTATTTGTGGGAAGGTAAAAGAAAAACTTGTGCTACAGTTCTCCCTAAGATCCAGCCATACTATCGATTTCTGGAGTGCCTGGTGCTAAAGCGATATGAAATTTTATAGTGTTTCATGTCGGGCAAAACTGAACATGCTAATAATTTTTAAACCTTTTGTTGTTGTCTGCACTTTTCTGATATCCTCCATGCTTAAGAGCTAAAAATGAACACAGTGGGATAAGGTAACTAAATAATACCTGAAATTCCTCAAAATATGTCACAAATATGATCTTTGAATTGCTTTTATAAGATTATTTTGATCAGGTTAAAATACTTTTTAAAAAGCCTTTTCTTATGACCAGCTTGAAAAAAATTACATTGTTTAAATGGATTTTAGTTTAATTTTTTAAGTGAGAGGTTTTAAATTTTCCTTTTTGTTGAACATTCTTTATTGGTAACTCTGCTGATCTGATTTAAAGTCTAATCTCACAGCCATTAGAATTATGTTTGCTTTAAGCATTATACATTAATGAATGTAATGGAAATGCCTGCCTTTCACATTCTTGTGTTATATAGGGATTTTTTTTCCAGTGCTGGAGATCAAACCCAAGGCTTTGTACATATTAGTTAAATGTTCTACCACTGAGCACTCTCAGCTCTATGGGGTTTCTAATTGTTAGAAAAAATGTCCAAAACCTTAATCATTTAAATGCTAAATGTAAAATTCAATTACCTTTAAGTTAATCACTCTATTCTTTAGTTCTTTAGCTTCAAACAAAAATTATAGTTTTCCTACTAATGTGACATATTTAAAATACTTTTTCATTGTAAAAATTTGAAACATTAAAGAATTTTTACAGCAAAAATCAGCTAACAACAAAATCACCCCATATATTTGATATATTATAAAAACTTTTGTAAATGTCACAATGTACCCCTATCTAGCACAACAATTAAAAAAAAAATCACCTCAGTAGATCTAAAAGACCTTGGAAAAAAACTGCAAATAGAGAATGACAGTATTTCAAATTATGGATTTAGGAAAATCTTTTTAAAATTTCAACTCATTCTCTGTAGTTATAGAATTAGTATTAATTCTACCTTCTTTGAGACTTATTAAGAAAGATAAGATGCAGTCTTTGTGGCTATATAAGAAATAACCAAGTGTAAAATTGGGGTTCAAGAGAAGAGCAAGTTACAGGGTAAGACAAGTTAGAAAGTGTTGGAGAAGTTCGGACATTAGAAGCTGAGGATATGACACCATAAACAATGAGGGCCATGTTAAAAAAGAGGGAAGAAGGGTGAGGTGAGTAGAACAGTGAGTATGATGTGCTCGCTATGGTGCAGAAATTTCCTTCAAATTCACTCATCTTCAGAGAGCTTCAAATAAAACTCACCTAAGGCAAGTTACCTCCAAATGCATTTGAATTTATACTTAAGATGTATTAATTTGACATGAGAGAGTCATCACAGTTGCAAAAGTAACATAAGGGTTATCATGTTGGTCATTCCCTCTTTCTTTTTCAATGTGGGACGCCAGGTTGGATGATGTCTCATAAGTCTGGTAGCACTTGGAAAGTTATTGCATTTATCTGAGCCACCTTGGTGGTGACTGCTGGGTGATCTTCCAAATGAGCTTTGGGGATACAGGAACTTGAGGGCATTGTAAAGATAAAGAGAAGGCTTGATGTATGATTTGTCACCCTATTGATTGGCAAGCACTGCCATTCCTCCTGAGAGTCCAATTTCCATCTGAGCAAGAGCTGATTCATGGTAGGAGGCAGGCCCCTGTCTGAGAAACAACAGAACAACAAATCCTTTTTTTTTAATCTAAAGGATTTGTAAAGGTAAGCCATGTGCTTCCATAGTATGCTGAGTTCAGTGGCAAAGGACCTCCCAATTCAGCTCCCTGCTTGGATTGTCCAGTGATTTCTAAACATTTCTAGGGAGATTATTGAGAATTGTTTGTAGCCTAGAATATGGTCATTTTTGGTAAATAACTATATTCCTTGAGTATTCAAAAATAATTCACATGCATTTATTATCAGGTACAAAGTTTCACATATGCATTTTATTAATTGTAGCATGTGAATTTCTCTGCAAGAGTCAAGAGAGGAATGGAAATCAGCTGTAATTGTGACTATGAATCCATCATTTATCATTGTTTGCTGACAATTTGGTTATATACATTTATCCTATTTTATTCAACCTTCTGACTTATTTAATGTTTCCATTTCTTTTCCCTATCAGTTTTGCTTTTTTAAAAATTTATTCTTTTTACCTGACAATTTTTTTTACCTAAACTTGGTTATTTTTATATGGCATCGTGAGTGATTATTTGAACTCATAACCTGCTCTTTCCATTCCAGCTAGCCCAGTGATACATGTATTGTTTAGGACTTGCAGTAGCCCTGTAGATATGATATGATTACCCCATTTACTAATGAAAAATGAGTCCCATGAAATTAAGTGACCTGCTTTGGAGCACAAAGCTAGTAATTGTTAAGGCCAGGACTTGTACCCAGGCTTTGGCCTCTTTAAGCCACTGGGCTCCATCATGTTCCTAGATGAAAATGATTTCCTCTCTGCCCTCCCTCCCATCAAGATTTGTTTCAACTAGCATTAGTTCTTGATTTTTTATCATTTTTTTAGGCATGATTTATTTCTTTTAAGAGTCATTAATATTAGTATTAAAATTTCCCAGTAATGTTGGGGCAACTATTTAACTAGAACTTGATGTTTTGCTGATTACGTTCTTGTTTATTTCTTTGTAGTTAACTTGTTTTGTTATTCTGAAGATACTTTCTTAGCTTTTAAAATAATTTTAACTAGCATCTCTATAGTTGTGGCTCTTTGAATTTTTTTAATAATTAAATTTATAAGAATGCTAAGTGGATTCTTGTTATCTTGAAAATCTGTATTTCTCTTTCATTTTTCTTTCAAACCAGGAATATTTTCTTTCATATTTACCTGGTGACTGCTTCTCCTCTGGCCCTTCTCTCCTCTTACTGTATTTCATACTAAATTATTCTGGATACCTCCTGTTTTGGCAGTGTTAGTTCAATGCATTTTTCGTTCTTTGAAAGTTTTCACTGAATTCTGGGAAAGTTAGTCAAACATGTCTTCTCACATTTTTGTTTGTTTTGGGTATTTTTTAATACCCAAAATACTACCTCCAGTAGAATTCATCACTTTTATTTCTTTCATCTGAGAACTTTCTTTCCTAATTTATGGCACTGTATTTTTATACATGCAAACACAATTGAGAATATCAATAAATTATTCTATGCAAACTTTGCACATTTATCATTGCAAGTTTCCATTCTGTTCACTTTTTAAAAAGTACTGAATTATTTCTATTGTCTAGTAATTTTTGTCTTTTGTCATTATTATAGGTGGATGATTTTTATGTGTCTAGTATTTGGAGTTGAGCTAGGTTTCTTCAGAGAGTTCCTTTAGGTCCTTTACTTCCAGATAAAGGGAAAGCAAATGTTTGCATTTTTTCTATGGCTTCATTTTGTTCGCTTTGGAGAGAAGCGCAGAAGTACTTTTGTGTCTGAGAATTCATTATTGTAGCAAAGAACTCATCTATTCAACAAATATTTATTGAGGGCCACCTCTGTGCCAGACACAGCTGGGCACAGGAGATAAGATGATCAATGTGACAGACCCGATTTTTGCTCTTGTACAGATGTTGCTTGACTTTCCATGACATCACATCCAGATAAACCCATTGTAACTTGAAAATACCACACATTGAAAATGCAATTAATACACCTAACTTACTGAACTCCATTGCTCAGCAGCAAAGCACACTGTAGATAAAGTTGGGAGCTGCGGTTTGCTGCTGCTACTCAGCATTGAGAGAGAGTAGTTTGGAAAAGATCAAAATTCAAAATTTGAGGCATGATTTCTACTGAATGCATATCACTTGACACCATTATAATGTCAAAAAATCGTGAGCTGAACCATTGTAACTTGATGCAGTTTGCAAACTCTTATAGAAGTCTTTTATCAAATAATTACACAAAAATCTACTTAATTACCAGTGGTTATAAAGATCATAAAAACTCACTGAATTTCTAGTGAATTGGAGGGGATTGACAAGAAGACATTCTTCAGATTGTTGTGAGGGTAAATTGAAGCATTTAGGAGTTTGGAGAGGTCAGATTCTAAAAATAATCCAAAATGTATGAAAAGCTACTAGCAAATAACAAATAGATGAATAGTATATTTAAATTTGTGTTTTTAGTGTACCATACTAGCTTTCATTTATAGAGGACAGATTATAAGGGTCAATTTGATTTGGGGACCACATTAGAATGCTCTTGGAGTCAAGTCAGGAAAGACATGACTGTAGCTTGGACTGGGCTCATTATAATGGAGATGGAACAAAGGAAACATATTTAAGAAATACTTAGGGTTATGAAGAAGAATGAGTGCCAGATTCTTTGTGGGGTTGAGAAAGGACTTCACTTCTTTATTGGTTGCAATAGCCTGGAGTTACCTGGCAGCCTGCCTCTGTATAGGGTATATGGCCTGCATTAGGCACCAGGACGCCATTTAGCATACCACCTACTGCAGGTAGGAATGACACTAAGAATGTGTTCCTTTCTTCATGCTGGTATCCTAATTAATGAAGCTAATGGTAGATTTTAAAGCTTCCTGCTCTCCCACTGCAAATTTCCTGATTACAGGGCTCATGAAGTAATATGAGATAGAGGATTCAGATTCCAGAGCCAAACTGGGTTTGAAGTACGGTTTACTCACTGATTGCCATAGTATTTTGGAGCAAACTGCTGAATCATTCTTGCCTCAGTTTTACTCTTTGTAAAATGGGTTAACTCTAGTATCTATTTCATTAGGGTGTTGTGAGATTTATATGAATGACTATTTAGCACCTTAGACAATGACTAGCACATTGGGTTCCAATGAAAGCTATATTCATTATTACTCTGGTTTTGTAGTGGCTGGGAATCTTGCTCTCTTACTTTCCGAGCAATCAATTCCATTTTTACTATAAATCTTTTCTCTAGAGTACATATGTCATAAATTGCATACATTTTAAAACTTTTCTTCTGGTTTAGGAGTAATAATCAATGCTTTTCCTCTATTAAAAAATTCTTTACCCACTTAAGTGGGAAATGAGGCTGTGACCACTGCTGTAAACAGCAGTTCTGTACTAATTCTTAATGATTGCTAGGTCATGCTTTTCTGGCATGTTCATTTATTATATGCTATAGAATCGATGTATTTTATCAAAGGAACTGGACTGTAGGCATCAGCAGGAGGCAGAAATGTGATATAATGAATAATTATGAAAGGAAAACATACCAGTCACAGTCTAATCTGAGAAACAAAGCCAGTGGGCGATATAGAAAGTTTTGTTGTAAAAAACTGACATTTGTGATTCTTGCAATGGCTATGCATGTCTAAAATCCACAGGGGCAAGCTGTTAGGAAGGACACTGAGGCTGAAACTCTCCATTTCAAGCTGGTGCTGCAGACTATAGGCAGAATTTCTTCTTCAGGAAAGCATCAATCCTGTTTTCAAGGCCCATCAACTGATTGCACAGGGGCCACACAACTTTTCCAAATTAATCTTTCTTACTTGAGGTTCAACTTTAATCACCTCAACAAAATATCTTCAGCAACATCTAGATTAATTGATTGGGTAACTGGAGACTGTAGACTTCTGAAGTTGATGCATAAAATTGTCACAGAGTATTTTGTATTCATGTATGAAAATAGAATGATGAAACCTGTTGAAATTGTTTTAAGAAGGGGGGTGGGTGATAGAGAATGATGGAAAAGGTGAATCTCAGTAAGATATAAGTACATATGTAAATGTCACAATGTATCCCCCTGTACAACTATTATATGCTAATAAAACAAGAAAAAAAAGTTTCACAGAAAACAGCTTAAAGAAGCAAACTCTGTTTGTTTGCTTTGGGAAAGGAACATGATCTGGAAATACAACGTTTGAGAAATCCATTTTAAGTGGCTGGAAATTTTTTTCTAACACTTGAACTTTTCTATCTAAAATTTAAAATTGCTGATGAGTTTTGCCAGTTTAGATGTACTTGTGCTGTGTTAATTCTCCACTCTTCTTCCTACTCATGTCTGCTCCCCCAACACAATTTACTGCATTTTGAATCAGGTGAAAGAGGCATCATTAATGTTTGGTTGTACAAGCTTCTAAATTGCTGTGTTTTTCTCACCCATTTAAAAAAATTGCCCACCTACCTTCAGTCTTTTGTTAATTCTTCCTTGAGACAGCTGAAACTACAATGTCATCTCAATTTTTGCAATTTTAGGCCCTGAATAGGCCTGTATACAAAACTATCTAATTGCATCCATTGGTGCCTCGAGTAGAGGGCTGCACAGGTCTTATAGGTTGTCTCTGGTCAGAGCAAAGCCAGCTAAGCAAGTAATTATTTTACATTTGCAGGTGGACATTATGGATCCTACAGAAATAAGACGGTACATTTTGAGCTGAAACTATCCTAACAGTCTTCATTTGTCTGATTTTAATTTAGATGTTCATTTTTAGTTAGCCTGATCTTCAGGAAGTTAGCATCAGCTGAGTGTGAAATCAAACAACACAGGCAATAGGGGAAGCACCAATTTACTGATAGGAACAGCAGACCGGGTGGACAGGAGATGTTCCAAGAATCAGAAGAAAGAAGGCTCTAGCAAGTGTCAGGAACTCAATTGAAGGACAATGGTGTGAGACAAACAGAAACCCTAGGGAAATGACAAGAGCCATAAAAGGTAAACAAATGGGGAACAAACTATAAAAACAAATGATGTAATTTCTGGAAAAATACAGCAAAGTGACTTTCCTTCAACTGTGATATACTGAGTTGATTAGCATTTGGTCAAAAACTCCTAAGAATGATTTTTTCAGAAGAAGGATTTTTTAAAAAACTTAACATTAATTTATTTTTCCTCCATTCATTCAAATGGTATTTTTCCATTGGTTTATTTTATTTTTATATATAACTTAGACCAATATAACTATATCAGTTTCATCTGGAAGCTTTTGGAATGCAAATTCTCCTAGACTTAATGGAAAAAGAAATATGCTGATAGGGTCCAGCAACTGTGTTTTATCAGGATCTCTGGAATATTCTGATACAAGTTCAAGTTTCAGAATGACTGGCTTTAAAGTGTAAAACTTGTGTTTGAGAATCCCAACTTCAGTATTGCATACCAAATTATTTCTAGTTCTTTCTCAGTAGGCCAAGCCCAGTACCTAGACCATTACTTCTTGTCGGTCTCTTTCACAGTGTCATCTATACTATTTTCTCATTTCTGAAGGTCGAACAGTTTTATCCTTGCCTACTAAGTGGAAATATAAAGTTTTCCTAACATTTCTTTGCATCTGGGTGATATCCTCAAAATAAATTCAATTTCTCCATTCATCTGAAATGCACATAAAAATTCTTATTTTTAGGGATTTGATGTATTACAAATGTCCCCTGGGTTCATTTCAATTGAATTTATAATCAGGTTCCCTAATACAGTCATGCTGGGAAGCGATTCTCTCAACCTTTTGAAGTGACTCACAACAAATTTCCTTGAAGGGATCCTTTTATAGAACTCATGTACATTTGATCATTCTTATTCACACTGCCCTGTAGTTTTTTTTTTTAAATAAAACATAAAGTAGACTAGCCAGTGGTATTTACTTCCTTTTAGTGATCTCTTCAGTTCTAAATTATTGCATTTTAAAGTCCCATTTTATCTGTTTTTAAAATCCATTATCTTGTTTATAATTGAAATTAGATATTCTCCATGTTTCTACATTCAAGGAGAAGAGAATGGTATGGATGTAGTAGATACACTTGTTAGTAGAAAGCTAATATTTCTGATTTAGTTTTCCCTGAGCAGAAGGAAATAAAGTACTTTTCTTAGAGGTACAGTGTGAAGATTTAATGAGATATTTTGGCAAATCACTTTGAGCAGGAATTGTTAAGCACTCAGTGGGTGCTGGAGGCTGTTTAATATGATTTCTGTACTTATAGTGCTTGAGTTCTAATCCAGGCTCCTCTGTTCCTAGCAAAATTGACTATATTCTACTATTTTCATCTTCAAATTAGCCATGATACTATTTTCTTCCTTTTAAGGTAGTTATGTAGATCAAATGAAATAATGCTAATAAAAGCACTCAGAATGGTTTCTGGCCAAAGTAACCACTTAATAAATGTTGTCTAAATTGTTACTAATATCAATGTTACAATGACTTGTGCCAGTACAATTTATGGGATGTAGGGAGAGCTTCGTAGGCTTGCAACCTGTGCAGTGCATAGGACCCTGTATTGTGCATAGGACCCTGTGTTCAGAAGGGCTCTACACTTGGCCTAATGCTCTCTTGTCTTCTGTCTTGAGATTCTTAATTTTGCTTTCCTGTTACTGCTTTGCATTCATTTATTCACTCATTCAATAAATAATTACAAAACCCTTCTGATATATTAGGTTCTGAGTTCGGTTTAGCATCTATATCAGCCCATTCCCTGACCTCTGAACCTCACACGCTATTCTGACAACTTGTGTTTTGTAAATGAAACCTGATGAGAGGATAGAGCACATTCATGAACAGAGAATACAGAGGTAAAATGTGTGTCTGCAGTTCATAGTCACTCAGTAATCACACAGTGGTCAGAATACCCCATGGACACAGAACTCTTGAAGGCCCATAATACCTTCAGTGAGACTCAAAGCATGTAAAAGGTAAGCATGTTACATGTACAATGGGAATAAGTGGGAATGATGATAGCCAGGGAGGACTTGTTTTCTATTTGAGCCAGAAATTGCTTAGAAGGCAGAAAGAAGGCAGTGTTACTCTAAGAAACATGTCATGCCATTGTAAAGCCTGAAAAATTCTAATTAAGTTATTATGTTAGGTGGTCCCATCTGTATTTCGTATCATTTAATAACATTTTTTCTTGCTTGTTGGGAATTTTCAATTTGTACCAAGTCCCACAAATTATGCATCTGCCTTTGAATGTATGGTTTTATTCCTCCATTTAGCAAATGTTTATCATATTTGCTACCTTATCATATTGCAGGGTGAGGATTTTGTCGAGGGTATCTTAGAAAACACTCAAGCTTCTTTTCCTCAATCTCACTGGTGTGGCTGACATTGTCTACCAAAGGATTCATTCATCCCTTCATTTACTCACTCAACAAACATTTACAGAACCCTCATTCTGTGTTGCTCCTGAGTTGGCTTTAACATCTCTGTGGAAAGTTCATGCCCAGACCTCTGAACCCCACTCACCATGCTGACATCTTAGCCTCCATCACTTGTTAGTGCAAACTGCCTCATCCATGTTACCACGTAGATTATAGTGACCATGTGTTATTTTCTTAATTTTTAAGAAAGAAACACTTTTGCCTCCTATAGACAGTGAAAAAATAGACCTGAGACCCAAATCTAGAGCTCCTCCCTTGTAGCTCAATGTCCACCTCAGGCCTCTGTACAGTCTTCTCCCCCAGGGTAGGCAATGCCAAATATTTACCAATTTTGTTTGCCTTCTAGGAAAGGCAGAATGGAGAACTACTGATGAAGAAAGGCTTACATAATGGAATAAGCAAAAGAAGGCTGAAAATTTACCAAGAATATGGCAGGAAGTGCATGAAAATAAAAAGACCCTAGCAGAGATACTTTGTGTACTTTCTGATCATTTGCTTCCTTGGTGTTTTCCTCAGAGACCTATTTGCTTCTCTTTCCAGTCTAACTCAATCTATTTATATTCATTTGAATGCTTATTTCTGTTTTCCCTTGTTCATTTTCTCTGTAGCCTTCAGTCATTTTTGGCAAGGTGATTTTAGCCTCACTTTCTGTTGGCTTCCATTTTATTTTCTTTCTGGAGATGAAAAATTGTACTCTATCTAGGAAAGAAGTATAGTACTTCACAAAACTTTTCATTTTGCAGATTGGAGAAAAGACTTGCTGTTGCTATATTAGGAAAGGTGGGAAGAACATAGACTAAAGAGAGAATGGTTATCTCTTTAAAATAAGACAGAAAGATGCTCCATTTAGAATCATTGTCATCAAAAGCATATCAGAATATATTATCATTAAATTAAAATACTCTACAAATTTAAAAATGGATGCCCCCTATGCCTACTTGTAGTAATAACACTTACCTTATTTGTTCAAGAAAAATAAAAATAAAATCCTCCTGGGTGTTTTTGATAAAAGCACTGAAAATGTATTACACTTGAGAATGGTGTTCTCTTAGGAATAGAGAAACAGACTTCAAAAACATACAACATATTTTGAAAATTTCACTTAAACACAAACTTCTTTTTTGAAAAAAATGACATAGCAATGATTTTAAGAAGTGGGTTTAATTAGAAGCTTCAAGAATTATGCATACGGATCTGCTATAATTTTCCTTTGGTGACAATTTCAGATATATTTAAATACAGTCCCAATTTAAATTCAAGATAAGGAGTTTATTTAATAACAAGGCAATTGAATTTAATGAATATGGAAAACATGTTTTGGGAAAACCATGTTGTAAGACTCAGAAAAAAATTATTTAATGAGAGTACATTTTAAAAGAAAAGGCAGTAGTCACTACAGGGCTTGTAGAAGATCCCAGGATTGAGTTTTCAATGTGTGCTCCATGGAGACAGTGAGACCTTGTGCATGGTACTGATAAGGTTTGAGAGGGAGAAGCCAATTAATTACATCTCCCTTGTAGGCTCCCTTCTCTTGGAGCAGTTTACCACCTTCCTCATTCTCCTTGCAGTCTCTCATGCACTGGCATATGTTCAGAGAGGGTTTCAGTCATGAATTCTGAGATAGATAGATTAATTCTGCCTGCCTCAAAAAGAACTCAATTCCTTCAATATAACTAGTTTCCAAGGATCTAATCCAGCTGGACCAAAAAAATTCCCTGTTGTTATTGAGTTAGTTATTTCCTGTTCTATGCACTAATTTAAATGAAAACTGAAAAAACTACTGATTTATATATATTCTTCCTTTGGTGATGAATTTTAGTTATATGTAGAGTCAGAGTCAAATATTTAAATAGAAAGAGTGGTGGGAATATGGAGACTATTGGGAAGGAAGAGAGCATTGTGAATTGGTGATTGCCAGATGTAATCACGGAAGAGCCACTGTTTTAGTCAGGCTTTTGCATTACTGTGACCAAATACCTGAGAAAAGCAACTTAAAGAGGGAACGATTTATTTTGGCCCATGATTTCAGAGATATCAGTCCATCGTGTCATGGAGGGTGTGGATGAGTTTTTGTCATAGTGGCCAGGAAGCAGAGAAAAGGGGGGAGATAGGAAAAAGACAGAGGAAGATACAGTCCCTAAGGATATCCCTTAGTGACCTGCTTCCTCCAACTAGACCCCCACCATCTTTCATACCCCCAACAATGACACCATGTGATGAATCCATCAAGGATTAATCCATTCATGATGGATTCATCATGGCCGAGCCCTCATGAGCTAATTGTCTCTGGAAAAACCAGCACAGACATACAGAGAGATATGCTTTCCTAATCTCCTAGGTGACTTTTTTTCTTTGTTTTGCAGTACGGGGCATTGAACTCAGAGTCTTGTGTTTGTGCAGGAGCTCTACCACTTGAGCCATGTCACTAGCCCTGTTTGCTTTGATTGCTTTTGAGATAGAGTCTGCCTGAGCCAGCCTGGACTGTGATCCCATTTATGGGTCCTGTGTCCCGGGAATATCAGACACTTGCCACAAAATCCAGCTTTTATTGACTTAGATGTGGTGTCACAAACTTTTTACCCAGGCTGGCCTCCAAGTAGGTTGGATTACAGATTAAAGCCACTGTGCCTGGCTGTCTAGGCATTTCTTAATCCAATCAAGTCAACAATCAAGATTAACTATCACAACCATCAAAGCCGATTTTAAATCTTAAAGCCTTAGAGGTATTTTTATGACAGAGTAGGTGGTTGCCAGTTTCAAATAATTCAAAGAAATTAAAAGAAACTACAATTTTGAAAGGGTCACTAAATGTATTTACTTAGAAATCATTGGTAATAGTTAAGATGACCATTTCAGCAGTGTTTCAGGATAGTGGATATGATGAACATTCAGGAAGCAAAGCATAGGTTATAAATTGCACACTCACGATGTGTGTTTAAAAAAAAAAAAAGTAAAACATTGGTGTGGCCAGGAGGGGCCAATGGAGTTAAGTCAAATTTCCTGACATTGAAGACCTGAGAATTAGTGCAGAGAGTAATGAGAAGTGTTGAAAGTGTGGGAGGGAGAAAGCATTAGGAAAAAAATAATGGTGGAAGAAGGAGAGAAGAGACAAAGGTAGGGCCATGCATGGTGGTGCAGGCCTATAATCCCAGCTTCTTGGGAGGTAAGTGTAGGAGGATTTCAGTATGAGGCTGGCATAGGCAAAATCATGAGACCCTATCTGAAAAATAAATGAAAGCAGAAAGGGCTGGGGGTGAGGCTCAAGAGGTAGAGCACTTGGCTACAAACACAAGGCCCTGAGTTCAAACTTCAGAACCTCAGAAAGAAAGAAAGGGAGGGAGGGAGAGAGAGCAAACGAAAGAAAGAAAGGAAGGAAGGAAGGAAGGAAGGTGTTAGGTCGACGCTGATGGGAAGGCCAAATTGGAGCCAAATAATAAAGCAAGCAGGCTTTAAGCAGGCTTTATTGAGAGCGCGCTCTCGGGCGAGGTTCACCGTCCCCAAAGAGCAGGGCCAGAGAAGTCGCGCCGGAGAAATGGCAGCCCAGTTTTTATATCCTGGGTGAAGTCAAGAGCTTAAGGTATTATGGGGCATCGGGATAGGTCGAGGTTTGGTGGGGAGGAGCTCGGGGTAATATGGGTCAGGACCCATTGCCTGCCAGCAGGAGTTGCCATGGTAATCATGAAGGGAAGGAGGGGATGGAGTGGAAAGTGAGCAGAGAGTCCCTGATCACTATGGGGTGGCTGCCCACCGGCCAAACAGAAGGAAGGAAGGAAGAAAAGAAAGGAAAGGAGAAAAGAAAGAAGAGATCAGGAGGGACATTATATTTTGTGAGGTGGGAAGGAAGAAAGATAAAGATGGAACTGACATTGTACTGAGTGCTTTGTGTGTCTTCCTTACAACACTTGTACAACACTCAAATCATTGTTGAGGAAACAGGCTTAGCAAGTGTAAGCAACATGATGATAAAGTCTGAGCTACTGTTAAACCTAAATTTCTTCAATTCGAGGTTGTGTTTATTGCCATAGCACTGACATAAAATTGCTTATATGTAATTATTGTTTGACTTATATAAATTGTCATTTTATATGGTCCAGCTTAATATCACTAGTAAAGATCTGTAAAATAAAGAAAACTTGCTTGGTGGCAAGAATTATTTTTGGCAAGCTATATAATCTACTCTGTCTGCTTTATGAGGAGAAATTATCTGATCCCATGACATTGTTTGGCTTCCGGAGTTTCTAGGAGGGCCAGAGAACACAGCCATGAAGTTATACAGCCAGGAACAGGGCTCCACAACACATCTCAAACAAAAGACGACATAAACACAGCTAATCATTCCTTACTGCAGAGGTGCCCCTTGCTGATTTTTGTTAATGGCATCACTGCTATCATAGTGGTACTGTCAGAATAGCTTGGGACTATTGCTCTCTCATATTGTAGTTGATTCATTGAGCTGCAGTCTTTTGTTTTAATCCATCTTTCATTTATTTTCTCATAATTCTTCTGTGTCTTTTCTCCCTAATCCTTCCTATCGAACACCTGCTTGTTTCTCTAAGTTTTGAAGCACCAGTTCTTCATCACCATCTAGGAAGCCTTTCATCATCTCTGCAGGCAGAATCACCTATCCTTTTGTGACTGCCAGAAACCCTGTTCATCAACATAGCAGTATTCCTGATCTCTCCACACTAGATACCAAGAGCAACCCCAGTCCCCAGCATAGCCAAAGTCCAAAAGTTCCCTGAGTGTTCAAATTTCCTGCAGTAGAGAACCACTGTCTTAATGAATATAGGGATGTTAGAGACCAGAGGATTCCAAAACAAGAATGGTGAACCTGTGCTCCACAGTTGCACAGGCACTCACTATCTTTTCTGGGACATCAGAAGTGTTTTGTAGCATCCTATCACTTTCCTTCAAAAACTATAGGCAGGCTCTTCATAGTATATTTTTAAAGTTCCTTTTTTTGGATGTTTCCAAAATCATGGCTCAGTATAACCAATACATTTGAAAACCATTTTTTCCCTAAGTGAGAATAACAAGTCAAAAAAAAATTTAGCAAAACTGTGGTTTTTATCACCTCCTTGAACAGGCAGTTTTTCATCCAGTCAAGATGCTAAATGGCTTGTGGATTAAGATGAATTTGAGTACAGGGTGCTGATACATCTAGGTCAAACAGCTGTCTTTAGTGCATATTTGTCTTCCTTCTGTAGGCATTTTAAAGTATGGACTACCTTTTCCTTACATCTTTTTCCCTAGAGCTTCAAAGCACTTTCAGAGTTGCCACATAGATGGCTTCAGGCTTTCCCAATGTGGAAAGTACAAAAATGTTTTGGGGTACGGTCCTTGACTTCTTAAGGATGAAATATTTTATCTGTTCCTTTTGACTCACTTGCTAAATGGTTATAGGCATGAAGGCCTAGGAACTAAGTCATGACCCAACTATTTGAACATATAGTAGGGCATTGGGTGTGAGGCTATCTTTAATGCACAGATGTGATAAATGCACCAAACTCTTTCCCCACAAGTCCAATTTTTGTTCTGTTCGCATATTGTCTTCCTCTTATGTACTAACCTTATTTACTAGGGATTTTGTTAGGGACTGAATTGTGTTCCCCCAAAATTCACATGTTTAAGCTGTAGCCCTGATATGAGTATAATTGAAGAGAGGCTATTTAAAGAGGCTATTCAGGTTGAGTGAGGTCACATGGGTAAGATCTAAATTCAGATAAGCCACTCAGTCTGTGGTAGTTTGTTATAGCAGTCCTAGAACACTAATACAGATACCAAGCAGGTAAACGGGCCATTTAATGACTTTTGATGTCACCACTGTTTTGCTAGGTTTATCTGCACTCAAACAAATGCTACCCTTCATCAAGGTTTAAGTCAAGCTCCTTATGTTCCAGGAATGTTTTGTTTTTCTCTGCTAGTCATTATAGAACTTCTAGTTATTTGGATTTTTCTAGGATTTATACTTTCCAGCATACAATTTAGTTCTTAAGTGCATATTATTACATGTAGTTTCCAGTAATTTCAATATCTTTGTGTCCTAAAAATTTTAAAGTTAATCTTCTTGTCCTCCCTTATATTTCTGTCAGATAGTAGGTTTACTTTAGTAATAATAATTAGGCGCAGTCTTCCTTTCTTCCTGTTCCTTTGAACAGGCAGTTTTTGCTCCAGTCAAGATCCTTCCCCTCCTTCCTTCCTTTCCTTTCCTTCCTTGCTTCCTTCCTTCCACCTTCTCTACCTCCCTCTTTTCCTCCCTTCCTCCCTCCCTTCCTTCCTCCTTCCTCCCTCCCTTTCTCCCTCCCTTAGGGATTCAACTTAGGGTCCAGTGCATGGGAGGCAAGTGCTCTACCACTGAGAAACATTCCCAGCCCCTAGCATTTTATTATTTTTGTGATTGTTAATTTTGGCAGTCAACTTCACTGAATTTTGGGATGTGTAGAAAAATAGGTGAACCACATTTCTGGGTGTATCCATGAGGGTGTTTGAAGGGAACATTGGTATGTGGATCAGTAAACTGAGCAGAGAAGACCTTCCCTCAGTGTGGATAGCCTCATTCAATAGGCTGGGGATCCAGATGAAATTAAAAAAAAGCAGAAAGGGGAAGCTTGCTTCTCACTCATGCTTACCTTTATTGAATGCTTACCTTTATTGAGTTTTTCTGCTGCTGTCACCTGTGGACATGAGACTTCATGTTCTTCAGTCTTTGAAGATGATCTTGTGGTTCTCCAGGGACTTTCAGGTTTTTGGCCTGAGACTGGGCCTGCATCATTGGTCTCTCTTATTCTGAGGCTTCTACATTCTTAGACTGAACAGCTTCTGGTTTCCTTGGCTCTCCAGCTTACAGACAGCCATTGTGGGACTATTCAGCCTCTGATCTTGTGAGTCAATCTAATAAATCCCTTCTTTTAATTATGCATATTCAATTGGTTTCATGTCTGTGGAGAACCTTAATGAATGTGCTTTTTGAGAACTTTCATTGATTTCTACTGTGTTCACACTAGTGTCTTCCCTCATTTGTACTTAGTGATTTTAGGACCTGGTAAGATGAGGCCAAGAGATAGCAAACATGGAGGTCATAGAGCACTGGTGTAATCTCCCAGATTCCACTCCACATTTCCGTCCATCTTATTATACCTTGTCACTGACAGTGTTGGACTTCATCTGGGCCCTGTGCTACCAGAAAACAGCAACAATGAAGAAATCCTCCCCAAACCATGCCCTTTGTGCTCTGAGAAATGGCTTACTACGAAGATCCACCCAGTCCCATATGATTTAGGTAAGACTTGTGACTCCATGTTTATCTGTGCTGAGGCCATTCATAGACACTTCAAATTTTCATTCTTTATCTCATAAATGAGCAACTGACCTGTTTGTCTTCACTGATTAATCTGGACAAGATTCTAGCTAAGGTAGTCACCTTAGCTTTTGTCAGACTTCTTCTCACTCCAGAGGCTCCTGAACTTTGACCCGCCCCCAGCCTGAACCAGCACTAGAATGTGAGCAGCTCCTCCCTTGTAGTAGCCTCTTCTAACAGTCCAGTGACTTTAAGGAAAGACATTTCCTGCTTAGCTGCCCAGTCATACCACCTGCCTATTCATTATCTCACACTTTGCTCTCTAGCTTTGTTTATCCTCCCCACACAGGAACATTTCTTTGTTTACCTAAACTTTGAAAGACTTACAGATCTTTTTTTCTTTTTTTTGTGGCACTTTGATCTGAACTCAGGACCTTGCACTTGTTAAGCAGGGGCTCCACCACCTGAGCCATGCCCCTACCCCTTTTTGCTTTAGGTATTTTTCCAATAGGGTCTTCCATTTATCCTCAGGCAACCTGCCTATTTTTGCTTTGTGTGTAGCTGGAATGACAGGTGTGTACCACCATGCCCAGCTTTTATTAGTTGAGATGGGGTCTCATGAACTTTTTGCCTGGGCTGACCTCAAACTACAATTCTAATCTCAGCCTCCTGAATAGTTAGGATTATAGGTGTGAGCTTGGTTTGACACTTGTAGATTCTCTGATTGAAGCTTTTCCCCTGTTGCGGTAGTTCCCTTTGCCTATTCCAATAGTGTTTTTAAAAAATATTTTTAATTGCAATAAGGTACATAGAGCAGAACATTTACCATCTTAGCTGTTTTTACATGTGCGCTTCAGTAGTGTTTATATCCACATTTTTGTGCAACCTAGGTGAAACACTATACCATGAAACAGCTCTTCATTTCCCCTCCTTCAAGCTCCTACCAAGCACCATTGTACTTTCTGTCTCTGTGAACTTGACTACTCTCAATATCTTACATACGTGGAATCATTTACAATTTGTCTTTTTGTGATTAGCTTAGTTCAATGAGAACAATGTCTTCGAGGTTTATCTATGTAGCGTGTATCAGAATTTTCTTATTTTGTAAGACTAGATAATATTCCAATGTATGGATGTGATTGAATATTATCCATTCATCTGAGGATAGGCCCTTGGTTTGCTTCCATCTCTGGCTCTTGTGAATAAAACCATATTGCATATGGGTATGCAAATGTCTCTTCATGACTTTGTTTTCAGTTCTTTTTGTATATATGCAGAAGTGAAATTCCTAGATCTAATGTTAATTCTGTTTTTTAAGTGTTTTGAGAAGCTATGTTGTCAGTACTGGGTGCACCATTTTACATTCTCACCAATAGTGCACGAGGATTTCAATGTCTTCGTATCCCCATCAACACATTTTTATTATTATTATTACTAATATTATTTATCATAGCCATTCTAATGGGGGTAAGGTTGTAGTCTTTTGAATAAAGTCTCAATATCTAGGTTCCTTTGATAATATTTTAGAAAATACACAAGTGCTTATTCTGAATAAGTAGACAGAAATTGTTTTTTAAACATTTTTGTTAGTCTATAATAGCTGTAGAAGGGGTTTTGTTGCGATATTTCCATATATGTGTACAATATACCCTGGTTTGGTTCATCTTCATTATTCTCCTTCTTCTTAAAATGACTTTGACAGGTTTCAATATTCTATATTCACACATGTACAGAAAGTACCTCAACCATAGTCACTCTCCTTCACCCTCTTCATTCACCCTCTTCCCACTAGTACCCTGTCCTTCATTGTTTAAGTGACAAGACAGAAATCTTAAAATTATAACATAAGCTGCAATTGACTGTGATACATGCACTTCTAAATTAGGTATTTACCTGTTTTTTCTTGTATGTGATAAATATATATAATTTGGCATATTCGGGAAAGTATGAAAAAGCAGCAAAAAATTACTGTCTATTAGGGATCAGAAGAACTCAGTCAATATTTTGACAATCACATCTTTGACATGGAAAATATAGAAGAGTATGTAATTAGATAAACATACAGAAACACCACAGAAAATGATATGTGAGACAGTGTGATAATGTATATGTTAGTTAATTAGCTTTGTACTGGGCTCTAAATATTGTGCTGAATGTTAATGTATAATAGTTAAAAGCCAGTAAGGAGCTCTAGGCCTAAATGTTTCTCCAGTACCCTTCTAAAGATAATAAACCTCTCAAACTAGAGTCATTCAACTGGATAGCGTGTTCTTAACAGAGTGTTGTATTTTAAATTTTAAAGGTTTATTTATTTATTTTTATCTGACAATCCCATCTCTGAATATATATCCAAAGGAAATGAAATCGCTATGTGGAAGAGATAGCAACACTCCAATGTTCATTTCAGCATTACAGCAGCCAATGGATAAATGAACAAGGTTACTGTTGTATGTATGTGTATGACATACGACTTAGCCTTAAAAAGAAGGAAATCTTGTCATTTTCAACAGCATGGGTAAACCTGGAGAAGATCTCACTTATACTTAAAAACTAGAAAAAGATGAACTTATAGAAACAGAAAGTAGAATGGTGTTTATCAGGGGCTAGTTGTGGGTTGGTTAGGAATTACAAGACTTTTGCTCAAAGGATGCAAAACTTTAGTTAGACAAGAGGAGTAGATTCATTAAGGTCTATTACAGGACATAATGACTATACTTAATAATGTTTGCATTTTCAAAATTGTTAACAGAGTTTAAGTGTTCTCACCACAGAAAATGATAAGTATGTGAGATTATGTATATGTTAATTATTTTGATTTAGCCATTCCATAATGTATATAACATATTGTATTTTATTCATCAATTAAATAAATAAAATTTAAAAGTATTTTTCCTCTCCCACTGAATTGGTTGTCTTTGCTTCTAGGTGAGTTTCTTTGCTTCCAGGTGACTGAATTTAGACCATATTCCACAACCCAATATATGATATTTGCTTTTTGCCTTTTAATTTGGCACTCTCATGTTTACTGCAGTATTATTCACAATAGGCAAGAAGATATGGCTAAATTGCCAAGGAGTAATTGCACAACTCCCCTTCCCATCCCGTCTGCATGCACTCCAAAATAGAAAGGCAAGGCTACACTGTATTTCTCTTCATTACTAGAGGTTTTTGTCTTTATTTTGCCTGTTGGGATTCATGCAAGCTAACTCAGTAAATAGTGTTTTAGTCCCAAGCTGGCTCTATTATCAGCATTTATTGCTGTCCCCAGTTTTAGAGGTTTCTAAATCCTGTAAGGCCATAAGAACTTGCAAATCATTGTACAAGCTTCTTTGAGGAGATCCATTCACTACGCTGCTGACATCAAAGGGTCGAACAAAATATTAGACAGCCTTAAGGGAAATACTGAAAGAAGGATGTTATCTTTCTTCCTTCTATAAATTATGATATACTGCACTGGAAAATGTATATACACATAATTATATATGTATATATACATATATACAATATGTAATTATATAATTGTACACACACATATTGGCCCACTTAATTATAGAAAGTGTGATGTCCCAACAGAATTTAAGCTTGGCATATATTGGGCTCCAGGTTGCACACTGAAGATATTAAACCATAGCATATTTTTTCCCATTCCTTTTATTCTACTACCTTCCTATAGCTAACACTATATTTTCTTCATCATGGTTTATGACTGTTAATTCCAATGTAAAAATATGTTGTAGTAAGATTTAGTTTGAGAAATAATTTTGCATGTTAGTTGATTCTTGAGTTGTAAATTTCCTCAGCCTCTACCTATGGGCTAGTTCTAATGATTCACTTTGGGCTTGTTAATTTTTACAGGAGTGGAGCTGGTGCCATGATAAATTTATATTTCCTGTTGACTCTCTTGAACTTCAGGGGGTGAGTCATGAAAGATTTGGGACTCTAGTGGAGCTGAAGTGACTTATCATGTCTAGCAAAAGATGTCCTTGCCTTTATCTGCTGAAGGTCAATCCCAGATTCCAGTTAGATACCTAGACTAAATGATCATAAATGGAACAGAGCAGAATGAGAAGTACAAAGAACAGAGGGAAGACTTGTGCATCATATATATTTTAGGATTTTCATTTTCTGTGGGTCAATACAGGAGGAATTTACTTTAGAGAAAACATTAAATTGATAAACACGAAGAGTTTTGTATTATTAAAATTTCAGACATTTGGACAAATATCAGGAAATTTGAGCATTTATACACATGAGGTTGTATTTTTTGAATTATCTTCATATTTGATATTAATCATTTAACTCTTTCAAGGAAGCTTGGGGAAATGAGAGAGTCATGTCTCAGGCTGTGCATAGTATGGCTTTAGGATAAAAAGACTTAATGTTTAGTACTGAGTTACTGTATAGTCTTCTAAGACAATACAAAAACATGTTTTTAAATTGAGAAGAGTTCTGCCTATTTCATTGGGTCCCATAATACCAAGAATCAATGTCATGATTTGGAAAAATCAAGCATCGCTTTTGTGATTGACATCCAATTGGGGCTTGCAAAAAAGAGTGCTCCTCCCTCTTTGCAGAAGAATTTTAACCAAATGTCACTAGAAGTGGCTAAATAATCTATCACTTTGAGTGATTTCATAAATCTTGATGCAAGTGAGAAGGCATGTATTTCCTCCTTGCAGATGCATGAACTGCAGCTCAGAACCTGTATGGTATGACTGTTGGGCCTCTTGGTCCAGTGCTTAGTCTCCTGCATACTGAGGTCACATCTATATTTTGATTGACTCTGGACAGAGGGTTTTAGAGATGTTAAAATGAAGCAACTGTTGGGAAGGTACTGCTTGTTAAGTGTCCTTTGCTCTGACCACTGAAAATAGTCTACTTGTGTTTTTTTCTAAGTACTTCCTTGCCAATAACTACTTGCACCATATAAAATTGCTCTTTGGTAAATTAAAAATGTCGATTATTGGCTATTTCATGGGACTTAATCTGCTCTGTTGAGAGATTGGGCTTATCCTTCTTTATTCTCCTTTCATTTGTTTTGCTTGATGCAAGAATGCAAAGCTTGCCTTAGGGCCTTTGAATTTGCTGTTCTTTCTGTCTTAATTGTTCTTTCAAATAGTCATTCCCATTCTCACTTTCTTCAGAAGGTTTATGCAAATATTGCCTTCACCAACAGGCCTTCTTTTACTATCCAGGCTGAAATCTCAACTCCTTGTGGGACCTAGCACATATATTCCAACCCCCTTCTCTTCTTTATTTGTTTATTTTTAAGAATTCGCTATTTTACATTTAGTTATTTATTTTTCTTTATTGTGTATCTCTACTAGTGTAATGTGAATTCCAACATTAGTTTGTTTTATTTACTGCTGGGTCTCCAGTATCTAAAAGAGTACCTGACACACATAGTAGATATTCAATAATATGTGTTAAATAAATCAATGAGAACTGATGACAGTAGCCATAAATCCATAGCCACAGATCTTTGAAAACATCACACTGGCAATTTTCACTGTGTTTTGTTCCACTAAGTATTGTGGAGGTCTCTGTGGTTATGAAACAGAGTGAAGAAGGAGACCAAGGAGACAGAACTATTTTCCATGCAAATAGGCTGCTCAGTTTTGTCTCTCATATGTTGGCTTCCAGGTAAGATTATATCAGGAAAAATGTTTGTGCAAATAATATTTCTAAAGCCACTGATTTTTGATAACAGAAGAAAAATGTTCACAAGTGATCATGTAGTCTGAACTTAAAATACTGTGATATCTGTGTTTCTTCACCACCCCTGGAGGAGAGTATAAGGGTTAGCATGAGGGGAGTCAACCTCAAAAGCCCAAGTTCAACAAGATTCATATTTGAGAGATTTTAAAAAATTGTGCTTGAAATGTAAAAAGCTATTGTATTTCAATGAATTATTTTAATCTCTTTCTTCCTCATCCCTGTTTATATTACTGTATATTAACTCTTAATGTGATTGAAAATTCTTAGTGGGGAAAGAGAGCAAGAATATTATTTATATCTTTACTTTTTTACTTGAAAATGACATATATGCCATACTGGCCCACATCAAACTAAGTGGACATTAGTCATAACAGTTCATAGTTCATATTCTCCAAAATTTTTATATCTTTAACATATTTTTAAATGCATGGTGAGAAGAAAATTGTTATGGCCACAATATAATGGTATTAGAATAATCTTTGTGAAAGCAAGACGGTGAACCACATGGAAAATGTAATTGTGTGTCTTTATTTATGAATTCTTCCAGTAAACTGGCCCAGATATATTTATTCTTGATTTATTTATTCTCTTGATTTACTTATTCTTTCATTAACCTGGTCCAGATCCTTCCTCATGGCTGCATTGTAGTCATCTAAAAAATTGGTTTCACACCTGAGAGAATATCAGTCAGATACCTGCAGGGTTATACAGCTAAATACTTGGCAAACTTAAGCTAAAACACAGAGAAGCAAATGTTACCCTGATCTCTTTTTTCCGTACAGTGCAGTTTTCTCTTAAAAATCCTTCACAAAGGTCAGAAATGCACTTTACATGTTAATATAAGAACTCTGCTTTGGTGAAAATGTATACATATAAAGCAAATAATGAAAACTTTATTTAATCAATTTAGACTTACAAATCTAGGTAGAATGGAAATAGAAAAAAGAAAAGAAATCTACATGATAGTTACAGGAGAGGGAATGGAATTCTGGTGAGTAAAGATGAAACATCCAGTTGGAAGAGAGGAGAGGCAGAGGGCCCAGTGACCACATAAAATTTACTAGGCAGCTGTTGGGTGAAATAATCTCCTCACATTAGCTCCTCCTTACCCTTATATTATCTCTGTTAAACATAGAGATTGTGAGACTCATTTGGTTCAGAAGCCTTTTGAAGATCTGATAAAATTATAGAGTTTCTCCTAGGGAAAAAACCTCCATGGCACAGTGCCTTCAAACATCACTAACTGGTGTGCAGAAATGTAACTTTTCATTTCACCTGTAGCTGAATTTAATCTCTGTCACAAGCCTGCATCCTGCCAGATAGTAGGAACCTAATGCAAAGGCTGCCCAAAACCATCCCTTTACTTCAGCGACTTCTCCGTGATTGGAGATTGTGAATAACAACCACCAAATCATGGCCTTTCCTTCCCTCTTCCTCCTCCTGGGGGTTAATTACAAACTCTGGAGCTCTGCTGTGCTTGATATGCTCTGAGCTGGTATCTGCAGAGTCATAGAGCTGTGGGCTGGGCTTGTGATCTTCACTACTTTCTGTACTTGCCAATGAGGCTGCCATCGACCACATTGCTCCAGTTAGAGAATCCCTGCAGGCATTGCTTGCTGTGTCCTTTTGTCCTGACTGCTAGATAGCTTCCTGCTGCCAGCTAATTGTTTCCTGCTTTCCCTCCTCTCACCCACTTCCTCTTTCTAATAACACCCATGTTCTTGGAAAACATTTTACCTCCATTTAAGGAAGAGCTGTGGGTAAAAGAAAATCATTCTACCCCGTAAGTGAAGAAGGGGGCTGTTGAAGGAAAAGGTTAACAGCAAGGTTATAATCTTCTTTAACAACATAATTAATTGAGAAAAGATGGACCAAGAATGACAAGTATCACGTTTTCTCTCTTATGTGGAAACTGAAATAAATAAAAATAAATAGATAAATAAATAAATAAGAAAGGCTTGAAAGTAGAAGAGGGACTATCATGGAAGGAGAAGAGGGCCTGGGGGAGAGAAGCAAAAGGGGAGGTAGACATGATCAAAGCACGATGTCCACATATCAGAACTGTCACAGTGAAACCCATTAATGTGTGCAATTAACATATTAACACATATACTAATAGTGAAAAAAGATAATTGTCAACTTTAAAAATTTTTATTATATTATTGTACTGGGGGGTATATTGTGACATTTACAAAAGTTCTTACAATACATCATAGTTGAATTCCCACCTTCCATCATTTTCCTTTATCCTCCCTCAAACTTCTTATAATATCAACTTTAGAAGTTTATTCATTGCAAATTAATAAGGGTCTTTCTGGGGCTACTATGAGCAGATTACTGAATGTTCTTTCACAATGTACTTGTTTTTCAGGACTATTTATTGCAGAAAGGGTAATTTTTGATTTGCAGCTGCACCAAAGAAAGGAAGCTAAGCAGCTACCTCTCTTTCAGTTCCCCAGTGGTAGGTAACCAGCAAGATGTTTAGCTGAGTAACCTTAGACCCTGTGGTTTTCTCTTGCTTCTGTGATTTACACTCACCTCAGTACTTGTCCCTCATGAATAAACACAGCGCCCACAGTGATGTTCATGTGAAAACTATGCCTTGGGTGTCCAAGACTTCCACAATGTTATTGCAGTTGCTGCTGTGTCTGTGCTGCATCCTTTCTCTTAAAGCTAAGCAAACTCAGGGATTGGTAAACCTATCCTACCTTCTGCATTTGACTGGCAATCTGGACCTGAAACCCACTCTCCAGAACTTGCAACTTGTGACTAAGCCAATGATGCTTTGAGTCTGGATGCTTTGAATGGAACTTTGAATCTGGTTGGTGACACATGCTCTAAATGGACTTTTGTTTTTAATTTCCACTGGCAGCAGAGCACTCTGACAAGTATATAGCATAGTTCCCTGGAGTTCAGAGCTACTGTTGTTTTTATTTCCAAGCTTTCCCACTGATTCTGTTAGCATGCTATCTTTCCAATGAGTTTCTCTTTACTTGTGTTAACCAGAGGTGCTTTCTATTTGCTATAACCAACAAATCCTGAGTGACAGTTATGAATACGGTAAAATCTCAATGCATTTTTGTTATGGCTAGGTCTCAATTAGCTTATTTTTGTATAATAAACCACCTTTAAACTTAGTAGCTTGAAACAACAATCATTTTATTTGGCTCATAATTATACAGGTCTCAGGTTAGGCTAGGTTGGGTGCATGGTTCTTTTGTTGTCAACTGGATTCTTTGGTGTTTCTGTGGTGAGAAGCAAATCAGTTGAGCAGCTTGGCGTCTTGAGTTGACTGACCATCTTCAAAGTAAGCCTAGGCTTGTTCAAAGGAGGCAGCATTCTTTCAAGACGACGAGGGCAGTGTTAAGGGTTGAATTGTGTTCTTCCCAAATTTATATGCTGAAGCTCTTAACTCTCCTAACCTCAAAATATGAACCTTATATTCTGATTAAGCTAAAAGGAGACCATTAGGGTGGCCCTAACCCAATCAAACTGGTGTCTTTATAAGGCAGGGAAATTTGGACACACAGATGTTAGGAGCTGCACACCCAGGGAAAACCATTGTAAGGACATAACAAGAAGCCAACCATCTATAAGTCAAGACAGAGAGATTTCAAGAAACAAAAACCAAAAAACAAACAAACAAAAAAACCCACCAAACTTTCTGATACGTTGATCTTGGATTTCTAGCCTCCAGAACCACGAGAAAATACAATTCTACTATTTAAGACACCCAGCCTATAATATTTTGTTATGGCAGCCCTAGTAAATGGCTACAGAAACCATGTAAGTTTTCTTTTGACTTGGACTTGGAATCGGTACAACATCACTGCACCTGTATTATATTGATTAGATGAAGCCACAAGTTCATCCCAGCTGGGAGGTTACATTGCAAATGGATATGGAGACAAGGAAGGGAATAATTATGACCATTTTTGTAAGCAATCTGTCATAGTAATTACAATGGTAAGGAAGCATGCAGAGTAGTAATAGATATTAATGCAGTGAATGGTGCTGGGTACTTTAATCTGTAATTGAAATGTTTCATCTAAAGCATATTTCTATCAAATTGGAGTGGAATAGGCTAACTGATAATCATCTAGTGGCCTGGACACTGAAAATATGCCCACCTGCCCCAAGGAAGAGTTAATCAAAATTACCTGACAGATGAACAGGATGTAGGAAGGATGAGGTTTTTCTTTCTTTATAGGTCAAGTTATATCATTAGGTCCTACAAAATTTGGATCATCATTTTAATTTATTTTTCTGATGAATACTTGCCAAAGTCTTGTCATTGACAAAATAGAGTGGTAGAAGAGACCAGAGAAGGTCTTTAACTTTCTTTTTCATATACTCCAAATTGATAAAGTAAGATCTATGTCTCATTCCCTTTTGTATCTCTCAGTGATTGTGACAGGCTTTATAGAGAACATGCTTCCGTATTGAAGGATTAATACAGGTTTTTCTGCAGTGGCGACTGCCATAATCAGTTATGTCCTGCCTCGTGTCACTGAAAAACTTATTTTTTCTTTACTTTGAAGGGTGGAATTAGGCTAAAGTCAAGGATTTATAAATTAAGTTGATGGTGCCCCTGCAGAATTAAAAAAAAATTGCAGTAGTTCAGCCAATATTCTTTATTTGTTAAGTGTTTATGTAGTGGGAAAACTGTTCTTTTTTAACTAATAAAAGTGATATATCTTGTTTTTTGTTTAATCTCCTTTTCATATTTTAGTTTACCCCCATATAAAAGTTTACCTCAATGGAAGCATTAGGAAGCAACTCTTACTAAAGAATTTCTGGGTGGAGGGGACAAAGGGGTATTTATATCACATGGTGTTCACTGTTTTGTTGATTGAATACCAAACTTTATAAGCCCTGTCTGGTCTTCCAAATTCTTATTGTCATCTTTGATATAGGGCTTTTATGCCCTGTCTTCCCCATCCATTCTCTGCCTTCTCGTTCCTGCCTCACATTTTCTAAATTTGGGAGTGGGGGGAGATTCTCGAGCTCTCTTTGCCTTTCTTAGGTAGAGCAATATAGTGCTATTAACAGTCCTAAATCTAAACTTTGATACTCCCACTCACTAGTTAAAACTAAACTAGTTATAATAATAAAGCTTACTACATCAAGGACAGAAATTTTACTTCTGTTTAACACAGATATCAAAAAATGTTCTTCTTAGAAGACAATGGGAGACTAAACCTGAAAAATTTACTGTGAACAAATTTCCAAGTAAAATTCAAAATAAGCATTTTCTTATATTTTCCCATTATGTGAACAGTTGTTTTGGGCATAAACTGGAGTTAAAATGATTTTCATAATATTTTAGCAACTCTTTTTGAGTAGAGTCCTGGAAGTATCTAGCTTATTCCCTACTTGTGACAGTGGAATTATTTTAGTGTCAAGAGATATGGCTTGTCAACATTGCCAGCCTGCTACTAACATGATCAGTAGCTGTCATAGAAATAATATTTCAGGACAAAATATTTTCTTAAAATGATTCTGTTTTGCACACATTTGGAGGAATTAAGAGGACATCAACATAGCTTGGTATTTCCACTTTAAAAATACACCTCAAAAAGACATCACTTGTGAAACTTGCTATCAATCTTGTCTTTCACAAGCAGAAAGCATCAGGGGTATTTTAAAAATAAAAACCAAAAACCACTTGTACAAACACACACAAACACATGAATGGGTAGCATAGGAGGCTGATGAGAGGAGTAATTTGAAAGATGTGTTTTAAAATAAATCACCTACTGTTGCCCATCTCCTGCTTATAACTTGGGACTCTTTTACTTTATGTTTGTTTGGAAGGATCATGATCATTTAAAATGACAATGCCTTTTAGGTAGTTCATCAGATTCTTTTGGTCCTCACTGATCTTATGGCAGGAACTTCATATAGACACAACTTGCCAGCACTTGCCATCTGTTTCTTCTTGCCTCAGAGTTCCTCCTGATATTGCCATGGGATTAGGTATTTGGGGGAGGGGGTACATTGTACAAACTCCCTCTGGGTTCACATGCACAACTCAGAAGTTCAGGGAGTTCAAGTCTTAGAGGGTGAATCTTTGGCATACAGTGAATGAATATTTTCCTCCCTTTAAGTGATCCTGATAAACTTCATAGAGCTCCCCCCTACTCCAACAGAGTTCTGTGGAATGGGTCAACCAGTCACCCTGGCATTAGCCATCTGCATAACACATCTACTTTCATGGTGGTTCTCTAGTCTATCCACTCTATTTTGCTGTCCCTCACTCCTACTCCCTGGATCACACTCAAAATAACTTATGCTAAATCTTCCAGCTTTATTTCCTAGGGAATTCAAGCTAAGTAGTTTCCAAAAGAGAGGATAAGATTGCAAAAATAAGACTATTGCAAGTTCAAACTTGCTTACTTGAACGTGTTTTATGAACATCGGGTGAGGGTCTATTTTACCTTCTACCCAACATTCTTTGAAATATCAGAAGTCTTGGTATTTCCATTTTTCCCCAAAGATGGAAAAAAATTCTATAAGTTCACTGGAAAATTAGAAAATTTCAAGAATTCCTAATAGAAAGAATTAAGATCATATTGCCAGAGAATCAACAGTAGAGAAAACAATGTCTCTGGATAATTTTTTAATCTATTCAAACCTTTCTGCATCTACTGCCTCCATTCTTTATCTGAATATTCTCATCTCTTACTGGGGTTTCACCAGGTTCCCCAAGTTTTCTCTGCTTCACCGTTGTCCTTATACAACTTCTCCAACACACGTTTCCCATCTTAGGGCACTTGAAATTATTGTCCCTTGTACCTTGGATGCCTCTTACCTGCTTGTGACCCTGGTTGTCTTCTCATCCTGCAAATCTCACTTTAAATGTTTCCTCAGAGCAGCCTCCTGTTCTAAAGTTGCCATCTCCTTCTGCTCACCTCCCATCACTCTCTATTCCATCTCTCTGTTACTTCCTTCACATAACTTATCAAATATGTCTGCTTCCATGTTAATGGCTGTTTCCATGAGATTTGTAGCCATATGAAGGCAGGGATCTGTTTTATGGTGTTTATTATCTTACCTTAGGCTACAGCACAGCTACTGACACAAAGTCAAAAGAATGACCTGTCTTAGGGCTCTTCATTAAATCATCAAACACTTGGCCAGTTGAGGTACTAAACACTGGAAATCTAAAGAGGAATAAGGCAGGGTCTTTCCTTCCAGGATCCCTGGTGAAAGAGAAGAACATGTTCTTCCACATTCTGATGCACAGTTTAATCATCTGTACTACATATTTTATTTTTATAAGACTTTAAGTACTCTGAGTGCAGATCACAATCATATTAGTCAAAGATTAACATACATAACACAAATAAAAATATTTTAAGAGCTCTAAAGGATCATTATACATATAATAAATCATTATTTATTGTCTAGTAAACTATAATCTATGCTCATTAACTCTTTGCTATTAACATCTGAATGAAGTGGGTAAGGATTTAAATAAAAATGTGAGAGAAAGATCATAGGAGTTAGGCGGTAGTCAAAGATGGGATTTGAAAGCCAAGTCCCATATTGTAAGAACATTCATCTTGTCACATCATGTCAATTTCTTTAGATGTCTGTAGGAAGCTGAAAATGAGTCTGATGCATTGACAATACCATGAGTCTGAAAGTTCACAAACCATAACATGTTTGTCTATTTGAAAATTTAGTTTATTATTTTCTAGCTGCTACATGAGGTCACACAAATTAATTAAAAACATACATTTAGGGAGATCCAAGACAGTGACTAGGGTGCAGAAGAAGACAGGGTGAGCTCTGTAAATCAAAAATCTTGCTGAGATGCTGGAGCCACACTTGGCAGAAATAAAGCTCCAAGAAGAATCAAAACTTCGACACCCTGAACCTCTAGCCCGTACAAAGCTTCTCCATGCCATGTTACTCTGAGAAATCAGGAGAGCTCCCATGCCACCGGATGCCGGCTCCAAACCTGCTTGGGAGACATTTGGCAGACAAACAGGTGAGCACCAAGCACCATGTGGTATTCCCTCAGCTACCCCTGAGATAAACCAGCATAGCCCCCTGGGCAGAATGACCCCTCAACCCTGCAAAAAAAAAATACTGAACAATAAACAAGGAATTGAAAACTAATGCACAGCAGAAGAGATGGGGTACTGTAAGCACACCAGAGAAGGGGAGAAGGGCAAGGAGCTGATCTCACATGAACCTTCAGTAAACAAGGGCTGGAAGGGCAGAAGGGCTGACAGTGCATCAGTGATAAGCCACTGCCTGAAATAGAGCAGGTAGTGGTCTACAAAACTCATCTCCTGTGCCAGTGAGCAACATCCAAAGTCAAATGACACTGCAAAATAGAAAAACATTGGCAAACCATCACAACATGCTGACAGCAGGGGGCCGGCTGATGGAACACTAACCTTGTCCCAGAGAAAGAGAGCAAGGCAAAGAAACAAGCCCACAGTAAACCAACACAGCAAAAACCCAACTCCAAAGCAGGACAGCAGGTGGGCTACAGAGCCAATCTCTGCAACCTGAGGTCAAGCCACACTTCACTGAGGGAGGAGCTGACTAAGCAGCTGCCACTGAAAGACTGAAGAAAGCCTGGTGAGACTCTCCAACCACCTAGTGAGACTAAGACAGAGCCTCTGCTTAAATACCAACACAAGGACTGGATACAGAAGAAGTAACACCAGAACTACTAAGACTGAAATCTTATTGTTCCAGAACCTGGAGTTTTTTTCTGTTTGTTTGTTTGTTTCTTTTTTTTTGTTTTGTTTTAAATCTACTTATTGTTTTATTTATTTATTTATTTTATTATTCATATGTGCATACAAGGCACCCACTCCACCCCCTCCCCCTCCCCCCACCCCCTCAATACCCAGCAGAAACTATTTTGCCCTTATTTCTAATTTTCTTGTAGAGAGATATAAGCCATAATAAGAAGGAACAAGGGTTTTTGCTGGTTGAGATAAGGATAGCTATACAGGGAGTTGACTCACATTAATTTCCTGAACGTGTGTGTTTCCTTCTAGGTTAATTCTTTTTGATCTAACCTTTTCTCTAGCTCGTGGTCCCCTTTTCCTATTGGCCTCAGTTGCTTTTAAGGTATCTGCTTTAGTTTCTCTGCGTTAAGGGCAACAAATGCTAACTAATTTTTTAGGTGTCTTACCTATCCGCATACCTCCCTTGTGTGCTCTCACTTTTATCATGTGCTCAAAGTCCAATCCCATTGTTGTGTTTGCCCTTGATCTAGTGTCCACATATGAGGGAGAACATATGATTTTTGGACTTTTGGGCCAGGCTAACCTCACTCAGAATGATGTTCTCCAATTCCATCCATTTACCAGCGAATGATAACATTTTGTTCTTCTTCATGGCTGCATAGAATTCCATCATGTATAAATACCACATTTTCTTAATCCATTCGTCAGTGGTGGGGCATCTTGGCTGTTTCCATAACTTGGCTATTGTGAATAGTGCCGCAATAAACATGGGTGTGCAGGTGCCTCTGGAGTAACCTGTGTCACAGTCTTTTGGGTATATCCCCAAGAGTGGTATTGCTGGACCAAATGGTAGATCAATGACTAGCTTTTTAAGTAGCTTCCACATTTTTTTCCAGAGTGGTTATACTAGTTTACACTCCCACCAACAGTGTAAGAGGGTTCCTTTTTCCCCGCATCCTCGCCAACACCTGTTGTTGGTGGTGTTGCTAATGATGGCTATTCTAACAGGGTGAGGTGGAATCTTAGTGTGGTTTTAATTTGCAATTCCTTTATTGCTAAAGATGGTGAGCATTTTTTCATGTGTTTTTTGGCCATTTGAATTTCTTCTTTTGAGAAAGTTCTGTTTAGTTCACTTGCCCGTTTCTTTATTGGTTCATTAGTTTTAGGAGAATTTAATTTTTTAAGTTCCCTATATATTCTGGTTATCAGTCCATTGTCTGATGTAGAGTTGACAAATATTTTCTCTCACTCTGTGGGTGTTCTCTTCAGTTTAGAGACCATTTCTTTTGATGAACAGAAGCTTTTTAGTTTTTTTTTTTGTGTGTGTGAGTTGGAACCACTTGAAGTCTCGTCCTGTAATACCAGTGTTTTCTGTTAAAGTGGGTGGATTTCTTTTTCTCCAGTTTGTATTCTGCCTATAAGGTTATGATTTTTTTTTCATTTTTCTTTTATTATTCATATGTACATACAAGGCTTGGTTCATTTCTCCCCCCTGCCCCCACCCCCTCCCTTACCACCCACTCCACCCCCTCGCTCTCCCCCCCCAATACCCACCAGAAACTATTTTGCCCTTATTTCTAATTTTGTTGTAGAGAGAGTATAAGAAATAATAGGAAGGAACAAGGGTTTTTGCTGGTTGAGATAAGGATAGCTATACAGGGAGTTGACTCACATTAATTTCCTGAACATGTGTGTTTCCTTCTAGGTTAATTCTTTTTGATCTAACCTTTTCTCTAGTACCTGTTCCCCTTTTCCTATTGGCCTCAGTTGCTTTAAGGTATCTGCTTTAGTTTCTCTGCATTAAGGGCAACAAATGCTAGCTAGTTTTTTAGGTGTCTTACCTATCCTCACCCCTCCCTTGTGTGCTCTCGCTTTTATCATGTGCTCATAGTCCAAACCCCTTGTTGTGTTTGCCCTTGATCTAATGTCCACATATGAGGGAGAACATACGATTTTTGGTTTTTTGAGCCAGGCTAACCTCACTCAGAATGATGTTCTCCCATTCCATCCATTTACCAGCGAATGATAACATTTCGTTCTTCTTCATGGCTGCATAAAATTCCATTGTGTATAGATACCACATTTTCTTAATCCATTAGTCAATGCTGGAGCATCTTGGCTGTTTCCATAACTTGGCTATTGTGAATAGTGCCGCAATAAACATGGATGTGCAGGTGCCTCTGGAGTAACAGTCTTTTGGGTATATCCCCAAGAGTGGTATTGCTGGATCAAATGGTAGATCGATGTCCAGCTTTCTAAGTAGCCTCCAAATTTTTTTCCAGAGTGGTTGTACTAGTCTACATTCCCACCAACAGTGTAAGAGGGTTCCTTTTTCCCCGCATCCTCGCCAACACCTGTTGTTGGTGGTGTTGCTGATGATGGCTATTCTAACAGGGTGAGGTGGAATCTTAGTGTGGTTTTAATTTGCATTTCCTTTATTGCTACAGATGGTGAGCATTTTTTCATGTGTTTTCTGGCCATTTGAATTTCTTCTTTTGAGAAAGTTCTGTTTAGTTCACATGCCCATTTCTTTATTGGTTCATTAGTTTTGGGAGAATTTAGTTTTTTAAGTTCCCTGTATATTCTGGTTATCAGTCCTTTGTCTGATGTATAATTGGCAAATATTTTCTCCCACTCTGTGGGTGTTCTCTTCAGTTTAGAGACCATTTCTTTTGATGAACAGAAGCTTTTTAGTTTTATGAGGTCCCATTTATCTATGCTATCTCTTAGTTGCTGTGCTGCTGGGGTTTCATTGAGAAAGTTCTTACCTATACCTACTAACTCCAGAGTATTTCCTACTCTTTCTTGTATCAACTTAAGAGTTTGGGGTCTGATATTAAGATCCTTGATCCATTTTGAGTTAATCTTGGTATAGGGTGATATACATGGATCTAGTTTCAATTTTTTGCAGACTGCTAACCAGTTTTCCCAGCAGTTTTTGTTGAAGAGGCTGCTATTTCTCCATCGTATATTTTTAGCTCCTTTGTCAAAGATAAGTTGCTCATAGTTGTGTGGCTTCATATCTGGATCCTCTATTCTGTTCCACTGGTCTTCATGTCTGTTTTTGTGCCACCACCATGCTGTTTTTATTGTTATTGCTTTGTAATATAGTTTGAAGTCAGGTATTGTGATACCTCCTGCATTGTTCTTTTGACTGAGTATTGCCTTGGCTATTCGTGGCCTCTTGTGTTTCCATATAAGTTTCACGGTAGATTTTTCGATCTCTTTAATGAATGTCATTGGAATTTTGATGGGAATTGCATTAAACATGTAGATTACTTTTGGGAGTATTGACATTTTTACTATGTTGATTCTACCAATCCATGAGCATGGGAGGTCTCTCCACTTTCTATAGTCTTCCTCAATCTCTTTCTTCAGAAGTATAGAGTTTTTCTTATAGAGGTTGTTCACATCTTTTGTTAGGTTTACAACTAGGTATTTGATTTTTTTTGAGGCTATTGTAAATGGAATTGTTTTCATACATTCTTTTTCAGTTTGCTCATTGTTAGTGTATAGAAATGCTAATGATTTTTCTATGTTGATTTTCTATCCTGCTACCTTGCTATAGCTATTGATGATGTCTAGAAGCTTCTGAGTAGAGTTTTTTGGGTCTTTATGGTATAGGATCATGTTGTCTGCAAATAGGGATATTTTGACAGTTTCTTTACCTATTTGTATTCCTGTGATTCCTTCTTCTTGCCTAATTGCTCTGGCTAGGAATTCCAGTACTATGTTGAATATGAGTGGAGATAGTGGGCATCCTTGTCTGGTTCCTGATTTTAGAGGGAATGGTTTCAGTTTTTCTCCGTTAAGTATAATGCTGGCCGTAGGTTTGTCATATATAGCTTTTATAATGTTGAGGTTTTCCTTCTATTTCTAGTTTTCTTAGAGCTTTTATCATGAAATGGTGTTGGATCTTATCAAAGGCTTTTTCTGCATCTATTGAGATGATCAAGTGGTTTTTGTCTTTCCTTCCATTAATGTGGTTTATTACATTTATTAATATTATAAATAAATGATATAGGCTGGGATGAAGCATACTTGATCATGGTGAATGATCTTTTTGATGTGTTGTTGAATTCGGTTTGCCATTATTTTGTTGAGGATTTTTGCGTCAATGTTCATTAAGGAGATTGGCCTATAGTTCTCCTTTTTGGAGGTGTCTTTGCCTGGTTTTGGGATAAGTGTAATACTGGCTTCATAAAATGTGTTTGGCAGTTTTCCTTCCCTTTCTATTTCATGGAACAGTTTAAGGAGGGTTGGTATCAGTTCTTCTTTAAAGGTCTGATAGAATTCAGCAGAGAATCCATCAGGTCCTGGACTTTTGTTTTGGGGGAGACTCTTGATTGCTGCTTCAATTTCATTTTGTGTTATAGATCTATTCAGGTGATTAATATCCTCTTGGTTCAGTTTTTGATGATCATATGTATCTAGAAATCTGTCCATTTCTTTAAGATTTTCAAATTTATTTGAATATAGGTTCTCAAAGTAGTCTCTGATGATTTCCTGAACTTCCATGGTGTTTGTTGTTATCTCCCCTTTTGCATTCCTGATTCTACTAATTTGGGTTTTTTTCTCTCCACATTTTAGTCAGGTTTGCCAGGGGTCTATCGATCTTGTTTATTTTTTCAAAGAAGCAATTTTTTGTTTCATTAATTCTTTGTATGGTTTTTTTGGTTTCTATTTCATTGATTTCAGCTCTTATTTTTATTATTTCTCTCCTTCTATTTGTTTTGGGATTTGCTTGTTCTTGTTTTTCTAGGAGTTTGAGATGTATCATTAGGTCTTTGATTTGGGATCTTTCAGTCTTGTTAATACATGCACTCATGGCTATAAACTTTCCTCTCAGGATTGCCTTAGCTGTGTCCCATAGGTTCCGGTAGGTTGTGTTTTCATTTTCATTGACTTCCAGGAACTTTTTAATTTCCTCTTTTATTTCATTGATGATCCATTGTTCATTAAGTAATGAGTTATTTAGTTTCCAGCTGTTTGCATGTTTTTTGTCGTTACTTTTGTTGTTGAGTTCTACTTTTTCTGCATTGTGATCAGATAGTATGCACGGTATAATTTGTATTTTCTTATATTTGCTGAGACTTGCTTTGTGCCCTAGGATATGATCTATTTTGGAGAAGGTTCCATGGGCTGCTGAGAAGAATGTATGTTGTATAGAAGTTGGATGAAATGTTCTGTAGACATCGACTTGGTCCTTTTGATCTATTGCATATTTTAGATCTTGGATTTCTTTATTAATTTTTTGTTTGGATGACCTATCTATTGATGATAATGGGGTGTTAAAGTCTCCCACAACCACTGTGTTGGCATTTATATATGCTTTTAGGTCTTTCAGGGCATGTTTGATGAAATTGGGTGCATTGACATTGGGTGAATACAGGTTGATAATTATTATTTCCTTTTGGTCTATTTCCCCTTTTATTAGTATGGAATGTCCTTCTTTATCTCATTTGATCAATGTACGTTTGAAGTCTACTTTGTCAGAGATAAGTATTGCTACTCCTGCATGTTTTCAGGGGCCATTGGCTTGGTAAATCTTCTTCCAGCCTTTCATCCTAAGCCTATGCTTATTTCTGTCAGTGAGATGGGTCTCCTGTAAGCAGCAAATTGTTAGATCTTCCTTTTTAATCCATCTTGTCAAGCAGTGCCTTTTGATGGGTGAATTAAGTCCGTTAACATTAAGTGTTGGTACTGATAGGTATGTGGTGATTTCTGTCATTTAGTTGTCTTAGTTGTTTGAAGGTTTGATTGTGTGTACCTAAGTTGAGGTTACTCTCTACTTTCTTGCTTTTTCTTTTCCTGTGGTTTGGTGCTGCCTGTCTTTTCATGGTTAAGTTGGGTGTCACTTTCTGTGTGCAGAATCCCTTGCAGAATCTTTTGTAGTGGTGGCTTTGTGGTCACATATTGTTTTAGTTTCTGCTTATCATGGAAGACTTTTATTGCTCCCATCTATTTTGAATGATAGTTTTGCTGGGTAGAGTATCCTGGGGTTGAAGTTATTTTCATTCAGTGCCCGGAAGATCTCACCCATGCTCTTCTTGCTTTTAATGTTTCTGTTGAGAAGTCTGCTGTGATTTTGATGGGTTTACCTTTGTATGTTACTTGTTTTTTCTCTCTTACAGCCTTCAATATTCTTTCTTTAGTTTCTGAACTTGTTGTTTTAATGATGATATGTTGTGGGGTAGTTCTATTTTGATCTGGTCTGTTTGGTGTCCTGGAGGCCTCTTTCATCTGTGTGGGAATATCTTTCTCTAGATTTGGGAAGTTTTCCTTTATTATTTTGTTGAATAGATTATGCATTCCCTTTGCTTGCACATCTTCTCCTTCTTTGATGCCCATGATTCTCAAGTTTGGCCTTTTGATGGAGTCAGTGAGTTCTTGCATTTTCTTTTCACAGGTCTTGAGTTGTTTAATTAATAGTTCTTTGGTTTTTCCTTTAATTACCATTTCATCTTCAAGTTCTGAGATTCTGTCTACTGTTTGTTCTATTCTGCTGGATTGGCCTTCCTTTTTGTTTTGCAGTTCTGTTTCATTTTTTTTTCTGAGGTTTTCCATATCCTGGGTTGTTTCCTCTTTAATGTTGTCTATTTTTGTCTTGAGTTAATTTATCTGTTTATTCATCGTGTTCTCTGTTTCACTTTGGTGTTTATACAGTGTTTCTATGGTTTCCTTTATTTCTTCTTTTGCTTTTTTAAATTCTCTATTTTTGTTGTCTTTGAATTTCTTGAGTGTCTCCTGTACATTTTGGTTGACCCTATCCAGTATCATCTCTATAAAATTCTCATTGAGTACCTGTAGTATGTCTTCTTTTAAATTATTCTTGTGGGCTTCATTGGGTCCTTTGGCATAATTTATCTTCATTTTGTTGGAGTCTGGATCTGAGTATCTGTTTTCTTCATTATCCTCTGGTGACTGTACTAATTTTTTGCTGTGGGGAAACTGGTTTCCCTGCTTTTTCTGTCTTCCCATCATTGTCTTTGGTGTTGTTACTGTTCCTGTACTGTGTGCAATTAAGTATTTTCTAGCTTGTAATAATAACAATGGTAATATTTAGAATGGAAAGGTGAGCTGAGATGGAAAGCAAGAAGTTAAAGAGAAAAACAAATAAACAGACAAGAATGAGAAAACAGAACAAGAAATCAGACAAGAAAGTTTCAAAGGCTGTGGCTTGCCTGCCCACTGCTGTCAGCCTGCTGTTGCTGGTGGCATTATTTATGCAGATCTCTGGGGTGAGCTTAGCACTCACCTGGCTCCGCAGGCTTTGTTTGCTCAGAGTTCTCCTGTGCGGGAGCCTCTGCTACAAGCTTTCCCTTTTCCAAGCACACTGGGAAAGGTGACACTGAACCCGTGTTCTTAGGCCTGTGTGTTTATTTACAGTTCATGTGAGAGGTGGGTCTTCCCCCCTGTCCTGTGGAGTTTTCCTCCCACCGCCACTTTCACAAGCTTTCCTGATCCTGATTACTGGGCAGTGCTGCTGCTCCTGCCAGCCACCATGTTTGTTTACAGTTCACGTGAGAAGAAGGTCTTTCCTCCTCTCCTGTGGAGTTTTCTTCTCTCCACCACTCTCACAAGCTTTCCTGCTCCTGGTTGCTGGGCGTGCACCCTCACTCCCACCAGAGCCTCTCCACCCTGCCTGGCTTGTTTATTTACAGTCCCGGGAAGGATTCCCTTCCCCCAATCTTCGGCGCTCAGTGTGCCCCACCCTCTTTCCTGCATGTCTTTATTGTTCTTTTTGCTTATTAGTCAGTTTGTCTTTTTTCCCCGGGTGGAGGTCAGTCTGTCCAGGGGGTTATGCTGCTCTGGCCCAGGCTTGTCTGTGGGAGTACCACGGTACTGTGAAGCTCACCTGGTCTGCATCTTCCCAAGCCGTCTGGGCACGGGCGACTGGTGGCCCAGGGGCCCCCCTGGTTTCTCCATTTAACCTGAAGTGGAGATTCTCTGCACCAGCTGGAGGTGTGGAGGCGTCAAAGTTATGCCTCTTCTCAGTGATTATGCCTGCAAAGTGTGTCTCCAGCATCTCTCCAAGATTTCACTATAGGAGGCTTGCTTTCTGCTTTCTCCCTCTAGCCACCATCTTGGAATCCCCCTGTTTTGTTTCTTGTTTGTTTGTTCACGTTTGTTGGTTCATTTCTTCCCATTGATTTCTATGTTTTTTTTCTTCTTGTTGTTGTTAGTTTTACTATTGTAAGTTAATTAATACTAACTAAATTATACCCAGACCAGGGAGAGAAATAGCATACATACACTAATCTAAAAATCCAATACACGCACAAAACAAATTTAACCAAGGGAAAGAAAACAGGTGACTGAAACCACCAATAGCCTATCAAGAACATAGTTACATTGTACCTAGTGGAGCAATGGGAAGATGAAAAAGGGATGGAAACCATTCCCCTTGCCCAAAATAATTTAACATAGTATTCAAAGGGAAATGAAGAAGACGAATACCCAGTTCCAGACTCCAACAAAACAAAGACAAACTACACTAGGAACCCAATGAAGCCCACAGGAACACTCTGAAAGAAGAAATCCTGAAATTAATAACAGAAAATTTCATGGAGATGTTACTAGACCTGATCAACCAAAACATACAGGAGGCACTCAAGAAATTCAAAGACAACAAAAAAAAGAATATGAGAAGACACAAAAAACAAATAAATGAGCTCATAGGAGCCCTAAATAAACACCAAAGTGCCACAGAGAATACTATAAATAGAGAGATAAATGAATTAAAGATGAAAATTGACTATTAAAGAGGAAGTGATATGGAAAACCTCAGAGAAAAGAATGAAACAGAAATACAAAACACAATGGAAGACCACTCCAGCAGACAAGAACAAGTGGAAGACAGAATCTCAGAACTTGAAGATAAAATGGAAATTAAAGGAAAAACTGAAGAGCTATTAGTCAAACAACTCAAGACCTATGAAAGAAATATGCAAGAACTCACCAACTCCATCAAAACACCAAACCTGAGAACCATAGGCACTGAAGAAGGAGAAGAGGTGCAAGCAAAAGGGACTTGTAATACATTCAACAAAACAATAACAGAAGATTTCAGAATCTAGAGAAAACTATGCCCATTCAGGTACAGGAAGCCTCCAGGAAACCAAATAGACTTAACCAAAATAGAACTACCCCAAGACATATTTCATTAAAACAACAAGTACAGAGAACAGAGAAAGAATATTGAGGGCTATAAGAGAGAAAAAACAAACAACATACAAAGATAAACCCATCAAAATCACAGCAGATTTCTCAATGGAAACATTAAAAGCAACAAGAGCATGGAGTGAAGTATTCTGGGTATTCTGGTTGAAATAACTTCAACCCTGTGATACTCTAACCCAAAAAATGACTATTCAAAATTGATGGAACAATAAAAGTCTTCCACAATAAGCAGAAACTGAAGCAATATATGACCACCAAACCACCAGTACAAAAGACTCTTCAAGGAAATCTGCACACAGAAAATGAAAGCAAACAAAACCATGAGAGGACAGGCAACACCAAACCACAGGGGAAGAAAAGACAAGAAAGTAGAGAGTAACATTGATTCAGCTGCACACAATCAAACCCTTAAACACAAAAACAACTAAATGATAGGAATCACCACATACCTATCAATACTAGCACTGAATGTTAACAGACTTAATCCCCCCATCAAAAGACACCATTTGGCAAACTGGATTAAAAAAGAAGATCCAACAATCTGTTGCTTACAGGAAACCCAACTCATTGACAGAAACAAGGATTGGCTTAAGGTGAAAGGCTGGAAGAAGATTTACTAAGTCAGTGGCCCCCAAACCAGGCAGGAGTAGCAATACTTATCTAGGACAAAGTAGACTTCAAACTTACATTGATCAACCAAGACAAAGAAGGACACTCCATACTAATAAAAGGGGAAATACACCAAAAGGAAATAACAATTATCAACCTATATACACCCAATGTCAATGCACCCAAGTTCATCAAACATATTCTGAAGGACCTAAAAACATATATAAACTCCAACACCGTGGTAGTGGGAGACTTTAATACCACCCTATCATTAATATACAGGTCATCCAAACAAAAAAATCAATAAAGAAATTCTTGAACTAAAACACACCATAGATCAAATGGACCTACCTGATGTCTAATGAATATTTTATCCAACTTCTCCACAATATACATTCTTCTCAGCAGCCCATGGAACCTTCTTCAAAACTGATCATATCTTAGGGTATAAAGCAAGCCTCAGCAAATATAAGAAAATAGAAATAATCCCATGTATTCTATATGATCACAATGCATTAAAACTAGAACTCAACAACAAAAACAACAGTAAAAAACATGCAAACAATTGGAAGCTGGACAACACATTGCTCAATGATCAATGGGTCATTGAAGAAGTTAATGAAAATGAAAACACGACATACTATAACCTATGGGACACAGCAAAGGCAGTCCTGAGAGGAAAGTTTATAGCCATGAGTGCATATATTAAAAGGACAGAAAGATCTCATATAAATGACCTATGCTACATCTCAAAATCCTAGAAAAATAAGAAAAGTAAATTCCAAAACAAGCAGAAGGAGAGAAATAATAAAACTAAGGGCCAAACTCAATGAAATAGAAACAAACAAACAAACAAAAAACATACAAAGAATCAATGAAACAAAAAACTGGTTCTTTGAAAAAGTAATAAGATTGACAGACCCCGGCAAACCTAACTAAAATGAGGAGAGAAAAAACCCAAATCAATAAAATCAGAAATGCAAAAGGGGAAACAACAACAAATATCAAGGAAATCCAAGAAATCATCAGAGACTACTTTGAGAACCTATATTCTGGTAAATTTGAAAATCTTAAAAGAAGTGGACAGATTTCTAGACACTTATGACCATCCAAAATTGAACCAAGAAGATATTAATCACCTGAATAGATCTATAATGCAAAATAAAAATTGAAGCATCAATAAAGAGTCTCCCTAAAATGAAAAGTCTGGGACCTGATGGATTCTCAACTATATTGTATCAGACCTTTAAAGAAGAATTGATACCAACCCTCCTTAAACTGTTCCATGAAATAGAAAAGGAAGGAACCTTAAAAGCAACTGAGGCCAATAGGAAAAGGGGACCAGGAACTAGAGAAAAGGTTAGATCAAAAAGAATTAACCTAGAAGGTAATACACACGCCCAGGAAATTAATGTGAGTCAACTCCCTGTATAGCTATCCTTATCTCAACCAGCAAAAATCCTTGTTCCTTCCTATTATTGCTTATACTCTCTCTTCAACAAAATTAGAGATAAGGGCAAAATAGTTTCTGCCATGTATTGAGGCAGTGGGAGGGAGAGGGGGTGGAGTGGGAGGTAAGGGAGGGGGTGGGGGCAGGGGGGAGAAATGACCCAAGCCTGTATGCACATATAAATAATAAAACAATAAAAAAAAAGAAAGGGAAGGAACACTACCTAATTCATTGTATGAAGCCAGTATTACATTCATCCCAAAACCATACAAAAGACACCTCCAAAAAGGAGAACTACAGGCCAATTTCCTTAATGAACATTGATGCAAAAATCCTCAATAAAATAATGGCAAACTGAATCCAACAACATATCAGAAAGATCATTCATCATGACCAAGTTGGCTTCATCCCAGGCATGCAGGGGTGGTTCAACATACGCAAATCAATAAATGTAATACAGCACAATTAATAGAAGGAAAGACAAAAACCACTTGATCATCTCAATAGATGCAAAAAATCCTTTGATAAGATCCAACATCACTTCATGATAAAAGCTCTAAGAAAACTAGGAAAAGAAGGAATGTACCTCAACATTGTAAAGGCTATTTATGACAAACCTTTAGCCAATATCATACTTAATGGAGAAAAACTGAAACCATTCCCCCTAAAATCAGGAATGAGACAAGAATGCCCCCTCTCCCCATTCCTATTCAACATAGTCCTAGAATTCCTATCCAGAGCAATTAAGCAAGAAGAAAAAATAAAAGGAATACAAATAGGTAAAGAAATACTCCTACTTGTAGACAACATGATCCTATATCTTAAAGACCCAAAAAACTCTACCCAAAAACTCCTAGACACCATAAACAGCTTCAGCAAGGTGGCAGGAACCAGAAACAAAATCAACTTACAAAAAACATACCAACAATGAACAAACCAAGAAAGAATATATGGAAACAATTCCAATTCCACTTGCAGTAGCCTCAAAAAAAAAAATCAAATACCTAGGAGTAAACTTAACAAAGGATGTGAATGACCTCTACAAGGAGAACTACAAACCCCTGAAGAAAGAGATCAAGGAAGACTACAGAAAGTGGACAGAGCTCCTGGGCTCATAGATTGGTAGAATCAACATAGTAAAAATATCTATATTACCAAAAGAATCTACATGCTTAATGCAATTCCCATCAAAATTCCAATGACTTTCATCACAGAGATTGAAAAATCTACCCTAAAGTTAATTTGGAAACACAGGAGACCGTGAACAGCCAAGGCAATACTCAGCAAAAAGAGCAATGCTGGAGGTATCACAATACTCAACTTCAAACTATATTACAGATCCATAGTAATAAAAACAGCATGGTACTGGCACAAAACCAGACATGAAGACCAATGGAACAGAATAGAGGATCCGGATATGAATTCAAACAGTTATGCCCACCTCATTTTTGACAAAGGCACCAAAAACATACAATGGAGCAAAGACAGCCTCTTCAACGAATGTTGTTGGGAAAAGTGGTTATCCAGCTGCAGAAAACTGAAACTAGATCCATGTTTATCACCCTGTACTAGTATCAACAGAAAATGGATCAATGACCTTAATATCAGACCGAAATTCTGAAGTTAGTACAGGAAAGAGCAGGGATTACTCTGGAAGTAATAGGTATAGGCAAGGACTTCCTCAGTAGAACTCCAGTAACTCAGCAACTATGAGAAAGGATGGACAAATGGGACTCTAAACTGAAGAGCCCACCCACAGAGTGGGAGAAAATATTTGCCAGCTATATATCAGACAAAGGACTGATAACCAGAATACACAGGGAACTCAAAAAACTAAACTCTCCCAAAATCAATGAACCAATTAAGAAATGTGCAACTGAACTAAACAGAACTTTCTCAAAAGAAGAAATTCAAATGGCCAAAAAACATATGAAAAAAATGCTCACAATCTCTGGCCAGGAAGGAAATGCAAATGAAAACCACACTAAGATTCCACCTCACCTCTGTTAGAATAGCCATCATCTAAAACACCAACAAAAACAGGTGTTGGTGAGGATGTGGGGTAAAAGGAACCCTCATACACAGCTGATGGGTACATAAGCTAGTGCAACCACTCTGGAAAACAATATGGAGACTTCTTAAAAATTTAAACATAGATCTGCCATATGATCCAGTCATCCCACTCCTAGGGATATGGCCAAAGGAATGTGACTAGGTTACTCCAGCGGCACCTGCACACCCATGTTTATTGCAGCACTATTCATAATAACCAAGTTATGGAAACAGCCAAGATACCCCACTGCTGATGAATGGATTAAGAAAATTAAGAAATTGTGTTAGTAACACAATGGAGTTTTACTAAGCCATGAAGAAGAATGAAGTCATCATTTGCAAGTAAATGGATGGAACTGGAGAACACCATCTTAAGTGAGGTTAGCCAGGCTCAGAAGACCAAAAATCGTATGTTGACCCTCATATTCGGACTTTAGATCTAGGGCAAACACAGCAATGTTGCTGGACTTGGGTCATATGCTAAGGGAGGAATGGGGATAGGTAGGAAACCCAAACCCTGAAAGTATTTGATGTCCCCACTGAAAGGAGCTGATACAGTAATCTTAAAGCAACAGAGGTCACTATGGGAAGGTGACTGGGAAGTAGTGAAGAGGTCAGGTAGAGATGAATGAATTTGGGTTGTAGTACACTTATGCATGGAAGCAATGCTAGGAATCTCTCTGTGTAGCTATTCTTATCTCAACTAACAAAAATGCTGTCTTTCTTATTATTGCTTATGTCTACTCTTCAACAGAATTAGAGAAAAGGGCTGAACAGTTTTGCCTGGAAGTGAGGGGGTGTGAGGGAGAGGAAGAGGTTGGGGCCAGGGGGAGAAGTGGCCCAATGTATGCACATATGAATAAATGAATAAATAAATACATTTAGCAGTAATCATTTAATTGTGATGTTTTTGGAGAAAGCAGTTGTGTATCTGCTTCACTAATGTGAGCTGTGAAGCCTGGAAACATCGTGCACCTGTAATTTTATTAATTATTAATGAATACCAATATAAATAATGCATTTTCTATTATGTTTACTAACCCAGTGGGGCTCAGTTCTGTCTTGGATAATATCACTTCCTAAGGCAAAGAAAACTATAGCTGCTCATTACTCCATGGTGTGCCAAGAAGAGCTCTGTCTACCACTAGTGGATTTACAAAATTGTGCGGGTTAATTCTTAATAAACACAGTTTGGTGGTGGTAAAGTAAGTGACATATTGAGATAGAAGTCACTGTAAGATGTAATTTGGTGCTTTTTCAGATGGGATATCATGGAACTTTCTGATTTATACTTATAAAGAAAATTAAGGAAAATAACATGTATGTGTTTGTGTGGGGAAGTTCTAATTTGATATGAAAAAAACCAAACATGGAGTATAGCTATAAAATGGAAATAAATAGCAAAAGAGTAATTCTAGGGAATAAAGAATGTATTGCATAAGCCATATTTCATAGAATAATAAAAGGGCATTTGAATCAAAAGATGAATATGGCTGATATACTCTCTATATAAGAATGAATATAGAATTCTTAAACTGGCTGAAACCACCATAAGAAAGGGATTAAGGCAGAATGAAGAAAAACAGAGGAGATGAACCAGTTGGGATTTTATATATATATATATATATATATATATATATATATATATATATATATATGCTTATGTTTGCTTCCATGTTAATGGCTATTCCATGAGATTAATAGCCATATGAAGGAAGGGACCTGTTTTACGGTCTTTATTACCTTACCTCAGACTACAGCATAGCTACCAATACATAGTCAAAAGGATGACCTGTCTTAGGGCTCTTCATTCAATCATCAAACACTTGGCCAGTTGAGGTACTAGATGCTAGAAGTCTAAAGAGGAATAATGCAGGACCTTTCCTTTTAGGATCCCTAGTGAAGGAGAAGAACATGTTCTTCCCATATTCTGATGCACAGTTTAATCATTTGTACTATATATTTTATTTTTACAAGACTTTAAGTACTCTGAGTGCAGAGTGTACATGGAAATATCACAAGGAAACTCCCTGTGTTACCTTTATCTCAAATAAGCAAAAATGTCATTGTTTTTCTTTTTTCTTCTACAAAGTTGGAAAACAGGAGGGTGGAACAGGTCCTGCCCAGGGTGGGGATGGTACCAATGGAAGGGGTTAGTGAGGTGGTGGGGAAAGGGGTAGGAGAGTGAATACATACAAAAAATGTGTACACATGTATGTAAACGCAAAAATGATACTTATTGATACTGTTCCATGAATGGAGGTAGAGGGGATAAAGGAGAATGATGGAGGGGTGAATTCAATTATGATATATTTGATACATTGTAAGAACTCTTGTAAATGCCACAATGTACCCCTACCCAGCACAATTAAAAAAAATGAAAAAATAAATAAAAGGCAACAACAACAAAAAAGAAACTGAATAGAACCTAAATTTGAAAATAGGAAACAAAGTCTGTTTTTTCTTTGCTCACTCTATAGACTTCTTAGATGATGGTCTTCATTTCCAGGAGGACTTCAGGCCAAATATTAGTGAGCACATGTGAACGATAAGAAAAACTTCAGCAAAACTCCCAAAACAATCTACCACAGACATTTCAGTAGAGGTCCATACACTCAGCTTCCTCTAGACAGTTAATGTGGATATTCTTGTCCTTCACACTCAGCATACCTCAACCTGGACCCATCTTTTTTCCCTTGCAAAACTGTGCCTCACTGCCATCACCACCCTAGCCAATCTCTTGAAATAAGCCCCTAGCCACTCTCTTTTCCTTCTTCCATTTACACATATTTATCTGTTCACTGAATCCTGTTGCTTCTCAGAACTCTCTTTTCAATCCAAATCTCTTCTCTCCACTCCCCTCCCACTTGCTTAGTTCAGACCCCAGTAACAGAGCCCAGCAGGCCTGCACTTCTCTAGTCATCCCAATTCCTACTTTGCAGGTCACAGGAAGTTCCTCATTATGCCACACAAGTCCTCTCACAGCAGGTTCTTCCACACCTCTGCTGCCACCACCACCGTTCACTCTTCTTAAAGTCCTGCTCCTCACAACTCTTAGCCATGCTCCAGGGTGACAAAGCACCACTCCTTTACAGTGCAGCAACCTCTGCCTGGAATTCCTTTATTGCTCCTTTCTTATGTTCTTCTTAGGCACTGGTTAAAAACATGGGTTGTGGAGACAGACTGGTTTGAAACCTCCATCCATTTGCAATGGGAACTTGAGTAAGTCACTATAAACATTTTTCTGAGTTTCCATGTCCAAAGAATTGGAAGAGAAATAATGATATTCATATGATAAGGTTGGTATGAGACTTAAATGAAAAAAATCATATATAACTCCTTATCATGCCATACAATGTACTTCACAAGAAGACTTCTTCTTTTCCTAGTACATAGGAAGTATGTAATAATTATTAGCTACTATGACCAGAATTTTCCAAGGAAACATTAGTTCCTCTCACCTCTAGGATCTCTAAAGATGAGAACTCTGATATCTGAAAAATATGCTAATTTGGTAGGGTTTCCTGAGTTCCTTAGAAATTATTAGGGACATATTCATAGTTAGGGTGATGAAAATCATTCACCAGGGATTCGAAAAGACCCATTTGTGGAACAAGGCTGCTATAGTTAAAATGCAAAATTATCTTTTTTCCCTCTGCTCTATATTCTTTCTCAGCCACTGGATAAGAACTCTTCAGCTCTCATGGGCATTATTGTCTCTCTGAAGTAATAGACATTCTCTTAATCTCTTAAGTCACAAGCAGCTTGAGCTCAGCAGGGTTCATAGTCTTGATCACCAAAGCTCCAAACTTGATTTAATGTTGTATCTTTTTCTTCATAGTGATGAAAGTGAGGGTAGTGCTAAATAATGACTAAATAAATGATGGTACCACTTACCAAGGAGCTGAACATCTTTTGGGGGGACAAATAGTAGATTGGATTAAAGCGTGACATATATATACTATGATAGAAGTATTCTTTTGGACCTGGCAAGGGAGGGAGAAGGTGCTGAAAGCCAGTCCGGAAGGCCACAGTAAGAGATTAAACATGACCAAAACTGAGTCTTGCAAATCTGGCAGCCCATTTCTAGGCAGAAGAAGCAGTGTGAGCAGGGCAAGGAAAGGTCACAAACCTAAGTATTCCTTTGACAAAGGGATCAACTTTGCTATAGATCCCAAGGGAATCACTTGGGCAATTTGGAATAGTAAAAGGTATGTGTTAGCTTTCTGTTGCTCTGACAAGATAGCTGAGAAAATTATCTTAAGGAGGAATGGTATACTGGGGCTCACAGTTTTTGAGGGTGAGTCCATGGCTTGGTTGCTTTGACCTGTGCATAATACTGAGATCATGGTGGTAGTATGTGGCAAAAGAAGACTATTCACCTCATGGTGGCTAGAAAGCAAATAGAGAGAGGGAGAGATAAAGAAGAAGGGGCCAGAGTCCCAGTATCCCCTTCAAGGACCTGCTCCCAATGACCTAATTTACTTCCACTAGGCCCCATTATCTAAAGGTTCCACCACCTCCCAATAGCACCACAGGCTAGTGAACAGCCCTTTAGCATAGGGGATTTTGTGGGAGCATTTAATATCTAAACCATTATAATGTACATGACTACATAAACATAAGAATGGGATGTGGTTTAGAGATAGGTAGATTACAAATGGAATGGATTATAGATTAGTTTTTAGGTTATACCAATTACTAGCTGTATGATCTTGGATAAGTTTCTTCATCTTAAATGGCGAGATTATTACCCACCTCAATCATACATTTCCATGAGAAAACGTGTATGTCAGGCTTTGTATTAAGCCTGACACTTAGTCTGGGCTTACTAATTGTTAATTCACTTTCTAAAATCATCTCTCATTCACTTCCTGATATTACTTTATATCTTAGAAAGATAAGAGGAGCAAAATCTATAAGGCAAAAACAGAAATGGCATCCCAATTAGGTATGAGACAATATGAACTGGAATTAGCATGTTGGTGATGGGAATGGGGAGAAAAACCACATTTATGTGGGTACAATATCCTACAAGAATTAGAATAGCTGTGTCTGTTATTATTATTAATTTTTAATCATATTTTTATTTGCTCACTGATTGTGTCTATTTGATCTAGCTTGAAAGCCCTTCATTGCTTTCATGGCATTTTGAATATAGCTTTGTACACAGTTTGAGATCTTCAAATTAAAGTTCTTTCTATAAAAAAAGAAAAGCCCCAGCAAAAGATTTCTATATTAAAATGAGCTGCCACCTGGGAGATTATAACCTAGAGGCATCATTACTTTATTATTTGAGCCAATAATTGTTGGAGCAAGACTATCTCAGAAGAATACATGGTATGTGATTCTTAATTGCTTTTGAGTTCTAACAGATTATTTTGATTTAACTAAACTGGCTGTTTACTTATTTGAAGTTTTCTGCCTGGAAATGGTGGGGCTGTGAATCGATCTTAATACAGGGAAGCATCAGAAGAAATGTAGTAGAAAGAGCATGAGGCCAGGAAACAGAAAACCTGAGTTCTGGCTTTGTTATTGACAGGTTCCTAACTAGATGAGGAACTTTGCTTCTCTGATAAATAAATAAGTAAAGTAGCTGTGGTTCCTAAGAATGGTGAAGTAATTGCTTAGTGTATTTCCTTTTTCACCCTCTCACATTTCTTTGTTACCTCATTACTTTCACCTGTTCAAACCACAGTGTTCGCAACAGGTAAAGTGGCTATTATAGCAGAGACAAAACTCCATTTCCATTCTCTTGGGGTCCTGACTGGGCCATGAATTAAATTGACATAACATAGGTCAATGTAGAAAAAGCTTGAAAATTTATTTAATGCATAGTTTTATGTGTCATGGGAACCCTCATAAGGAAATGATGACCCAATGAAGAGTCAAACACATGCTATATTGGACAGAGACTAGTATCATATTTCCAGACATTTGATATACAGGGGCTTGGAAATAAGAGCTATCTTAACAAGATGTGTACAGAATTCTTTTGGTCTCAACTTCTTGTTTTTGAGGGTAGGAATATTCCTTTTGCTGTAGAGAGGATATCTTTCATATGAGAACTTCGTCTCCTGATTTTAAGAAACCAAAAAGAGGTCAGAATAATCTTGCACCACTGTTTTTTAAAGTGTCTTTAATTCAAAATATCAATATGCAAGGAAACATATTTTGGGTAGCATATTCTTAATTCTGCCAATATGAAAGCTTTTAATATGGAAGAGTGACTTACCAACATGAGTTTGTGGACATAATTACTTATGTTATTGGTTATTTGTGTGTGTGTGTGTGTTGCCAATGCACAAATGGAATTTCTTTTAGTGACTTTAATTTAGAAACTGGTTATTCTTAGTGAAAAAGTCTTTCACATGAAATATGTTATTTTAAAGGTCATGAATATCTACTAGCATTGTTCATATTTACTAATGACACTTGCAGTGCTTTTGATGATAGAGTTGCTTGAAGCAGGACAGTGCCTCAGGATAATTATTTGTGTTACATATTGCTGAGTTTGTTCAGCAAATAGAACCATCGTTGGTACACAGTAGAAAGTCAATTACTAACATGAATTGAATGTGAAAATAAGGAATGTTTGTTTCCAAGTTGATTACTTTAGTGGCAACTTGAATTTTTCATAGTTAGGTAAACGAACATGGAGCCATCCATATGGAACTTTAAGATCTTGTCTGGGCAATGAGAAAGTGCGGTGGAAAATTGAAGCATTTTGCAAAATGTCCTATATTCATATCATGCCAAAATGCTTTTACCAAATGTCTGGAAATATGATCATTTTGTAAGAGTTAGCACATAAAGACTTGTTCCACTCAAATCTGTGCTTTTTACATACATTTTCATGCTTTGAACTTAAATAAATAAGAGGGAAGCTTTTCAGCTAATGGTGGTGAGTGAGAAATTTGTGGTATTTTAAATAATGGTGAACAACCCACTCATTAAAAAATCCTGTTTACTTTCACTAAATACCATAGGAGGTTGGGACATGACACGGAGTTAATTAGGGGTGCAGGACTTTCCAAAATAACATTGAGTTGAAGACAGATTGACATTTTCAGTAATGTCATGGGTCAAAAAGGTAAGCTAATTTGGGTTTATATAAATCTATAGCAGCATTATGTTTTTACACAGTAAATGGCAGGAAACAATCTTTAAGTCACATTGACTGCATTGGAAGGGCCATACAGGTTGTCTCTTTTAAACTCTGGCACCTCTTGTCAGGATAATTGGATCCAGAACTTAAAGACTGATTAACTTGGAAGGGGTCTGGACACAGGGGTAGTCACAGAACTGAAGGAACAACTAAGGCATTTTTAGCTAGCCAGTTTCTGTTGTCACATGAGTCTGCTCAATGGCTTATGGTTAAGATACATGTATGTATACTTACATGTGTGCATGGGAACACACATATACACACAATAACATGCAAAGAAAAAGACTTGTAAATAAGAATAAGAAGGCCTGTGTTTTTTTCCACCTTTACTTAACAGCCATGTTCTCTCAGGAAAATCACCTGAAGGGCTGAATAACTTCCTTTTGTCCTTCTAGAACCCTCTCTACCTTCCTTAAACCACTCTGTCCTAGACTGTGGTCTTTATGTGAGACACCATAGGGTTCCCAGCCTTAGTTTTTTTTGGGCTTGTTAAATGCTAAGCCCCTGCAGGAGTTGGGGGATCACTGAATTTAGAGTATCATAATCCCAGACTTCTTTCTGTGAGGTGACCTTGACCTGACTTTGTCCCTCAACTGAAGGCCATAACAACTCTCATGTAGACCATCTTTACATAATTCTCCTTGCCATCCCCCTTGTCCTGACCTCTAGGTGCCTCCCAGCCTTATAATCTGAGGGTTTTCCCTCAACAATCTATTTGTTATCTTAAATTGGGTATGTCCTCTATTTCCTGCTAGTATCTTGACTGATGTGTTTAACAGGCTACCATTGAACAGAGCTGTTATTCTATATTCTGCTTCTGAAGAAACGGGATCATGGTGGGCCAGTGATGACCACCATGAGCTGAGCAAGAAGGAGGGGACCATGGATATTAAGAATCATCTATTCCAGAAGACTCCTCTAGTTTTTGCTATTCTATGATTCTGTGTGTAAGAAACTAAAGGAAACCAATTACATTTTGGACTTATATATTACCATGGGGAATCTAGACAAGGGTGATAAAACATATGTAGTTTAAAGGAAGGCACAAGTGATGTGTGCTTATAAAAATCAGCAGTAATTCCATGCATGGAGAGTTGTCTTTTATCTTGCACCTTTCAAATAGTGTTCTTTATTTTCAGCCTTGGATTATTTTTCAGCAAGTTTTATGTTAAGTGCATTTTAGACACTTAACTTCTAAACCAATATTTTCCTATATATGACAGTATATAGAGTGTAAGAAGTATGCGGTAGTCAGCCATCCCTGGCTTAGCAACATGGCAAAAATTTTCACTATTAATTATAGTATTGAAAATCATTCCTGGGCATATTTTCTGGATTTCAGTTCCTTTTATATTCGTTTATAATCCTCAAGTTAACACCGATACTACTTATATTCATGACCTCCTGAAATATGAATCAATTTTCCTATAGCATAGCTGTCAAAAAGTGTGCCTATTTCAGTACTCACTATAGTGAAACTTAGAGGGTGGGATGAGGTCGTCTTTCTCCTGGTCAGGTTTCTGTACAGTTTCATTTTAAAAAAGGATCACTGACCACAGATTGCTTATGATTCACAGCACGAACAATGACTTCATAGAAGTTTTTGTTAGTAAAATTGACTTGCATTCTTGTCAAGCTATTTGCCTATGTGTGATTTGATCATTTGGCCATGTCAGTAATTGACAGAATCAGACATACAGCTGCTGCAGCTCTCCCTCTCTTAAAAGCACATTCTATTAAGGGCCTTATAGTTCGTCTCAGAAGGCAATAGCCCAGAGAAGCTGCCACTTTTGCCTATAGGAAAATTAAACCAATCAGTTACTGAGAAAAGATGTTTTATTTAGCTATAGATGAATCATGATAGTAAAGATATGTCTTACTTCCAGATTTCTTTCACACGTGATAGGTTATGTGATCCTTGGGCCAGGGTCACGAGGTTCACAGGGAAAGTACTTTCTTCCTGTGTTACAAGTGAGAAACCAGCGGCAGAGAATTATTATTAGGGCAGGCTGGGAACTCTGGCTTATTAGTTTGCAACGAGGCTTTAAATTTTATTTTAAGGTACTCAGATTTAACCTCAAATATGCTAAGTAATTTAACTGCAGGAGAACATGCTCCTTTCTTATCTAGGTCTTTAAAAAGGCCAATAATTAGAGATAAAACTCTCTACTCTCCACTTGGCAAGTCTTCCTAATGAAATTTTCCTCCATCTCTATGTTCAGTTTTAAGCACAAGTGTGCTCAGGTACTTTGAGACAAGGCACAGACCATTAAATACCCACGGGGTTTTGCATTATTCACTAATCCCCTCCCAGCCTCTTGCCTATTTCTTAACATATAAAAAAGGCTGAGTATCTAGATTTTTTTCCCCACATGTACCGTTTTTGGATTTCAGAACATGAGTCAGAGTACTATAGGGAAATACAGATTTAAACAGATGACTTTGACACTTCCAATCCTAATTTTTCCAATGAGCAAAAATTCCTTATGTCAGAGACCTCATTTTGTACTATAGCCAGTATCCCTTCTGGGAAATGTATCTGGTTGAGAAGATCTCATCTGGAAAATATAAAGTAATTATACTTGTTAGCAGCAAAAAAGATTGGACTTGCTTATCTCAGTGAACTTCAACATTTGGATTTTCAAGTATTAACAAAGATAGAATTTGGATAGAATTCCTAATGATTACGCAGATTGCAAAGGGGGGAATGGCTTCAATGGGTGTGTATTAATTAGCTTTCTGTATTGTAACAAAAACCTGAGGCAATCAAATTATAAAGATAAAAGAATTGTTTTGATTCATTTAAAGGTTCTATTTTATGATCAGTTGGTTCCATTGCTTTTAGACCTGTGACAAAGCAGCATATCATTTTAGAAAAGTTTGGTAGAGCAAAACCTGCTTACTTCAGGTAAGCAAAAGAGAGAGCAAGGAGGAGAGAGAGAGATAGGGGTCTCTCAGTCCCTTTGAGGGCAGACTCCCCCACTGGCCTGAAGACCTTTCACTAGGCCTCTCCTCTTAAAGTTTCTCTGCCTCCTAATAGTGCCATGCTGGGAACCAAGCCTTCAACACATTAGCAATGTGTGACATAAAAAATGAGAGTTGAGAGACAGAAAGTGCAGGATGAAGGATGAAAACTATTACAGAAGCAAGCTTGGAAATGTCATAGATAGTAGGTCTTAAAGTTAAAGTTTGTGTAGTCCTTGTAGATAATATGTAGACATAGGAAGAGGAATGGGGAATTAAGATGGCAGCATAATGTTGAAAAGTTTGGGCTCTAGATTCAAAGCATTCAACGCATGTGGATTCAAATCCCAGCACTGCCACCTGCTACCTACGCAACCCTGTTGTGCTGAAGAGTCCACCTTAGAGCAGTGGTTTCCAAACTCTTTTGTACATTATGACACTAGGGTTATTTGAAGGATTTTGAAAAATACAAGTGTCCAGACCTAGTTCTGGAACAATTCAATCAGAATCATGGAGTAGTGGGGACAGGCTTGAAAGCTTAACTAGAAAGTCATGGTTCTGTAGGTATGGTTCTCCAACATTTGTGTGTTATCACAATCAACTCTGGTTTATAAAACAGATTGCAAAGTCCCATCCTCACTGAAAGAAAAATTAAAGTGAAATAATTCACTCACAGATTAGATATTTGAGTGTATTGTTATCCTAAAGAATCTTATGCTTTATTTTAATAAATATTAGCAATGACACAACAGGAACATGAGAGAGTGAAACACAATAGTTCAGTGTGATATGAAAGAGAAATTGACATCTAGCATGAACATGGAATTGAAGATAATTTCATTTTCAGGTCTCACTTGTGGTTAAGATCCCACAAGTTTTATTTCCTCTTGAGTGAACATATAGGTTGCTTTTGTCCTACAACATATAAGGCATCTTTTTAATATTGGCTACAGTTAATTTTCTGAGGTGAGAAATTAATTTTATTAATTATATCAAGAAAATATACAGTAGAAAAATATGACTATTTTGTTGACAGACATTATCAGGGAGAAAACATGAATGTAGAAAATGTAGTCATTAATTGTCCAGAGTACTATGTGAGAAATTGCTGTAATGGTAAAATCAATAGATTATGTTTGCTCTTGTTAATTTCTTTTCACAGAAGCTGAAAGATTTTCTTTTTTCCCCCTCTCATTTAATAAGGTAGAATGTTGTTGGCTCTATACTTTTTCTATACAAGATGTGGTCCACATGCCTGAAAATGTGCTAGAAATATAAAAATCTCAGCCTGCCCCTGTAACTACTACATCAGAATTTGTGCTTGAACAGGATTCCTGGGTGAGTTGTATGCTCATTAAAATTTCATAAGCTACTCTACAACATTCCAACATTGTAATTCAGGGTTATAGGGAAGCATGCCATGGTCTAACAGAGAGTGTGAAGACACATTCCCCTAGCTACTGGTCCAGTTGATATGTCTTAGGTGTGGACAAGTCTGCAGAGAAAACAGTCTCAAAGGAGAGAATACATCAATTGTGTTCCTCATCTTTCTTGGACAAAGAGCATTAGTGTTCAGGCCATTATTGTGTAAATAAAGGTTTAAAGGATCGGGAGACACTTCCATTACAGGAACTGAGGCCATTTGGTCCTATTTATTTTGTCCTTCAGGTTCTTATAGAGAAATAGGCCATTATAGAATGAATAGAAAAAATGAGAAACAGTACCATTGTAACTGGTGAGATACTTACAAACATCCAAGGGTCTTGTTTCTTCTCAACTGGTTCCTTTGGTTCATACTGCCTAATCTGCTTTTCCTAAACCTTAATAACATTTTAGGTAGACTTATAGCATTCAAAACCAATTCTAGTTATTGGGTCTAGCTCAGGTTCAGTCTACTATAAAACTCTTACCACACCTGTCCTGTCTTCTAGCTCTGGGTTTATCAGCTCTGGTTTATCTAAGGAGTCATGCAGTGGAGGGCAGGCTTGCTGTTAAATTCCACTTCCCTTCCTTCTGCCTCCTCTGTGTTGGGCTGGTGAAGGGAGAAATGGAAAAAGAGACAGAAGGTAGAAATGGCTGTTTGGACACTTGTAAGCTACTTAGATGACCCTATGGGAGAGACACTCAGTTTATAATAATGCTTATAGAGGGTCTGTCTCCAACTTGATCTCTTCCTTTGGTCTCCAGGCTTCTCCACAAATCACTTCATCACATGGACATCAGCTCCTGCTTCGTGAAGCAACAGACAGCCCTCTTGATTAGCACAAGCCCTACCATCTTCCACAGCATTCTCTTGATCCATGAGAAACTCAGACACCCTTTTGATACCACACGTTCATTTCTGTCCTCTCACCTCATCTGTGTTCAGTTATCTTCGTTGCTCAGATGAACTCTGCAGGTGGATTAGTGGGTCACACTGAAGAATGAGATGCCAGTCTTCTTTTCCTACAGACATCCTCATCCCAATTCCTACAAGTTGGCCTTCGGAGGACCCTTTTCTGGACATCGATGGGTAAGTATTCATTTTCCTTCCTCCTTCCATAGGGAAAAGCTTCAGAACCCAAACCAGACTTAGCATCATTCATGTACCATTCTGAGGATCTTCATCTCTCTCTTGCCTTTCTCTGTTCTCATTTTTCTGTTTAGAATATAAGAGAGTGTCCTGAGAGATGTTTGGGAGCAACAGTGAGAATATGCTTACTCTTACTGATTGGAGAGGCTGTCTTCTCCAAGGTGTTTGCATCTTATTTGGAGTATGTGGTATTGGACAATCATGTATCCTAAGTTTCAAGGCCAGTTTGCAATTCTAGAACAACAGAAAAGGTTCTACTCAACAACCTGTTACAGTATAACACATACTATCTATTGATCACTATGTTCCAATTGTATTGTCCTTTACAATTTTGTTTTACTTAATTTATATCACAGTACCATATAGTAGTTTTTATTATTCTCACTCAAAAAAATACTGTAGCAGATTTCTGTCACATCTAGATGTATAAAATATTTTTTAAAGCCTGTCTTGTTGTAATAGTTCTATTCAATGTTGAATTTTATTTAGTGCCTCTATGAGGAAACCAACTAACAAAGCCTTCTTTATTTTAGGGGAATAAGTGATTTAGATTCTATCCATCAACACATCTGTGAGAAATTTGAACTCTGGACTGGGTTACATGGTGGAAGTGTTTATGTTTTGAAGCAGAGTGGAGAAGGCTCTGTTGCTGGCAGTATGCTGTCTTGCCTGCTTTCTGATCATGGCAGGTGAACCAGCTTCCTTGTCAGGCTGGTTCTGAGTTGTGGCTCTGGGAGGCCTCTCCACAAGTTCAACCTGGAGTCTACCTATTCAGCCCTTCCAAAGATTCCAAGGGCCCTCTCTGTCCCTTAATAAATAACTTTCTGTTTAAACCAGATACACAGGTTTGTTTGTTGCAAATAAGTACCCATGCCAGGACAATAACAAAACTGAAATTGTTTGATTCTTCATGAATGTGCCCTGTAAAGACAATTCTTTTAAAAATCTATATTGGGACTATCAATATAGTCCCAATATATGACCTTTCTTGGTGATCCATAGAGTGAGACTTACTATAACAGTATCTTATTTAAACTAAAATGTTTATGGGGAAAATGTTTTAGATGTGTGAGGAATTGTTTTAGCTTTGAAAGTTGTTTAGATATGTATATATTTAATATTTTGGTTTGGCACTGGGTGTCTGTATATGACTTATCAAATTTGTTTCCCTGAAGCAGGACATCATGGGACAAGGACTGAGAAGATATGGTTGAGTCCTGGCACTACTATTTATTAGTTCTGTAGTCTTGGGAAAATATTTGTCTTTGAGATTATTTCCTCACTATAAAATTGAAATAACCATAATAGTAATATTTGTCATCCATACAAGGTTTCTAAAAAGACTAAGCATGTTTTGTGGGTGAGAAGGGTTAACATAAATGAAATAATTATTGTAGCTATGGTTGTTTAAATAATCTCTGTGAGTAGAAAATGGTGGAAAATAAATGACTCTTAAATGTCCAGACTGTTAGGAGAAAAGATAAGGAATGACTTTATTTTTAAGAAGGCATGGAGAATAAATATTTTTCCTTGTATGCAGACATCTTTTTTTATCTAATTATATAAGGTTTCTGATCCTATTCAGCACAAATATGTAGTAGTTCAGAATCCTAGGACAGTCAAACACATTTTATCTCTGTTTTTGGAAAAGATGGCCAATTTTATGCATGTTTTATTAACCATGAAAACTTCTTATTCCCAAAATATTATTTGTTCAAGCAAATCAGTAGAAATTGCCTAGAGGCCTCCAGATCTCTGATGCTGGGTAGCTGCTAAGTGAAGTCTACCTTTTGAAGATGGGATGCAAGGAGGCTGGTATTTGTGGTGTTAAATGAAATAGGCAAAGGACATCCTCATGGAAATCTGGCCTTCTTCTGCCCCCCTCCTCTTCAGAGGGCGCGGCAGGTCTAAGAGTAAAAAGAGCCATGGATTCCTGTTGAGTGTATTGCAGTTTCTCCACCTTCTGATCTTCACAACAAGATTAATCCATTTTTCTGAGAGCAAAAATTAAAAAGAACATACTTTCTGTAATTTTTAAGGTGAATATGATCATAAGTCAATCTTGCTATCATAAATTTTGTGCCTATACTCAATTTCATAATCATTCTGTGCATAGGACAAATTAGTGCTAATTGTAGTTATAGGAACCTGAGACCATTTCCCATAAACAAAGCATGTGTAATAGGAAAATGGGCTACATTTGCTTTGGGGTTGCTCCCAGCTGGGAAGGTTACCTATTAGTTGCCCAGACAGGAAGATGATGGAAGCCTATTGGGCATGGGTCAAGTTCCCTATCCAGTGAAGTCCTGAAATCTTTTTTAAAATTGTCATTTTATTTTTTGTACTGTGAGTACATTGTGACATTTACAAAAGCTCTCACAATATATCATAGTTGAATTCATCCCCTCCATCATTCCTTCCTTTTCTGCTTATCTCACTTTTAAACTTGCTTATCCTGGGAAGACTCAATCCTGGGACCTTGTTTTCTATTAAATGTTTATCTGATGACCCACTATATCTAAAATTCTACTGGTATTTTAATGGACACAACTGAGTTCTCCTACAGATTTTAGTAGATACAACCTGGTGGTAGGGTAAAAACAAGTTTGTAAAACCCTGCATCTGTGTTATCCTCTTGAAAACGCATGATGCTCATGAGACTATTAAAAGATTGAGAAATCGTTCAGAAAGAAACATTCAGTATGGGACACTATTATAACAGAATGCAAACCAAATTTTTAAAATTCTTCCTAATGAACATATTTTTCTGAACATGAATCTATAGGAAAATATGCCTTGCCCTCGATGGAAATTTCAGCTGCTTTGGGGGGTTTTGGTAGGTGGTATTTAGCACAGGAATTCCTGTGGTGCAATTCAAATTACTTTTGGCTACTTTTGGTTACCTTCAACTTTGCTAAAATAAGACATAGACTTGGAATAATCTGAATACTTCTCAGGCATTCTGACAAAACCCAGGCAAAACTTGAGCTAGAATTGAGACCCTTATCTTAGCAAACTTCTATGTCATCTGTGTCCTGATAGTCTTTTGAGAAATAGAAAATAGTTTTTTCATTGGTGCACTAACATTAGGACACTCAACATTTTAAAAATGGCTTTGACCTGGGTTTGGAGTCTTCTTTTTGTTATAAGAACCCTGGGTCAGGAACAGAACTCGGATAATGTGGTCAGATGGATAAATTGCAATCCCCTTCCAGCCAGTGCTTGGCTAATGAAAACATTTCTGCTTACCTGGGACTTGGAAGGTTTTGGAAATTATATTTTAAAGTGCTTATATTAAGAAGATGCCTCTGAGAAGACTCAAAATGAGGTCACAGACCTGAAGGAAATGTATATTGCTTTGGGAATTCAAGCTGTCAAATGGAATCTGAAGAAAAATGCTAGCAGTTTAGTTTCCTGCTTTTCTTCTTCTCTTCTGTGTGACTGGAGCAGCATAAGATTCTCTCTTTCTTGACATTTTTCTCACTCTGTTTGGATACTCACTCTTTCCCCCATAATATAGACATTTATGAATTCTCTGGTTTAATGATATTTTGAATAAAACCTTTTTTATTTTTGATTAACTTGGAATAACTGTTCATATTAATTGGCTTCAGTGTGATGATTCAACATATGCATAACATAACAGTATGTACCAATCAAACCAGGGTAATTTGCATTTCCTTCTGCATTTCCCTAGCATTTCTTTGTGTTCAGAACCTCTGAGTTCTTATCTTCTAGATCTTCATAAAATATACATTAGGGAAGAGCTAATTTTTATCTTTGATTGTAGCAATTATGTTGCTTAATGGTATTGAGAATGTTCTTCTATTTCACCAATTCTATGTAGAAATGGTTGAAATGGGTGCCATGGGAAGCCTCTATTTGGATGTACTTTTCCCTTTCCTTACTTTTAGTTTGTGTGGCTAGAGATGAGAAGTTTTTTTTTAACTAGGCCACACTATATATCCAGCATAATGATGTCTGAAATACAGGATTTTGTGATTTCCACAGAACTGGTTTGGACAGTTATATCAGACACACTTACCTAATCACACACTGTCAGATTCTCTTGCTGACCATGGTAAATGCTAGAATAGAAACCTGTTTGTGAAATCCCAGGCTTCTTAAGCATGTCAGCTTTATGTACTTTTAAAAATTCTTTACTAATGAAGATATACTGTTGATAATTTATCTTATTAACTTCATAATTTTTCTTATTTCTATGATTTGTATCCTTCTTAAAATCTATGTGTTGACTGTTTCTTCTCAGAATACTAAGTGTCATGCTTAGCCTAGTCTATAATACCTAAAATGTCAAGTTGTAATTACAGTGCTTCTTGTAGTCAAATTATTTTAATTGAGAGATTAACATTTTCTGAACAGTATGATTCTAATTCTAATTCCTATCATTTCCTCCAGATGAGAGAATTCTTAGTCTATCCAGACCAACTTTACTTTTGGTACAGGAAATAATTTTGTTGACACAGTTGATTTCTACATTAGGTCCGGGTTGGTGAGGCCAGTGTGAAAAATTTCACAGAAAAACAGGAATTGAGGCAGAAGTAGTTTTATTCACTTTCAAAGTGAGAAAAGGTACTGGACACTAGGAGAAGTATGAAGAAGAATGAGGTTAGGGCTGAGGTTTACAAGCATTTAAAATGTAGAAGAAATGTACTGCTTACTTCCTTCCTCCTTCTTTCCCTTCCTCCCTCCCTCCCTTTCTTCCTTTGTTTTTCTTTCTTCTAGCTGTTCAGTTTCTGAATGTTTTGCCAAAGAGGTTGTTTATTAGCTTATATAACCCTTTTCTATGACACTGTGGTTGGAATATGTTGTCAACAAGATGGAGTGGGGTTCTGTGTAAGTTCAGAAGAAGAGTTTCTGCAAAACAAAGCAAAGCATCCTTCTTGCCAGACACAATGGAATCCTTTACAAAATGGAGTAGATTAGGTTACCTTCCAAAGATACCTAAAAAATCCATCAGAAGGTAAACTGTAGTATCTCCCCAACTTTGGGGTTTTTCCCATGCCACTGTGGTCACTAATGAGATAAATAGAAGGCTTATGAATATGTTTGCTTATTTACATTGACTATTTACATTGGTTTTGTTATGGAGGAAAGTCAATAAGTAGTTCATGACCTCACACGTTTATTAGCATAATCATCTTTATTTAGAACTTAAGCATACACTAGGTTTCCATCATTTTCAAATAAACTTGTCTCAAACTCCCTTTTTTCTGTAACTTCTCTCAAAGTAGACCTAGGAAATGAGTTGTTCTACTCCTATTTATATTTAGGTTTTTTCCTTTCCTACTGCTTATTTCCTTCCTTCCTTCTTTCTTTCTTGTGCAGTACTACAGTTTAAACTTAGAGCCTAGTGATTTCTAGGCAGGTGCTCTACAACTTAACTCATGCCACAGACCCTGGCGTTTTTTCTTCTTATGATATGAACAAGTAGATGGTTCTGAACTGGGTCAACCAGGAGCACTGTTTGTAGAGTATAATTGTATAAGGACCCTATTATATATTTAGTTGAATTCCAAATTTGTCCATCCTACTCTAGTGAATGAAACAATGGAAAATGTGCTCTATGTTCTCTTTTCTTGCCTGTTTCTGAAAGTCTCCTGTAAATTCATTATCTTAACATTCCATTTTCACTAATAAAATGCAATACTTTCATCTTCCCCAATTGTATGTACTTTTCTTTCTAATTAGTACACCTCAACAAATACTATTCAGAAACAATAATTAGCAATCACTTTTCAATTTTTGAAAAAAGAATTCTGATATTATCAAACTTTAATAGATATTCTACTAAAAAGACTTTTGTAAGATTAAATATGTCTGAGAAATAATGCATATCATATCATTCTTTTGGAGTTTCCATATAAAGTATGTTTAATACTTAATATTAATACTAATATTAAAGACTCTATGAAGCCTTATAAGAAGACATGTTCATTTTCCTCAATCTAACACTTGTGAAATGTGTTTGTGCAAATACCTAATTTTTCAATCTACCCCTTATTAACAGCATGTGTGATAGCATTGCATGAAACAAATGTAGGGAAGTAATTTTTATATCATATCAGAGGAAGCTTTGGAGTCATTCAGACAGCTCTGCTACCTACTAGCTATGCTATTTGTGTTGCTATTCCTTCATTTTCTCTCAAGTGAAATGGGGATTATATTACCAATATCATAGTGATAATAAAAGACTGTTAGTGAGAGTCTCCAGGGAAATAGAACCAATAGAATTTACACACACACACACAACATGGATTTTGCTCAGATGCTTATGGCGCCTGAGAAGTCCCAACACTTGCAGTTTGTGTTGGCAAGCTGAAGACCAGGAGAGATGATGTACGGTTTCAGTTTCAGATGAAGTTTGAAGTCCTAACAATAAGGAAAGCCAATGGTTTAAGTTTCAGCCTAGAAGCGAGTAGACTTAGGACCCAAGAAGAGACAATGTTTGGTTCAAGTCTAAATGCCAGAAGACAGAGATGACCTGTTCAAAGCAGTCAGGTGGAAGGAGTTGCATCCCATCCAAATAGTAACCAAGCATGACCCTGCTTAGGTTCTGAAATCAGATGCGATCAGGTGCATTCAGGGTGGTATGGCTGTAGACAGAAGTTGTCTCTTATTTAAGTCTTTTTGTTCTACTCACTATTCATTTGATAGGATGAAGCTCACTCACACTGGGATGGCAGTCTGCTTTACTTAGTCTACTGATTCAAGTATTAATCTCATTCAGAAATATACTCACAGATATACTGAAAGTAATGTTAGCCACTGTGGGGTACCTGGTGACCCAGTCAAGTTGACACATTAAGTTAATCATATAAGGGCCAAAGAGAAAATGTGGGTAAAATGCTTTGTACAAGGTCAGAAAGAGAGTTAATAGTGGGGGTTGTTGGATACCATCAACATGATTATCACCATCGCCATTAGCACCAGAATTGTTGCAATTGTTATCTTAAAGACTTGTAAGTTCCTATTCTTAGAATCTTCTCCACTTCAAAACCTAAACCTTGATTAATTAGGAAATAAAACTAGCAGATAAATACCCTCCTCTTATGTCCATTGATAGGAAAGTTCTGAAGCTCATTTTACACAACTCCCCAGAGGATCTCTAGGGAGCTAGAACCTCCACTGCAGACCGCTATGACTAGCCTGAGAACTCGTTATTGGATTGGCTGTCCTTTCCTAACTCATACTCCCAACTCCTATTCCTTGGTACGATTTTCCAAAATAAACTCTCTGATCACAAGCTCCAGTCTAGGGCTCTTCTTCCTTTTGGAACCGAAGCTAAGATAAATAGCAAAATGTCAGAAGAAGAATTAATAAACATTCCCCCTCCCCTTATTCCAGTCACAGAAATGAGGATGTAGAAAAAATTTTAATGTAACATGCTAAATGACTTCAGAGTACAAGAAAATTGTTTTTCAAGTAGCTTTCAGTCCAGGAGTTAGGCTCGTCTAACAGGAGTCATGGCAGTTTTTAAAAGTTTGCCTAGAGCCAAGGAGAAATTATTTTGTTGGAGTGAAACTGAGGCTATTGGCAGGCACTTAAAGCAGTCCTATTTGTGAAAGTGGGCAAGCTTTGTATGAACCTGTGCTTTCTCAAGTTGAGAAAAACTCAGTCTTTGAAGTCTGATCTTTGAATAATTGTGAGCAGAGGCTGCAATCTTTGCCGTGCATGTATTAGTCCTGATCTAAGACACAGAGCAGTCTGGCATAGATTGATGAGGAATTAAAAGGGAACAGCATTTGAATACAGAAGACAACCAGTGGATTACACACAGCTAGAATAACAGCAGAAAAAAAAGATTCAGAAGTTCTTTTATTTGCTTGCTTGTTTATCTTAAAGCTGCCAAAAAGACAGACCTATGCACTTGTGAGAGATTTTGGCAACAGAAGACACCAGATTCACTAACTACATATTGTTTTTTATTTTTTTGCTATAGACACATTTAAGTTTAAATTTAAAAACTTTATAGTTATTTATAACTTCAAGTTGCAGGGTGGTATATGGACTGTCAAGGGAGATTCACAAACTACCTCCAAATCACTTGGAGTAATTTTTTAAAAAATATAGGTTCCTGGGTTCCTCTCATCCTGCTGAATCAAAATTCCTGGAGTGTGCATCTTGGGGATATGTATCTGTAATAAGTAAAACAGGCATGATATGCTGAAGTTTGAGAATCTCTACTTAAGGAGCCTTTTATGTGTGTGTGTAACAGGCAGCTGCTGCACAGGGGGAAGGGAGCAAATCAATTTTAAAAGAAAATGAATGAGGAATTTATTATCTTGAATATTTATTCTGACAAGTTCTTCTTTGCAGTGCTTGAGAAGAACAAAGTAGCACAGATCACATAAATATTAGATATGTTGAGCATGATCCTTCTTTCTGGGAAATTCTTTAAGTTAGAGTTGTGCCTGACATGAGGGAAAACTTCCATATGCCAAATGCACCTTCAGACTGAGAGTGAGAAAAACATTTCACCCAACCCCTTTTGACTTTCCCTGAGCACTAACAGCTGGCCAAGGGCAGAGCTATGATCAAAGTCTCTGTGTGTCTGTCTAGTGCTCACCTACTTCTCTAGGCTAAAGGAGATGTTTGTTTCATTGAATAAATTAGTGGTCTGCTGATTCTAAATGTTCAGGGGAAGAAAGATCAGAGCAACATAGCATACCTTGCCAAATGACAGCATTAACTTCTTCCCTCTTTGTCCACATAGTTTTGCCTTGTTTCTCTCAGCTTTTTATGGGCAAAGGAACTGTTTGTTTGTTTTTTTTTTTTGTCACACCCATAGTATGCATTTTATAAGTATAGTTTCAAAGGCACTATATTTTCGTATAATCTTGCTGGGGCATTCTGATGTGGGGACAGCTAATATGGCTTTTGCTATAATTTTTTGTTATATATGGTGCCCTTTCCATTCCTTTGAATTAGTGCAAACTGAGAAAATATCTCCTCTAAGTAATTTATTAAGTATTTTTAGAGTACCCTTTAATAAATTTCCCCTTACCCTCATTGTATAACAACCTCTTTTGTTCTTTGCACTTAATCTGTTTTGTACAAATGTATGCATGTAGGTTTTAATCATTGGATTTATCACTGAGATTGCTATTATTTTTTACACACTGTTGGAAAATTTGAAAACAAAACAAAGACATGAAAATGCCTCATATTGTGTGATTATCAATCACAAAATGCCAAGAAACTAAAGCAGATACCTTAAAAGCAACTGAGGCCAATAGGAAAAGGGGACCAGGAACTAGAGAAAATGTTAGATCAAAAAGAATTAACCTAGAAGGTAACACACACACACACAGGAAATTAATGTGAGTCAACTCCCTGTATAGCTATCCTTATCTCAACCAGCAAAAACCCTTGTTCCTTCCTATTATTGCTTATACTCTCTCTACAACAAAATTAGAAATAAGGGCAAAATAGTTTCTGCCAGGTATTGAGGGGGTGGGGGGGAGAGAGAAGTGGCGGAGTGGGTGGTAAGGGAGGGGGTGGGGGAAAAAAGGAAAAAAAAATCACAAAATGCCACTGGAGTATAATAAACATTTACTTTCCTTTATGTATCTTCATATTGGGGGAGGCTCAATGATCTAGGCTGCGCATAGCTGGGCTTCATTCATTGCTCATTCGTCTGGAACCAGTGGGCTATTTGTTTCTTGGCCATGGTAGAGAAACAAGCTGGTAAACCCAAGTTCAGCACATTCTGAACCTCTGGCTGTAACATGCCCACCAAAAGTACCATTGGCCAAAGCAAGTCACATGACCTAACAGCACCAATAAGGGAGGAGACTCTACTCCTTCTGTAATAGTGTTGGTGAATGTGTCTGTTTACTGAACAACAATCTAGTGTTCTACATATCCATTCTCAGAACTTGATCAAACCCCTTCTAAATTTGGCTTAGTTGTGCTCTGTGGAGTGATTGCGGGGCACAAACATTCTCTATCTGTAACTAAAAATTACAAATGTCCTTCAGTTCTTTGGCACCTTTGATTACATTAGATGTTTAAGAAGTTCTGAAAGATAAAGGGACAGGAGCCTGTGGCTCACACCTATCATCCTAACTACTCAGGAGGCAGAGATCAGGAGGATTGAGGTTTGAAGTTAGCTGGGGAAAATAGTTCATAAGACCCTATTTCAAAGAAACAAAAAAGGGCTGGTGGAGTGGCTCAGGGTATAGGCCCTGAGTTCAAACCCCAGTACTGCAAAATAAAAAGTAAAAGACAAAGAGTAAGCTTTTAATTGGTCACACTCCCAATGGTAATAGTTCTGCAGAACACCAGCCATGTACATGGATGCTAAAGAAGATCTCATGAATCTAGGCTACTCAGTAGACTTTATAAAAATGGTGAATACTAGCTAAGACTTTAACTCAGTTCTCAAATATCCCCCAGGAATGCAAGGCATGTATATGAATTCAGAAGCTACTGGAGAAATCAACACTCAATTGAAATAACATTGTTCTAAATACAGTGTTGGAGGATTGTTACCACATATGAGTTGAGTTATAATGGAAAGTATATAGAAACTACTTTATGTGGTTTTAAGTGCCAATTTTGTCATTGACTAGCAAGTTGCCTTATTTTCTGAGATTCAATTCCTCCCTCTACAAATATAACATTTAATTCCTACGTAATAGAATGTGATAAGTAAAATGGAATAATGGATGTGATTATGGAGAAAGTACCTCACTATAATTTACAATATGAGTTCTGGGGTCTGTCTGCTTGGGTTGAATTCTATCTTTGCCACTTACTCAAAGGTTGAACTTAACACTTGACTCTCTGAATTGGTTTCCTAAATCTGTCATAAAAAGTTATCACAAATGGGCTAGGGGTGGAGCTCAGTGGTAGAGCAGTAGAGCACTTGCCCAGCATGTGTGAGGTCCTGAGTTCAATCCCCAGTACTGCATTACAAAAGAAAAAAGGCAAAAAAACTCCAAACAAACAAAAATCTCCAACCTAAAAAAAAATTACCACAAATAGGACAGCTTAAAAGAAGAGAAAATTATTCTGTCACTGTTTGGGAAGTCATAATTCTGAAGTCAAAGTATCAGCAAGGTACTCTGCTGATAGCCTCTGGGGCTCTGAGAAAGAATCTGTTCCATGTGTTTCTTCTTGCTTCTGGTAGTTACAGCAATTTCTTGACTTTCTTGACTTTTGGCAGTATAACTTGATTTTAGGCACATCCTAATTCAATAAGACCTCATCTGAATTAATTACCTCTATAGACCATTTCCCAATAAGGTCACATCCACAGGTACTGGGGCATAGGGTTTCCACATATCTTTCTGAGGTTCACAGTTCAACCTGCAACAGTCTATCCTTCCTCCTGCACAACAGTTCAGCCAATTTTTTTGAGAGTTCATAACAAGTCCCTGAGTGTCCAATAACATGTTCATCATTTTCTCTTCAGGTCTTCCCAGAGGTATCTTTGACATCCATATTTCTATGAAACTGATGTATTCTCTAAGGTCAATTGTATTATTAATAGTGTGAACATGATTCTATCCACATCTGGGGATTATTGTGAGGATTAAATGCAATAACCCATAAAAAGTTCTTAGTCTAGGAAATGGCACTTTGCAAATGTTTAATGAGTGCTGAGTTTTATTTAAGTATTAGATTGAGTCATAAGAAATTGGTGTTTTGTAGGTTCTAAAACGTTATACACCAGAAAATCCTTGTAGTATTATTTAAGCTATATAAAATTCCTATTTTCATAGATCAGAATAGGCAAAATATAGTGCACCAAAGACATGTTCCAAGGCCCCCAGTGGATTCCTGAAACTGAGTAGTACTGAATCCTATGGATGCTATGTTTTTATACATACATATCTAAATAAAGTTTAATTTATAGATTAGATATAGTGAGAGATTAACAATGATAATTAATAATAAAATAACAATTATTACAGTATGCTTTAATAAAATTGTCATCATTATTATTATTATATTTTAGGACCATTATTAAGTGAAATAAAAGTTATTTGAATTCAAGAACTGTGACACCATGACAGTTGATCTAATAACTGAAGTAACTAAACAACTAATGGGTGGGAGGTGTATACAATGTTGATGCATGAAGAAGAGGTGATTCACGTCCCAGGTGGAAAAGAGAAAGATGGTCAAAGAGTTCATCAGGCTACTTAGAACAGCGTGCAACTTAAAACTTGTGAATTATTCTGCATCTGTGCAAAGTAAAACTACAGATGAGAGGGGACTACTAGATAAATAGTTCTATGCTATCTCTCATAATGCTTCATAATAAATGAAATGTTGACACCAAAGTAAGTCATCCTTACTAAGTTGTGATATTCCCCTTGAAAAGCACTTTAAGAAAATGATTGCCAGCTAAAATAAGCCTTGCATGGTTGTCTCTATGCTTTATTTCACTCTTTTAAAAACAAGTATAGTTCAACTTTTTTGCTTATTGGTCAACCACTACTGAGTGACAAAAAGCATGGCGTATCATCCATTCTATCATTTAATTATTAATATATGTCAGTGAATTAAAAAATATGTTTAAATTAGAATGAAAACTGTTTGCACTCCTCCCCAGTTGTGTATATAATTATTTCACAACCTCATCCATGTCACTTTTTAAAATCTTTAATTCAGATAGTAAAAAATAGGTAGCCAAAATAACTTTCACAGTATTATTCCACTCATCAAGTAAGTATTTGTTATAAAGAAGTTCTCCCCAGGAGAGAGGAGACCTGCAAGCAATATAAAAATCCAGTGCCACCGAAGTTTTCTATGGTGCTAGTGATACAAATGGAACAAATTAGTTGAGGATAACACTTGAAAATTAAAGTGTTTCCCCCAGTGTCCCAAAGGCAGTTGTGCAAGCAAGAGATCAGAAATTGAAGTGAATTTTAGAAGGTAAGAAAGTGGGAAATAAAGCATATCAAAATAATGTAAGTGTACCTTACAAGGTTTACCAAAGAACCAATCACAGTGTGGGTTAAGTTGTGGCCAAGAATATTAAGAAATCACCGCTTCAATGTAGAAAATTTGGAACGCCTAAGGCAGGATGGATGGAAGGCATCTAAAGTTCTATGAAGTCGACTTTGAAGAAGTTAAGAAAAATTCATCCTTTCAATAAAAATTCTAACATAGCTTCGAAGTACTAGTTAACTAATGTAGCTTCTGCATATAACAAGTTCTCCAAGAGTGTTTGTTGAATGAACATGAATAACAAAGTAGGATAATATTAATCTGACTCAGAACAAACTTTCCAAATGTAGACCCTAAATAGTGAAAATGTTCACATTCTAGTTTCATAACAAGTAGTCAGAGCTGAAGGTAGGATTATATAGTAAAAAAGAACTGTGTTAGGACTCAGACAGGTTTCAATTCAAATCCTGGGTCTCTTTCCTAAGGCATGTGTAGTGCAGTCATTGGTCTCTATAATAGCATCCCCCGTGAATGGGTGCATTGCAGTAGCATTTTAAAAATAATTCAAGACAAGAACATGTTATTTTAAATTTGAAAGTTTTTTTCTCATGCCTTTGTGATGGTTAATTATGTGTCAACTTGACTGCATTAAGTGATGCCCAGATAGTTGGGAAAACATTATTTCTGGGTGTCTGTGCAGGTGTTTCTGGAAGACATTAGCACTGGAATCAGTAAGCTGAGTAAAGCTCTGTGGAACCTGCTGAAGTCATTTTAAGAAGGAGGAAGAGAAAGAGGGAGAATACTGGAGAGGATAAACTAGACCTGTGTACACAGCATATATATATATGGAAATGTCACAATGAAAACCCCTATACAACTACTATATATTAATAAAATCACTTTTTAAAAAAAGATCTGTACTCACCAATGTGTGTGGCACTGTTCAATTCTTGGAGGGCCCAGAGAGAACAAAAAAAGCAGAGATAGAGTAAATTCTCTCTCTTAAGCTGAGGTACCCATCTTTTCAAGCCCTTAGGTACTGGAACTTCTGGTTCTTGGGCCTTGGGAATCTGGGACTTACACCAATGAGCCCATGGTTCTCAGGCCTTGGAATATGGATACAATTACACCACTGACTTCCTAGTCCTACATCTCACAGCTATTGCAGGACTTCTCAGCTTCCACAATCATGTAAACCAATCCTCATAATAATTCTCCTTTCAGACATATCATCTCTATACCCTGTGGGTTATATTTCTCTGAAGAACACAAACAGCTTTCATCCTGTTCTTTTTTACTGGTTTCTGTTTCTCTCAAAACTCACTCTTATTATCATTTTCATGGAATTACCACCTATTGTCTATTCTCGAAGTGCTTTCTTGGCCCTCTCCCTGCTGGTATCATATCCTAAGGTGTTGCTCAGACCTGACATTCAGAGTGACACACCAGTAGTCTCCATGTTCCAGCTTAGTTTTACAACAGGTAGTAGAGCCAGAGGTAGAACTATATAATAAGAGAAGAACTGCGTTAGGACTCAGATTTTAATTCAGATCCTTGGAGAAAGTCCTGTGTGTTTGGTTGGGCTGTGAATGGTGTTTTTGTTACTTGTCAGCCTTCAGATTCCAGCATTCCAGAGAAAGGCCTTCAGGAGAACCTGATGATAAATCAAGGATAGATCCTGTTGTGGAAAATCTATCTTGGAAACAAACATTTAATATAAACAGAGGAATTTGAAAGAAAGGTAAGTCTAGTAGGTAATAGACAGGAAACACAATGACAGAGTAAACAATCACCTTTAAAATCACAGGGAGGAAATCAGTTCTACTGGTGAACTTTAGTCATAGAGAAACTTTAGAAGCACCAGGTCAGACCATGATCTGAAGTCTCGCTCTACCAAGCATGGCTCAGAATAAAACATAATTATAATGTAATACCCCATCTGTTCTTTCTGTTCCTTGCACAGACACATTAATAATCAGAGTCTTATCTCCATGACAGGTAAATCTAAATTTTACAAAGCAAAGACATGGAAATATATTTAGAGCATTTACCCATGTTTTTTCCATCTTAAAAAAGTTTTTAATGGTTTGATATATACTCAGTCCATCAACTTCTTAAGGCAGTCTAGGTCTTGGGTCTACCTTAGAAATGTATCTGTCAAATATTCTAATACTGCCATTGGAGTGATTAAGAGGAATGAAACAGCTAACCCTTTTGTGAAACTCAACTTTAAACACTTTCTAATTTTGTGGTTGGCTTAACAAAACTCAGGCAAAAGAGGCAATGTCAGAGAGTCATTTGATGCCTAGGAAAACAACAGTGTGACTGGGAATATTTATGTATAAAATTTTGACAGTTGATCAGAACATGTCACAGAAACTTCTCTAGAGGCTTCAATTGCATTCAAAGGTTTGTTTGTGCTTATGAGCATCCAGAATGAAAATGTTCCCGTTTGATTCTGAGGTGGAATTATATGAGCCATGTAATTTCTGCTTAAAGCTTCGTTAGGAGGGATAACTTACTTATAAGCCTTTAGGCTAAGGACATTTACTAGGATATTATCAACTGTTAACTCACCTCAAAATTTCTGTGATCAAATGGCTACTGATTAGGGTCAAATGTAGAGAAAATAGTGAGGTAGAATCCACAGAAAATAGTTTGGAGTCCTTGTAGCTACCCAAGAAACTAGCTTATATGATGTTGTGGAGAGGCTGAGTGCCTGTTCTTAAAGTCTAGATATGATTTGTCCTGTTGCTGTTTATCACATATTCTAAACCTTTGTGCTTTTTCTACAAATCTTCTCCCCCAATGCCAGGTCAGATTTACCTTTTAGAGCTTATTTCCTCAAAGCATAGTCTCTCTGTTCTGTAATAGCAGTTGATTATTACATAATTTGTGTAGACGTAGGGCATGCAGGGATTCCCCTAGCAATCTACAGTGGCAGCATACATGGGAATCAGAGTGGATTTGGGGGAAAATAATTGGCTTAGAAGCCTGAGGACATTGAGGAGGCTCCACAAATATGTGTCCAAAGAGGAAGAGTAAACAGAAATGAAGTCAATTTCCTCCTGGGTAAAATAATAAATTAGATTTTTTTCTCAAAATAAAACTCATGGGTACCAATTTAGTTTGTTTATTGAGACAAATTCATATAATAGATTTATAATGTATTAAGCTAGAGATATTTATACATTTATAATTTTAGTGTGTAGATTGGGTTAACAAGAATAAAGCAGGAAGGGCCACTAAACCCTTCTATTTTGGGCAAAGATAGAGAATTAAAGTTTTTTTTTTATATTGCCTTTAAAGTAATTATAATGAGGGGAGAGACAGAGACTATCCATATTTGTCCTGGTTATAAGTGATATGTTACTTAATAGACTTTATTAGAAACACTGTGTTTAATGGAAATGATTGGTGAGTTTAGGTTTTAATAATAGAATTGACAGGGAGAAATTAAAAATTCTACAGGTTCTTCTTTATATGACTTCTCAAGTAAAATATGAATTAATATAAAGGTAATATACATGCGTTTATTTCATTTATTGTTATGTTATGATCTATTTGTCTTTTAATAGTTCTTAAGGGTTCTCAGTGTTCATTTTATTCTCCTTCCAAATATTTTAAATGATTTTTGCTCATATATAAGGCTGTGATTAGAACAACAACAACAGAACCATTCAAAAAGCAAGTGTGCTCATTTACATGTAAGTTTATAAGAGGATGAGTGCAGATGGAATTCCAATTAGAATCATTATTTCTAGAATCAGTAAATAATGTGGGTTTGATTTTGTTGGCAAAGCAATGTGAGGAAATATGTTCTTACAGTGATAATAATGTTATGCTAGAGGACACCATGATAACATCGTTCTGGGGAGGAGGGTCTGAGTAAAGATGTGCAGCCACACCTCCAATTCTACCTCACCTTAAATCAGTGTGGGACTACTTGACTGGGTTTGGCACAGAAGCCTCACTCTAGGTATAGCTGGAAGAATCCAAGTGGCCTCTTTTTGTGGTTTGTTTTCTGGTCTGCAAAGAGTGTTCCTGCAGATTTCAGGAGAGGTGTGATTGTGGATCCCGGGAATTGGAGGGTGTAATCCCCCAAACTGTTTCCAGAGGGCTCACTAGTCACATCGTTTGAGTCCCATGGAGTCTTGTGTTTCAATTTTAAGAAATGAATGGGGTGGGGAGGTGGTGGCAAACAATGTATATATATGTGAGTAAATGTAAAAGTGATAAAATAAAATTAAAAAAAGAGATGAATGGAGACTAGAGAGTTTTCTTTTTACTGTTTTAAAATGTCAGTGAATGTCATCCTGGTCCATAGGATAATTGTAAACTGATAGTTCGTGCCTTGCATCTAGTTTGTTTTCCAAATCAGCTCAAGGCAATATGTTCTTATGTATTTATAAATTTGTCTTCTCTGACAAGAGGATGAGGGAACCCAATGGATATTTTGAGTTTAGACAATTTACAGAGCAAATGGTAATCTAAAGACTTCTATAGGCTGCAAATGTGCAAATAAACCAGTAAACTCTTCCTAGTCTAAGCTTCATAGTTCAAATGAAGAATAATTTGTATATTATGCATTTATTTTAGGATTAAATGACAGGTACTTTCCTTGTTTCCTGTTGATTTGTGAGTTTAAGCTTTTCACTAATTTTCTAAGTGGTGGTTACTTAGGTGACTGTAATTCTGCTCTTCAACTGTACTGCATTGTAAGCTAGAGTGTAGTTGGCTAATTTGAATTTCATGCTTCTGATTGAAAATTGCATGGTTGAAATGAACTCATTATAACAGGTAAATAAATTTGACCAAAATATTAAGTGAGAATCTCTGTTTCCAAAGCAATGTAAGTATCTTCTCTGGGGTGAATGGACATCTGTGACAGCTAAAATGAGTCCCCTTGTTCCTTGGTTATTTAGTGTCTAATATTAACTAAAACCTAGAAGGGAAGTCTAGAAGCTGGTTGTACTTCCCTGAAAATCAACAGGGCCCAATTCACCTGTGTTTGGAATGCAATAAGACCATTGGGAAACTTTTCCTAAGAATGAGGGGTGTCTTTTTCCAAATGTTCTTTCCACAGACTGATGCTACAAAATGACTGTGCAAAAACATATGTTGAAAAATCTGCTGAATAATTTTAAAGGTAGTCATGTTTGGGGCATCTGAAAGATGACCTTTTGTTTTATAAACTTATCTGCCACCATCCTGCTCTTTCTACTTCTTTCACCCTTTTTTTTTCTTTCTTCTCTCAACCATTGATCTTGTCTGTTTTATTTTCCTTCCTGAGTCTTTTTTTTCTTAGCATCCAGTTTCTTTCTCTTTTAATGAAAGGTAAAATATTCCATCAAAAAAGGGACCATAAAAAGAAACTATACTGTGTATTTTGATTATTTTGTGTTTTGGATTACTTAGAATGATTTTACAAATTTATTTATTTTTAGTTGTTATTACCATTCTCATGAATATTCCATTTTAAAAAGCATTTTATTAGTATATATTAGTTGTACAGGGGGATTACATTGTGACATTTCCGTATATGCTTACAATGTTAGATTCAACCCCTCCATCATTCTATCTCTATCACTCCAACCCCTATTATTCAACAGCTTCCAGTGTATTTCATTATACCATTTTCATACACAGATGCAGTGTATTTTGATATTACTCACTCTCTTTTCCTCTCCTGCCTCCCTTAGTCTCCTCAAACAGCCCCACTGTTAGAAATATGTCATATATATATATATATACATATATGCATGTATGATTGTATCTGTACTTATGTATACATTTATCTTTTAGGTCTAGTTTCCACATATGAGAGGAAACATGAGACCTTTGTCTTTCTGAACCTGGCTTATTTCAGCTAACATGATGATCTCCAGTTCCATTCATTTACCTGCAAGCAGCATAATTTCATTCTTATTTGTGACTGAGCAATACTCCACTGCATATATGTTCCACTTTTTCTTAACCCATTCATCAATTGTAGGACATCTGGGCTATTTGCACAGCTTGGCTATTGTGAATAGTGCTGCAGTAAACATGGGTGTGCAAATGTCTCTATTGCATCCTGATTTAAATTCCTTTAAATATATGCCCAGGATTGGTATCACTAGATCACACAGTAGTTTTATTTGTAGTTTTAATATTGTTAGGAGGAACCTCTATACTGCTTTGTATAAATTTACATTCTTACCAACAGTGTATAAGGGTTCCTTTTCCCCTCATCCTTGACAGCATTTGTTGCTATTTGTATTCTTTATGATACCCATTCTGATTGGAATGAGGTGGAATTTCAGTATCATTTTGATTTTCATTTTGTGTATGGCCAGGGATGTTGAGCATTTCTTTATGCATTTGTTAGCCATTTGTACTTTTTCTTTTGAGAATTGTCTGTTTAGTTCATTTGCTCACTTTCAAATGGGTTGTTAATTTTTTATGAGTTTTTAAAAATAATTTTATTAATATATAATATAACATAATAATACAAGGGGATACATCATGCTATTTACATATATGCTAACAATTTCTCTTAGTTAGATTTACCCCTCTATTAATCTCCTTCTTCCTCCCCCTTCTTAGAACAATTTCCACTGATTTTAATTATCTATTTTCATATATTCATGCAAAATACATCCACCATATACATCCTCATTTCCTCTTTCCTAGTGCCCACCCACATGCACTGATATTCACCTCTGGAAAAGAGTGGTTTTTGAGCTTCCTGTAAATTCTTATTATTAATCTCTTGTCAGATGTATAACTGGGAAAGATTTTCTCACATTCTGTAGGCTTTCCTCAAGCTAGTGACAATTTCCTTTTTTGTACAGAAGCTTTATAGCTTGATGCAGTTCCATTTATTAATCCCTTCTCTCATTTGCTTAGCTATTGGAGTTCTATTCAGGAAGCTATTACCTATGCCTCTATGTTTCAGTGTTTTCCCTATTCTTTCCTGTAGCAGTTTCACAGTATCAGGTATTACATTATGATATTTGATTGAATTGATACTATTTCAGGGTAAAGACAGTGTCTAGCTTTAATCTTCTACATGTGGATAACTAGTTTTCCCAGCATCATTTGTTGAAGAGGCTATTTTCCTCCAACATATATTTTGGGCTTCTTTGTCAAAAAATCAAATGGCTCTAGCTGAACAAATTTATCTCTGGGTCTTCTACTCTGTCCCACTGGTCTTCCTGTCTGTTTTGGTGCCAGTACCATGCTCTTTTTATTGCTGTGGCTTTGTAGTATAGTTTGAAGTCAGGTACTGTGATACTGCCAACATTCCTCTTTTTGCTTTGGATTTATTCTTGGTCTTTTGTGCTTCCATATGAACTTTATGATTGAAATTTCAATTTCTGGGAAGAATGTCATTGGAATTTTGATGGGAATTACATTGAACATGTAGATTATTTTTGGTAGCATAGCCATTTTCACAATATTGATTCTGCAGACCCATAAAAATGGGAGATTTTTCCAACTTCTGACATCTTTTATGAGTTCTTTTTTAGTGTTTTATAGTTTTCACTAAAGAGGTTTTTGCTTCCTTCATTAAATTAATTTATTTATATTTATTTTTTCTTTATTGTTGTGCTGGGTGGGGATACAGTGTGACATGTACAAAGGTTCCCACAATGTATCAGATATGTCATACTTGAATTCATTCCCTCCATCTACGTATTTTTTTGAGGCTGTTGTGAATGGGATTGTTTTCCTGATTTTTTTTCTCACTGTGTTCATTGTTGGTGTTCAGAAAAGCTACTTATATTTGCATATTGATTTTGTATCCTGTTACTTTGCTGAAAGTGTTTATGATATCAAAGAATTTTTGTGGAGATTTTTAGAGTCTTTAGGTATATGATCACATCACCTACAAATAGGGACAAAGAGTCTACTAACAAAGAAAGTCTCTCAACCTGACGGATTCATTTCCAAATTCTACCAGACTTTTTAAAGAAAAATTAAAACCAATACTCCTTAAACTTTTACATGAGATAGAAAGGAATGTAATGCTACAAACTCATATTACGAAGCTGGTATTGCACTCATTCCAAAAGCAGACAGGAACACAACAACAACAAAAAGAGAATCGTAGATCAGTTTATTTAATGGACATAGATGCAAAATATCATATACTATGATTGAGTTGATTTCATCTAAAGGATGCTAAGATGGTTCTATATTTGCCAATTAATAAATGTAATACAGCATATAAATAGAATTAAGGATCAAAATCATGTGATCTTAACTGATGCAGAAAAACTTTTCACAAAATTCAACATCTTTTTATGACAAAAACTCTGAAGAAACTAAGAATACAAGGAATGTACTTCAACATAATAAAGGTTATATATTACAAGGTTAGAGCCAACTTCATCCTAAATGGGGAAAAAACAAAACCATTTCCTCTAAAGTCAGGAATAAGACAAGTGTGTCCACTCTCCCCACTCTCATTCAGTACATTACTAAAGTTCCTGACCAGAGCAATACAGTAGGAGAAAGAAATAAAAGGAGCTCAGGGAAGGAAGAAGTCAATTCACACAATTATTTTGTGTAGTTGGCAAAGTGACTTTTTAAAAAATATTTTTCTCAATTTTTCCCTACCAAAAAAATCAATAATTACTTACAATCAATGAATAGAAAATATTTGTTTCTGGATTGAGATAACTTTTATACAATAATGATCTGTTAAATTTCATTGTATGTTTTTTTTTGTCCTGAAATAAAAAGGAAGAATTTGGATCATCAAATCTAAAACAAGATGTAAGTTTATATGCTAAACAGAGAAGTGAATGTGAGGTATGAAGCTAAAACAGGATGTGAGTTGGGGAATCAGGAAAGCAAAGATTTAGACTTAGTGGACGAATGAATAGCAGTATCCCCGGAGGAAGTCAAGATAACATGCTAACACCTCTTCACCATATTTGCAAGAGTTGGATTCATTAAAGGTCCAGAAACAGGCTGGACGGGAAGTATAGTTCTCATATGTTCTTTTACTCACAAAATATTACATTAATTATCTTTTTGAATATAGTCTCAATGTATTAAACAAGTAAAGTGGTTGTAGTGAGAGAGAGTCCTGATCTCTTGGCCTCATATGAAGTAGCTTCTGAGTGAACATCTGTCATCACAGAGTATGAGTTAAAAACCATCATGCTAATATTGCGTTCCCATTTTAGGTTAGAAATCACAGTCATTGTGACTATTTTAAGTTGCCGTCCTTTATCCAACAGGGGAAGATCTTGGTGTACACACCACTGCTATACTGCGGAGGGCAGTAAGAGAACATGCCTGTGTCAATGTAAAGTGTGTGTCCTTGGACTGTACATCAGGACTGACAAGGGAACAGAGATGTGATCATCTCTAACCCATGTGGTCTTCCTTCCTCAAGGCAATGGCTAAGGTCCACAATGTTCTGAGGCTTACAATGTTCACAGCTCTCTATCTCACCACTGCCTGAGATGTTCTGCCTCTAATACTTTGCATGGCTGCTTCTTGTCATTCAAGTGTTGGTTTACAGGTCACCTCCAGAAAGTCTTTCCTGTATGTTCTATGTACTGAGACCCTCTTCCTTTTTTTGTTTCAGTCAGAGCCTTGTACTTGCTAGGTAAGCTTGAGCTATGCCACTTGAGCTATGTCCCAAGCCCTTTTTGCTTTAGTTATTTTTTGAACAGGGTTTCAGATTTTTACCCATGTTAGCCTTGGACAGTGACCCTCCCATTTATTTCTCCTTCATAGCTAGGATGACATGTGAGTGCCACCATATCCAGTTTTATTGACTGAGCTGGTATCTTGCTAAGTTTTTGGTTGGGATGGCCTTAAGTTGTGATTTTTCTGATCTCTGCCTCCTGAGTAGCTGGAATTATAGGCAAAAGCCTTCATGCCCAGCTCATAGGCCCTCTTTTTGTTTTGATGGTATTGGGTTTTGAACTCATGGGTTTATGCTTGGTAGGGTTTTGCTACTTGAGCCACTCTGCCAGCCCTTTCTCTTCTTAACAGTTAACTTCTGAACTCACGTTGTTAATCTCTATCATAACATCCTTATTCATCTATAGAGACTTAAAATAATGTATGCTTTAAATCAGACTCATGCAAGTCATTAATGAGTAAGTGATGTTTGAACATGTGAGCATATGATTTATGATGACTAAACATAGTCTATAGTGTTTAAAAAATATAATCTAGAATGCAGGCTTATATATCATTCTCTGATAGCAAAGTCAACAAAGATAAACATAACATTGTATGTGGTTGAATGACTAGAATGTTGGCATTTGGGTTAACTTATTAAATATGGAAGTACTCAGTATTTGATTATAGTATAAGGAACCAGTTTCTCTTCATGCTTAATCTATTCTATGAGAGTAAAGGACTCATGGATATGCCTTTCTTCCTGTCCCAACAGCTCCCTTTCCTTTCAAAAAAATTCCTACAAGCCCCCAAATTGCTATATGGTCTATATAAAAGTTTTAAGAAAATAAATTAGTAAAATTTCTTTTTTTTACTCTTAAAAATGCTGTGTGTCACTCATTGAATGCCTTGAGTCCCACCCATGTGTATGACTGGTAGTACTATAGATGACTGAAGAGTCCCAGGACCTAGGTGATGTCAGTCCTCCGGGGCCCTAGTGTGTTCCTGTTGTCACCTCAATCAGTGGGCCTAGTCCAAGCCAGGTGAGTACCTCTGATCCAGGAAGCTGTTCTGCCTTTTGCCTGTGCATGATGCTGTTGGAAGCTATAAAACCTTCCTCTCTACATGCCTTCTGGATGAGGAGATACTGAGGCACAGACTGAGAAGTACTTTTCCTAGAATCATTTGTTGAAGCAAAATGATCTGCTGCTTTCCTTGCTTTACAAGCCAGGACATATTGTATTCAAAATGATCCCTGATCTCATAGTATGCATCTCAGCCTGTGAACCTCATTCTGCTGTTTCCTGAGGCACCAAGAGAATTCTCCCACAGTCCATGGCTTATGAACTCAGTGTAGAAAAATGAGCCCATGCTGATATTTTTGAGCCATCCCTCTTTCTGCTCTAATGCAGAACTTGGTATCCTAACACTGACATGGGCTCTAATTTCTTGCTTACTGGGACTGTTTTGCGACATTTTTCCCATCCCACTTAGAATTTGTTCAGACTGGAAGGAGGTTTGGATAAATTCTTTAACTCTGCTTTGCTGAAGACTGTGTTGGGACTGCAGATCCTGTTGTGCAACAGAGCAAATTCCAATGAATAATCCATTAGGTTTAGGCTTGCGTATTGATTTCTAAAAGCCTATTCCATTTCTTTTAGATCCTGAGAACGTGAACAAGTGGTTATATTTAATGCAGTACAAGCTTGCTTGTACATGCTTTCAAATGAACCATTATGACACAAATTATCTTGAAAACGTCATAGTACCAGGTCAGAATCTTAGCATTTTTTTGGAGGCTGCATCAATTATGTGTACAGATTACAGACTGAATAAAGGTCATTCCTTTTCACTAATTCTGCCAGATACTGTCAGGTGGAAGAGCCGCTTTCAAATACAGGCTAGTTTAAGACAAGGACATCATTTTACAAACTCATCTCTGAGGTGGGAGCTGTTTGCATTAACATATTTATTTATTCATGAATTTTCCAAAGCACAGGGAGAGCGATTGAAATTTTCCTTCTCAAGAATGCATGAATTTAGCTTTTATAGTTGTTACACATGTCTCGATTTTTAGTTGGAATGATTCACATGGTCTTAATTTCTTGATCTCAAGAAATAGGTCTTGTAGTCAACCTGCCAAAGGCAATTAGCTGCCTTTGGGACTTTTGGAGAAGCCCAGTGAAGGTCAGGACACCAATTCTCACCACAGCACTTCTGTTCAGAAATTTCCACCTTCAGTGATAGAATTGTATTTATAGGTTTTATAAATTAAGGTGTTGTGAAAATTAATTTGGATGGGAAAGGCATTATTCAAGGGGAAAACATGGAAGGGGAAAATCATAGAAATAAGGAGATCGGTTTTATTAAACAGGGTCAGAATAAAAGTGGATGTTTAGATCCAGGCAAAGATTTTAGGGGTTGGTTGGTGGTAGAGGATACAATAGGCAGGGCCTTAGGCAGCCTCAGAATGTTGGGCTTGTATGTAGAGTGCTTCCTGGCGGCCCTGGAAAGAGGGAAATACATTCAGGTACTTCTTTACACCAGGTGCTTCTATAACATCATGTCTTTGAACAGATGAAGAGCCTTTCACTGTCAGGCAGAGGATCACAGGAAAGAGCAAGCTAGCTAATACTCAGGCAGAAAATAAGCAGGGTTAAAAGAGCAATTTTTCAGGATGGATTGGAAGTTTCAGACATAGCTATGACATAAATAGTTTAATGACTACAAGAAAGTCTCAGGCTCAGAAAGGGATGATCTTTTAAGTTGGAACAAAAGCTGCAGAATAAAAAAAAATATGAAGTAGGAAGATGCTGGGCTATATAGCTACATTGCATACTTTGTATTCCAAAGTTGAGAAGTAACCAGATTGACTGGATTTCTCTAACCTTTGTGGTGACTTCTTAGTTAGGGGGACAGTGTTATGTAGTGGATATTTGTCTATGTAAGAGTAACTATGGGTTACTCTGTGAGGATAGAAGGTGGGGAAAAGCAGTGTGAAATGAATTTTCTAATTTTTCTTCTTCCTTTCTGGAAGTCTTTAAGAGAAAGAAAACTAGGGAGCTCATGTTTTCAAATGGCCCTGATGGCCCTAAGGCTTGTTAGATAATTTCAGGTTGTCTGACCAGTGGCTGTCTCCCTAAGTATGAGGAAAAGCTTCTTCTCCATTGTAGGTGTCTTGGCATTTTCTGTGAACTTCTGAGACAAATGTCATGTATGCTTATATCCTGTGGGCTCTGAAGACATTTCTATAAGGAAGACCAGCAACTTGAATCTGTCTTACACCTTGCAGTTAAGATTCAGAGTTCCTTCTTACTTCATGAAGAATCAGTATCCAAGGGCTGGAAAGGTCAACCCTATTCTATTGTGATGCTGCAGGATTGTACAAATGCTTGTCTTAAACTTAAAATGCCACAGGTTTACATCCATGATGTGATTTGTTCAGCATGTTTTTGAAGTAAAAGATGCCTTTTTCATTGTGAAATTATTTGTCATTGACTGATGAAACCCAAGTATAGATGAAACATCAGCATAAAGACTTACGGTATCTATGTCATTATTAAAAAGAGAGGACAATTCTAGTTCAGAATGGAGTTTCTGAAGTTTGAGTTTAGTATTAGTCATACTACCACTGAGCCCAGCTGGCCTTGTATTTCAAAGATGGAAATAAGGGCAAAACATCAGTTCTGGGCTTGGAAGCACAAGTTCCAAAAGGATACCAGTATCTTTTTCTTTTCTTCCCTTGCAAACAAATTTGTCTCCAAGGAGAGGTGGCTCACCAAGTAGGACTTCAACATATGACTGTTTCAGATATTCCTTGGGTTGATTGAGGGCTCAAGATCCTGAAAGTGAAGACTGAAAGGAAAGTAATTCTAGAAGGGCATGTGTGTTAAAGAGACAAGGGAAGCAGGTAGGAGCTCCTGAAGTCATTCAAGCAAGCGTTGAGGAGGGTCTCACTTAGAGGAAATAAAGTGGGGTTGAAAAAGAGAAAGAATATTTGAGAAGTGTTTCAAAGGTAAGTGTCCAGTACAGTCATACCTCTTACATTTTGCAGTTTCATTTCCCTTTTTGTTGTTGCATGTCATCTTCCAGGTGTGAGAGTAAGAGGGCTCAGGATGGATGCCCAGAGGACAGATACAACCTCCCACCAGTCACATAGCTTGTAGGTCACAACCCCTACCATGGTTATCACTAGCACAAAGTTATTTACAGCTCCAAGTTTCATATATTCACCTGTCTTCTGTGTTCTTCTCAGTTTCTACATTCTCTAGGAAGTCCTGTGTCCCAGTTTGAACTATCAAATTTTATAAATAATTGTGATTCACTAGGACATAGTGTGATTAATTTTTTTGTTTTGGTTTGTTTTTGTTTGGCTTTTGAATCAACTTTACTCCCCCTAGGAGTTACAGCAATGATAGAAAATAAATGAAATCTGTGCTTATTACAACTCACCCTACATAAATCATCTTGCCCTTGGTGAATGGGTAAATGGCTATTTGTGAGGCTGAAAATTGAATGTAGTTGGCACATTAAGGAACAGAAACCAGAGTATAAAATGAAAGTATTCGAGAAAGTTTATTTTAAGAAATTTCAAATTCTCCTCCCCAACTTGCGCCAAATTAGTGTGTGCTTAGAACTTGTCTGACAGCCAGAAAGAACAGTTTCTACAATATAATGCCAGGTATTAGAAGCTGGCTCAGGGGACCTTCAGCATCTTTCTCAGGACCAGGGAAGATGTGATAATCATCATACAGGGCTGTGCTTCGGTGGAATTAGAAGCAAAAAAGGTAATAGTCTCTGGGCAGAATCTTTTTCCTTAGTACATCCAAACTGGCTATATGGACAAGTCCCCCAAGAGTTTAAAGAATAGATCTATGAGCCGCACCTAGAATTTGGATCTAAGTTTTTAAGGTTGGGCAGTGGAAATTTACTTTTCAATTGATTAGTACAAATGATCAAATTTCACTTCTGGTAGTAGGGACTAGAATAAAAAAAAAAAAAAAACGAGGAATGAGATTGTTTCTCCCACTAATAGCAACCTTAGAGAAATATCTCCAGATTTCACTTCTTTCCTATAAAATATGTCTGTCAGATTCCTTCAGGCCCTATAATGTTATGTTTCAATAAATGAGACTTTTGACATGGTTTCAGCAGTTGTATTTCTGTTTTTAAGCCCACGGGTTTAAAAACTCATTCACAGAGCTCACTGTTAGGTAGCAGCATTTGTGGTTGACTGTAGAGCCCATTTGAAGGATTCCAATGAGGGCTTCTCCAAAATATCTTCTATAGCAACTTGCTTTTGGTTTCAGAAATTTATCCATTAAAGGAATGGAATAAGGCAAATTTGCTTTGGTCACAAATAAATCCCCTTTATTATGAGTTATTAAGCTGCATTAGCAAGTTAATAATGGTTTTACATAAAATATTTTATCAATTGTCAGACACTTTTTCTATTATGACACCTGTGATCAACTGTATACACACAACTAGTGTGCCCAGAAGTGTGCCCCGCTTTTTCATTGACACAGTTATGGCAATGTATAAAGCTCAACTATGACCCTATTCTTTCCTCCTACTGAGAAAGCATCTCAGAGTAAAAACAGTGGGAGGGAAATTATTAGAATAATAGGATCTGCTCAAGTTTAATTAAAAGTAAGTCTACTTCTCCAAATTTGATACGAGTAAAAATTTAGTTGTGGCATATCTTTTCTGATTGTGATTATATTAGGATGCTCAGGCTGCTGTAACAAAGTACCACAACAAGCTGGATTAAACAATGGACATGCATTGCCTTACAGTTCTAGAAGCTGGAAAAGTCTGAAATCAAGGGGTTGGCAGAGTTGGTTTCATCTGAAGGCCATAAGGAAAGGATCTGTCCCAGATCTCTCTCCTTGACTTATAGGTAGGGGTCTTCTTTCTTTGCTTCTTCACACTGTCTTCTCTCTAGCCATGTCTGTCTCTGTGTCCAGATTTCCTGTTTTAATAGGACAAATGATGTTTGATAAAGACCTACTTTAATGACCAGATTTTAACATGATCTGCAAAGACCTTATCAATATCTTTTGGAGATACACATTCTACCCATAATAGTGACATTTTATTGTGGCATTGATAGTGAAAAACCAGTGAACTGATTTATAGGGTGGGTAGTGGGTTTTAGAAAAATCAATAAAATTATATACAAGTTCTTCTGGTATGAGCTACAGAACATTGAAAATGGGGTAGAAAATGCCATGGGCACAACTGGCCAGAGTGAAAGACCTTGAGCTGCCAACTTAAAGTAATTGCTAATGAGCAATTTTGGGAAGTGTTTCCATACTACTATAAAGTAGTTCTTCGTGGGATGGTGGAAGACTGCTCCTGCAGGTAAATATTGGAAGGATATGGTCATTAGAGTGAGTTTTGGAGTTAGCAGCTGTTTTGCCTCTGTGCTCCTTAGTGTTTAGTAATAAATAAGAAAGTAGCATTAAATTTTTAATGACTGACTTGCTTACTGTTATAATAAAAGCATCAATCACATCAGTACTTCTCAAACTTGGTAGTTTTCTATAGGCAAGTATTTAGATTGCTCAGTTGGTTTTACAATTGTATAGCACATATATTGTGTGCTGACATGCATACAGAAACTAATTTAGGAAACAGTCTAGTGAATGGGTGTGTTTGGTAACATTTTGGAAATAAATAGCAGTGTGTTGAAGCTTGCTTTCATTACCTCTAGGGAGTTTTGCACATCTTTTCCTAACTCTGTGATCTGTGTTGGTATCTTGAAATTGGTCAAGGTGGGAGAGTTTAAACTATGACAATTGGTATATGATGCAAATCTGAACTTCAACTCTTTTTTTTTGAGAGTTGATTGCTAAACATTCACCAGAACCCCACTGGAAATACACCATGGTTATAAACAAATTAATGTACTCTGGTTTAGTTGTCATTTATTAAAAAAAAACAAAATATCTTTCCTGATGATAGAAATAGCTGTTACTCAGTACCATAGTTTAGAATAGTTTATGAAGATAAACTGTAGAGCCAATGTAGGAAACGAATGGCATACATTTGAACTGTAATTTAGTAATGGCTTCTAAAACTGCTTAGAAAATTGCTGAGGTAATTTTGGTAGGTGAAATATATTTATCCAGAAGAGTTAAAATTCAAACTCTTTTCTTCCCTGACAGAAGGATAATTAATGGCAGGCTAGAAACATCAATATCTTCATGGGAAACCCTGAAAATCAGTGTCCCAAAGCTGTCATTTATTGGCTTTTAAGCTTTTAAAATGAAAAAAAAAAAGAGAGAATACAATGACTAATGAAACATTTGTTAGTTCAGCCTAGATATTTTATGAAAGTTGTAGAATGTGGTTAAGTGAAGAAAACCAAATTTAGGAACTTAGAACCTGGAAGGATCTGATGTGTGGTGGCTTCTTGAGGTTGGTTTGTATTTTCCTACTTGGAATTACCAGGGAGGACTAAAGACATTATTGAAGTGTCATTCTTTCTGAATGAGGGAGACTGCAGAGCTGCTCAGGCTTTAATGTGTTTACAGATTGCCTGGAGACACTTGTTGAAATTTAAATTCTCATTCCGCAAGGGGTGCAGGTTCTGCAACTGTCAGCAAATCACGCTGAGTAGAAAGGGTCTGGAAGTCCCCGAGAGGAAACAAGTGTAGAGACACCATCAGGCTCTCTCCTACCCACCTTCCCCTTAGTAATGACAAGCACCATATGATTTGAAGTAGTTTCCCTTCTTCCATCCTTCTACACTTCCTTTCATTATAGATTTCTTTAGTAGTTGGGTAACATTCCTCTGCAGGTACTGCTTTTTAACATTTAAATCTGTTCTGGCTCCCCTCCCCCCCACCCCTTTTCTCTTTATCTGTAGGGCTTGAGACTTGCTGGGATCTCTAATTCTGCACAGTTTCCAGTAGAGGTCAATGCCTTGTTGCATAATTATTTTCTCTTTTCTGTTGCAAAGAGATAGCTCAATGGCTTGAATGACTTTGCAGTGTAGGGAAGTCAGATCAAGAGACCACCCCCACAATGGGAGACTTTCTACCTTGTTCTGATCAGTTAATTCTAGTACCAAAAATGGACAGGTTTTCCCACTCACTTGGAATGAGTGAAGGAAAACCTGACTGAAGCATGGCCAGTGTGCTACAAAGTTTGAGTGTGGTATGTTGTTTTGTTAGGGATGCTAAAATAAAATGTCACAGACAGGGTGAGTTAAACAACTGAGATTTATTTTTGCATAGTTCTGGAGCTAGAAGTCTGAGATTAAAGCATGAGTGAGTGAGCCTGGTTCCTTTTGAGACCAGAGATAAATATCTGCTCCAGGTCTCTCTCCCTGGCTTTTACTTGCCATCTTTTCTCTGTGTATTCACCATGTTTTTCCATTGGGTCTGTGCCTAAATTTCCTCTTATAAAGATACCATCCATTGGATTAGGGACCATCCTAATTTACTCATTTTAGTTTAATTACTTCTTTAAAGACCCTATCACTAACTATGATTACACTTTGGGTTATTGAGGGTTGTATCTCCAACATATGAATTGAGGGGGGCATAATTTAACCCATAGCATGTAATAAACCAAATGTTGTAACTATATAAGACTTGATGAATATAGCTATGAGTACTGCTATAATTTGGAAAACTTAAGTCAAAACTTTATCTTTTTCTACCATGAATTAAATATATCTGGAAACACTGACTTCAAGTAAAAAAATCAACTTGCTTCACGTAAGCAATTGTTCATTTCTTTTAGAAGCTATGCCCTAAAGACTGATCTCAGAAAGACAAAGAGGAAGGGAGCAGGATGCAAAATTTCTGGCTACATTTTCCAGATTATGGGTATATTCCTTTCAATTTCCTCCCTGTACTATTTCTTTCTGTCACAGTTCCTTTATTCTTTCAGGCTTGCTGAGTTCAGATCACCTGAACTGAAGGTCTCTGTCCTCTGAATTCATTAATTCATTCCAAAAACATAGTCCAAATCTCCTTCTATTTTTGGAATACCTGGGAATACCAACTTGAATGTGTCAGTGCCTTCTTTTTTGTAACTTACAGCACCAGAATAGACATATTGGTAAGGCAGGGAGTGACATCTGGAGGAATCTGAGGATGTTTGGTCCATTGCTCACTTACCCACTCATGAATTATTGAATTGTCATCTTTGTATTTCTCATAAAGCAGTGCACTTTGTAGGTACATGGTGAATACTTTCTGAGAATGAATAAAACCAGATTTTGTAGAACTCGTACTCCAGAATACATGAAAAGGCACTCTTCTGAAGAGTGGGATGCTTTGCATAATCTGCTGATAGTGTGGCAGGGCCCACAGAGGCCAGTCACTATTAATCCTACTTTGGAGGACCTTCCTGAGAACAACAATAAGATGTGTGCAAATGGTAAAACATGTATAGACTTTAAAGCTGTGCAGAATTTACAATATACTTATTTTTTTGAATGCAACAATTAAATTATACAGTGGGGTTTTGGAATTTACTTTTTAATAGTCGCTTTCTCTTTTCTAAACAATAGTGATAACTTAGCTCCTTCTAGCTAAGAGCATTTCCTATCTTGGTCTGCTTCAGAGTTTAAGGGTTTTTGCATTAATTTTCTTCCAATTTTTCTACCCTGTTCTGTTCCATGCCTTTGGCTTTCAGATGGTCTCCTCCTCACAGTGGAGCTCTTTGTAATTATTATGAAGATTTTAAATTTGACTCTGGCCCATTTTAAGTGCAGAGACTTAATTAATTTATACCAGGTTTCCTAGTACTCACACCTAGGAACCTTGGAAAAGTTAATTTAAAAAGGGTTTTATTTTTTATTGCAGGGTTTTGCAATATCACATTTTCTCTTTAGTATCTGATAGCTGCATTAAAACATTCACTTTGCTTTAGAGGTTGAAAAGTCTGTTAATTTGAACCAAAAATAAATACAACTCTCATAGCCAAGAACCATGAATATTATAACACCCTGTCTGATTTTAGCTACTCGAGGAAGTTAATATTTAACTAAATATTGAAGTGACTAAACAGTGATTTATTAGACTTATTGTTCTCTGTTGTTGGAGACCTAATTTTCTGGAGTAGCTGTCAGATCTTGGATGAGGAATAGTGAAAAGAGGAAGGGTGTGGGGGGCATTCTCTAGTAGTGCTTCCCTGCTTCACTTCATGACTGGTTGGCTTCCTCTAACTAACTGACTCCATTGAGGTAAATGGGCTTGATTATTTGCTTGTTCTGGATTCTTTTCATTTGAACACTTTTGGTTTTGATATGACACAGTGGTGTGAATTCTATGTCTGAGGGTCTTTTCAATGCCATCTCAGAAGTCCCCATAGAAAATGTGAGCAGTCATGAAAAGTCCCAATCCTACAATGTCAAACCTGGACCCAGAATGAGTTAAATGAGAATTGTCAAATTGTTCTGAGGTATTCTTTACTTGTGAGATATTTAGCATCACATTCAATATTTGTGTAAACTGACTATCCTATGAGCTCTTCAGAAGTAAAGTAGGTACAAATTGGGTATAGAAACCTAGTTGTGGTACTTTAGTTAACAAAGACATTGCTTTAGTGATTTCTCTCTGTGCATGGTTTGTGCTTAGATTCATTATGTCCTGACATCATCAGCATCAGCATCATTACCATTATTTGCATAAGTTAAAGGTTTGGACCAAAATAGGGATGCTGTGGCTGCATGGTAGCTATTCATGAGGTTTGTCTGCATTTGTCTCCCTAGAGAGAACACATTCTCTGCTTCCTTTAATCTCTTTACAAGAGATGACAGTATATATTAACAGAGGGCACGAATAAATCATTGGGTTTAAGTGTTAATGATCATCTAATAATAAGATGTGGTAGAATTATATTAGAATTGCAGAATTGGGCTATTTATTAAGAGTGGCATGCTATCAAATTATAAGCCTCAGAGGACATAGGGATAATTATAGCCTTCTAGAAATACAAAAAGTTAAAATCTTTTTTGAAAGTCTATTTTGTTATTTTGCTATAAGTTATGACCAAATAAGGTTAACTCTGAAAATGTCTTCTATGTGAAAAAAATAAATGTTATTAGCATTTAAATGAGATCCCATCTTCTAACACTTTCTGGTAGTTTTTAGAGGAATTTCATATGCTTTATGTCTTTGTTATGCATAAAAATGCTAAAACCTGATGGGTTAACATAGAAATCAATATGTTTTTAAGATACTTAATTCAGTAGTATAGAAGATCATTAGTTGCAATTATATTACATTTCCTAATAGCGCATTACAGATCATGTTATAAAATATATGAGCTAAAATAGCTGTATATTCAGTCTGATGATCAGAAAGGGTAGAGTGATCAATAAATGGACTATAGGAACACAAAAGTGAGAATTTGAATCTAGACTCTTGAATTATCTATAGAAATTCCTTTACAAATGGAACTAACCACTTCTTTGATAAAACTAAGAAACTTACCTGCGTGTTCTTTGAGTTCCATCCAAGTGACCTTGATTTACTTTATTCCATCATCTCCAACCTTTCTTAGCATCTCATTGTTTGAGGATTTTCCATTTTTCATTTAGCTCCCACATAGTCTCTTTCCATCTTTTCTCAAAATATTCTTGAAAATGTTCTACCTTAATTAATTTAATTCATTTGTAATTTCTCAACCCATTGCATTTTGGCATCAATTCCTACCATTTTATGGAAACCATTCTTAATTACTAAGTGCAGCAGTCATTTGTTTTCCTGTCATTGCCTTGTGAAACATATGAATTAAATGCAATTAATACCCCCCTTTTCCCTGAAATTCTCTTGGCCTTTGTTCTACAGTACTCTTGTTATTAAGAATATACTATTTGCTCACTTTAGATTGTAGGATGATGTTTGCTCAGCTTTAGTTACAATTCTGGGACTGTAGGAGAAATGCCCACCTTCTATCTGGTTACCAAAATATTTATTTCAGGCTAATTTACAATTACTATGCTACTAGTTTGGTTCACCAAGTTTCTTAAATCCTATGTCTTAAATTGTATAGATATTCTAAGTGCTTACGTAAATCTAATTGGCATATAACCACTCAGCACTATAGAGAATCAAAGAGTAGCATTTTTTGATTCTCTCTCTTGCGTATAACATCATATTATTTAAATTAAAGATTGTAAGATGCATGTGGTTTGGATGTTGGCCTTAAATACAAAGTACTGTCCTAGACTTATAGTCCAATTTGTTGGAGCATGATGTCACACAGCTCCAACAGTATTTGTATCTATGAAATTTGGTATTGGAAGACTCCACTGCATTCCGAAGGATTCTGCAAGCTCTGTATTAGTTCCTCAATGTAGAAGAATGTAACTTATATATTAGCGGTCCTTCTGTTTTCTAAGAGTGTAATTGCTATAACTATTAGAAAAGGGGAAGACACAGTAACTATATTTCACAGTACTGAAGGACAATAAGCACTGGTTGCCATGTATTTGCTAGGTTGCAAAACATGTAGACCCCTTTTATGACACTGTCAGAGAACAGTGTGTTGAAAGAACTCTTGAGAGAGCCCTTTGGGACCCTAAAAAGTCACATGGTTAAAAAAAAAATAGGCACTGCTTAATGTAAATTCTCTAAATTTTAAGGATAAATACAAACTTAGAAACCAACGTTAATTTCTGAAGATATAAGTCCTTTGGAGTGGGCTGCACCACAAGAACCTAATGGGACTGTGGTAGGGAAGAACATGGAAGAATGCTCTGTTCTTTATAGTCTTGAGAGGGTGTACAAGGGCATCAATGTCTCTTCTGTGGCTCTGCATGAAAGAGATCTGTGGAGGATCTTTGGGACTAATCCCTCATGGGCAAGGAAATCTACTTTCTGCTGGTGGTGGATGGGGCTGAAATCAGAAAGCCTGAAACACCAAGAGAGACAAAGAGGAAGGAAATGTGAAAAGAAGTCGAACAGGAGTTGTGTGAAAAGAGACCCTAATGTGTGAAAAGAGACCCTACAGTGACCCTCTAAGAAAAGCAACTTTAGCCATAGGTAATACTAGTCAACCCTGAGGGAGGGAAAACAACTTTGAAAATATGGGGAAGTAAAGTTTTGAGATAAATACCATATTTTATTGCACAGTAGATTCTAACCTACTGAAATAAGGCTTTATAACTGAAACTGATAGGAAAGTGAAGAAATATGGCTACAGAACCTGCTATTTAATGGGAAAAGGAGTTTATCAAGAGCACGAGGAACCAGCAATTTGAAAAATAACTGCTAATTGTTCATTCCCTAAAGTAGTGAGACACCTCAATAAACTGGAGCAGGAATTTGGACTGTCCTTGAAATTCAATATATATTTATTATTGATAATAATACTGTCTGTATAGTGTACTTTTTAGATGAATATTATCTTAATCTTAGGAGATTTTGCCCTTAAATTTTAAGTAATCTACAAGGCCTATAGCAATAGCAATCCTAAAACACTTAAAAACAATGGCAAATGGAAATCTTAGCACCTGTGAATGCCAGACTGGTGGTGCCAGGCCTTCTTAGCACAGGAAAAGTCCAAGAGAGCTAACACTTAAATAAATTCTGTATTATAAACCTCGGGGCTCAAAACACCAGGAGAGGTTAGCCTGTTTTAGAAGGGTAAAATGTTTTGGCTGCCTTCATTTTACAGAATCTCAAACACTTTTGTGGCCCTGCTGCTCTGAAGTAGATAAGGGAATATCAGCTAAAACTATAGGTACCTGTCATTCACATCATCAAATGTCAGCCAGCTTCCATTGAATCAAACTATTCTATATACACAGTTCTCTGTGGTGTTCCTTAACTGAACATTCTCTTTTTGTATGTTCTTATGAGTTGAAGTCCTGCTTTATGGTAACTGATTTTATTGAAGTTTTGTGGCAGCCCTGATCTTAATTAACAGAACCACTTTTCAAGCATAGAGAAAGACTATCACCAATTTGTGTCTGGAATGGCTGAAATTTTGGGTGGAAATCTCTTTTGGAAATGTGGCTTCTTTTCTCCTGTCAGGTGACATTAACACTGAATGAGATATTCTTGATGCAACACCCAGGATATGTTCATAGAAGGAAAAGTTGATAAAAGGGACTTCATCAAAATTAAGAAAGACAAGTTAAAAAAATACAAGTCACAGAGAGAATAGATTTACAAAATACATATCTGATGAAGAATTTGTATTCAGAATAATACATCATAAACTCTAAAATCAACAATAACAAACTACCTAATTAAAAGTAGACAAAAGATTTAAATAGATACTTTACAAAAGAGATGAGTAAAAGGAAAATAATCACATGAAAAGATATTCAACACCTTTCTGAGTATTACATACCACTATATATCTACTAGGGTGTCTAAAATTGAAAAAGACTGACCTTATAAAGTGTTGATGACGATGTGAAGTAACGAGTTCTCAGGTACCATGGTAAGAATATAGAGTGGTACAAACACTTGGGAAAACAGTTTGACAACTATTTAAAAGTGAACATATACTAACCTTAAATACAGATATTTCACTGCTAAGTGTTTACTCAGAGACATGAGAGCATATGTCCATGCAAAGACTTGCACATGAATATTTAAGCTTATTTGTAATTCACCAAATTGAAAGCAATTCCATTTCTCAACAACAAGGAAATTATGTGATTTTTTTTATAATGGAATGTTAGTAAGAAAAGGATTATTGATATATACAAAAACATGACTAGACATTAAAATAATTATTCTGAATAAATGAATACAAAAAGAACATGTATTATATATTATGAATTAAGTTCTATCAACCTCAAAATTAGGTTTGTTTTAACCTGTGAGCATGACCTTATTTGGAAGTAGAATCTTTGCAGATGCAGTTAGTTAAAATTATGTCCCTTGACATATATAGAAGAACCATAAGGGTTTTGAGACCATTATATCATCAAAAAATGTCACCAGTGTGAAGTAAAGGGAACAGATATGGGATGAAATGAGGAAGAACATTGTGGGATGCTACAGGTAAGGAATAGACCTATAAACTACTTGGTGAAAATGTGTTATCTTCTAAGAAAAGGAAAGTAGCTCAGAAATCAGCAGGATTAACAGAACTTCCATAGGCCTAGAGGCCCAGGCTAATAGCAGACTCAGATGGCAGAGCATCAGGCCTCAAAGCATTGTTTACATGCCTTGAAATCTGATGGAATTTGCCTCATTGGGTTTGAGTCATGTTTGGGGATGATGACTCCTTTCTTCTTTCTAATTTCTCCCTTTTGTAATGGAAATGTGTGGGCTATGAATGTGCCACAATTGTATTTTTGGACTAAGTCTACAGATGAAAAACAATTTTGCTCTCATGAGGACCAGAGTCTTGCCATACCTGACTTAGATGATAAAGAAGGTGAGAATTGAGGTTGCTTGGGTTGATATTTGCATGAGATTTTGAGCTTAGAGTTGATGCTGGAATATGTCAAGACGTTTGGAGATGTTAGGATGGAGTGAATATATTTTGCATTTTGGAAGAGCATGAATTTTGGGGGTTAAAAGGCAGAATGTTATGAATTGATTTCAACACAAAGACATGTTGAAGTCCTCACCCCTGATACTTGTGCATATGACCTTATTTGTAAGGAGTCTTTGAAGATGTAGTCAGGCCAAACTCATACTGAATTATGTAATGACTAAAGTCCTTACAACCAGGCAGTGATTTGAAGGCACCTAGAGACATGGAAGAGACACAGGGACAAGTTCTGCTGCTATAAACTAAGCAACGTCAAGGAGTACTGGAAACTATCAGAAACTAAAAAAGGTCATGAAGAAGTCTTCTCTAGAGCTTTCAAATACAGAAATATAGACTGGACTTGTTGACACTTTGATTTAATAATTCTAGCCTCTGTAACTGTTACAAAAAAAAAATTACTGTTCTTTGAAGCCATCTGGCCTAGAGTAATTTGTTATGGCAGCCTTAGGAAACTGAGACAGTGTAGGATCACATTTATATAAAAATATAGAAAATTCAAATTATTACCTAGTAATTAGATCAATGGCTTGCAATGAATTTGTGGTGGGTGGTTGGGGACAGGAAGAAGGGAGAAAGGATTACAGAGGGTCATGAAACTTTTGAGGATGATGGATATAGTCATTATCTTGAGTGTGGTGATAGTTTTAAAGGAATATAAATATATAAAACCTTGCAAACTGTATAATTTCAATATGTGTGATTTACTGTATGTCAATTATACCTTAGTAAAGCTTAATAAAACTTTATTTTTAGAGAGTAGAATTTTATTGGGAATGGATTGAGTATTGCTGAAATAATTATGTAGAAACAATTTTCCTTTATTTTAAAATAAATGTCGCATTTCTTTTCTCCTGATAAATAGAGAGAGAAAACATTACACTTCATTAAATTCTTGGAAATTAGCTCTTAAGTGGGTTAATGACCCAGCATTAATCTCCTTTGGGCACTTTTGCCATTGTCCATTTTTGGTACCTTTATCCCTACATTTTGCCTTAGGTTAAGTTCTGTTTTCCCTTTATCAAGTTAGATATTGGGACTCCTTTCAGAATTCCATGTGAATTGTTTGTCTCCCTTTCTTTGAGAAACATTTTCAGTAGAAATTTTGTCCTAACCGATGCCTCCTTAGTCACAGCTGCTTTGTTCTTCTGAGGGAAAGATGAAGCTAACTAGTTTTCTGTTAGGGCAAGGTGGGAGATGGGAATAGAACTCCATTTTTTAATCCAGGCCAAATAGTACTGGATCACATGAAGACATTAATGGCTGTGTAATAAATCTTGTGTGATTTGATGATTTGTAACCAGTGAAATGGAGACAAAAAGGAAAATTAAAATTTCATAGTCTTTCATGTTGTGGACGCTTTATTCTTTATTCTTCAATGACAGAATTTGCTGTCCTATTTCTGTTCATTTAAGATGCAATTTTGTGTTTCTTTGTCTCCATTTTTATTTTTACTCTTCTGTGATTTTTTTTTTTCTTTTGGCAGTACTGAGGTTTGAACTTAGGGCTTCATGCTTGCAAGTCAGGTACTCTACTACTTGAGCCGCTCCTCCAGTCCTAATTTTTTTCTTTTAAACAGGCTTTTGTACTTCCTGTTTGGATGAGCTCAACTAAATCAGTGGCTTCAAACAGTGCACTTACTGTTGCCTTTCACTTTACTGCTGAGCTTCAAACTGGCGTGCCCAGTTATCTAATGGGAATTTCCATTTGCACATCCCATCTCCATGGAGTGAGATGTACCCCATCCCCCCAGGGTCTTCTCCTAAACCTAGACAATTTTTATCTTTCTGAACCTCTTTTCTTCACAGGGAATACTTTACAAGTCTTTTTACATTTTTTTACTTTAATACTTTTCATATTTTCTTCCTTTCCAAACCTACCAATTCCAAGGTATTTCACCAGTAGATTGCTTCCTGTTTTATCATTCCCATTCTGGCATATTCCATAGATATATCTTTTCAAAATGAGCATACAATATGATCTTCACAATGTTCTTTTCATGCTCTCGACAGTGTTCATGAAAAAGTTCACAGTTCTTATCTTAACCTGTAAGATAGAACCCTTGACCCCACTTCTAGCTATACACTTTTGAAAAAACTGTTTTATAAGATTAAGATAGTTCTCTTCTTTTAAAAGCATGGTAGATATTTTTTGGTTTGTATGTTGGATTATTTATCATAAAGATGTGGTGAATTTTGTTGAATTATTTTTCTTTTATTATTGATGAGATCCTATTGTTTTCTCCTTAATATTAATGTGATAAATCAATTGGATTTTTTATAAATGTTAAACTAACTTTGCATTCTTGTGTAAAAATTTACAACTAGCTAATGATATATTTTTCATACAGTGTAGGATTTGGCTTATGTATGTATGTAGCTTATGATTTGGTTTTTGGCCTTTTATTTTTTGTGGTAGTAGGGTTTGAACTCAGGCCCTTACGTTTGCTAGGTAGGCACTCTACCTCTTGAACTACTCTGGCAGCCCCTGTTTATGATTTGGAAGATTACCACGGTCTGTCCTTAGTTTATTACTTTATTATTTTCAGTTCTCACATTGTACCTATCTTGTTATAATAGTCTCACAAATAACCAGAAATTGGCCCTCTTTTTATTCAGAAAAGGATTTATAAATTAGCATTATCTGTTCCTTCAATATTTTGTGGACCCACTTATTTTGCTAAGTCTAACATTTTCCCTGAGGTGACATGTTTTTAACTTTTGATTAAAATTATGTAATTCTTATGAAAATAGCAGGACTTCTATTTCTTCTTGAGCCAGTTTTAAAGTTATGTATAATTTATGGAGTTTTATGTCTCATCTACGTTTTATTGATCTATTATGTAAATAAAATCCTCTTACACTTATGATTTTCTTTTATCTATACCTTATCTTCTTTTTATTATCAGTATTGTTAATTTGTGCCTTCCTTCTTTTTTGATGTCTTATCAGATTTTACTCTTTTATTAGTCTGTCTAGAGTACCATATAATATCTACATTTTAAAAATTGTCTGTCATTTATGAGTTTTATGTTCCATTAATATTAATTTTGTTCTTCTCTTTATTATGTTCTTTCATGTGCTTTGACTTTATTCATTTTATTCATCTATTTATATTTTAGCATATATTAATCGTATAAAGTAACAATGTACCTAGATCTTACTCACCTCCACCCAACACCTGTACCTTTTCCCATCTTTGCCCCTTCTATCCTTTGAGAGATGAGAGCCCTTATTTTACTTTCAGTTTTTTTTTTCTTAAATCTACCCTAGATTCCACATATAAGAGAAAACATTTAACCTTGTGAGACTGACTTATTTCACTTAACATGCTGATTTCTAGTTTCATCTGTTTTTTTTCTTCTTTATGACGGAATAAGACTCATTATATATATCACATTTTCTTTATTCAGTTGATGGGCACCTAGATTTGTTTGACAACTTGGCTGTTGTGAATAGAACAGTAATAAAAATGGGTATGCAGGAATGGCATAGTAGGCTGGTTTTGATTTTTTTTAAAGGCATAATCCAGAAGGGATACAGGTGGATCATATGGTAATTTTGTTTTTAAGAAATCTCCATACTGATTTTCATAGTGGCTGCATTTATTTATATTCCCCTCAGCAATTTATAAGTGTTCTTTTCCCCTTCTCCTGCATTCTTGCCGGCAGTTTTGATTGTTTATTTTCTTGATGATAGCCCTTCTGAGTGGAGTGAGAATCTCAAAGCACTTTTAATTTTCATCTCCCTGTTGGCTAAACATGTTGAAGTTTTTTTTATGTATTTATTGGTCATATGTATTTCTTCATTTGAACATTTTTAAGTTCACTTGCCTGTTTATTGATTGAATTATTTGGGGGGTTTTATTATTTAATTTTTTGAGTGCTTTATGTTTTCTAGATAGTAATCCCCAGGCAAAGATTTTCTCATTCTAAAGGCTATATATTCATTCTGCTGATTCTTTTGTGGTGCAGTAACTTTTTAATTTAATGCAATAGTGTTTGTCGATTCTTGCTATTATTTCCTGAGCTAGTGATTCCTCTTGAAGTATCATGGTCTATGCATAGATATTGGAGTGTTTCCCCTATGTTTGCCACTAGTACTTCAATGTTTAGGTCTTACATTGGATCCACTCTGGGTTGAGTTTTGACAGAGTAAGAGATAGGGATCTAGTCTACATGTTGGTATCTAGTTTTCCCTAAACCACTTGTTTAAGAGGCTATCCGTTTTCCAATGTATGTTTTTGGCGTCTTTGTTAAGAATCAGATAGCTGTAGATGTGTGTGCTTATTTCTGGATCTGCTATTCCATTAATCTACAAGTCTGTTTTTGTGATAGTACCATGCTGATTGTGTTACTATGGCTTAGTAGTATATTTTTAGGTCAAGAATTGTGATACCTCTGGAATTGCTTTTATCCTCAGAAGTGCTTTGGTTATTCAGGGTGTTTTATGCTTCCATAGGACTTTTAGGATTTTTAAAAAATTTCTGAGAATAATGTCATTGGAATATAGGTTTGTTATAGATAGCCTTAATATGTTGAGTTACTTTTTTTTTTATTCCTAGTTTCTTCAGAGCGTTTTTTAATCATGATGGGATGTTGACATTTGTCAAAGGCTTTTTATACATGTATTGAACGATCATGTATTTATCCTCTATTTTGATTATATGCTGTATGTTTATTGATTTGTATATGTTGAACCTCCTTGCATTCCTATAGAAAACAACTTGATTGTGCTGTAAGATCTTTTTTTTTCCTAATGCATTTTTGTTAGCCTGCACTGGTTGTATAAGGGGATCCATTCTGACATTTCTGAATATTATATATTGGTTAGGTTCTCCCCAACCATATCTTTCCCTCATCCCATCCCCTCCACTTAACACAGTTGCAAAAGGTTTCATTGTTCTCTTCTTTATATGTGTATAAAGTACATGGACCACATTCACCCACCTTTTATTCCCTACATTCACTCTCCACCTTCCCGGAAGGACACACTCCTTCACAGGACCTATTTTGCAGTTCTGCCCTCTGTTTTTAATTTCAAAGTCAGTTTTCAAAGGGTTTCTCAATGTATTTCAGGTGTGACTATACTGTATTTTGGTCCCTTTAACCCCCTTTATTACTCTCCCTTAACTTCCCTTCTACCCCCTATTATTCAACAGCCTTCAGTATGTATGCTGTATTCAATATTACACAGATGTAATATTGGAGTGTGTCTCTGTCATTCTCTTTTCCGTTCCCTCCTCTTTGATTTCCATATAATAGTTCCACTATTACAAACATGTTCTGTATATAAATGTGCATATGATCATGTTTGTTTTGTTCATACATTTACCTTTTGGATCTATCTTCCACATGTGAAAGAAAACATGAGGGCTTTGTTTTTCTGGCCCTGGCTTATTTTACTTAGCATGATGTCCTCCAATTCCATCCATTCACTTCGCAAACAATGTAATTTTGTGCTTCATTATGGTTGAGCAGTACTTCATTGTGGATGTAACATTTTCTTAATGCATTCATAAGATGTAGGGCATCTGGGCTGTTTCCATAGCTTGGTAAGTGTGAGTAGGGCTGCAATAAACATGGATGTGCAAGTATCTCTACTGTATCCTGACTACATCAGGAATATGCCCAGGAGCGGTATCACTGGATCCATCAGGTAGTTCTATATTTAGTTTTTTAAGGAATCACCATAATGCTTTCCATAATGGTTGTACTAATTTACATTCCTAGCAACAGTGTATAAAGGTTCCTGCTTTGCCACACCTTTACCAACATTTGTTATCATTTGTGTTCTTGAAGATAGCCATTCTAACTGGGTGAGTGGTTTTGATTTGCATTTATTTTATGACCAGGTAAGTTGAGCACTTCTATTGTGTTTATTAGCTGTTTGTACCTCTTCCTTTGAAATTTGCTTGTTCAATTCATGTGTCCATTTCTCCATTGTTTTGTTGATTCTTTGGAAGCCAATTTTTTGAGCTCCCTGTATATTCTGGTTATTAGTCTCTTATCAGATGAACAACTGACAAAGATTTTCTCCCATTCTGTAGGCTAGCTTTTAAGTCTAGTGACTGTTAACCTTTGCTCTGCAGAAGCTTTTTAGTTTGATGTAATCCCTTTTGTCCATCCTTTCTTTTAGTTGCTGAGCCATTGCAGTTCTATTTAGGAAAATATTGCCTATGCTGATATGTTCCTTACCCTTTCCTGCAGTAGTTTCAAAGTTTCAGGCCTTATATTGAGATTTTTGGTCCAGTTTGAATTGTTATTGGTACTGGGTAAATGACAGGGATCTAGTTTCAGTCATCTACAGGTGGCTATCAAGTTTTCCTTGAACCATTTGTTGAAAAGGCTGTCTTTTCTCCACTATATGTTTTGAGCTTCTTTGTCAAAAATCAGTTGGCTGTAACTCTGTGGACTTATGCCTTGTCTTCTATTCTGCTCCCTTGGTCTTTGTGTCTGTTTTTGTGCTAATACTGTGCTGTTTTTACTGCTATAGCTCTGTAGTATAGTTTGAAGTCAGGTATTATCATACCTCTAGTCTTGGTCTTTTTGCTCAGAATTGCTTTGGCTATTTGAGGTATTTCGTGCTTCCATATGAACTTCAAGACTGATTTTTTTTTAATCACTGTGAAGAAAGTCATTGGAATTTTGATGAGGATTTCATTGAACATATAGATTGCTTTTGGTAGTATAGCCATTTTCACAACATTGATTCTGCTGGTCCATGAGCATGGGAGAGCTTTCTGTCTTCTTATGTCTTCTTTGATTTTTTTCCTCTGTGATTTACAGTTTTCATTGTAAAGGTCTTTCATTTTTTTCGTTAAATTTATTTGCAGGTATTTTAGTTTGGGAGCTATTGTAAGTGGATATAGGTATAAGATCTTATAACCTGCACATAGGGATGGTTTGATTTCTTCTTTTCCTATTTGAATTCCTTTCATTTCTTGGTCCTGTCTTATTGCTTGGGCTAGGAATTCCAAAACTATAATGAATCAGACTGGGGAAAATGGACACCCTTGTGTCATTTCTGACTAGAGGAAACAGTTTTAGTTTTCTCCATCTAGTGTAGTGTTGGCTATAGGTTTGTCATATGTAGCCTTTATTACATTGAGGAATATTGCTGCTATTCCAGGTTTATTTAGTGCTTTATCATGAAAGGATGTTAAATTTTACCAAGACTTTTTCTGCATCTGTTGAGATAATTATCTGATTTTGTCCTTGCTTCTGTTTATATGCTCTATTACATTTATCAATTTTCATACATTGAACTATCCTTGCATCCCTGGAATGAAACTGACTTAATCATGGTATATGACCTTTTTGATGCATTGTTGAATTTGGTTTGCCAGTATTTTATTGAGAATTTCTGCATCTATATTCATTTAAGATACTGGCTTATATTTCTCTTTTTTGGTGCATCCTTGTGGGGTTTTGGAATGACTGTAAAACTGGCTTCATAGAATGACTTTTCTGGTGTTCCTTCTCTTTCTTTTTCCTGGAAAAGTTTAGGAGTATTGGTATTAGTTCTTTAAAGGTCTGGTAGAATTCAGCCATGAATCCATCAGATCCTGGGCTCGTTTTTGTTGGGAGGCTCTTTATTACTGCTTCAATCTCATTGCTTGTTATAGATCTGTTTTGGTGTTTTATGTCCTCTTAGTTCCAATTTGTCCATTTCTTCTAGATTTTCTAGTTTACTTAAATATGAGTTTTCAAAATATTCCCTAATGAACTTCTGGATTTCATTGGTATTTGTGGTGATGTCCCCTTTTTCAACTTTAATTTCATTAATTTGGGTGTTTTCCCTCCTTTGTCTAGTCAGATTGGCTAACAGCTTATAGATTTAGCAATATTTTTAAAGAACCAATTTTTTGTTTTGTTGAGTCTTTGGATAGTTCTTTTGGACACAATTTCATTAATCTCAGCTCTGACTTTTGTTACTTCTCCCCATCTGCTAATTTTGGGTTTAGTTTGTTTTTGTTTTAGCTTAAGGTACATCATTAGGTTATTTATTTGAAACCTCTATTTTCTTAGTGTAGGCACTCATAGCTATAAACTTTCCCCTTAACACAGTCTTTGCTGCATCCCACACATTTTGGTAGGTGTATTTTCATTTTCATTAGATTCTAGGAACTTTTTGATTCCTTTCCTTATGTTGCCAATGGCCTACTGGTAATTCAACACTGTGTTCAGTCTCCATGTGCTTGAATATTTTTTGTAGTTTCTTTTTCTTTTTTTCTTTTTTTGATTGAGTTCTAGTTTTATCCCATTGTGATCACATATGCTACAGGGGGTTATTCTGACTTTCATAAATTTGTTGAAACTTGCTTATGTGACCTAAAATATGATCTATTTTGGAGAAAGTTCAATGAGCTGATGAGAAGAATGTGTATTGTGTAGTAATTGGATGAAATACTGTATAGATGTCTATTAAATCCGTTTGGTCTGTTGTGTCTATTAATTCTAATTTTTTTTTGTCTGGATGACCTGGTGACAGTGGAATATTGATGTCTTCCACTATCACTGTGTTGGGGTCTATTCTCTGCTTTTAAATTCAGTAGTGTTCTTTTAATGATCAAGTGCCCAGTGTTTGACACATAAAGATTAACAATTGTTATTTTCTTGAATTATTCCTTTTATTGATATGAACTTCACTGTCTCTTCAGACTAATTTTAGTCTAAAGTCTACTTTGTCAGATATGAGTATAGCTACTCCTGCCTATTTTCAGGGTTCATTTGCTTGAAAGATCTTTTTCCACCCTTTCACTCTAAGCTAATGGTTGTTTTTGTCAGTGAGATGCGTCTGTTCTAAGCAACAAGTGATATAGTCTTGCTTTTCAACCTAACTTGCTATTCTATGTGTTTTGATTGGGGCACTGAGGCTATTAATACTTAGTGTTAGTATTGAGAGGTATGTAGTATTTCCAGTCATTTTTTTTCTGTTTACTTTTCTCTATTCTTTGTTAGTATATTTGGTCAGGAGGGAATGTTCTTTCTTGCATTTTCCTGTCTGGGTCTATCTTCTGTGTGCAGGATTCCTCAGTCAGAATGTACAGGAAAAAAATACTAACATTTTAAAATCTCTACATCCAAAACTTAACAATAACAAAAACAACATAAAAATTGAGGATTTTCTGGTGCTCTTCTGAGCAGCTGATTTTTTTTCTCCTTAGTTTCGAGTCTTCTAGTCCATAAAATGGAAGTCTAATGGGATGCCTGCCTCTGGAATGGTGTCTGTTGATAGCCTTGTGTTCACTGGTTAGGAGGGTGACAATGTTTAGAGATTTAAATAAGATCTCTGTGAAGGCTTTTGGAATTTGTTTTGTCAGTTTGCCAATCTCACACCATCCCCTTTTGTAGCTTTCCCTTCTTTTAAGGTCCCTGCTACTAAGATTCTGTAATCATGGATAGGATGCAGACTCTTGTCAGCTGTCCTCACTGGTGGGAGTCACTGTGGTGGTGTTGGAAGTGGAGTTCACTGTTGCCATGGCCACCATAACTCCTGTGCTGCCAGGCACTCCATGCAACTTCTTTGTTCTAAGACACAACATGCTGCCACATTCTAGGAGACCTCTGTCAACTGTCACTTTTACTCACAGGGTCCTACCAGCTTTTCTGTGGCAGGTTTCTGCTCAGGCACCAACCTTCTCTGCTGTCACTGCCACCATTGCTTCCGTGCACCCCAGGCAACTTCTTTGTTCTAAGGCCACATGGTACCACATTCCATGGGACCTCTATGTGCCACCACTTTGACCTACTGGGTTCCAGCAGCAATCTGCTGGTGTCCTGTTTGGACACCAAACTTCTCCATGGTTCTTGAGGTGAAGGTTTCAGCTTCCCCTCTGTCCTGGAGGAGCTGGCACTTAGCTCAGTGGCTGGAGGGAGTACAAGCTGTTTCTTTACCTACTCTTTTGCTTCTCTCTTTTACCATGTTTTTCAGCGGACCTGTTCCTCACAGGGGTTAGCAATGCTGTTCCTCCCTTTTGCTCCTCTATGAGATTACTCTTCTTTGTTAATTATCATGGGGTCAGATGGCAAAAGCTTCCACTTCTCCACTATCTTGCCTGACTTCTGTCTGTATGATCTTTAATGTACTGTTGGATTCAGTTTGTTAAAGACTTTTGGAGGTATGTTCATCAAGAAAATTGGCCTATAGTTTTATTTATTTATTTTTGTCTGTCATCTGATTTTGGTATTAGGGTAATGCTGCTTCATTAGAATTTGAAACTGTTCCTTGTCTTATGTCTTTTATGGAATAGTTTGAGGAGCATTAGTATTAGTTCTTTTTTAAAGGTATGGTAGAATTCAGTACTAAGTCCATCAAGTCCTGGGCTTTTCTTGGTTAGGAGTCTCTTTATTAAGGTAAGAAAAAGAAATTGAAGCAATCTCATTGCTTGCTGTAGATTTGTTTATAATTGTCTTGGCTCGGTTTTGGTAGGTCATGTGTATCTAGAAATTTGTCCATCTCTTCTGGTTTTTCTGATTTACTGGAGCATAATTTTTAAAAATACTACCTAATCATCATCTGGATTTTTGGTGATATCTGTTTAATAAGACCTCTACTTTATTAATTTGGGTCTTCTCTTTCTTTTGGTGATTTGGCTAAATGTTTGTCAATCTTGGTTACTTTTCAGAGAATGAACTCTCTGTTTCCCTGATACTTCATACTGTTCTTTTGGTTTTCATTTTATTAATTTCAGTCTGAGCTTTATTATTTGCTCCTCTATTAATTTTGGGTTTGGCTTGTTCTTGCTTTTCTGAGACCTTGAGATGTATTATGTTATTTATTTGAGGTATCTCTGATTTTTTTTTAATGTAGGCAATTATAGCTATCAAGTTCCATTTTAGAAATGCCTTCGCTATATCCCACAGATTTCTCCTAGGTGGCATTTCGTTTTATTTATTTATTTATTTAATTATTCATTTACTCACATGTGCATACATTGTTTGGGTTATTTCTCCACCCTAACCCCCTCCCTCCACTTCTCTCCTTCTCCCCCTCAGTTCCAGGCAGGTCCTGCTCTGCCTTATCACTAATTTTGTTGATGAAAAGACACAAGCATAATAAGGAAGACAAAGTGTTTTTGCTAGTTGAGTTAAGGATAGCTATACAGAAAGATTCCTAGCATTGCTTTCTTGTACACATGTGTTATGACCCATGTTGATTCATCGCCAACTGATCTTTACATGGGTTACTGATCTCATTCTCATGATAACCTCTATCGCTTTAAGGTTTCTGTATTAGTTCCTCCGGAGTGGGGACATCAAACACTTTCATGTTTTGGGTTTTCTACCTATTCCTATATCTCTTGTATGTGCTCTACCCTTGTCATGTGATCCAAGTCCAACCACATTGCTACATTTACCCTAGATCTAATGTCCGCATATGAGGGAGAACATACAATTTTTGGTCTTCTAAGCCTGCCTGACCTCGCTCAGAATGATGTTCTCCAGTTCCATCCATTTACCTGCAAATAAAAAGATTTCATTTTTCTTCATGGCTGAGTAAAATTCCATTGTGTACAAATACCACATTTTCTTGATCCATTCATCAGTAGTGGGACATCTTGGTTGTTTCCATAACTTGGCTATTGTGAATAGTGTTACAATAAACATGGGTGTGCAGGTGCCTCTGGAGTAATCTGTGTTGTATTCCTTTGGGTGTATCCCCAGGAGTGGGATTGCTGGATCATATGGCAGATCTATGTTTAGATTTTTAAGAAGTCTCCAAATTTTTTTTCCAGGGTGGTTGCATCAGCTTGCATTCCCACCAGCAGTGGATTAGGGTTCCTTTTCTCCACATCCTCACCAATACTTGTTGTTGGTGGTGTTTTGGATGATGGCTATTCTAACAGGGATGAGGTGGACTCTTAGTGTGGTTTTGATTTGTATTTCCTTTATAGCTAGAGATGGTGAGCATTTTTTCATGTGCTTTTGGCCATTTGAATTTCTTCTTTAGAGAAAGTTCTGTTTAGTTCAGTTGCCCATTTCTTAATTGGTTCATTGATTTTGAAAGAGTTTAGTTTCTTAAGTTCCCTGTATATTCTGGTTATCAGTCCTTGTCTGATGTATAGCTGGCAAATACTTTCTCTCACTCTGTAGGTGGTCTCTTCAGTTTACAGACCATTTCTTTTGTTGTGCAGAAGCTTTTTAGTTTTATGAAGTCCCATTTGTCCATCCTTTCTCTTAGCTGCTGGGCTGCTGGGGTTCTATTGAGGAAGTCTTTGCCTATACCTGTTACTTCCAGAGAGTTTCCTGCTCCTTCCTGTACTGACTTCAGAGTTTCAGGTCTGATATTAAGGTCCTTGATCCATTTTGAGCTGATACTAGTACAGGGTGATAGACATGGATCTAGTTTCAGTTTCTTGCAGATGGGTAACCACTGTTCCCAGCAACATTTGTTGAAGAGGCTTCAACCACATATGAGGGAGAACATACAATTTTTGGTCTCCTGAGCCTGCCTGACCTCGCTCAGAATGATTTTCTCCAGTTCCATCCATTTACCTGCAAATGATAAGATTTCATTTTTCTTCATGGCTGAGTAAAATTCCATTGTGTACAAGTACCACATTTTTGACACCTTTGTCGTGTATTTTTGACACTTTTGTCAAAAATGAGGTGGGTATAGTTGTGTGGATTCATATCTGGGTCCTCTATTCTGTTCCTCTGGTCTTCATGTCTGTTTTTGTGGCAGTACCATGCTGTTTTTATTGCTATTGCTTTGTAATATAGTTTGAAGTCAGGTATTGTGATACCTCCAGCACTGCTCTTTTTGCTGAGTATTGTCTTGGCTATTTGTGGTCTCTTGAGTTTCCAAATGTACTTTAGGGTAGATTTTTCAATCTCTGTGATGAAAGTCATTGGGATTTTGATGGGAATTGCATTAAACTTGTAGATTGCTTTTTGTACTATAGCCATTTTTACTATGTTGAGTCTACCAATCCATGAGCACAGGAGATCTTTCCATCTTCTGTAGCCTTCCTCAATCTCTTTCTTCAGGAGTTTGTAATTCTTCTTGTAGAGGTCATTCACATCCTTTGATAAATGTACTCCTAGTTATTTGATTTTTTTTGATGCTATTGTGAATGGAATTGTTTCCATATATTCCTTCTCAGTTTGTTTGTTATTGGTGTATAGAAAAGCTAATGATTTTTGTAAGTTGATTTTTTATCCTTCCACTTTGCTGTATCTGTTTATGGTGTCTAAGAGTTTTTGAGTAGAGTTTTCTGGGTCTTTAGGGTATAGGATCCTATCATCTGCAAATAAGGATATTTTGACAGTTTCTCTCCCTATTTGTATTCCTTTTATTTCTTCTTCTTGTCTAATTGCTCTGGCTAGAAATTCCAGTACTATGTTGAATAGGAGTGGGGATAGTGGGCACACTTGTCTTGTTCCTGATTTTAGGGGGAATGGTCTCAGTTTTTCGTTAAGTATGATGTTGGCTGTAGGTTTGTCATATATAGCTTTTATAATGTTGAGGTACATTCCTTCTATTCCTAGTTTTTTAAGAGCTTTTATCATGAAGTGGTGTTGGGTCTTGTCAAAGGCTTTTTCTGCATCTATTGAGATGATCAAGTGGTTTTTGTCTTTGCTTCTATTGATGTGCTGTATTACATTTATTGATTTGCGAATGTTGAACCACCCCTGCAACCCTGGGATGAAACCGACTTGGTCATAGTGTATGATCTTTCTGATGTGTTCTTGGATTCTGTTTGCCATTATTTTATGAGGATTTTTGCACCTAATTCATTAAGGAAATGGGTCTGTAGTTCTCCTTTTTGGAGGTGTCTTTGTCTGGTTTTGGAATGAGAGTAATACTGACTTCATGAAATGAGTTAGGCAGTGTTTCTTCCCTTTTTATTTCATGGAATAGTTTAAGGAGAGTTAGTATTAGTTCTTTAAATGTCTGATAGAATTCAGCAGTGAATCCATCAGGTCCTGTACTTTTCTTTTTTGGGAGGCTCTTGATTTCTGCTTCAATTTCTTTTTGTGTTATAGATCTATTCAGGTGATTAATATCCTCTTGGTTCAGTTTTGGGTGCTTGTAAGTTTCTATAAATCAAACTTATTACAGTATAGACTCTCAAAGTAGTCATGATTTCCTGGATTTCCATGGTGTTTTCTCCCCATTTGCATTTCTGATTTTACTGATTTGGGTTTTTTCTCTCCTCATTTTAGTCAGGTTTGCCAGGGGTCTGTCAATTTTATTTATTTTTTCAAAGAACCAGCTTTTTGTTTCATTGATTCTTTGTAAGTTTCTTTCTTTTTTTTTTTTGGTGTTCTATTTCATTGATTTCAGCCCTGATCTTAATTACTTCTTTCCTTCTGCTTGTTTTGGGATTTGCTTGTTCTTGTTTTTCTAGTAGTTTGAGCTGTAGTATTAGGTCATTGACTAGAGATTTTTCTATCCTTTTAATATATGCACTCATGGCTATAAACTTCCTTCCTAAGACTGCCTTTGCTGTGCCCCATAGGTTCTGGTAGGTTGTGTTTTCATTTTTATTAACTTCCAGGATCCTTTTAATTTCCTCTTTTATTTCATCAATGACCCCTTGTCATTGAGCAATGTGTTGTTCAGCTTCCAATTGTTTGCATGTTTTTTATTGCTATTTTTGTTGTTGATTTCTAGTTTTAATGTGTTGTGATCAGATAGAATGCATGGGATTATTTCTATTATCTTATATTTGCTGAGGCTTGCTTTGTGCCCTAAGATATGATCAGTTTTGAGAAGGTTTGATAGACTGCTGAGAAGAATGTATATTGTGCACAAGTTGGATGAAATGTTCTGTAGACATCAGCTAGGCCCATTTGATCTATGGTGTGATTTAGTTCTAGGATTTCTTTATTGACTGTTTTGTTTGGATGACCTATCTATTGGTGATGGGGGGTATTAAAGTCTCTCATTATAACTGACTATAACTGTGTTGGCATTTATATATGTTTTTAGGTCCTTCAGAGTATGTTTGATGAAATTGGGTTCATTGACATTAGGTGCATATAGGTTGATAATTGTTATTTCCTTTCGGTGTATTTCCCCTTTTATTAGTATGGAAAGTCCTTCTTTATCTCATTTGATCAGTCTACTTTGTCTGAGATAAGTATTGCTACCCCTGCCTGTTTTCGGGGACCATCGGCTTGGTAAAACTTCTTCCAGCCTTTCACTACCAGCCAGTGCTTGTTTCTGTCAATGAGATGGGTCTCTTGTAGGCTGCAGGTTGTTGGATCTTCCTTTTTGATCCAGTTTGCCAATCGGTGTCTTTTGATGGGGGAATTTAGTCCATTAACATCCAGTGTTAGTATTGATAAGTATGTGGTGATCCCTGTCATGTAGTTGTGTTTGTTTAATGGTTTGATTGTGTGCAGCTGAATCAGTGTTACTCTCTACTTTCTTGCCTTTTCTTCTCCTGTGGTTTGGTATTGCCTGCCCTTTTATGGGTTTGTTTGCTTTCATTTTCTGTGTGCAGAATTCCTTGGAGAATCTTTTGTAGTGGTGGCTTGGTGGTCATATATTGTTTTAGTATCATGGACGACTTTGATTGTTCCATCTCTCTTGAATGATAGTTTTGCTGGGTAGAGTATCCTAGGGTTGAAGTTATTTTCATTCAGTACCCGGAATACCTTTCTCCATGCTCTTCTTGCTTTTAATGTTTCTGTTGAGAAGTCTACTGTGATTTTGATGGGTTTACCTTTGTATGTTATTTGTTTTTTCTATCTGACAGGCTTCAATATTCTTTCTCTAGTCTCTGTATTTGTTGTTTTAATGATACTATGTCATGGGATAGTTCTATTTTTGCCAGGTCTGCTTGGCATTCTGGAGGCCTCCTGTACCTAAATGGGCATAGTTTTCTCTAGATTTGGGAACTTTTCTGTTACTATTTGGTTGAATATATTACACATTCCTTTTGCTTGCATCTCTTTTCCTTCTTCAATGCCCATGACTCTCAGGTTTGGTCTTTTGATGGAGTCAGTAAGTTCTTGCATTTTCTTTTCACAGGTCTTGAGTTGTTTAACTAATAGTTCTTCAGTTTTTTCTTTGATTGCCATTTCATCTCAAGTTCTGAAATTCTGTCTTCTGTTTGTTCTATCCTGCTGAAATGGCCTTCCATTTTGTTTTGTATTTCTGTTTCATTCTTTTTCTGAGGTTTTCCATATCGTAGATTACTTCCTCTTTAATATTGTCAATATTTGCCATTAATTCATTTATCTGTCTCTTTATGGTGGTCTCTGTTTCTGTTTGGTGTTTATTTAGGGCTCCTATAATTTCACTTATTTGTTTTTGTGTCTTCTCATATTCTTTATTTTTGTTGTCTTGGAATTTCTTGAGTGCCTTCTGTACATTTTGGTTTACCATGTGTAGTAATATCTCTATGAATTCTCATTAATTATTTGTAGAATTTATTCTTTCAGGGTGTTCTTGTGAGCTTCATTGGGTTCCTTGGTATAGTTTATTTTTGTGTTGTTGGAGTCTGGAACTGGCATCCTTTTTCTTCGTTTTAAATCCAGTAGCACTTTATTTTTTTGGGGAAAATGGTTTCCATCCCTTTTTCTTCTTCCCATATTTCCACTAGGTACCATTTCTGTCCCTGGACTATGTGTAATTTAATATTAGCTGGTTTACAATATTAATACTAATGAAACCAAGAAAGAAGGATAAAAAATGAGAAGGAAAGATAAAAGGAGGAGAGAAGAGAGAGAAAAAAATGGGAGAGATGGTGGGTGATCAGACAGCAAACCACACAACCAAACCCTTAAAGAAGGAGAAAAAAAAATCACCAGTTCTGGAACAGTAGAATTGCAGTCTTAGTTGTTCTGATGTTACTCCTTTAGCATCAAGTCCTGTCTGTGTGTGTCTCTTAGGCAAGTTTGGAGCCCTCCTGTGGTGGCCCAAGCTGGAGCCTGGTGGAGTGATTATCTGGAAGCCTGCAGAGCTGGGGCCTGGCTCCACCCAAGGGGCAGGAATTCTGGTGGGCTGGGGGATGCGACTGTCTCATGGAGCTGGTGCCTGGCCCTGAGGGCTGGGGATGCAGAGGGGCAGGGATCCCGCAGGGCCCAAGTAGTTGAGATCCCAGCAAGGCATGCTTCTGGTTGTTCCAGGCAGAGCTGGGGCCCAGCAGGGTCTGAGGGTGGGGGCTCAAGGGGTGGGGATCCTGGCGGGTGTGGATCTGGCATGGAGCTGGGGCACAACAAGGCCAAGGGGTGGGGATCCTCCTTGTGCATGGATCTGGCATGAGGCTGGGGCCCAGTACAGCCTGAGGAGTGGAGAGCCTGGCAGAGCAGAGCAGCGACTCTGCAGGTCTATGGGGTGGGGACTTGGCAGGCTGGCTGTTCTTTTATTAGATCGTGGCATGGAGAAACCTTCCACAATCTAAGGGTTTGAGTGCTATATTTTTGGCTGTCCCTTGTGCTTTACCTCAGCCAAGTGTGTCTCCAGGGTCTCAGCAGAGTCCCTGGCTCAGGAACTTATGAGGTCTGCATCTCTGTCCCAGTCGCCATCTTGGATCTGCTCTTTATATGATTTTCTTATTTTGTTCCATCCATTCACAGTGCTTTGCCTCTGCCTGCAGTCCCCCAAGTGGTATTTCAATTTTCATTTGATTATAGGAAAATTTTAACCCTCCTCTGATTTTTTCAATGACCCATGGATTGTTCAAAGCATATTGCTCAATTTCATGCATTTTTGTATTTAGGTAGGTTCTCTTGCTGTTGATTTCTATTTTTAATTTCTTTTTCTTTTTTTGGAGTTGGGGATTGAACTCAGGGCATTGTGTATGTCAGGCAAGTGCTCTACCACTGAGCTGCAGTTCCAGCGCTCTATTTTTTATTTCATTATGATCTGATAAGATGCAAGAAATTATTTCAATTTTTGTATCTGTTAAGACTGGTTTGATGGTCTAAAATGCGATCTATTATTGGGAAAGTTCCATCGCTTTGATGGAATATTCTTCAGATGTCCATTAAGTTCATATGATCTTAGTAAGGTGCTGTTTAATTAACCTTGAAGTTTGTTCATTGTTTTGTCTGGAGGATATATCTACTGATGAGTATGGAATGTTGAAATCTCATACTATTATTGTATCTGGACCTGTGTGTATTTTTATGGCTAGTCATGTTTCCTTTATAAAGTTGGGTGGAGTAGCATTTGGTGCATGTATATTTATAATAGTTATATCTTCTTGATTAATTTTTCTCTTTATTAGTATGAAGTGAACTTCTTTAACTCTTCTGAATAATTTTGATTGAAGTCTACTTTGTCAAATAGGAGTATAGATACTGTAGCTGTTTTTGGATTTCATTTTCTTGGAATGTTCTTTTCTATTCAATCACTTGCAATCTCTGTGTGTTTTTGCCAGAGATGTGTGTTTCTTGCAGACAACAAAAATTTGGGTCTTGTTGTTTCAGTCCAATCTAAATAAAAACCTTAAATGCAAATGGTCTTACACAGACTGGGTTTTAAAATTTGATTTAGTGAGTTTTTCATGTCCAGGATTTCTGTTTTTTTCCCAGAATCTCAATTTCCTTTCTTAATTTCTCATCCAAGTTGCTAAATTTCTCATCTAAGCACTCTTAGACTTCCTTACTTTATTCATCTGTTTATTTTAATCCCCTTTGAGGTTATTGACTATTTAAAAAACTAGACTTTTGAATTACTTTTTCAGCATTTCAACCATTCCACATGTGTAGATTCAGATTTTGAGGAGTTATGAACTTTTGGAAGAGTAATGTTGTTTTGGGTTTTCTTATTTCTTATGCTTCTACATTTCAATTTCTGCATGTATTTGTATGGTTACTTCTTCCAGTTTTTTATGGGAGTCTTCATAGTGGGCAGCCTTCTCTTGGTGTCTCAATTGTCACTATCACTTAGAGGGAAGAAAACTGACAGCAGTAATAAAACAACTCAAAAATAAACCATATATTTAAATGTAGTAAAAAATAATTAGAAATATCAACTAAACCCCCAATAAGTTTAGAAGAGAAAGAAGCTAGGATACTTATAAGATAAGCTAAAAAGTATTAAAGGTAAAAGTATTAGTAATTATGTAATAAAAAAGGAGGGAATGAGGAAAGAAACTAGAGATTAAGACTGGAAATAGAAGAAAAGTATATGGGATGAAAGCATATGAAATAATAGTGAGGGCTGGCCATGGTAGCAACAGCTATACCTCAACTACTCAGGATCACAGTTCTAGGTCAACCTGGCAGAAAATATATTTATCAAGACCTCATTTCAACAAAATAACCTATAATCCCAGCTACATGAGAAGAATAGTTAGGTGGATCATGATCTGAGGTCAGCCAGTGCTAAAAAGCACAAGACTTTATCTGAAAAAATAACTAGAAGAATGAAGGGCTGGAGGCATGGCTCAAGTAGTAGAGTGCTTTTCTAGCAAACATAAGGTCTTAGTTCAAACCCCAATACCATAATGTTCCAAAATGATAATGATAATGATAATAACAGGTAGATCAATAAAGTAAATACAGACAAAAAAATACCAGTCAATCTTTCTTCCTTCCTGAGGAGACACAAGATAGAAATATTTCATTTTTTTCTCAGGCTTGTCATTATGCAGTTTATTTGGTATGGGGTGGTGGCAGTGGAATATTGAACCATTTTTTCTCTGAAGTCCAAATAGTTACATCAGAAAAGGTTGACTGAAGATTGAACACCATCCTGTCTTTCCCTCATGGCTATTGTTGTGAGCTTCTGTGACTGCTCCTGGATTAAATTCTATCAATGTTTTCCATATCCAGGCCTGGAGACAGGGAATGCAGGAGCTTTTCTCAAACTGTTCCTTCAGCTGAGCCTGAGATACCCACAGTTTGACACACTCTTGCACCAGTGCACTTTGGCAGCATGGGTGTTTGTGGAAAATGTCATATAGCAGCTGCATTCTCAAGTGTCTCTGGTGCTCTGAGAGTGCAGTAGAAAGCAGTCAGACCAAAGTAGTGTGGCTGGTGAGGTAAGACACAGTGCACTGAGTGATATTGCATGTCCTGGCCATGCTGGTCACTTTCCTATTCACACACAGCTCTTCTCTCTCCTCTTCCTAAAGGGCAAGTGCAGCTCTCCCCAAATGTAATCATTCTTCTTGCATTGTGACCCACACTTCCATCCAAGTAGGCCTGTGTCCATGAATCTGAGTCCAAGTCACAACCAGTTACCTGGGCCCACACTGATTCTCAGGGTGATTGCTTGCTTAGGCAGTAAAGGGGGGGGGGGCTTTTGGGGGTATAAAAAAGCAGAAATTTTTGCTCTCCCCAGCTGAACAGTTTGACTCTAAGACCTGTCTCAAGATGATTGCCCACCAAGGCACCAGTGAGCAAGCTGGGATGTTCAAGAGGCCCCTTCTTTGGCATCTTCTTGCAACCTCAAGCTGTTTTTGCGAAGGGCCATCTTGTGCATGTGTGGACCTCACTAGGCTTTCTTTTCTCTTTTGTTTTAAGCCCTTCTTGGAAAGATCCTTCCCCATCCTTGCCATTTTGCCCACTACCCCTTATTAAGAGCCATGGCTTCAATTAAAAGTTGAATACATTTGCATTTCACCTGGTCTGTCTGCTTTTACAACTTCACTCCCATTCCTTTCCATGTCACTCACCTCTTTCTGCATTCATGTGTCTGATGTTTTGTCTCAGATTTGTCTCCACAAATGCAGGAAAGTGCTGTGTGTCTATAATCTGTCATCTTCTCCACTCTGGCTTTATTCTTATTCTTTTCCTTAAGACCTGAATTCAATACTTCATTTTGTGAGCTTAATCTGTTCACACTTATTTTCATTATGACTATATTTGGAGTGATATTTATATATTTGTGTCCTATTTTGTGATTTTTCCATGTCCCACTTTATTTTTGTACTGTTTTCTCCTTCTAAGGGGATTTGTTTTATTTTTATTTTTCATTCTGTTTATTTTCCTTCCAGAAGTTTGTAATTTATATGTCATAGTTCTATACATTAGTTATTTACACAGAAACCATTATCCATTCAACTTAAAAAGTACAAAATTATAGAATACCATTAGAATGAAAGAGGAGAAATGACTATTCATAGATATAGCTACAATGAAAAAAAATGGAAACAATTTTATGGCATTAAATTGATGAGAATAAATTGGAAAACACTGTAGAAAATATAATTTACTAAATGAGTTTTATAAATATTGAAAATTGAACAGTGATTAAAATTTACATATCAAAATTTCAGCATGCCTAGGCAATTTTCTTAAGGCTTAGCATAGCCTTGTGTCTGGCACATAATTAATTTGCCACAAACTTCAAGGATCCCTGAAAGAGTAGAAATGACATTTCCTAGCAAACTCAGAATGCTGAGAATAGTATTAATATCCACCTTATTCTTGAAAATGAAAGATTGAAAATTTTTCCCAATATATTTTATTGCATTAATATAATCATAACATAAATAAGTACAATTGAAGAAATGAAATTTTTAGGATAATTTAGCTTATGAACATGAGTGTTAATACCTTCAAAAAGTGAATACAAGCTGGGCACCAATGACACACTTGTAATTTTAGTTACTCAGGAATTAAGACCCTATTTTGAAAATACCCAATACAAAAAAGGGCTAGAGGAGTGGCTCAAATGGTAGAGTACCTGCCTAGCAAGTGTGACCCTGAGTTCAAACCCATGTATTGAAGGAAAAATAAAAGTGAATGCATGCTAAAAGCAGCAACATATAAGTAAAAAACAATATGACCAAGTATGGTTTAACCTAGGAATATAAGAAGGAGATTAAAGAAAAAATATACAATACCAACAGATGCAGAACACCCTCTGCAAAGTGAACTGTTCATGATGAAAAAATTCATAGTGCACTAGGAATAGAAAACAATGTCTTTAAATGATAAAAGACATCACTGATGATCTATAGGACACTTACAAAATGAAGTCAAGGCAAGCATTCCATTTAAAATTAGGAAATAATGATCTTTGATATAATTTTTTGTTTTATACTTTATGTTTTCATCATCAGTCCTTTTTTGATTTTTTCACCTTATTTTTTGAGTGAAGTGGGCTGAATTTGTTTTCTAATAGTTTTCACTAAAAAGAGTCATATGAATAATATTCCCTAATTCACTGGAGAGTTAAAAATGTTTTGTCTGAAACATTTATAACTGGGTATCTATAGCTATATATAGTGTAAGATTCTTGGGGGTTTTTTTGTTGTTCTTTTTTCTTTTTTTTTTTTTCACTGAGTGCTATCTAGGTGCTGTTCTATCATATTTTTGTGTTGCCTACTGCTGTGAAAAATATGATGCTAAAATGATCTTAGCTTCATTATAAATGACTTGTTGTTTTCTTTCTTCTCTTTCTTTTTTTTAAAGAATTCCTAAAAAGAATGTCTCTCTACCTTTAAAGCCAACATTTTACTGGTGTGTTTCTTGATTTTTACTATTTTGGATCAATTTTTTTTTCTGTAAACTGAGTTCTCTTTCATCAGTCCTTTTGTTGTTGGCAAAACAGTGTTTTCAGAAGACCTTGGTTCTTGCATTCTAGCATGGAAAAATCCAAGCAGAATGCATGGGTGTAAATGGGGTTTATTAAAAGTTAGGGAAAGAGAAATACAAAGGAAGCATGGTGGGACACAGGTGGAGTCTACTGCAGAGAGCATACTTTTTCTTTTCAGGTGTTTTAAAAATCTGTACTAACCCATGGGGAGGGGAGACCCAGGAGATTCCCACCCAATAATGAATGAGTGGGGGCAGGCATCAATGGTTCCCAGCCATGTGCAGGTGGTCTGCACCACCCCCAGGCAACTTACATGAGCCCCAAACTTTTCCAACTTCTAGTCTGCCTCAAATTCCTCCTTAGAGACAATATTCCAAAAAATTCTTTTTGGGGTATTGTTGAAGGTGGGAGGTGTCCATCTTCAGTATCTGCTTTGAGTTGACAAGGGGCAGCAGGCCCTATCTATAAAGGGAAATTGTCTTTCCTATTTTTTTCCCTTGGGGCTCATTTGAACACAAGGTGTCTGAATTATTGCCCAGCATACTTAAGGTTCCTCATGGAGATCTGGGTAGTTCATGGAGATCTCATTTGTTAGTAGAGATTGATAGCTTTATTGTCTCATGATTTGGGTTTTAAAGGCCTTTATTCTGGAGAGAAAAATTTGGTTTAGAAGGCATGACCTGAACATTAACAATGATAAGAGCATTGGAAGGGGAACTGCCAGGTGTGGCAGGAAGGATAAAGTTTTGAAAAGTGTCAGTCTTATGGTTCTTTGCTTATAGGTGTTTATACCTGTACTTATTTTTAACTCTAAGATGGCTCTCTATTTTGGACTGTCATTATAGTGGGCAGTTAAGAGCTGACTACATTAGGGACCAGGTGTACCAGGGAGTAGGTGTCAGTCCAATCAAAGAGTAAACATCAATGAGTCAGTTCTGTACAGAAAGAAGATTCACAGTGTCCTTAATCAGAAGTTAGATACCATTGAAAGTTATGTTGTCTTTGCTTAATCAGAAGGTCTTGGCTAAAGACATGACTGCCTTTCACCAGAAGCTTAAAAGGCTTAAATATTACAGCACATGTATAAGAGCTCCTTTTTAAAATATCTTGGCTTTGGTTACTTTTAGTGGTCTTGCATAATTGACCCCATCTGCATCTGGAGAAGTCCCTTCATTTATGCAGTCTTTTTGAACTGTCTTGGGTGGCTGAACATCACTTGTTCGTCTCAGAAGTTGGGAGTGCTGACCACTCCGGGGTTGTGTCAATGCTCTTAATCTATTTTTCTGAACAGTTGTCTCTGAAGATTTTACCGATTTGGCAGTTTTGTCCCTCAGAGCAGGAGTGTTTCTTCAGGAAGCCCAGAAAGTCAGATTTTGTCCTACGGAGGAGGGGTAGCAACACATCAAACAGATCAGAAGTCAGTGCCAATGTAACCTTTTTGGCCAAATTAAGCAAAAAAGAGATTTATTGAAACAATGGCTCTTAGGCTGGAGTTAATTAACCTAATTATTTGTCCCAGTGCTTCTAAATTGTTGTAAAGTGTCAGCAGGTAACAGTTGTAAAACTTTTATGAGGAAAATACAAAATGACCCTAAAACTTACTGGTTGATAGTAAGCATTCATTAGAGTCATTTTTTATGGGCTTGTCTGTAAATGCTCCTGAAGGATCAGAACTGTAATGACAAAACTTAAAGTAACCATGGTTAATTACAATTTAAACCTTGAATTTTGGTTAGGTAAAGTAACAAGTTAGTGGTTGTCAGAACTGTCAATTTAGTACTGACAATTAAAAACCCTAAATTTTCCAATGGTTGGGGGAAGGCTGTGTCAGTAATTTTAAATATCCCTTATTTTGATGCTCAATTGTATATCATATATATATATGTGTGTATATAGATATAAATGTTTATCTAGCCAATGTCAGATAAACCAATGTTTATATGATGAACGATGTCAGGTAAACCAATGTTTAGCTGACAAACATATGTGAGGCCTAAATGGCAGAACTTTAGCATTTGTTATAAAGAGCAGAAATGTTAAAGACCTTATTAGATAGAATGTACTTTAGATAAAAGAACTATAGCTGTTAACATGTATACATTTTTAACTCTGTAAATGATTTTATAACATTTAGATATAAGGCACTAGCAGTATTTTTTTTAGTGTTATTAGAAAAATACCTTAGGGTTTAAGCAAGATGTAAAGAATAGTAAATAGTTTTAAATGGGCCATAAAGTCATCTTATTTTGGGCTAGTAGGATCAAAGTATCTCCCAGTGATAAGGTTACAGCTGAGTGAATAATTTGGATTCCTTTATGCTGGCTGGTAGAAACAGAGAGAGGGAAGGGAAGGGGGAAAATCCATTCACATCTCCACCCATGTCCAAAGGCTCCTGAATCCAACCCTATGTTGGCTGTTAGAGAGTGAGAGAGAGGAAAAGGAAAGGAGGAAAGTTGCCCTTTCAGAGATAGAGAAGGAGAGCTTTCGAGATCTGCAAAGTATCCTTTTTTGTAACTTGAAAGCCTCAATACAGGTCCCTCTGACCTGTTTCCATCAGACATCTCTGATCAAGTGAGTGGCAGAATACTTTGTCTGTTGAGTCATCCATTCTCCTAAGGGCACATCTCTTCCACCCTTGCATGAGGGTTCCTAAACAGGATGCTGATCCTATATGCCAACCCAACTATCAGAACATCAGAACTATTATACACCAATACCAAAAACAACATGCAAAATGGAGGACAATCTGTTGATTGTTAAAAGGGAAACATTTTAATGTGAACTTTGTAACCAATACATAATCCAATAAAAACCCATCGCTCGTGGTTAGTTATTTACAACCCCATGGTTAGGCCATGGGGTTGTAGTCAGTTTGTAAACTGAGAAAAATGGGGGAACGTGTATTTTTTTTTTAATAATAAACCAAATAAGATTAAAGTCTCAAATGATTAATTATAGAAATAGAGATAAGGGGTAAACATAAGGTTAGGAGAACCACTGACTGAGAGCCACAGCTTAGCTGTTGTTAAGAAATTAATCCTAGACTTTTGATGTTAACTAATAGCATGACTTGGAAGCCACAGCAGGGTTGTTGTTGACCTGTATGTACCCCCTGGAGCTCAAAAATAACAGGCTTAGTCATTGGGAGTTAATGACATGCATAATTTAGTATTTTAAGATTAATTAGGTTTTTGTAGATGCTTAAAAACTTAAGGTTTTATTATTACATCTGGAATGTGAGCTTTTGTTTGGTTTTGGTAAAATTTTGTATCAGCCTGCAGCACAAAAAGATCTTGATAGTTACTTTGATAAAGCAGAAACCCATTTTTTAAACACACATTAGTATTTTAAATTTTGACCTTAGAAGACTTTTAAGCAAACTTAATTTTTTAAATTTTTTATTATTTTAAAATTTTTATCATTTACTCACATGTGTATACATTGTTTGGGCCATCTCCTTCCTTTCCCTCTGCTTCTTGGCAGAACTGGTTCCAATAGGCAAACTTTAAATTATAGCCAATCCAATCACACATTTATAAACTTATAAGCTTTAAGACCTTAATTTGTATTTTAAAACAACCTTTGTAAAAACCTGAATTTAGATAACATTGTTTTGAATAAAAGTCTTAGTAATCTTATACCTTAAAAGATTTAGGAAGAAAATTGAATTAAACTGTCTTTTAATAATAGCAATATATAAGAACACACAGGTCAATATACATAATTATAAAAGAGTTAAGTGTAAGTTACACTCATATAGAATGAAACAGATTGAAATTATTGTTTATAAATTTTTTTTTAAAGTTTTTAGGCAGAGAATAGTTAGTCTTGGTTGAGATTAGAACTTTAGATAACTTTGAGACAGTTGTAGACATTAACCTTATAAAAGTAGCTTAAGAACCATCCTAAAGAAATCTATACACACACACACACACACACACACACACACAAACACATGCACACACAGATATTATGACTTGGGCATGCCAAAGAATATAACCACACATAATAAGCTCAAAAAAAGTAAAATTAAGTGGCCACGATTGGTAGGAGACAAAGACACACACAGAAAACACCATAATGATACACAAAACATACACATTAATTTAAAGTGCATTCTTATTAAACAAACCATCTCTCTGTCATTATCTTTTGTAGATTAGTCAGCTAGATTCCTAAGTCTTTTACAAGAGATCTCCAATATAAACACTATATCCTTTGTTGGCAATAATGACGCCGATAGGTTTCGGTTCTTACTGCATCCCTAAGGTCTTGCCTCAAGTCTAGCTTGAATTCTCCTTCTGCCCCAACCTCCAATCGGCATGAACCATAAGATCCTAACCAATCAGATCATGTCAAGTCTCACTGAGGGTTATTTAAGCCCCTGCCCCTCTCTGTCTTTCTCTCTCTCTTGGCTCTCTCCCTTTCCCACCTGACAATAAAGAATCTCTTGGCCAGATCACTCCTCTCCACGTGGTCACTTTGGGGCCTGCATTTGTCTACATTTGGTGCCATGACTCAGATGGGGGCTCTCCCACTAATCCTGGTGGGACCACAATTCCGACTCACCCCACGACCACCCTGAGGACTTGATTGGCCAGGACTCATCCTCCTGATCGCCCTCACTCACATCCAACACTGGACATCTTCTTGGTGAGTCCACACACCCCTATTGGGCTCCCATTGCAGTCTCTCCCTTCAGTGTCTCTGGGGTTTCAACGTTTCCCCTTTCTGATCATCTCTGGGACTCAGACGGTGGGGGGAGATCTCCCTATTTGCCATGGGCTTGGGTCTATTCTTGTCATCCTCGGCCCTCACAGGCCACCCTCCAAGAAAAGCCCATAGCCTCCACGGGTCTTTTTGACCTACAAACCACCTGAACTCAGTGATGACTGATTCTTGTGTGCTTTGCATTTTCTCAGATATTTGTGCTGTGCGGGGATGCCCCACAGTACATAATATCCTCCTCTCCCATTCTGGGACCAGGTCCCTCATAATGAGTGCCTCTACATCTTCTCTGCCATCTGACTCCCCACTGAGATGGCTCCTCAATAATCTGGACACCTTGGGTTTGACCCCAGACATAAAACCAAAAAATTTAATCTGCTTTTGCACCCAAATATGGCCCACTTATCCTTTAGACAACCAAACCTTTTATGGGACACATAACTACTGTTAGCAATTGGGACGATGGGGAGAGATTCCATTATGTCCAAGCCTTTTCATACCTCTGTCTAAATCCGGCTCTCTGCACACTTGCAAGTCAAAACATGTACTTCAAACCCTCCCTCCGTACTGTTTCTGTGTGCAGATTCTATTAGCCTGTAAACCAGTTTCTATATCAGCCAATTCTTCTCCAAACCTCCTCCTTCCCCATGTAAACAGACTTCTTGCACTGCCTACCATACCTTTCTCCTCCTATCTTACTGAAAAACTTTCTCTGTCATGGAGTTAAGCAAGCTACTCCTTGCCAATTCTGGCCTCAAGGTGATTCCAGCTCTGGGAGAGCTCATGCTCCCTTCCTGTGGGCTGAGACAAAGCCCCAGATTTATTTGGTGACAGGAGAGTGGAGGTTTCATTTTGCTAAAAGCCTACCAGTACCAATCAATGGGAGCAACCTGGAGACACAGGTGATGGCTAATCCCTTAGGAATTTGTCATGCCTCCAGACTGTGCTTTCCCCTCCCTTACCTAAGATGTCAGCACACCTTTTCTGCCTCCTCCATGGTCTCACCACGTGTCCTTTGTCTCTGTCTGCCTTCCCTTCCCTGGGCTTATTGGGACCCTGCCTCCCATGAAAAACTTGTAGCATGGTACCTTATGACTTAAGTTATTCCAACTAGTTTGCCAGGCCTCTCAGTCTAAAGTAACTTTAAATCAGCTGCTTTACAAAAGCACTTACAAAAAACTGCAGCTGCCACACTAACGCTGTAACTCTGCCCCCACAAGAGGAGGAGGGAAAGAAAACAGGCTCACATGTGCACAGGATGCTGGCTTCTGGACACAGCAAAAATGCCTGCCATAGCTAAGAAAATCCATAGAGAGGACCCAGTACATCCTGGGCCGCCAGCCACACATGGCGATGGCTGTGACCTGCCACCACTTCCCCTAGAATAAACACATGCAGAGTACACAGGAAGGGGGGAGGGGCAACAGGCCACAGGATCAGGCCTAAGCAGTCAGGGTCATTTGTCCCAGGTGTGTATGGAGGGAGTGGCACCTTGCACAAGTCCTGCTCCTAGCCCCACCTCAGACCTCAGGGCATCAGATCCAGCCCTTGTAAGCCAATTGTTATCTCAAGGTTATAGTTCCAGAAATAATAAAATGGACATTACTGTCGTCTTTCAACTTCTCATTTAGAATTTTCTATACCTTTGGCCAGTCTTCTGGCTGGTAGATGTTGGAAGCTTTGTACTGAGGCCTGGCCTCAGTATGCCCTGGGTGGCCAAGAGAAGTGGCCTTCACAGGGTTCCTTAAATTACAATACCATACTCCAATTAGACCTTTTCTATAAAAGCAAAAGTAAACTGAGGTCCCCTATACAAATTTCTACCTTCTAAGCCTCTCCAATTCTCAGACCCTCTTAACGAGTGCTTCCCTCTTCAACAGGCAATGGTAGGAAGAGGGCAGGTCATATGTCCCCTTCCAGTTAACAGATCTAAGGGAAATTTAAAAACATCTAAATAGCTGTACTGATGCCCAGACAAATACATTCAAGCCTTTATCTCTGTGATCCAAACTTTTCAACTGACATGAAAGGATATTAGGCTTCTACTAGACCAGACTCTTATCTCATTAGAAAAGCAATGGGTCTGGACCCAGGCCACTCAGGTTGGAAATGATTATGTGGCTCAAGCAGTAGAGTGCCCCATTACAAGCAGAAAGTCCTGAGTTCAAGTCCAGTACAGCCAAAGTAAAATAATAATAATAATAATAATAATATTTGGGACTGAGGAATAGCTCAATGGGAGAATGTCTGCCCAGCATGTGCAAAGCCCTGGGTTCAATTCCCCAGTATTACTAAAAAAAAAAATAATAAAAAATTAAAAATGGTAAAGAAGATAAGTGGCATTAATGTCACTTCAGCCATCTCATAGTAGAAAAACGTAGTTTAACCTAGACCAGATCCCTCATTCTTCAAGCAAGGAAACTGAGGCCCAGAACAGTTCAGAGACTTGCTGTCCAGAGTGTCAGGTGTCAATGTAAAATAACAACTTTACTTTACAGGAACAACCTAAAAAAAAATCCTCCTACTTTTCTACAGCATCTTAAGGATACTATCAGAAAGCATACCACGGTGGACTCAGAGTCACAGGTGAGAGAGGTTCTCCTCTAAGATAAATTTCTAACAGTCAGTCCCAGATATTTGTAAAAACTCAGACTGTGTCTGAAGGGAAAAGTCATTGAAGCAAGTAACACAGCTAGCCACGTCTGTATTTATAGCTATCTCTGTATGTCCAGGACCTTACTAACAAGAGAGAAAAAGATAAGAGACACCATGGCCTCATTGCTGCTGTCAGAGAGGGCCCCACCTGACTGGGGCCTGTATCCTGAACTTGCTACTGTGGTGGACAGGAGGGGCACTTCTACAGAGAATGCTTAAAGGGGGACAGCCTGGGATACAGCCCCACCCCCAACCAGGACCCTGCCCTCTGCAAGGGTAACCACTGGAGGTCTAAGTGCTCCTGTCACCAGATGGAAGGTGAGGTGCCTCCTCCTATGGACTGATGGGTCCAAGCCTCCTGGCCACACTCCACTTCTTGGCATCAATGTTGAGGAGCCATAATGGCAGAAAAACAAAAGGCCATTTTCCTCCTAGACAGTGGAGCCCGTTTCTCTGTTTTACCTTTTTCTCCTGGTCCCCAGTCCAATGACAAAATTATCATTTGGGGCAAATCTGGCCAGCCCCTAGAGCGCTAGTTTACCTGGCCTCTGGCCTGCTCTTGGGGAGACCTCCTCTTCTGTCACTCTTTCCTCATAGTACCTAAAACTCCAGTGTCCCTCATGGGACAGGATTTACTATCTCAATTAAAGACTCAAATTCTCCTCCCCCCAGACAGCTATCTCTGCTGCCCCCTCCTTCAGAAACAAAGAGATTCCAAAGTGTGGACTGATGAGATGAGTGTAGGGTGAGCCAGGATGGCCCTCCCTATTCAAATAAAACTCAAAAATCCCTCACAGTTTCCACACCTAAAACAGTATCCCCTCAAGCCTGAGGGATGATGAAGCCGTATGCCTATTCCTAAAAACAATTAGGGCTACTAATTAGTTGCTCCAGCCCCTATAATATAATAAATTTAAAATTCTTATAAAAGTTAATTTTAAAATACAAGTTACAAAGTAAACAACTGGAAAGGATATAGATAGGTAATAAATGCATTTTTGGGGAAGTTAAAGGAAAAAGGAATGGTTTTTTGGATGAGAAGGGATTTTGTAAAGAAGGATTTGTCCTAAAGATTGTTTCAAATAGGAAGGATAAGGACAAACCATCGAAGGGTTTAGTATGTTGTATGAAGGTCTGAGTAAGTTTGAAACGTGTATAATAAAGCTTTGGTATGTGATAAAGTTAAAGTTGAATATAATCTAAGAGTTGCCTAAAAGATTTTTAGGGTCATGTCAAACTAAAATCAAATCCTCTATGTCTATGAAACAACAAGATTATCTTAACATTGTTCTGCTCTGAGTAACATCTACAAAAAACCATTACAGAGAAAGATTTTATTAAAGAAATTATTTGTATTTTCTGCTGATCTTGTCAAACTTTAAGTACTACTAAATCGGAGTTCATTACATATTTGCTTATGTGTCTTAAATGACTACCTTGTAACAGTGTTATGTTATACTTTATCTAAATATGGTACAAACATTTAAAAAGTTTAAAGTGTCAATTTATATAAAATAATTAGCTAAAGCTCTCTTTTATCCAAGAGTGTTACATTTAAATCCTGACAGCCCCCGCCTCCCACAGGTCACCAACCTAGGTGTGGCCTTAAAAAGACAGACTCACTCCCTGAGTCATAAATGCATCAACCCAATCTTCCGTTTCCCAACCCCCATACCATAAGACAGCTTACAGCTTTCCTGGCAGTTATAGGATTTTGCAGAATTTAGATCCCTAGGTATGTAGTCCCTGAGCAGACACCTTTTTATGCTCCTCCTAATATTCCTATTTGGGTCTTAGATAATGTATGGCCACCCATTTCTCTCTGTAGTTGGAGGACTCTTGAAATTGTCTAGGGAAGAACATTTCACAGTGGTTCTCCTGGCCAATGCCCATCCTAAAGCCTATGTTCTTGCTCTCCTATTCTTAAGCTTCCTCCCTTGTATCATACTACATGTCTGCTATTGCTGATCAAAAATTTAACCAGTTGTACCTCCAGGGATATCAATCTCTCCAAAACGTGAGGATCATTGGCTGATACCCACCATGCGGAGGTCGGAGGATTGGCTCGAGACTCTTTATGACCTATGGCTACAAGGAACCTTCATCAACTTTAGGGAAGAAGAAATCTTCATTTTTGGAGCCTGGGTGTATGCCATCATGAGGCTCAGCACCCCAACATTGTTTGCCAAACTGACCCTCCCTTCCTCTACACCGCCCCTTGCCAGCTCGAAGAAGCCAGAGTGAACACAACTCCCTCCTTCCTTAACAAACAAAAAAGGGAGGAATGTTGGCAATAATGGTGATGATAGGTTTCGGTTCTTACTGCACCCTTAAGCTTCTGTTTTCCAGGGTCATGGTCCTGCCTCAAGTCTAGCTTGAATTCTCCTGCCCCAACCTCCAATCAGCATGAACCATAAGATCCTAACCAATCAGATCATGCCAAGTCTCACTGAGGGGTATTTAAGCCCCTGCCCCTTTCTGTCTCTCTCTTTCTTGGCTCTTTCCCTCTCCCACCCGGCAATAAAGAATCTCTTGGCCAGATCACTCCTCTCTGCATGGTCACTTTGGGGCCTACATTTGCCTAATTCTGGGAGCATGCATACTAATTCCCTGCATCCTTCCCTTGGTTGTACGATCTATTAGGTCCATACAAAGGATACTATAGAAAGAAAAACAGCTGCACATGTAATGGTGCTATGGAAATACAAACCCTTAAACCAAAAAAATGCTCTTTAACCCTAGATGCCTCCAGGACCACCTACGGGAACTCAGCAGATAGACTTCCCACCAGATGCTACTACAACCCTCTCCTAACAACTGGCCTTGTCTGCAAATGAAGCCTGAGACAAACCATCAATCTCTACCCCGGGGACCTCACAAATTTCCAAATTCCAGCTGAACCCCCTTCAACGCCCCCACTCACCACGAAGCAGCTAGACTGATCGGCACCCTTAATACCAACAAAAGGCTGGAATGTTAGGTCCCTGGCATTCTTGGGGTGGGCAGAAGGACCCGAGGTTACACCTTAAAACCAGACCCCCTGATTTATGACTGCTTGTTTCTCCCCACCTGATTGTTTCTTGGCTTGCAAAACAACTCAGGAACTTCCAGTTACTCAACTAGCCAGGCATGTCGACCTGTTCCATCTGGTGATCGCAGATAATCAGAGACCAGAGACTCTCTCCCTCCCCCATGGCTTGGCCCTCCTATAAAGCCCACTACCCAATTCACCCAAGTCGCTGCTCCCTGACCTGGGGGGTTGGGGGGTGGGAGGCAGCCATGCAGTCTGGATCTTAATAAATCTTTCTTTTCCACACATGGTGTGGTCTTAATTCAGCAGTACCTTACACCCTTATCCAATCCTTAACAGACAAATGCATTAAAGACAACATGTATAGAAACTTTATCAATCTAGAGAATTTCAACCACAAGTTAGTTGTAGTTTTCCTAGAGGATGGCAAGATGGCATCACCCATACCTAGGGAGTGGCAAGATGGCATTGAACACAGGGTGGCTCCATTATGATGGCGGCATTTTCTTTGACCGCATGGTCTCTCTGAATAGTCTCTCAAATGGAACAGAAAGACATTTACATGCAACATACAGGCTCAAAATAGAAATCTGTTATGGGAGTAAAAGACATCTCCCCCTGAGAGACAGGTGTCCTTATGAGTTAGGCATGATAATGAAAAGACCAAATTGCAGCAGGCTAAGGTGGGATTTGAAAGGTTTTGTAGCCTCCTTGGATGTGACATCACTTGATAGTTTTGAAGAATTAGTGATAGATTGTAAAACTTTTTCTCTTTGAATATAATGTCCTGTCTTTTAGTTTTAAAGGCTTATTTAAATTTAGGATTTCTAGGGCTAGGGTAAATGACAGTAAACCTCTAAGCTTTGAGGGGCTTTGTTATTGTCCAGTTTACTCCAGATGTTTATAATTAGATCCTAGATTTCCTCATAAAGGTGCTTTGTGTTTACCTAGAAAGCCAAGAATCCAAACCCTGTAGAACCCAGCCATTTATAGATCTACAGTTTGGAAAGGACTTTAAACAAGTTTAGAATCTGACATACTACAATGAGCTATAGAGAACAAAATTTTATTAATTTTAAAACAAAAATAATTGTCAAGAACAAAACCTCTAATTAAGTTGCCTATTTAAAATGCCTGAACATAAGGACCCATTCTTTTTAACCTCTTAGCTGTAAGTAAGCCTAATGTTATCAGCAGAGAACAGTTAAAGTTAGAATGTTTTTAAATGTTTATTGTATATTACATTTTAGAATAATAATTATTATGGACAGCATTAATTAGTACTATTAAGTCCTCTTTATCTCAAGTATATATTTAGAACTTATATTTTAGTGTAAAAGATGACATCTTCCCTTTAAATTTTGCCTTTAGAGTAAATGAATTTTAAATAATTTATGTTTTTTATTACAGATATAATTTATAGGTGACCAATGTCAAATCCTTAATTAAATGGCACTTTTTAATTTTAGAAAACATACTTAAGAGAATTTACATGCATTTAACATTTAAAGACAGTAGCAATTAACATCACAGGTACACAGATGTAGGTGTGCAGTAGTTACAAACATCAAAGCTTTCAGAATTCTTACAAGTTTGTGACTACAGTGCCAGTTTCTCCAAATAGACTTTTTTTTAAAATTGATGACATGTTGGTCACTTTGTATTAAAAAAAAAGCTTTAGCCCTGTAAACGTTTGTACAGTATTTAAATGAAGTTTAATAAATTTTTATAAACAATTATCCTAATAAAACATAAAATCTCTCCTGTAAGCCAGTTTTTAGCAAGTATTACTAAGAGCAGAATATCTTGAAGATAGAATTAGATGCTAGCTTTAAGTTAGTTTACTAAATTTTGATTTTAGGAAATTAGCTAACCTTTTAAATTACAGGCATATTAGTTAAATTTTGTTACCTTTTGAACACTGAAGTTTTGTCCCTTTTTGAAAGTAACTTAATTTTATTTTTAAACTCTATTAATCAATCTCCTTTTAAATTCAGATAGCCTGAGCCCAGAGACTATCACAGGGAGTTTTAAGGTAGCCACTACCCTAAAGCTAACAGTAATCTACATTAGCAAAACTAAAGACCAAACCAAGGAGCTAGATTGAGCAGACCAGGAATCTCAAACAGAAACTTTCCATCAATTAGAGCAGGAACCAGGCTTTGGGGAATGCAGCTTCCTCCTGCTGCTTTTAATGCCATGGGGCTGGGGAGCCTTGCAAGGCGCAGCTGGGGGAGAGCACATGTGGCTCTGGTGGGCTGCTGGCTATCGCCTATCTTGCTCCGGTTCCCCAAGCCTCCCTGGCCTTCCCACTGGTGGAAGCAGAGCAGGGTGCTTTTGTGCTCCCACTTCTAGCTGGTTCAGGCACTGGGAGCCTTCCAGTTGGAGGCTGCTGAGCAGAGGGCCTGAGTGTGTGCGTGTGCACGCAGGTGCTGCAGCAGCAAGCATACCGCAGCTGCCTCCGGGGTCATGGTTCCTGCGTATTACTGCTGCTTGGCTGGCTAGGTGATGTCTGAACACCGGCCTGCTGAGGAGTGATGTGTTTGTGCCCCTCCCCGCAGAGTGAATGGCAGCTCCCACAGTCCGGGCAGTAGTGCTGAGGAGCCTCCCATTTGCCCTCTAAAAACCCCAGTTATGTGAGAGAGAGAGAAAGAGAAAGAAAAGAAGGGGGAGGGGTGGGGGGAGGGGTATGGGAGTGGATAGGAGGGGGCAAAAAAACCCATTCGAATGGCCCGGGCATCTTTAATTGTCCCAGGCCACATGGCGGTTAGGGTCCTTGAAGTATGATCTCCCACAGTGCAACCATTGACACCAAAGGACTGGGGAGAGGGTTAAGGGTTAGGGAGGAAGAAGGGAGACCATGTTGCAGTTTAAGGAGGCCTGGCCTGCCCGTTTTTTGTGAGCCCCAAACTGTGGGGGGAGCGCACTTTGGGAGACAGACACTGCCACCCACCTCTGCAATGCAACCTGCCGGGAGGCCAGTGTGTTGGGTGACAACGCTGTGTCCTGACCCAGCATTTTCCAGCTACTTTCCTTGAGGACAGAGCCTACCACAGTCCCTTGGCAGTGCAGAAGGAAACATAGTGAAAAGAATGAGAGTGACCCTCTGAAGTGTAGGGTCTGGGACGTCACCATGAGTCTCCTGGCTGGCTTCACCAAATGTCGATGGCAAAACATTGTTTTCAGAAGTCCTTTGTTCTTGTGTTCCAGTTTGGAAAAATCCAAGCAGAGTGCATGGGTAGAAATGGGGTTTATTAAAAGTTCAGGAAAGGGAAATTAAAAGGGAGCATGGTGGAACACAGGTGGAGTCGGCTTTTCTTTTTAAGGTGCTTTTAAATCCCACACTAACCCGTGGGGAGGGCAGACCCAGGAGATTCCCACACAATAATGAATGAGTGGGGAGGGCATGGTCAGTTCCCAGCCAGGTGCAGGTGGTCTCGGCCATCCCCGGGCACCCTACATGAGCCCCAAACTTTTCCAGCTTCTAGCCTGCCTCACTTTGTTATTTTTTATTGATCACTTTCTTGAATTTTGTTTTAACAGATCTTATTCTGTCTTACATTTTTCAAAGACCCATAGCTTTCTGTGCATTGGACCTCCTTTGTGTCAGGTCCCTGGCATCCTTGGGGCAGGCAGAAGGTCCTGAGGCTAACACCGAAACCAACCCCTCCCCCCATTTATGACCGCTTGTCAAAGTTCTCTGCTTTTTCCCCTGCTTGTGTCCCTGCTTGCAAAATCTCAGGAACTTCCAGTTTCTCAACAAGCCAGGCATGTCAACCTGTTCCATCTAATGGTCACAGATAATCGGAGACCAGAGACACTCTCTCCCTCCCCCATGGCTTGGCCCCTCCTGTAAAGCCCACTACCCATTCCAGCCAAGTCGCTGCACCCTGATCCCAAGGGAGACAGCCTAGCAGTCTGTAATTTCAATAAGCCTTTCTTTTCCACACGTGGTGTGGTCTTTATTCCGCAGTTCTTTACACTTTGCTTACTGTTTCTTTCTTTAATTAAAAAAAATTATTTCTTTCTACTTACTTTTGTTTTTCTCCTCTTGTTTATTGTGCTTTTCTCAGTAGGATCCATGTTATTTATTTTTCATTTCTGAACTAGCTTGGTCTTTTCTATGTCAAAGAATTTCTGCTAGTTCTCATTTTAAATGTGGTACTCCTCTGCCCGTTACCGCCTCTTGTCCTGCATTATTTTTCTTGAGTCATGTTTTTTCCTGGATTGATAAGATTATTTCAATTTTTAAGCATGGATACAAAACTATTGGCTAAGGCTTTTTTATATTTAAATAAGCTTTAAACTTTCAAATAGTTTAAAATTTATAGAAAAGTTGCATAGATAGTACAAAGAGTTTTTGTACACTTTGAATCCAGTTTTCCCACTACTTAGGATCTTATATCATTATTGTATATGTCACAGCTAATGAACAAATTCTGATGAATTGTTATTATTAAGCTTCACACTTTATTCTGATTCATTAGTTTTTCCTACCATCTTTTTTCTGTCCCAGAATCCCATCCAAGATACCACATTAAATTCAGTCACACTGTCAGTGTAAGCTCTTCTGGACTGTGTCATTTTCTCATTACAATAGTTAGTTTTCTGTGTCAGTTGGCAGTATACCTAGTTATTTAATTAAACCATAATCTTGGTGTGTATTTTATAGATGTGGTTAAAATATACAACATGTGGGCCTTAAGTAAAGGAAATTATACTTTATAATCTTGGTGGTTTAATGATTTGTATTGAAGATATTACTGCAGTTTGGTGGGGGATGAGATGGGATTTTCAAAAAATTGTAGCAGATCAATTGAGTATGCAAAAAAAATGAATTTGACACTTATTTCATGCCAGACAATGAAAATTGATTCAAAATATTAATGGCCCAGGAATCTAATTGCAACATAAAATAAAGCTTCTAGAAGTTAACGTAGGAGAAAATTTTATTCGCCTTAGGATAAACAAACATTTCTTTACAGGACACAAAACCCAAAATTACAGAAGATTGGTATCTTTGATTATGTTGAAATTATAAACTTTGTACACCAAATGACACCATTAGGAGAATGAAAGAAAACCTACACAATGAGAAGTATATTTTGGGAATAGTAATCCAAGAAAGAATTCTCATATTCAGAATTTGTAAAGGACTTCTGAAGTCAACAGGAACAATAGAGACAACACAACCTAATGACTAAAAAGAGTAGTGGGACTGTCACACAAAGGATATTGAAATGCCAGTAAACTTATAGAAAGTTTATTAATTTCATCAGTCATTAGGAAAATGAAAATCCACACTGGAATAAGATTTCATTACACAGCTAAAGTTGCTTAAATAAAAAAGACAAACTACTAAACATTGACTAGGTGTGGAACAATTGAAATTATCCTGAGCTATTGATGCATATAAATCAGTGTTACTACCTTTTAAAAACTGGCAGTGTTTTCTCAAACTGACATGCATTCCTATCATTCTGGAATTAAACTACCAGGAATTTACCCAGCAAAGTAGGTCCCTATTTTCACAAAAAGTTATGTATAAAAATGGTCATAGCTATACTTTTGGACCCCCTCAAAGGGGAACAATCCAAATGTCTTTGAACACAGACCAGATAAATAAGTAGCAGTATGGAGTGGATCAATTGTGTAATTTTATGTAGCAATGAGATTGAGCCATCCACAATATTGACAGAAGCTAGATAACAGTAATGTACTGCATGATTCATTTACATAGACAAAACAAGGAGAAACTAGTTTATGCTATTTTAAGTCAGATAGTGGTTATCCTGGGATGAAGTGAGTTGGGGTTGTGACAGGAAGGGAACATAAAGTAGCTTCTGATATGTGTGGAATGTTCTGTTTCTAGTGTGTGATACTTACAAAAGTTTACTTAGTTTGTAAACATTTTTTGGACTGATGGTTATGATGTGTGTACTTTATTATTCTCCATAAAATTTTCTCAACAATGTTGGTAATCTTCACAGCATCTCCAGTATTTAATGTTTGTGGGCTTTTCAATTCACCTCCCCTGCTGTGTTACCAAAATCCGTATCATCCTTTGCACCTATTGTTCCATCCATGTATTGCTTATTCCAGCTGTTTGGGACAACAAACAGAATGAACTAGTGGTTTATAAGGATGATTGTGTATGAGAAAACCTTGGTGAATTTTTTTGTTTTGATGGGACTGGGGTTTGAACTCAGGGCTTCGTGCTTGCAAAGTAGACACTTGAGTCAAATCTCCAGTCCATGTTGCTCTGGTTATTTTGGAGATGGGGGGGGGGTCTCATGATCTGCCCAGGCTGGCCTCAAACTTCAATTCTCACTATCCTCCTAAATAGCTAGGATTACAGGCATGGGCCATCAGCATCTGGTTCCCTGAAGAGTCTAAATAATGGATGGCTATACACTCTTGGGTGTAACTAGGCAATCTATAATTTAAAAAAATTCTCCAGGTAAATTCCACATGCAGGCAGGTTTAGGAACCTCAGGATTAAACTGGTCTCAAATGTCCCAGAGGGATTAATCAGGAATAATATTAATTTACAGTTACATGGTTGAAAGTCAATTTGATAGAAGTCTGACCTTGCTTATTTCGTGCTTTTGTACTGATTGGACTCGGTGGAATTCATACTGAATAGATAAAACTTAACTTGTTTTGATAGTATGATCCTAATGACTCAGAACCTTCTTTTAGAAAAAATTTTAAATTGCAATCAAATTAAATTGCACAATCTCTCCAAACCATGGTTCCTACATATGTAATTGGAGGATAATACTTATCTCATATGGTTGTTACAAGAATTAAATGAGTACTGTAGTGAACACTTGGCATAGTATAATGTCTGCACATAATCAGTTTGTTGAATGAATTTTGAGGATCTGTGCAAGAGTAAAAATGATGTCTCTCAGTAAATTTGGATTTCTGCTTTCTTTTTTTTAGAACAGTGCTATAATTAGAATACTAAGTTGGTACAACTCCCAATCAGCATCCAGCACTTTTTTGATCTGTGTATTCCAGCTGTAGTAATGAATTTGCATACATCACTCACGATCTCCATCACCATCACCATCCTTTTGTAAAACTACTGGCCAGTGTTAGAGAAGAATCCAGAGTATGTGATCATGAACTAACTAGCCTCTTCAAGTGCAAAATTAAATCTCTCTAGTTTTTCTTAGTGTTATGCTTTAACCAATGGGCCAACCAGCCATGGGGAATGTAACAAAAATTAGGTAATTGGTATGAAATGCCCCACTAACTCAGAAGACCAATTTGGTCACACCTCCTTAATTTTCCAATTAATCACTTCAGAACCCAATTCCCTTATTTATTAGGAAACCTAGAATCTCCCTCTTGGGGTTTCCCTTTACCTTTAATTTGTCCAAGAATATCAGCATCTTACCTAGTCCCAAAGCAGTCCACATTTTTGAATCAACAAGAGGGAATTCTGGGTCTTACTGGTCTATTGCCATATATCTATTGCTACACAGTGTGACTTTTGAGTTAAGTCTTGGTCTGTGAGAGAGTTAGCATGGAATCACTGATGTCATGAGGCCAAGATGACCCACATTCCTGCAGAGGCTACATAATACTTTGAGTGTGGAGAATCCTGCATGCAAAGTCTGGCTTATCTGATTTTTAGTGTCCTCATATTTCAGCTTCTTTATAAAATAAAGTTCCAGGTAATTCCAGAGGTGCTGAGATAGGATGAGTTATGGTATGCCTGTCAATTCACAGACACATAAACACTGTCCTCTTTTATTTCATAGGAATCAGTTCTAACTCTAGGATGTGTAACATCTCTTTTCTTCAGAATATAGTGCTACTTGTTCAGCTTTCTAAAGCAGACTGACTTCCATGACTTTATGGATTCATCTCTATACTCTCTGTATTCAACCACCAACAGTCATGTAATCCCAAAGACAAGAAATATCTCTGTCTCACCACACTTTATACTCTAAAGTTTGTCTTCCCTCTGTACATTTCATGCTCACAAATCTTATCTCTTCTCAATATGCTAGACAATGGACATATCTCTTTCTTCCAGCTAAACCACACTATCCATTCAGAGAATCATACCTGTTCCCTGCATGGTATCAGTACAGGGACGTACTGATAGTTCTCCACTATCAGTACAATTTTTATATCTGTGATTTTTAGGCTTAATTTACATTGTCTATGAGAGAATGTCAACATTACAATAGGTTGAGTATTGCTTGTTTTGAACCAGTAGTTCTCAGATCAGAATCGTTGGTGTTATGTTTGGAATTACATTGGTATTAACTTTATAGAAATATAAATTTTTAAGCCCCATCTCAGATGTACTGAAATTCTGGGGGTGGATTTGGGCATTCTGTTTCAACAAGTCCTCTGGGAGACAGTGATTAAAGCAAAGTTTGGGAATCACTGGTCTAGACAGAAAAATACTTTATAATTATTTCTCCAGTGGGAGGTGAAGAACTAACTTCCCCATTCTTGCTCCTGTCTTTTGAGTGCCAGTCACGCTTCAAAAATGAAGACACATTTCTTGGAGCTTTATTTATCTGTATCTACTGGCAGTTCTGAGTTGGAGGTTTCTGCATGCCTTTTCTGAAATATACAGGAAGCAAAAGGAGACTAAGAACTCACTGCTATATTATTACTTAGATCCTGAGGTTTCTAGCAGTCTGTCTTCTTCATTCCCATCAGCATTTTCATATGATTGTTTGTTCTGGTATACCTAGGGTTAGTTTTTGTTGTTGTAAGAGGAGCTGGGAGGAATAGATCAACTCCGTCTTGGCAGAACTGGGAATCCTGTGGAACTCTTTATGAACAGGTCACCATAAACTTGTACCAGTGAATTATCTTCTCTTATCTTAGATATATTTTTGTTTAGGAAAAATATGGTATTCAAGTGGAGATTTTGGTTTACCTTGAGATAATCTGATCTCAGCTATAGTACTGAGCAATGAAAGTACTACAATTCTTATTTAAAAAACTTTGCCACTTCTACTCCCATAATCTTCTGTCAAAAAATGTATTGTACTTGAGGAAATGTATCATGAGAGCAGAACAAGGAGAACATCAGAAAGAAATAGTGACAGTGACTGCATTTTATTTTTGTAGGTGACAAACTCATGGCAAGACTAGAGACCTCTGTACCTATCTATGTCACTCAAAAGTAGGATAATAAGACCTGTAAAATTCTGGGAAACTCCATTCCTGAGTGCAGTGTCCTCTTGCCACTTTCACCAGAAATGAGAAAGAGCTTTGTGAACACTTTGTACTCTCAGGACCCGGTCTTCAGCCTAGTTGCATGGTTAGCAGGAATTCAACAAGGGAGAGATTTACCTCATGTGATTAGTGTTAAAAGGAACAGGTAACAGATTCATTAGTGTGTTAATAGTTTATGAGCAGTTATTGAAATTTGTAGGAGAAACATCATATTAAATTTTTCCAGAGAAGTTTATTTGATAATGTAAATGCATATTATTTTAATAATGTTTGTAAACAAGTCTCTTGTTTATATCACCCATCAATCAAGTGCTTATTTGTTTTAGATATTTATGCCTCTATTCCTTATGTGATTTAAATGATCCAAGCTGTTATGAGTTTGTCATGAATTCTGTTGTAAATACTGTACATAAAATAAATGGTTATTACAACAATTTATAATAGTGCTGCACTTCCCAGTAACTTTCTACCATCCTGCTCTTTTGCTGTTAATTATCAAAGTCCTGTGCAATCTTAGAAAACACATCTGTACTTGGAGTGGTGGTGCCTGCCTATGATCCCAACTACCCTAAATGTCTGGGGGCATAGCTCATGTGGTAAAGTACATGCCCAGAATGAATGAGGCCCTGGGTTCAATACCCAGTACCATAAAAACAACAAAAAAAATACACATTTACTTACATGTATATGTAAGAAAAGTTGTTTTTAAAATGCTATTTAGAATTTCCTGAATTCAAGATAAGTAACTTCATTTAACTAGTTTTCCTTCCTTCTTTCCCCCTTTCCTCCCTCCCTTCCTCCTTCTCTCCCTCCATCCCTTCCTCCCTTTCTCTCTAATGCTAATATAGTATTTTAGATCTGAGAAATTAATAATTAAAAACTTTGTTATTATTTTTTTGGTGGTACTGGGGTTGGAACTCAGAACTTCTCACTTGCCACCTGAGCCACTCCACCAGCCTTTTTTTGTGTTGAGTATTTTTGAGATTGGATCTCAAAAACTATTTGTCCAGGTCTGGCTTCAAACTACACTCCTGATCTCTGCTTCCTGAATAGCTAGCATTACAGGCATGAGTCACTGTTGTCCAGTAAACCTTTCTTATTTTTAACCATAAAATAATATCTAATTCTCAAGAATCTTTTCTCTGTTCACTTGTCATATTTTAGGACAGTTTGAGCTATCTAGAAAATTAAAGTTTGGCATAAATATTTTGATATTCATTTGTAACTTAAGAAAAACCCAGGGTACAATTTTTCATTTTACATAGTGTTTACAAATGTAGTTTTGTTTAATTTTTATAACATCATATGTCATGCCTTTAAGTAAAGGAGTAATAGATATAATTAACAGCTATTTATTAGTTTTTTTTTTCTTGAGATAGGATCTCACTGTGTAGGTGAGGCTGGCCTCAAACTCACCATCCTCCTGCTTCTGTATCTTAAGTGCTGGGATTACAGGTATCTATCACTTTGCCCAGCTCCCCTTTATTAAATCTTGGTAAAGGCTTTTTGGTATTATAGTTGATTTCTCCAGTACCACTCAATGATTTGCTAAGAAGGTGCCACATGACTCAGAAAAGCTGTTGCACTCCTGATTTATGGTAGTCATGATTTATTACAGTGAAATGATGCTAATTAAGTAAGCAACAGGTGAAGTTCAAGTGGACAGTTGTTGTATCCCAGTGAAATCATATGGATAGTATTAATTTTCCCAGCAGTGAAGAGTGAAAAAATGAATAGAATATTGCCAACCAGGGAAGCTCACCCATGCTTGGTGTTTGGGACTTTTATTGGGGGCAGTTGCATGGAGGAGGTTGACTGCTCACATGGCTGTTTTTAGATTCCATCCTCTTTAGAGGTCAAGTGGCACGCATGTGTGACCCAAGGCCTCTTAAGCCACATCATTAGTACCCACTGTCTGAGGTAACCAAAGGCCTTCAGTAAGCACAGATACTCTTTGGCAATGATACCATCAGCAGAGTAGGATATCTCAAGGGCACAGAGGTTACCTTCCAGGAACTGAAACTGCTCAGAGTTTAGACAACCCAGAATTACTGAGTTAATCCATTGTTGCACGGATCAGCATCTTACAAATTGAAAAATAAACACTTTTATGACTCTTTCAAATCCTTTTGTAAGTCATATGGTTTCCAGTTCTTTTCTTGTAAACAATTGTGAGTCAATAGATCATTAAAACTATTATGGATCATAGATAAGAATGTGATTTCAAGTATAAAATTCTTCTTATTTACTTTAATTTTTATGTTCATAAGGTTTTTCAGCACTTTTTAAAAACCAAAACATCAGAATAGAACTGATCTTTCCTCTTTGATTCTACCAATGCCTAATGTTCATCAATGGAAACATGAGCTATTTTTAAAACCTCATTCATCTTAAGAATCATTTCCAAATTTAAAACAAAATTTGCTATAATCATAAATTGTTAGCATAATACCAATAATTGCAATTATAATTCTGTAGTATTTTTAAACCCTTAGAATTTTAGGGTCACAGAAAATAACAAACTAAATTTCAGTTACAAATATACATGACAGGATCATTAATACATTATTTCAGATATCATTCCAAGGGTTAAATTCTGTATTGAAAGTGAAATGCAACTATGAATGTAAGTAAGAAAATAAATAATTAAAATGTCTTATGATCACTTGTTCATATAAATTTTAAATGGATGTCAGTGAGTATAATTATTTAAAAAAATGTATAATTATTTAAAAATTTTTATAATTTAAAAATGTATGACAGTGAGTATTGCATTGTGATGTGATTTAGGTTACATTAGAAACATTTAAAAGAGGTATATAACAATTTTATTTTAAAATATAAAAATTTATAATATGCCATAAATGACTGCTGGGAAGCCATTCTCCATAAATCTCTCACATTTATACATATCTAGGTACTATCAGCCAAGTATCTATTATTTTAGGAATGCTTGCATAAGTAGATGGCTTTGGAGGAATGGGGACAATGACTCTTTTTGGATCAATTTTACTTACATTCCCAACCTTAAGTCACCTCCCTTCTTTTCCCAGAGATATTGGTTTATTTTCCAGAGTAATAAAGAGAATACTTCTCTCCAGAGGAATGATTGGGCAGATTTTACAATACCTTATGTAGATCAGGATCTCTTAGTCCCTTCTTGGGGACTAGTGCCAAGATGTTACTATTGTTGAAAGTAATAACTGTTGAAATCCACTTGGACTCTCTATTTTCTTATCAGCCAAATTCATGGAAGGATGGCAATCTCACACTGCAGTTGCCACTAATGTGTTGCTTAGGTATTTACTACTGGATAATTCACATTTTGCAAAAACTTAAACATATGAAATGATTTAAATGTGAACCTAAAAAATTCAAAATAAAACAGAGTTCTTTTCTGTATTTATATTTTCCTACAATAATGCCTGAGAGCTATAGGACACTAAAATATATTTTTTAAAAGTAAATGGAAGAATAAATTGTTGAAGTAATGAATGCAAATTTTCTAATCTATTTTTGTCTGCAAACTGCTGCAGACTGAATAGCATGTTAAATCTATTATGTCCAAAAGGAAGAAGAAATTTAAAAATTTATTTCCATTCATTTATTCATTCTTTAAAAATATTTATTAAATACTTGCTCTATGTTGATAATTTACTAGGTGCTAGAAAATGAAGGTGTATAGAAGCAGTCCTTTCATCAAGGAAGCTTAGTTGAAATGCACAAGTATAATGCAACATTATAATTGCTAAGATGGAGGAATACTCAAAATGTTTGGATACTACAAAGGATAGAATACCTCATTTGCTTGCAGGACTAGGGAAAACCAAATAGGAGAGGTAGAAGTTTGTCAGCGAGCATTTTGGTACCAGGGAGAAAGGGGTGAGACATTTCAGGATATAAGCAGAGATGGGGCATAGTGTTATGTAATTTAATTTTAAATGTAGAAATAAATCGTCTCAGTATACTAAAATAACAATGACAACCAATAATAATAAACAGAATATAAGAAGAATTAACTTAAAGTTTGTAATTTACAAAAAGTAGTCATTCTCCCTGACTTTTTGACAATCCACTTTTTTGAGAAGGCATTGAAATGGTCAGTCTCCAAGATTTGTGTTTGACAGCTAATATTTCACAAACAGGGTGTGTTAATAGCATTCCAAATGTCACTTTAGGCCTCTGGGGAGAACTGCTGCAGGGACTCAAGCTTCACGGGAAAAAGCTCAGTATTAACAAGCAGCTGGCCAAGTGAAATACATTCTAAGTTAAAATCAGACACTTCTATAAAGCCAAAATGGACCAGTAGCTGTGCGCTAAAGATTGTAATTCCTATAATTCTACCTGGATCCTTGTACTTGTGTCTTTGAGCTATTGTTGATCTGAAATGCTATGCTAAGTCAAGCTTTGTAACCCCAAAAGAAATTCCTTGAGAATTGAGGATGCTGAGGACAAGAAATCTTACATTAACAAACCTCTGGACAGGGGTCATATTTTGTCACAATGCCTTTTTTTGTAACATTTTTCAAAGGCTCAGCAATGTCAGTTTCTCTAGTATTTAACTGTAATTTTCCACGAGGATTTAAGGTTGCTGACTTTTTAAAGAAAATATGAGTTTAACACAAGAGTTATGTTGCATTCTGGCCTTTTAAGAACATGGCATATCGTTATGTTTCAGGTATGTAAGTGATAGGCTCTTTTATACCTTTTGCCCAAGGGAGAACTCATTATGAGAGGAGCTAGCTAGAGCTCATGCCTTTTAAAACTCTAACATTCTCTTTTCCAGGTGCACTATATCTGTGAACAAAATGAAGACTTCTACTTCCTGGCACCTGATACAGTTATGCATGTTGTTCTGCATGCATAACAGGCAAAAATAAGTCAATTAGGATCCAAGAAAAGATAGATCCAGTTAATTTTACCCCTTTCCCACTGCTTCTTTTATTTGTGGTACTGGAGTTTGAACTCAGGGTCTTCCTCTTGCTAGGAAGGTGCTTTACCACTTGACATGCACCCTCAGCCTTCTTTGCTTTTAGTTATTTTTCAGGTAGGGTCTCCTGCTTCTTTGCCTCTCTGACACCTATCACTTCTTCCTCCCTCATGTCTCACTTCCTCTCTGCCCAGCTACACACTGCTTTGTTTCTTTATTTATCATACTGTGTAACCCAGGGATATAGTCTGAGTTAGGAGGAAATGTCTTCTTTTTTCTTCTCATGAGCTCAAAAGTGATGGAAGGTATACCACATAAGATTGAAGTTATTCAGAGTTGTACAAATTACCTAAATTAAACAGTCTATATAGGTTATTCAGTTTATACAAAATAAATGAGATACATTTCAGAATGCCAGATAAGGAAGACAGCATCAGTAAGCATTGATAATAACAATGGAAAGTATGTCAAAGTGTAATAGAATATAGAGCGTGTCTGGGCAGAAAAAAGAAGGGCTTACATTAAGGTGGGATTTAAGGGAATTGAATTGTAGTTTAGGCAGGAAAAGATAGAAAAGATGTTGGTAAGTAGGTCTGCAGGGAGCATTTATGCTTTACAAAGGGAAAATCCAGGTTAAATTCAACATGAAGTCCTTCATGTGCAGAGCTCCAGGGGAAACACATTCAAGTAGCCAGGACTGTTTTAGTTCTTGGAAAATATGTTCTAGGGGTGCAAGCTCTAACAATGCCAGATACAAGAGGGTATGATTAAGATCCTCTGCATGTTGTCCACTCTATGAGTTGCATCAAGTTAACTGCTATAACGAATAGACCCATATATATATACACACACACACACACATACACAAATATATGTATATATGCATAAATACACACACACAAACACGTAGCTATATATTGTTATATTTATGTATAGCTTCCAAGGGCTCCACAAGAGTTGTAGGACCATCTCTATTTAAGCCAGCCATAAGGGGGAAATGTAGAGGAGAACACTTGTGAGATGATTTTATGGGTCAGGTCTTGACGTGGCACAATGATTTCCATAGATGTTTATTGGCTAAAACCCAATAATATGATCACAACTAACTATCAGGAATATGAGGGAGGAGCTACAGGATTCTTGAGAAGTGGTGGGGGAGGAGTGCCTTCTCAAGAAAAGAAAGGATGAGAACCCTGGAAATGTCCCTAGTTTTCTTAGTTTTGGCATTTTGTGGTGTGTGTGTGTGTATGGATGGATGCATGTATAATTATGTCAGGTATCATAGTGCATCAGTGTATCTTATCACAATTGCTGGGCTTGAGCCACAAAAATTATGCCAGAGTAGTTTCCGTGATTTATAAAAATGATTATTTGTTTGACTTACAGTCACTTTCCTTACTAGTAGAAAGATTTGACCCCAGAGTTTCAATAACTGAAGTATTCTTACACATGATGGTATCTCATTACTACAACTTACGTTTAATGACTTTGATAGCCTTTTAACTTTTAAATTAAGAAAACACTTGCTGAAATTTATCCAAGATAGGATTTTTTATATTTCAGTGAACAGTTGTATGGCACATGAATAATTTAGTGCTGTGCTAATCAAGTTTGTATTACATAGTCTATAAAATATAAGACTTTCAGAGACTTCCTGAAACTTTAACGTATTTGTACTTTTCAGATTTTTTTTACTTTTCTATATGCTGGTACAATTACCAAAAATTATTCCACTAGAACAGCAATAAGCAATAGCATTAATATAACCTATTCATGAATTCGTCTATAATATTCAGAAGTGTTCTAATTGTTTAAGTGCTTTCTTAACGTTATGAGGGAATCACACTAATATATTTTGATCTACATCACTTAAAAATTCTTGCATAGCTGAGCACTGGTGGCTTAGGCCTGTAATATTAACTACTCAGGGGGCAGAGATCAGGGGCTCATGGTTCAAAGCCAGCCCAGGTAAATACTTTGTGAGACCCTATCTTGAAAATACCCAACACATAAAAAAATGGCTGGCAGAGTGGCTCAAGTGGTAGGGTGCCTGCTTAGCAAGCATGAATCTCAGATTCAAACCCCAGTATCACCAGAAAAAAAAAGCTTGTATAACAAATTAGGGGTATAGCCCAGTAGTAGAGCATTTACTTAGCACATGCACAGCCCTGAGCTCAATCCTCAGCAGTGCAAAAAAAAAAGTTTGTGTAGGTTGATTTGGCAATATGAAACATCAAAAATTTGATAGGAGCATTGCTAAGGATGGAGAAATAAAATTACATGCCAAAAAATATTTGCTCACAACAGAATGAAAACATATTATATTAAAATACTTTTATGTCTCTTTTGACCTTATTTGTCACTTATTATCAGAATAATTAATACTTATCTGAGCTTCTGAATATTAATGGCTTTGTTCTTGGTCAGTAGAGGCAATAACACTCAAATTTGCTGAGCAGTAAAACCTTGTAAGTGGTGATTAAATTGCTTTAACTGTTAATAGTCAATTCTGAATCAAGATAGTCTGAAGGCAGATATTTTGTTGTCAATTATGTATTTTTTTAGTCTTTTAAATGATTATAGTTTTGTCCTTCCATGTATACAGGCTGTATAATGTATCAAGCAGAATAAATGGGAATGTAATAAAATGTGATGTCTGAACTGGAAAACTCTCAGATTTACATCAATTCTCAAGAAATAAATGGAGAATGTAATTTCATTTCAGCCCATTTTCCCTGTGATTGTAAAGACCTGGTTTCAATCATTTTCTACACTGTCAATTCTTCATTATTTCTTTTTACAGTTTACTTCAGGTGGCCTGAAGCCTTTACTTGTATGAAATTACTTTGTTGTATTTTAGAATGAAGGTGTCTTTAAATTAATATAAGAAATAGACTTAGTGGGCATCTTCTTTGTACAAGCCTATTTGATTAAACAGGGAAGTTTTGATTCAATTCAGCAAATATGTATTGGTTCCTTTACATGGAAAGACAGTATACTCGTTCTTGGACTAGTCATACACAATTGAAATAAGGTCTGTCTGTAATTTAGTGAGACTTGGTCCTATAAAACTATTGCCATCTGACATAACAATGTTTTCACCAATGTTGGACCGTATATACAGAGTGGCCCCATGAGATTATAAGGATTATAAGGGAGCTAAAATTTTATTTTTTAAATTTTATTTTACTTTTTTATTTTTATTTACCATATATTAATAATACAAGAGGATTTCATTGTGATAATCCAATACATGTGTACAGCATACCTTGAACAAGTTCATCCCCATCATTATATTACCATTTTTCTTCTCCTCACCCCCCTTTTCAACAATGGTTGGTGGGTTTCGTTATGCTGCCTCATAAGTACATATGTAGTATTACTTCCAACACCTTCCCCTCCTTTTGTTGATACCCCCCCGCTGAATTCCCCATATGCCAAAAAATTTCTAACAGTTTATTTTGATTGTATAAATATTTTTGGTGGCATGGGGGTTGAACTCAGGGCCTTGAGATTGCTAGGCAGGTGCTCTACCACCCGAATCCTGACTCCAGACCTTTTTGACTTTATTTTTTTAGATCCTTGCATTATTTTCCCCCGGCTAGTTATAATCTGTGATCATCTTACTTATGCTTCCCAAGTAGCTGGGATTATAGTCATGGTCCTCCCTGACTTGCCCTAACACTTCAGTATTTTTGCTGTACTTTTTCTATGTTTAGATGCACAAATACTAAACCACTGTGTTCCAATTGCTTGCAGTATTCAGTATACTAATACCCTGTACAGGTTTGTAGCCTAGGAACAATAGGCTATGCCATATAGCTTAGGTGTGTAGTAAACTATGACTTCAGGTTTGTGTAAGTATACTCTTTTATGTTCACACAATAACAAAGTCACCTAAGAATGCATTTCTCAGGTGTTATCCTTGTTGTTAAAGGGAAACAGAACTATGTTATGACTGTGAAAACTCATCAGTTTGATTGACATGAATCATCTCTAGGGGAAATTATTTGACTGACATCAAACATAATGGCTATATTATTTGTTCCTCATTCATTATCAAGGAACATGGGCACATTCAGCTGGAGAAATACTTTTTATTAGAAACGCATATGCACATGCATTTTAGCCTTTGTTTACCTTACGTTTTGAGCTTCCTTTCCTGAACTGACTTTTCAGTATGTGAGGCTGAGATAAATAGCTTCAGAACAATGGACCTGGAAAATGTTATTTATCCAGGTTTCAGCAGGAAAAGAGTTGAGATGTCTAAAAACAATTCAAAGTGAATTGTGACAGAATAACATGAAAAAGAAGTCCCTTGGTGTATACCCTTCTATCTTTTAGCCTGCCAGCCATTGCAGAACCATCTCTCCCAGTGCTCTTGGGCTTAAGTCAATATAGAATTCCCACACAGTCATCTTTTCTCTACCAAGGAATGCAACATGTCAGCACTTACTCTTTTTATTTGGGTATTTCAGTAATGACTACCTTTGCTCAGCCTATTGGGATCTACTTGAGGTCTGCTACTCAACCACATTTAAATCCAAAACTAGTAAGCAGAAAATATTACAGGGCAGTATGGACTTCTTTTCCATGAAAGTGTGGTCTAGAAAGTCTACAAAATGTCTAGTGGTAGGATAGAGCACTACCAATGGATGAGCTAAATTTTCCATTCCTATGATATACACACTGCCAAAGCAAGTATTTTCATCTCTAGGTTCCAATGGGACTTGCGCCTATTCTTAGAACTAACTCTAGTCTGTAGGATTGGAGCTCTCAACTTTTTTCCAGCCCCCAGACAGCCTAGGTTTGATTTCTTGTCACCACCTGACTTCATCATTTTCATTACTGTTTCCATACAATGCATGATACATGACTCTACCTCTTGCATATCAATATTTAGCTTAGTCTCATTTTTCTTGTAACATCTTAGGTTTTATAATTTGGACTAGTGTCCTTCTTATCCCAGTTATTTCATCTTCAACTTCAGTTTTACTCTTGTCTCTTCATTTCTCCATCTCCTTGACAGAATATCCTAGTGTTATTTTTTGACCAATGCTGCCTCATTGTTTTCTTCAATTCACATTTCTACCCTGATTAAGGAAGGTAGATATGAGCCAATAGGTAAAGGATGAAGGTGGTTTGTTGATATGATGAAAGATACTTAAATATGCAAGGGAATTAAGGGTAAGAGATATGTCCTTAGAGTCTTATTGACTTTTATACATAAAATATAAGTATACTCAATTTTAACCATATTAGTCAACCTAAATCTGCTTCCTGATAAAAATTTTGCCCTGATTTATGCCTCATTAACACTTTTACTCATGAAGTTCATTCCATATGGGTGTGAGGGATAGGCTTACTTTCACTTGGGAAAAAAGTCAAGTCAGATTCTTCGTGTTTCATTTTTAGTTACTGGACTTTATTTTTTTGAGCAAGTTTAGATTTACAGAAAAAGTTCATCTGGCACCCATTTTAACATCTTGTCTTGGTATAGATGTGGTATATTTGTTACAGTTTATGAATCATTATTGATACTTTATTATTGATTAAGGACCATAGTTTATATAAGGTTTATTCTGTGTTGTACGGTTGCATGTATCTTAATAAATACATGCTATAATAGACCCATCAATATAGTATCATTCAGAATAGTATTTTTGCCCTGAAAAGCTCCTGTGTTTTAGTATTTTTGCCCTGAAAAGCTCCTGTGTTTCACTATTTATATTTCCTACCCTCTGTTAAGCTACTGGCAACCACTACTCGTACTATTTTTTCCATATTTTTTCTGTAATGTTGTATACTTGGGATTATATAGTATTAGCCTTTTACTTAGCAGTGTACACGTAAGGGTTCCTCAATATATTTTCTTAACTCAAAAACTCATTTTTAACTTCTGCGTAATATTTCATTGTAAGGACATAGTACATTTGTTTATATATTGACCTTTGGAAGAACATCTTGGTTTCTTCCAAGTTTTAGCAATTAGGAATAAAGATGATATAAACCAATGTACAGATTTTTGTGTGGACATACATTTTAACTCACTTAGCTAAATATCAAGGAGCATGGTTACATATTCATATGGTAAGATAATATTTAGCTATATAAGAAACTACTAAAGGGCTAGGAATATAGCCCAGTGATAGAGCACTTAGAGCATTTGCCTAGCATGCACAAAAACCCAGGGTTCAATCCCCAACCCTGGAAAAAAACTGACAGACAATGTTTCCAATAAGAAACTTACTGCTTTCTGTAAGAAACTGTGCTTGCAATAAAGAGATACCTCTTCCGTGACTGGTTTAAAAAAATGAAAATGACTTTTAGACTGTCTTCTAAAGTGGCTATACCACTTTTCATTCCCTGCAATAATGAATGAGAGACCGTGTTGCTCTACATTCTTGCCATAATTTTGTGTTGTTAGTGTTCTAGATTTTGATCATACTAATATGTATGCAGAGATGACTCATTTTGGCTTTAATTTGTACTTCTCTAATGACGTATGGTATTGGGTGTTTTTTCATATGCTTATTTGTCATTGGTATATATTCTTTGATCTGTTCATTTCTTTTGCCCATTTTTAAAATTGTGTTTTTTTTCCTCTCATTGTTCATTTTAAGAGTTCTTTTTAATATTTTGGATATAAATCCTTTATTAGATATGTATTTTGCAAATATTTTCTCCCAGGCTCTGACTTGTCTTTTAATTCTTTTAATGGTATCTTTCTCAAAGTAGAAGGTTTATTTTCAATAAAGATCACATTGTCAATAGTTTTCTCTCATGAATCATGATTCTGGTATCATATCTAAAAATTAATTGCCAGACTAAAGGTCACTTAGATTTTCTATGTTTTTTTTTATAAGTTTTATAGCTTTGTTTTTTGTTTTCTGGTGTTTGAACTCAGAGCCTCATACTTGATAGGCAGGCACTCTTACTGCTTGAGCCACACCCAGGCCCCAAGGTCTATGATTCCATTTGGAGTCATTTTTTGTGAAGGGTGTAAGGTCTGTGTCTAGATTCATTATTTTTACATGTGAGAGTCCAATTGTTCCAGCACAAGTTATTGAAAAGAAAAGCATTGCTCCATTGAATTACATTAGCTCCTTTGCCAATCATCAGTTGATGTTTGTGTGGGACTATTCTCTGTTCTGTTCCACTGATCTATTTGCCCATTCTTTTGCTATTCCACACTGCCTTTACTACTGAAGCTTTATAGTAAGTCTCAAAGTTAAATAGTGTTGTCCTCCAACTTTGTTCTTGTCTTTCAATATTGTGTTGGTTCTTCTGGGTTTTCTGCCTGTCATATAAATCAGTTTGTTGATAATTGCAAAATGATTTGCTGGGATTTCAATTGGGCTTCCTTTGAACCTATAGATAAAGTTGGGAAGATCTGACATCTGAATGATAAGGGGTCTTCATGTCCTTGATCATAAAATATCCTCATTTGTGTAGACTTTCTATCATCAAAGTTTTATAGTTTTTCTTGTGTAGATCTTATATCTTTTCTCTTCTAGATTTTTATTAACTTTTTTTGGTGTTACTGTAAATAATTTATTTCTAATTATGAATTCTTATTATTCATTACTGGTATATAGGAAAGGCAATTAACTTAGATTCTTCACTTTTTTTTTTTGGTAGTCTTGAGGTTTGAACTCAAAGCCTTACACACTTGCTAGGCAGGCACTATACCATTTAAACCATTCCCCCAGCCCTTCTTGCTTCAGTTATTTTCAGGTAGGGTGTTCTGTATTTTTTTGTCCAGGCAGCCAGGACCACTGTGATCCTCCTAGTTAAGTCTCTTCTGTCTCTAGGCACCACACCCAGTTTTGTTGTTGTTGTTGTTGAGATGAGTTTTCATTAAATTTTGGGCTGGACTCCAACCATGACCCTCCTGATCTCTGCCTCTGAAATAGCTGGGATTATAGATTTGAGCCACTGTGCCCAACAAGATTTTTTGCTATTTCTTTTTTAAACAATATACTAACTTTATTACTTTCTCATCTGGTCTCCAAAACACTGTTAATTTCTTGTTATTCAAGGACTCAATGAAAGCTGAAACCAAATCGATCACCTGGGAGTTTCTTAAAAATTCTACATGAGTAACAGGGGGAAGTGTAATTTCTCATTGCTAAACTGCGTGTTCTTAGAGAAAACTTACCATAAAACTTGAAGGAAAATTGACTGTCTTTTGGTTGTAATACATTCCTGTCAACACTTGACAACTTGCTTCTCTTACAAGGCTTCTGAACACCAGTAGATTAGTGATAGCACCATATATCTAAAAGTCATACAATCAGCATCGTGAGTAACTAAGAGATAATTCTACTTTTAGAGACACTTCTAGGGATAAAGATCAATCAGTTCTGAGCCACTCCCACTTCTGAAAGTCCTCCAATTCCTGAACTCCATGCTTTCTAGAATCCTGTATAATATTAGCAATTTGCAGTGATCAGTAATACCATACTGTCTTAGTTCATTGGGGGCTGCTATAATTAACTAAACTAAACTTGGTAGCTTTAAAACAACAGAAATTTATTTTTCACTGTTCTGGAGGCTGGAAGTCCAAAATCAAGATGCCAGCAGATTTGACATCTCTCTTGTTCATCTAAGTGCTTTTTCAATGTGTCCTCATGTCATGGAAGGGGTATGTAGATACCGTCAGGCCTCTTTTATAAGGACACTAATTTCATTCATGAGGTCTCAACTCTCATGATCTATTCTCTTCCCAAAGACCCCACCTCTTAATACTATCACATTGGGGAATGTCTTTCAATATATGAATTTTGGAAGAACACAAACATTCAGACTGTAGCACATCTCCTACTGATACAGATGTTTCTTTTTCATCAAGCAATCCATTGGGCCTTTTGTTTCAAACATTGAATGGTGGCCTTTCATTTTAGGGCTTTTATTTCTGTTATCATTCATGGTGCCAAAGACATTGTTTTAAAGCCATGGAGAAACTTGATCTATAGGATTTTATGATTCTCCTGACATTTTTGTTGATATTGCTATAGATATATTATAGAATCTAACTACATGAATGTAGTTTCTGTATCTTTTGTGAAACAGCTATTTAACTCATTGCTTAATAGTTAGTTAAATGTTCTTTATATTACAAAGTTTTCTACAAATTCTTGTTAGAATTTAGTGTTTTGTAAAACTTTTCCTCTGAGACAATTATGTTTTTCTTTCAATATCATGCATCTCAGTGCTATACCTTACAGACTTTCAATACTTGCTTCTAAATTTAAGATATGTCCATAATCACAAATGCCATATAACTTACATTTATTTTCTAGGTTTCTGTTACTATAGTCATTATTTTAATGGTTCATTGCATGTGGCTTTTTGGGGACTAGGTATGTAAAAATTTTAATATACTTCTTTATGAGCACATCATGACAGTACTCTACTGTTTGCACACTTATTATCCTTTCTAGGTATTTTCAATTTTGAGAATAATATTTTTTCATTTCTTTTATACTCTCTAGAATTTAACAGTTTTGTTTTAATAAATTAGTCAGTTATATTTTCATAAATAATTTCTGACATTGATATTCTTTAGGGTAAAATAGTGTGTGGTAATATTAATTTTCAGCATAACTGGTGAAAGGTCAAGGTTCCCAGAGCAGTTATTTGGCCAACTATATAATCACGTTTGAATGTGCTGCAGCTTTAATAACAATATTACATTACGATGAGAGGTTGCATCTTTATATTAAACACTGGTACTAACGATGGGAATAAAGAGCATTCCCATGGATTTGTTTCATTCATCTATCAAGTAAAGCACCAGTTAACTGGTTAACTGAAGCTATTGGCATTCTATATAGAAGAATAGTTTCACAGCATGGATGATAAAGGACACATTCTAAACATAAGACTGATTCTGAGTCTGTTATAAAGCAGGTTTTAATCCTTTCTACTGCAAGCTACTTCACTATTCACATATCTAACACCTTTCATTGGGGGATTCAAAGTAATTTATCTGGATTGAATTATGGTCAGTGTTATTATGGATAATTTTTACTTTCCTATTACCAGTTCTGATCTTATTAAAAGGTGGAAGAGATGATGGTCCTTAGGTATAGTTTAAAGAGGTGATGAAAAGTTCTTATTCCAATTCTTTCCTAGATGTTATTGTGTTTCAAATTTTGTCCTTAGAGAGTGCTTGTGTAGAGGAGTGTAGTACAAGGAGTTATGGACTCATTCCTTCAAATTCTAAGGAAATGGAATAAAAGATTAAGTAAAACCTACATCATTAAGACCAATTACCCTTTTATACAGAGGGCTTAGTAGATACTCCTGAGAGATAGGACACAAAAAATTCTTATTTCCTAAGGATGTGTAAATTAGTAGGTCTTTTCTGAGTCCTGAAATGAGTAACCTGAGGTGCTTGGGGGCAGGAAGGGCAATGGAGGGCGTCTTTTTGGATCTCTGAAGTCAGGGACATGAGGCAGAAACACTGCAGCATTAAGAAGCAGCAGGAAATAATTGGAAGAATACCAAGCTATAAACTTGGAACACTATTTTAGCCCTGACTTGACTCTGTTCTTAGTTAGAAGTGAATTTAGGTTAGTTTTATTTCCAACAATCTATAATCTTAAAAAAGGAAAGAGAGAAGTAGTCCCACTCTTTTGCTGATTCTATTCCTGAATGACCTTGCTTTAAGGAATAGAGGGTTAAGTTATTGTAACGTGCAAGAGTGACATCAAATAAAATACTGGAAGAGAAGCCATCTATTTTTCAAAGGAGGAGAAGGAAATTATTATAAAATAAGGCCACTCTGACTTTTACTGACACCACTGGATAGGCATGTAGGCAAACATCTGGTTTTGTTTGTCTTCTCTGCTGATTTTCTTAGTGATTGAAGGCATTCAGACATTCTTTGTATATCATATTCAGAGGGTTTCCCAGGATAAGGCCTAGAGAAGACCTTCTTCAGAGACCTCACACCACCAGGGAACTTATTACTGAGACCAGTGGGAATCAGAGACCACCATGGAAACTATCACCAAGGCTGAAGAAACTGGCTCTATTGTATGGTGTTTGAAAATATTCCAAGTAGTTATTACTATTATGGTATTTTTTATGTCTATACAATTTATTAGGCTTCCTCATCTAAAACCAAGGTAAAGCAGATAAGATAATCCTTTTGTCCATCCAAAACAATGTTTTTGCTGTCTTTTGTTGATTTATTTTCCTATTTAAAGTCACCCTTCATGTATATTATAACCTGCATTACACAGGCACTGCTTGCATATTCACACTCTGTATTTAAATTTATATGTATGGAAGACCTATGATGAGCCCGCACAGTAGCAGCCACAGAAATAGCAGCAGCAACAGCAGCATTACAGTTGTCAATTAATTAACAATAACTCTATCAGTCCCAGTGCTAAAGATATTAACGAACTGTGTCTCATCCAACTATTACACAGCCTACGGGTGGGCAATATTGTCCTCATTTTATAGGTAAAAAAACAGAAACAGAGTCTCAGTAACTTGACCTAGGTCATGTAAGTGACAAGAATTCATTCCCATCACACTACACTACAAATAAGGATACTGAGGACCAGAAAGATCACAGTCAGGGTACACAGTAAGTAGGTTATGAATTTGAAATTAAGTCCATCTGATTCCTTATAGTACATGTTCTATTGATCACATGTTTTTCACACTATGTTTTATTTTTCTACCCTTTCTGAAGAATAGGAAAAAGAAATAAATTTGTGAATTAACTATTAAAGAAGGTACCTATTATATGAATAGGCATAATCATATCCTCAAGTTCACATTTTTAGAAGGAACACCTTGGATATGTGCTTCTAGCTTGGCAATAATCTTAAGCATTTGTTCTCTGGTGACTTCTTAGCCAAACCATCCACTTAGTTCTCATTGTTGCCAGGAACCACTTCCATAGAAGCCAGCACAAAACTACTCTTACTTAGAACAGAGGCTGCTAACAGAAGCTTGTTTCAACAATCAGTGTTAGTGAAGGAGTGAGAAATTGTGAAATGGATTCTACTGGAGAGTCTTCAAGGGCCCTCCCTATTTGACCAACTCCTGAGCTCACTTTTGAGCTGAGTCCTGATGATTTTGGAACAAACTACAAAGAGAAAGGGCAGACAATAGAGAGGCTGCTTTACTTTCATTGCTTTCCTTTAGAAACAGGATAAAGCCTGCCCACGTCAAGGCTATGCCTGTAGTGACTGCCTAAAGCACAATTATGTTCTATGATGTGGTCTTGCAGGTTTGCATTCTCCTCCCTCAATGACTTTCATATCAAAGCTGCTTTGTTTTCAATTTTACGTAATGGAACTTCAACCTAATTCTTTGCCAAGCTCTCATTGATCCTTGGTGTGGAATAAATGTGAACACTGCCTCATTAATCCTTTCTACTGTCCTTAGAGAGAAGTGGCAAGTGATATCCCATCATTTGCCAGTGGAGGAAAGAAAGGTAAAGTAAATTGCTCACATTGCATCTCTGCCCAGTTTCTGGACATTTCCATCTGGATATCCTGCTGGCTTGTCAAACTTAACTTACCCAGACCAAACTCATTCTGTGCTTGTTTCCAAAATATATCCCTCTTTTGAAGGATTAGGTTATGGTCAATGGTGATAGTATCCATACACAGTTTGCTGATAAATGACTCAAGTCATTGATTTTTTTCCCTCTTTCTATGTCAATCAGTTATGAAGTGTATCTCCTTTTTCTCTGAAATGCTCTCAAATCCATTCTTTGCCTCCACCTCCCCCACCCCATTTCTTCCTCTATTCATTGTCTTTTCATCCTTCATCCAGACTAAACTAATAGAAAAAAAAAATCCTTTTCCATATCCTTAAGTTTGGTTCTTCAATTTATCTTTTTATTTCATCTCCAAAACAATCTTTCTGAAACCAAGTTTTCCTTCCTAGTTCAAAAAGCTTTAATGGCTTCAAATAGCCAGAAAAATAGTCTCAACTGTTTTCAGGTCAATGAGATCTTTGACCATTAGGCACAGCCTCACTCTAAGAACTTCCCACCCCAAGCCAGCTTGGGAAGCCAGCTCAAGGCTTCCCAAGTGTTTTCTTTTCTTTTAACTTCAGTTCATGCTGGGTTAACCTTTATCTCAGCTTATTTGTTATGCAAATTTCTCATTATTGTTTACTTAATTGTTATTTCTTCTGACTCACTAATCTGCCTATTCTTGGGCCTTCATAGCAATTTTTTTTATCATTATCACTGATTCCTTGAGGAATTCACTCTGAATTATTAGACTTAGTATGGCTTATTAGACTTATGAGTTGCTAGATCAATAACATTTATACTGTAATTTATAAATAATAAACAAATTGAGTTTATTTGTTTGTTTAAGACAGGATCTCACCTAGTGTCTAACAGGCTGGTCTTGAATTCACCATCCTCCTGACTCAGCCTCCAGAGTGCTGGGATTACAGTTATGCACCATAATGCTCAGCTAATAAAGAACTCTTTAAAGGAACAAATGTTGCCATTTTTTGCACTCACATTATTTATTACTGATTCTTAATTTTCAATAAAAAACCCTGAGCTCTAAAGAAATAAAAAGACTTTTCCACTAATTGTTTAACAGCAAAGCCAGGACTTAAACTTAGGATTTTTTTAATTCACTGTGCTAGACTGCATACAAACAGAAGATTCAGCCTGCTAAAATGACTGATTTTGATAAAAGAGTTTTTCTGTCTAGTAAAACATGCTAGATTTTGTTCATATTGAGGGATTGTTAATATCCAAATCATTGTCCATTATTGTTACTATTTTCTGTACCTGATAGTAAGAACACAAACTTTTCAGAGGCAAAGGTTCTATCATGTTTACATTTGTACCAACTGTAGCACCTGTATGGCTTTGAATATAAATGACATTTATAAATTATTGATTACATAATAGAATCTAGTCAAGAGAATTTTGGTGTCCTTGACCATTTGTTCTTCCTATTCCCAACCATACCAATATGTTGCCAAAATTTTATTTTAAAAAATGCACAGAGTTTGATTGGTTCCTAGACTAGCCAGTCCATCCTGTGAATGGAAGAGACACTCTTCCTTCCCCAGATTTTCTTCTCTATTAGCTGAAAATCCTCCTAGTAAAGTCATTAATTGTAGACTGCACACATGAACATTTCTTTCATCAGTGTAAGTATCACTTGTCTACAGCCAGTTCAGGCTGTTATCCTTAATTATTTGCTCTGGATTGATCTAGATTGGCTAGGAAACAGACTGCAGCCTTCTTGTTTTCCAAATGCTTTGCCTTCTGAGTCTAGGTGCTAGAAAGACAGAATAGGCTGGCAAGTTAGAACTCCACTCTTAATTTGGTAAAGATACTTTAACACCATTCAAGCAAATGGATCCTAGTAGGAGACGACATGTAGCTTTCCTTTCTGCTTATTCCTAACATATCTCCAACACAGAATAATGTCCCTTATATAGTCCAGTCTTCTTCATCCCACTCTCACTTCTAGTGCCATCTATTAATTAAAGAAGACCCAGTTTTGATCTCATATATCTGATGCATTGTATGATTCCACCCTCTGGATTCTTAATGAAACTTGTACAAATAATAGTTGATGTTTAAACACCAGACACTTTAAATTCTTTAATGAATGTAGTAGATTAAGTGTAAAATAGTCTTAATTCTTCAATCTGTCAGCCTTGTCCAGGTATTTATATCTATTTATTGTCTAAGAGATGAAGTTTATTTTTCTATCCCTTGAACCAAGACTGGACTTGTGTTTTGCTTTGGTCAGTAGAATGTGGTTAAGTTGACAACCATGGTAGTTCTGAGCTTAGGTCTCAAGGGCCATTGTGTTTCTTTTCTGTCTGTCTTTTAACTCCTACACCATATGATTAAGCTTGGACTACCTGCTAGAGGATGAAATCCATGTGGGTGAGAGGCCAGTGGTCCTTGTTAAAACTATTATAGCCCAGTCTACACTAGCTGACCTCCAACATGCAAGAGAATTGCCTATCTAATCTACAATTGATTAAGGATGCTAGAGTGAGACCCATTGAGACCAACTGATGTTCCATAGATTCAAACAACATGAAGTGCTTATTGTTTTAAGCCACTAGATTTGGGTGGCTCATTTCAAAACAACAACTAAGTCACACAATACACTAATAGTCCTGTGTAATGCCTGAAGAAATTTAGCGTTAGCAAGATTAAGTTACTTATTTGTGTTCTCACAGTGAATAAGTGACAAGGCCAGTATTTGAGCCAAGATAGTCTCAATGACATAATTTTCATGTTTAAGTATTTATATTTTATGGTTCCTTTTCAGGAGCAAGTAATTTAGCAAATTTAAATTGTAGAATTGTTAAATCTTTAGGTTAAATAATTTACCTTACTCCCTGTTTTTTGCCTCAGGAGATGGAGACTCAGAGTGTACCGATTGCTCAAGGTCACAAAGTGAAACCGCCGTCAAAGTTTTCTGGATTGATCCTTAATACTCAACTAATGTATCTATTTGGGTTAAGAGCATTCATTTTTCCTCTGGCTGATTATAACCTTCTGGAGGATTAATCCTTTCTCTACCTGATCCTTGTGTGCCTAGCACAGTGATGGGTTAGCTTGCATGAATCAACTTATTTCTGAAGTCATCATCACCAGGGCAGCAGCTGAGAGGCCATGGCCAGCAACTGCCAGCTGGACTTTAGTGCCAATGTGAGAGTTATCTGACTCATGTGTGATCTAGACCCATGTGAAAATTCTCTTTCTCTGAAACACTATATATTTTTTCCAAGTGGTACAATATTTAACTATTCACTGAATTATCAGGACTATAATTTTTTGATGTGCTTGATGAGGAAAACAAATAAACCCATATTTGGAGAATGAGCTTTTACTTCTATGAGGAAACAGCTAAGTTCCAGACTTTGCAGGGAAGAGGAAGATAGCCTTGAAACAGGGCCATAAAACATGGCAAGCTGCCAGAGATGTAAAGCATGAGAAATTGCCCATTAAAGCCATACAAGAAAGTTCAGAACCGAGATAAAGGGCACCATGCAGAGGAAACACTCATTCCCACCTTCCTTTGTCTCTACTTGTAAATAAACTTTCCAAAGCAGTCTCTCCTGCTGACCTTAACTAAACAACTGTAGGTCTTCAACTCACAACTAGTTCCAATTAACCTGAGCACATTCTTGTAACTTGATGCCCTTCACTGCTTTTTAAATATCTTGTGAATCCTTTGTTCAGATGCTCAGGCATGGTATATGTCTGAGTCTGCTGGTGTAAAATAAAATCTGAGTTCTCCACTCCTCCGAGTGTCGCTTGGTTTCTCCACTGACAATATTTCCACAACATTTGGAGACCCCAGTGAGATCCTAACTGTCTGGCCCCTTGAGTCACTGGCCGTTATCTGGGCTGCATTGGAGTAGGGAAGGACATGGGACTGAACGAGGTGGCATGGCACCTGATGGTATTCTGGGTCCTCCTTTGTCCCAGAGTTCCAACTCTCTGAGCAGTCTTGACCTGGTTCTGACTCCAAGGAGAAGTGGTCTAACTCACCTGGCAGTCTTGTCTGGACTTGGTAAGCACCACTCCTGGGAAATCAGTCCTAAGTTAAGTCTTGTCCCCCTGGGTGGAAGGGGAGCTTGATCCACTCCCAGGAACCTCTGAGAGTAGTTCCACGTGTCAGGGAATTCTCTAAGAAGGTGGAGAAGGATAACTGTAATAACTTTAGTGTGAGTGTGTGTGTGAGCAAGTGGCCTGGTTTGTCCTCATTTCAGGCTCGAGTTTGTGGCCCCACGGCTGAAAAGCTACAGGGTCCAAGTGGGTCTGTTCTGCAACTCTGTGGTGATCCTCATATGGCTTAGGGTGGTGTCGGGGGAGCCCCTGATCCAGAGTCACAAGGCTGAACCTGCCATCAATGCTAAGAGGCACCGAAGTTTCTTTGGGATGTGGCCAGACAGACAACAGATTGGTCTCTTCTCCTGAAGGGGCATCCACCCTTGTTTGTCTTTGTGCCACCAATGCAGGGAAAGAATACATATGGTGGAATTAGGGGATACTTCTAATTGCCATGGGTGGAGGTTCTTCAAAACCTACAGTCCTAGAGTGTATGCTTAAACATTTTAAGAAGGGATTCTCAGGAGACTATGGGTTTAAAATGTCTCCTGGAAGGCTGTGCATGCTATGCGAGTTAGACTCCACTTTTGGAGTCAACTGGCTCCCTGAAGTCACTTTAGATTTGCCATGGTCAGGACCATTTATCAGATCATAATAGGAAGCCCTGGGTACCCTGACCAGATTCCATGTATTGACTCCTGGCTCCAGGTGGCTCAGACCATGCCTTCTTGGGTCTGATTCTGCACTAATAAAAAGGGACAGAACAGAGTTTTCATGGCCCAGGCAATAAAGCCAAAAGATCAGAAGCTGACCAAACCTGTTCTGCAAGGGGATCCAGAAAATGAGCTGCCAGTGCCCCTGCTGTACATTCCCAGTGCACCCCCACCATCAGAGCAGCCAGTGCCACCTTTCACAGATAGCCCACCACCCTCACAGAGCCCTTCTCAGCCCCGCCAGCAGCCTCCTAGTCCCAGCGGTGCCCCCACACCCATCCCTGGCTTGGCGTCTGAGTCTATAGCCCCTAAGCTGCTACCTTTTCTTGTCTCAGGCACCAGCCCCACAAGCCAGGGCCTTGCAGATGCTTCTATGTGAGGTGCAAGGGTCCCAGCAGGTTGACATTGATGGCACAGTCCAGCCAGGATGCCCTATCCTTTATTACCAGCCTTTCAGTTCAACTGACCTCTTAAATTGGAGGAATTACACACATCATATTCAGAAAAACCTCAGGCCATGGTCAGTCTCCTAGAATCTATATTCCAGACCCATCAACCCACTTGGGATGACTACTGGCAGATCCTCCCGACATTTTTCAATATGGAAGAACAGCAGCAAATTCTGATAGAAGCTTGCTGCTGGCTCCAAGGGCAGGCCTCAGCAGGAACCCTAGATGCAGAAGCATGGGTAAGAGAGGCGGTCCCTGATGCATGACCCACTTGGGATTTCAATACAGTAGAAGGATGAGGAGACCTCACTCGATATCATGCCACCCTCCTACATGGGCTCAGGGCTGGAGCTAAGAGACCTACCAACATGCCCAAAATTGCAGCACTTATTCAGAAGCCAGAGGAAATCCCAACTGATTTTTATGAGAGCATCTGTGAGACTCCAAATATATACTCTTTTTGACCTGGAAGCACCAGAAAACCAGCGAATGGTCAATATGGTGTTTGTGACTCAATCATATGCTGACATTCACAGAAAACTTCAAAAACTTGAAGGTTTTGCTGGGATGAATGCCACCCAGCTGTTAGAAGTGGCAAGTAAAGTCTTTGTAAACCAAGAACATGAAGAAAAAATAGGAAGCTGATAAAAGAATGAAAGCCAAGGTGTCCTTATTGGCTGCAGCACTGGGGAAGCCAGACCCAACTCAGCAGTCAGCCTCACCATGGAAGGGGAGACCCAATGGGAAAACCCCACTCTGGAGAGACCAATGTGCCTATTGCAAGGAGAATGGCCACTGGAAAAATGAATGCCCTTGCCACAAGGGGACAACACTGGAAGCTAACAAAATTGCTCCAGGAAAGAAGACAGGATGGCGGCCCAAACCAGAGGCCCAAGATCTCTTTGGCCAAGCAGGAATTGAATGAGACTAGGAAAGACCAGGCTCCTACTAGGCCCCTGAGAGCCCACAGTCAAAATGAAAATGGGGGACCAACCAATGATTTTCATGGTGGACTCAGGTGCTGAGCATTCCATGGTCACTAAACCAGTGGCCCCACTCACTCAGTACAGAGCTACAACAGTCAGAGCCATTGGCACCCAAACCGCCTGGCAGTTCTGCTGGCCCAGATATGCCAACTTGGAGGGCATGAGGTGACTCACAAATTCCTGTATTTACCAGAATGCCCAATTCCTCTGCTGGGAAGTGACTTACTAACAAAGCTTGGAGCTCAAATCACCTTCAACCAGGGAGGGCTCACAAATCTTACCATGAGAGGACCAAATACCCTCATCATGGCAGTCACCATACCAGCAGAAGAAGAATGGCAACTGCATTGCTAGGAAAAATGGGACCTAGAAAAGCCCATCTGCCTGCTGGAGGAGTTTCCTGATGTCTGCGCTGATTATGGGGCCCCTGGTCTGGCTCACAATCATGCGCCCTTAATGGAAGAACTCAAGCCTGGGGCTCTCCCTGTCAGACAGAGGCAGTGTCCAGTACCACGGAAAGCACACCTAGGAATTCAGACCCACCCACAGTGGCTGAAGGATGCAGGGATATTAATCGACTGCTAATCACCATGGAACACCCCACTGTTGCCTGTCAAGAAGGCAGGGGGAGATGATTACTGGCCCATCTAGGACCCGTGGGCAGTCAACAATGCCATTATCACACTGCACCCAGTAGTCCCTAATCCCTACACTCTCCTGGGCCTTCTATCATCACAAGCAAGCTGGTTCACTTGCCTGGACCTAAAAGATGTTTTTTTTTCTGCCTTTGTCTGGCCCTAGTTAGTCAGCCTGTGTTTGCCTTTGAATGGAAAGACCCCCATACTGGAAGAAAAACACAAATGACTTGGACTAGATTGCTTCAGGGATTCAAGAACTCACCTACCCTGTTTGGGGAAGCCCTAGCAGTGGATTTGTCAACTTTCCCAGAAGAAAATCTAAGCTGCACTTTGCTTCAATATGTGGATGATCTGCTCCTGGTAAGCCACAACCAGGAGAAATGCTGGGTGGGGACAAAGGCATTACTAGCTCAATGCTCTGAGGCAGGCTACAAAGTCTCTTGGAAAAAGGCCCAACTTTGCCAGCAAGAGGTCCGATACCTTGGATTCATCATCTCAGAGGGACAATGCACCCTGGGACTGGAAAGGAAGCAAGTTGTCTTCTCCATCTCTCAGCTAAAGACCAAAAAGGAGGTCCAAGAATTTCCAGGAGCAGCAGGATTCTGTTGTATCTGGATACCTGGATATTCAAGCCTGGCCAAACCACTTTATGAGGCCATAGCAGGCTCCAGAAAGGACTCTGTAAACTGGGCACCTGACCAAGAAAAGGCTTTCCAGGAAATAAAAAGATTGTTAACTTGCACCCCTGCATTAGGGTTGCCAGATGTAAAATGACCTTTCAATCTCTTTGTAAGAAAAATCACACAGCTCTGGGGTTCCTCACCCAAATGGTGAGTCCAAGTCAGTGGCCAGTGACTTACTTGTCAATGTGCTTGGACCAGTGGCCTCAGGGTGGCCTCTATGTCTCCAGGCCACTATGGGCCAGCTACGGTAACCCTAATCAGGGAGACCTGCAAGCTCACCCTGGGACAAGACGTTAATGTCAAAGTTCCTCATGCAGTTGTAGGTCTAATCAATGGGCAGGGTCATAAATGGCTGACCAGCTCCAGAATGGCCCATTACCAGGGACTATTATGTGAAAATCCTTGAGTCAAGCTTGAAACTGTATGAAATTAAAACCCTGCCACCTTCCTGCCAACAGAGGAAGGTCTTCCAGATCAAGATTCTGAAGAGGTGATGGGCGAAGCATATTCTAGCAGGCCAGACCTGATGGATGCTCCCCTCTCAGATCCAGAGCTCAAACTCTTCACAGACAGAAGCAGCTTCATCCAGAATGAACAGCCAAAAGGCAGATTCATAGTCACCACTGCCAATGACATCATACAGGCTGAAGCCCTGCCACAAGGCTGCACAATGAGCTGGACTTTGGGCATTGGTCCAGGCATTATGATATGCAAAGGGAAAGTGGGCAAACATCTATACAGATTCTAAGTATGCCTTTGCCACCCTGCACATGCATGGAACAATAATACAAAGAAAGAGGATTATTGAGAACAGAGGGAAAAGAGATTAACAACCAAGAAGAAATTCTCCAACTGCTGAAAGCAGTCTGGAAACCATCTCCAGTGGCTGTCATTGCAGAGGTCACCAAAGGGGCACAGACTATGTTAGTAGAGGAAACCACCTGGCAGATCAGAAGATGGCAAGAAGGGCAGTAGAAGATCTGAGCTCCCCTAAAGTGCCAGAGCAAACCATCAAACTTCTGCTGGCTCCAGAGCTGCCTCCCTTTCCAAATTATACTAAAGAGGAAGAACAATGGGCAAAAGATGAAAGAGGAATAAAAGAAAAAGGAGGCCGGTGGAAGTTGCCTGACCTGAGACTCTTTGTCCCCATTGCTGTAGCTGCCCCTCCGGTAAAACAACAACATGAACTAACACACTTGGGGAAGACAGCCCTGGAAAAACTACCAGACAGATACTATTTCATTTCCAAGCTCCCCATCCTGTGTGCCCAAGTGAGTGCTGGGTGCACTACATGTGCATGAAACAATGCTAGTCAAGGACCTAAGCCAAGCCCTGGGGTACGAACTATAGGCACCATGCCTTTTGAGGACCTGGAAGTGGACTTCACAGAGGTCAAACCCTGTTGAGGATACTGGTACCTCTTGATTCTTGTCTGCACTTACTCAGGGTGGGTTGAGGCTTAACCCCTCACACACAGAAAAAGCACAAGAGATTATAAAATCTCTCTTAAGAGAAATTATCTCCAGATATGGGCTTCCCCTTTCTTTTGGATCAGATAATGGGCCAGCCTTCATAGCAGAAATAGTCCAGGGCCTGGCCAAACTTTTAAAAACAAAAATGGAAACTCCATACAGCATACAGGCCTCAGAGTTCAGGGAAAGTAGAGCGTATGAATCAAACCCCCAAAATTACCCTAGCTAAACTCTGCCAAGAGGCACAATCTCCCTAGATAGACATGACATGCTACCTCTAACCCTGCTTAGAGCACACTGTACCCTAGACCTTCTCACTACTCACCCTTTTAGATTCTCTATGGAAGACCCCCTCCCATAATAAACAAGCTCAGAGGGGACATTGGGCAAATTGGAAATCTAGACATGTCCCAACATTTCCAGGCCCTAGGAAAAACCCTATGCCACATTTCCTGGGACATTTTAGAAAGAGCCCCAATCCCCATGGGTAACTGGGCCCATCCCCACCAACCGGGGGCTATAGTATGGGTAAAGGATTGGAAAAAGGGACCACTCAAACCCAGTTGGGCGGGTCCCCATCTAGTAATATTAGCAACTCCCACAGCTGTTAAAGTTGCAGGAATTACTCCTCAGATTCATCACTTCCGGATAACGAAGCAGCTGCCTCCACAGACCCCAAGGACTGGCAGACTGTCTGTGATTTAATAAACCCCCTCAGATTAAGGTTCCAGAGAATGTCACAGTGGCACGCCATTGCTCAAGGGGTCTCCAGCCCTGCTCCAGCAACATCCCAGAAGCTGGTTGGTCAACACACAGTGGAAGCCTGAGGATTCTTCCACCAGTACACAAATGTATCCCCTTTTCTGTCACCTGTACCTTATCCTGCTGATTAGCATTGTTGCAATACTGTTTGCACCAGGACTGGCTGTCATTGCTCCCCAGAATTGGAACATAGGCCAGAGATTACTACTAGCCTTCTGTTATCTCCTCATAGTTGGAAGCCTAACTGCTGTTCGGTGTTATCTGTAGCCCAGATCCCAGTCTCAAGCATGAGGTCTCTGATGTGTTATTGCCTTCTGACTCTGCTACATTTTGAGGTTGTTCAATTGAGAGGGTAGGATGACTGCTCAGCCTGTGTAAGGCTGCTTTCCTTCCAGGGAAAACTGCGATATGCCTTCACCTTTTATCAATATCTGTCATCTGTGTGCAGCATATCAATTTCTGAATGCATCAGGGGAAGGACGATTTACTATAAAGGAAAGCTGACAGGCCTAACTGGGTCCTGCAAGAACAAGGGCACTATGGGACCGACAGTTTGCTGGCAGAAAGATGGGGACCCCTTAAAGGCATGGAACGACAGGGGGAGGAAATGACAGGGGGAGGAAATAAACCTCGTTCTGTCTGGGCACCTTACCTTTCTACCTCACCCCCATATCAGTTTACTAAGGGGAGAGTCACGGATCTGGAAGGGCCACCCACAGGTGATTACCTAGGCAGACATGAGCCTGTAGAAGACATTGATCTGCCACCACCACAACCTCCATTGAGGCTTCCTTCCAGGACAAGGAACCTTAACTTGGAATGTCAACTTGGAACCTCAACTGTATAACTTGTTAAATGCAACCCACCGCCTCCTTAATCTTATAAACCCATCATTGGCAGGTGATTGCTGACTCTGCATGTCCTCAGGTCCTCTCCAATGTGTAGCAACCCCGGAAAGCCTCCTCAACCACAGTGGGCATGAAGTTCCTCTCAACTCTGCCAGTACGAACCCAAAGTAAAAAATATACAGCTATTGCAGAGGGTTACAATTCAAAAGGATACTATCTGGTTGGGGAGCTGGCTGCTGACCATTGTGCTCAAGTCCAAAACTGTACAGTTACTGCCATTAGATGTACAGTTGACAGGCTATGGTGCAGAATCCCAGGAATCTTCTTTGTCTGCAGGACCCTTGCCTATCAGCGCTTGTCAACTAACTGGAAGGGCGTTTGTATATTACCATTTCTCACTCCCCAGATAAACATAGTGCCCAACAATCAGACCCACCCGGTGCCTTTAGTGGCTCATACATGGTCAAAGAGAGCTATGCAATTCATACCTTTATTAATTGGACTAGTGATAACAGCTGGGATAAGAACAGGCATAGGAGGAATTGCCTCATCAGCCACCTACTATAATCAATTATCCACAGAGCTAACAAATGACACAGAGCCAGTGGCTAAGTCCATAATGACTATACAGGACCACTGGACTCCCTAGCATCAGTGATCCTCCAAAACCAGAGAGGGTTGGATTCACTCACTGCCGAAAAGGGAGGGCTTTGCCTTTTCTTAAACAAAGAGTGTTGTTTTTAATGTAAATCAGTCAGGAAAAGTCAGAGATATGGCTCAGCAATTGCAGGACCGAGTCGCACGAAGGAGGCAGGAATTAGCAAATTCTTGGAACAGATGGAGCGTCTTGAACTGGGCACCATGGCTTATTCCATTATCTGGCCCCATCCTCATGCTTCTGTTGGCAGTGGTGTTTGGTCCATGCATTCTTAATGCCATAATTCACTTTAGTAGCTCACAGATGGAGGCGATAAAGTTGTAGCTCTTAGTAACACAATATAGGCCTTTGGGACAAGAGGAACCTTGTAGAATTTCTAAAGTCTAGTGTTGATGCTTGTCCACAAGTGGAGAAAGCATCAAGAGGAGGGAATGAAGAGGAAGATAGCCTTGAAACAGGGCCATAAAACATGGTAAGCTGCCAGAGATGTAAAGCATGAGAAATTGCCCATTAAAGCCATGCAAGAAAGTTGAGGACCAAGATAAAGGGCACCATGCAGAGATAAACACTCATTCCCACCTTCTTTTTTCTCCACTTGTAAATAAACTTTCCAAAGCAGGTCTCCACTGCTGACCTTAACTAAACAACCATAGGTCTCCAACTCACTGCTAGCCCCAATTAACCTGAGCACATTCTTATAACTTGATGCCCTGCACTGCCTTTTAAAAATCTTGTGAATCCTTTGTTCAGATGCTCAGACATGGTATATGTCTGAGCCCGCTGGCGTAAAATGAAATCTGAGTTCTCCACTCCTCCGAGTGTCACTTGGTTTCTTGACTGACAATATTTTCAAAACAGTGTCACACAATCCATGCTAAGATTATAATATTGTCCTTTAAGAACTGGACCAAATTAAGCAAAAAAAAAAAAAAATTAATTTGAGTAAGTGAAAAGAGCATCAGATACAACCTAGTCTTAAAATATGCCTATTTTTGTCTTTGCTCTCTATAAACCAGGGAATTCAGCTTTGTGATAGAATCAATTAAACTGATTATATGAAAGGGAGATTCACTCAGGGTAAAGAAGCCTTAAATATGCATTTCCTTCCCCATTTTTTGTCCTTATTCTGTGCAAAAGAATAGCAAAGTGAGATTAGTGCTTTTCCCCCCCATTACACAACACATTCTCCATGAAATCTCACAGAAAGCAGTCCAAGTCATTCCATAGGGCAACTAAAGATTTTTGCTATGCTTACAGGAAAACAAAACAAAACCCTACTTCATTCACACTTGATTTTTCTCTTGGCTTGTACGTATCTACTCCCAAATAATACAAATGATTTAATGGCTGATTTTCTAGAGATTACAGACTGGGTTTTAGGATAAACCACATATTTTGGTTTAGGCCAAGAAAATGCACTTTGTGTTCTAATTTATATTTAAGAAAATTTTAGTAGACTAAAATTCCCTCAATAATCTGAAAATGTGTTTATCATTTTTTTAATGATTAGTTTTTTTTAAGTGAAGTGTCAAACTTCCAAATTTTAAATTAATAACTCAGTGTCTTAGAAGAAAGTAGGAACCAAATAATATCAGTGAGTGATCCATTTCTTCTGTTATATTGATTGCACTTTCTTAAAAACATTATGTTTCTAAGATGCTAACTCTTGTCTTATTTTATTTTTGTCTTGTCAACTGAATTGGACCAATGCTGTGACTAAAGATCACATATTGGCTAGTATCTAGAAATAAAATGGAACCTTGCTAAAAATCTCACTAGAGAACAAATAATTTGGATTGGAGGTGTGGCTCAAGCAGTGAAGCATCTGCTTTGCAAGAATGAAGACCTGAGGTCAAACCCCAGTTCCACCAAAAAAAAAAAAAGTAAAATAAGACAAATAATTCAAATGTGGTTCTACTGTGACTGTTTTGGTTAAATAAATATAGAAATGGCTTTAATGAGTCAGGGACACAATCAGCATGTCTGAGTCACACCAGGCTTTGCAGCATGCTGACTGCTTAGGCAGCATGGCTCTGTGTGTGGATGTATTATGCTGGGAAGGCAACAGGCAAAGAGAAGAAAAAGTTTCTTCTTGAAAATCCTTGTTTAAAAAAATTTAGTATTTTTCAGATAATAAGTGGACAGAAGCCTGGATGTTGGCACTGCACTGTAATCCTAAAACTTTGTTTCGGCTTTGGCTTACAGCTATTGAGGGAAGAAATTGTTAATTTAAAAGATTACACTCAGGAAAAGATGGTGACATAACTGTTAAGTATAAGTGGTCGTAATAAAAAAGAAGTACAAGAGCTTACCAGAGGAATCTACTCATTGACTACTGAAAAACGTGTTGCATTCATCCACTAAAAACATTGAAAAGCCACAAATCCTCACTGGCTGTTGTCCAGAGATGTAGTTCTTTGCTACACAGGTCTCTGCATAGGGCAACCCAGGAGTGGGATTGCTGGATCCTATGTTATGTTATGCATATCTATGTTTAGGTTTTTAAGAAGCTTCCATATTTTTTCCAGAGTGGTTGCACTAGCTTGCATTCTCATCAGCAGTGAACAAGGGTTCCTTTTTCTCCACATCCTTGCCAACACCCGTTGGTGGTGGTATTTTTGATGATGGCTATTCTAACAGGGCTGAGGTGGAATCTTAGTGTTGTTTTGATTTGAATTTCCTTTATGGCTAGAGATGGTGAGCATTTTTATATCTGTTTTTTGGCCATTTAATTTCTTCTTTGAAAAAGTTCTGTTTGGTTCACTTGCCCATTTCTTTATTGGTTCATTAATTTTGGGAGAGTTTAGTTTCTTAAATTCCCTGTATATTCTGGTTATCAGTCCTATGCCTGACGTATAGCTGGCAAATATTTTCTCCCACTCTGTGGGTGGTCTCTTCAGTTTAGAGACCATTTCTTTTGTTGTGCAGAACCTTTTTAGTTCTTTCTCTTAGTTGCTGAGCTGCTGGGGTTCTATTGAGGAAGTCCTTCCCTATACCTGTTACTTCCAGAGTGTTTCCTGCTCCTTCCTGTACTAACTGCAGAGTTTTAGGTCTGATAATTAGGTCCTTAATCCATTTTGAGTTAATACTAGTACAGGGTGATAGACATGGATCTAGTTTCAGTTTTTTGCAGACAGATAACCACTTTTCCCAGAAACATTTTTTTAAGAGGCTGTCTTTTCTCCATCATATATCTGTGGCACCTTTATCAGAAATGAGGTGGGTATAGTTGTGTGGATTCATATCCGGGTCCTCTATTCTGTTCCACTGGTTTTTATGTCTGTTTTTGTGCCAGTACTGTGCTGTTTTTATTGCTATTGCTTTGTAATATAGTTTGAAGTCTGGTATTGTGATACCTCCAGCATTGCTCTTTTTGCTAAGTATTGCCTTGGCTATTCATGGTCTCTTGTGTTTCCAAATGAACTTTAGGGTAGATTTTTCAATCTCTGTGATGAATGTCATTGGGATTTTGATGGGAATTGCATTAAACATGTAGATTGTTTTTCGTAGTATAGCCATTTTTACTATGTTGATTCTACTAATCCATGAGCACGGGAGATCTTTCTACCTTCTGTAGTCTTCCTTGATCTCTTTCTTCAGGGGTTTGTAGTTCTCCTTGTAGAGGTCATTCCCATCCTTTGTTAAGTTTACTCCTAGGTATTTAATTTTTTTGAGGCTATTTAAATGGAATTGTTTCCATATATTCCTTTTCAGTTTGTTCATTGTTGGTGTATAGAAAAGCTAATGAGTTTTGTAAGTTGATTTTTTATCCTGCCAACTTGCTATAGCTGCTTATGGTGTCTAGAAGTTTTTGGGTGAAGTTTTTTGGGTCTTTAAGGTATAGGATCATATTGTCTGCAAATAGGGTTTTTTTTGACAATTTCTTTACCTATTTGTATTCTTTTTATTTATTCTTCTTGCCTAATTGCTCTGGCTAGAATTCCAGTACTATGTTGAATAAGAGTGGGGATAGTAGGTACCCTTGTCTCATTCCTGATTTTAGGGGAAATGGTTTCAGTTTTTCATCATTAAGTATGATGTTGGCTGTAGGTTTGTCATAAACAGCCTTTACAATGTTGAGTTACATTCTTTCTATTCCTCATTTTCTTAGAGCTTTCATTATGAAGTGGTGCTGGTCTTGTTGAAGGCTTTTTCTGCATCCATTGAGATGATCAAGTGGTTTTTGTCTTTGCATCTATTAAGGTGCAGTATTACATATATAGATTTGTGTATATTGACCTACCCCTGCATCTCGGGGATGAAGTCGACCTGGTCATGGTAGATGATGTTTCTGATGTGTTGTTGGATTCAGTTTGCCATTATTTTGTTGAGGAGTTTTACATTGATGTTCATTAAGGAGATTGGCCTATAGTTCTCCTTTCTGGATGTATGTTTGTCTGGTTTGGGATGAGTGTAATATTTGGCCTCATAGAATGAGTTAGGCAGTGTTCCTTCCCTTTCTATTTTGTGGAACAGTTTAAGGAGAGTTGGTATTAGTTCTTCTTTAAAGGTCTGGTAGAATTCAGCAGAGAATCCATCAGTTCCTGGACTTTTCTTCTTTGAGAGACCATTGCTGCATTAATTTAATTTCATGTTATAGATCTATTTAGGTGCTTAGTATCTTCTTGGTTCAATTTTGGATGGTCATAAGTATCTAGAAATCTGTCCATTTCTTCAAGATTTTTAAATTTATTAGAATATAGGTTCTCAAAGTAGTCTCTTTTGATTTCCTGGATTTCCATAGTGTTTGTTGTTATCTCCCCTTTCGCATTTCTGATTTTACTGATTTGGGTTTTTCCTCTCCTCATTTTAGCAGGTTTGCCAGGGGTCTGTCAATGTTATTTACTTTTTCAAAGAACCAACTTTTTTTTTCATTGATTCTTTGTATTTTTTTGTTGTTGTTGTTTCAATTTCATCCCTTATTTTTATTATTTCTCTCTTTCAGCTTCTTTTGGGATTTTCTTCTTCTTGTTTTTTTAGGAGTTTGAGATGTACCATTAGTTCATTTATCTGAACTTTTAATATATGCACTCATGGCTACAAACTTTTCTCTTAGGACTGCTTTTGCTGTGTCCCATAGGTTCTGGTAGGTGTGTTTTCATTTTCATTAACTTCTAGGGACCTTTTAATTTCCTCTTTTATTTCATCAATGACCCATTGATCATTGAGCAACGTGTTGTTCAACTTCCAATTGTCTGCATGTTTTTTACTGTTGTTTTTGCTGTTTATTTCTAGTTTTAATGCATTATGATCAGATGGAATGCATGGGATTATTTTTATTTTCTTATGTTTGCTGATGCTTGCTTTGTGTCCTAAGATATAATTTTGGAAAACGTTCCATGGGCTGCTGAGAAGAATGTATATTGTGTAGAAGTTGGATGAAATATTCTGTAGACATCAGCTAGGTCCATTTGATCTATGGTATGATTCAGTTCTAGAATTTCTTTATTGATTTTTTTGTTTGGATGACCTATCTATTGGTGATAGGGGGGTATTGAAGTCTTCCACTACCAGTGTGTTGTAGTCTATATGTTTTTAGGTCCTTCAGAGTATGTTTGATAAAATTGGGTGCATTGATGCTGTGTTCATGTAGGTTGATAATTGTTATTTCCTTTTGGTGTATTTCCCCTTTTATTGGTATACAGTGTCTATCTTGTTTGATCAATGTAAGTTTGAAGTCTATTTTGTCAGAGATAAGTACTGCTTCCCTACCTGTTTTTGGGGGCCACTGCCTTGGTAAATATTCTTCCAGCTCTCACCCTCAGCCAGTGCTTGTTTCTGTTGATGAGATGGGTATCCTGTAGGCAGCAGATTGTTGGATCTTCCTTTTTAATCCAGTTTGCCAAGTGGTGCCTTTTGATGGGGGAATTAGTCCGTTGACATTCAGTGTTAGTATTGATAGGTATGTGGTGATCCCTGTCATTTAGTTGTCTTTGTTGTTTAAGGATTTGATGGTGTGCAGCTGAATAAATTTTACTGTCTACTTTCTTGCCTTTTCTTCTCTTGTGGTTTGGTACTGCCTGCCTTTTCATGGTTTTGTTTGCTTTCACTTTCTGTGTGCAGAATTCCTTGAAGAATCTTTTGTAGTGGTGGCTTGGTGGTCATATATTGTTTTAGTTTCTGCTTATCATGGAAGACTTTTATTGCTCCATTTATTTTGAATGATAGTTTCACTGGGTAGAGTATCCTAGGTTTGAAGTTATTTTCATTCAGTGCTTGGAAGACCTCACTCCATGCTCTTCTTGCCTCTAAGGTTTCTGTTGAGAAATCTGCTGTGATTTTGATGGGTTTACCATTTATGTTATTTGTTTTTTCTCTCTTACAATCTTCAATATTCTTTCTCTGTTCTCTATGCTTGTTGTTTTAATGATAATATGTCATGGAGTAGTTCTATTTTTGCCAAGTTTGTTTGGTGTCCTGGAGCCTTCCTGTACTTGAATGGGCATAGTTTTCACTAGATTTGGGAAATTTTCTGTCATTATTTTGTTGAGTATATTAGGAATTACTTTTGCTTGCACCTCTTCTCTTTCTTCAATGCCTATGATTCTCAGGTTTGGTCTTTTGATGGAGTCAGTGAGTTCTTGCATATTCCTTTCACAGGTCTTGAGTTTTCTGACTAACGGCTCTTCAGTTTTTCCTTTAATTACCATTTCATCTTCTAGTTCTGAGATTCTGTCTTCTGCTTGTTCTAATTTGCTGTGTGACTTTCATTTTGTTTTGTATTTCTGTCTCATTCTTTTTTTCTAGATTTTCCATATCATGGTTCTCTTCCTCTTTAATATTGTCAATTTTTGTCCTTAATTCTCTATTTATGGTGATCTCTGTTTCTGTTTGGTGTTTATTTAGGGCTCCTATGATTTAATTTCTTTGTTTTTGTGTCTTCTCATATTCTTTATTTTTGTTGTCTTGAATTTCTTGAGTCCCTCCTGTATGTTTTGGTTGACCATGTCTAGTAACATTTCCATGAATTTCTCATTGACTACTTGCAGGATTTCTTCTTTCAGAGTGTTCTTGTGAGCTTTATTGGGTTCCTTAGTATAGTTTATTTTTGTTTCATTTGAGTTTGGGTCTGGGTATCTGTTTTCTTCATTTTCTTCTGAATCCTGTACTAATTTATTTTGGGGGAGGAGAATGGTTTCCATCTCTTTTTCATCTTCCCATCATTCCTTTTGTTACTCTTTCTTTCCCTGGTCTATGTGTAATTCAGTGTTAGCTAACTTACCATAGTAAAACTAACAAAACCAAGAAAGAAAGAGAAAAAAAATGGAGAACCAAAGAAATCAACAAGGAGATGTGGTGGACAATCAAATTGCGAACAAGACAAACAAACACTTAAAGAAAAAAAATTTCCCGGCTCAGGAACAGTAGAATTTAAGTCTTAGTAGTTCTGGTGTTACTCTTTTAGAATCCAGATCTGTTGTCTGCATCTCCTAGGGTGGTTTGGAGCCACCATCTGGTGGTGCTGGAGCCCCCCTGTTTTCTCAGTGTAACGTGGCATGGAGAAGCTTTTTACAGACTGGGGTTCAGGGTTTCAGAGTTTTGTTTCTTCTTTTTGGTTTTTTTTTTTGCCAAGTATGTGTCCAGCAGGACAGCATTCTATTTGGTCAGCTGAAGGTCTCCCAAGCACGTTTGGAGCTGGTGACCAGAGGGCTGACAGCAGGTGGCAGCGGGCAGGCAGGCAGGTGGGCTGGTGGGTGGGCAGCTGCCTGGTGGGGCAGCAGGTGGTGGCCAGGTGGGCTGGTGGGTGGCGGCAGCATGGGGGTGGGCAGCCTGCCTGTTGTTTCAGTGTATTGTGGCATGGAGAAGCCTTCCACAGGCTAGGGGTTCAGGGTGCCAAAGTTTCAGCTCTCCCTGGTGCTTTGCCTCAGCCAAGAATGTCTCCAGCATCTCAGCAAGATCCCTGATTAATGGAGGTCATGCTGCCTGTGTCTGTGTCCCAGTCACCACTTTCCTTTGTAATTCATTGGATCTATTTTCAAGTGCTGTAAGAACAAGGTTTTCTGTGGGAGTTTAGTGAGTGGAGTTTAGATCAGGGATTAATTCTCAAGTTCTAGAAAGCATGATACAGAAGAAAATTATGTGTTGTCCCCGAAGTTATGCAAAGTTAACTGATATCACTCATCAAAGGTCTAGGAAGCCAAAAGTCATCTTCTATTCAGGCTCCATTGCATGATGATTTATTGTGGTCTGGATTCTATTTTTTGTCAGATTGTGCTAATAACAAATTACTATGAAGCTAAGGTTATGATAAAGATATTTTCAAGGATATAGTTAAGAGATGGGAGTATTTGGTTCTGGACAAATAAAGATTGAAGGAAGGTAGCAATGATGTTTAGAGATAGGTTAGGAATACTTTAACTACATTTCCTCCCCCAAAACACTGAAAAACAAGTATTTTGCAACTCTTGGTAGCAAAAAACTGAGGTGGCACAATTTATAGACTATCACTAAGTATTAATATTTATGTTTTATAGTGTAAGTACTAATGTATTTGATTATGGAAAACTAACCCAAACCCTGTGGGAGGCATTGGGTAATACATCATATGAATCATATTTTCTTTTTAAAGTTTGAAAGTTTGAAAAAGTGTGAATTTTTGAAATATATCTGTCCCCAAGGTTTATAGACTGTAGTTGATCTTGTCCATATCTAGTTTTTTGTGAGGACAATCCTCTTGCTAAATGTCTTCCTATTTTTATGTATTTGAAATACTTGAAAACACAAAATAATGATTTTTTAAAGCAAACATAGAGAATTCTAAGGAAATCAGGTAGATTTACTACAAATTGCAAACACATTAACAACTAGAAAGGATGCATGGGGAGGAGAGGAAGCAGGAGCTCAGTGGGGTATTTCAAGATCAATATTTCTTAACCACTTTTGGCCTATGGATATCTTGGAGAATCTAATGAAAGCAGGAGTTTGACTGTCCTAGAAAGAATGCAAATGAATGCAAGGTCATGAATAAATTTCCATGCATTCAAAGATACCTTAAGCTCATATAGTTACAAATTTCTGCTCTAGAATATGACTGAGTGGGTATGGCTCCACAAAAGAAAGAATTGCCTATAGCTAAGATTTGGGTAAACAACTTGGAAATTTTGAGTTTCTGGCAAACATCTTTCTCTTTCACACCAAAAGGACCAAAAGAGAAATAGAACATAACAGCGAGCCTGTTCTTTTTTTTTTTTTTTAAATAGTGTATATTAGTTGTACAGGGGGAATTCACTTTAAGCACAATATTTTAATTAGATTCATTCCTCCATCATTCTCCCTCATCTCCTTTCCCCCTTCTTAGAACAGCTTCAACAGGTTTCATCACTTTATTTTCATATATGGATATATCCACCATATCACCCTCCTTTATCCTCTCCTTTTATCTTTTCCCCTCTACTGGTATCTACTCCTGGACAGGACCCTTACCTTCCTGTCCTTCATTTTTAAGTTTATAGTGATTGCTGCAGGATGTTTCACCACAGTATTTTACACATGCATATATTGTACTTAAATCAGATTAATCCCCTCTATTAATTGCTTTTTTTCTGTTTTTCTGCTCCTATATTATTCAATAATTTTCATTGCATTAATTCATCTTCATACACAGATACAATGTATTTTGATATTATTCACTGTCATCTCTTTTCCTCTCCCAATTCCCCCAGTCCCCTCAGCCAGACCCACTATTAAAATCATGTTTTTCCCTGTATATATATGTATGTGTGTGTATATATATATATATAAAATCATATATGTACTTATGTATATATTTATCTTTTAGGTCTAGCTTCAATATATGAGGAATATGGGGCCTTTGTCCTTCTGAACCTGGCTTCCTTCCCTTAACATGATGACTTCCAATTCCATTCATTTACCTGAAAACAATACAATTCTTTCTTTATTCCTGGATAACACTCCATTGTATAAACATACCACATTTTCTTAGTCCAGTCTTCAACTGTAGGGCATCTGGGCTCTTTTCAAAACTTGGTTATTGTGAATAGTGCTATAATAAACATTGTTGTACAAGTGTCACTATTGCATCTTGGCTAACATTCCTTCAGATATCTGCCCAGAAGTGGTATCTCTGTATTGCTTGGTAGGTCTATTTTTAGATTTTTTTGTGAAAACTCCATACTGCTTTGCATTCTTAAAAATCATAGATTCCCAGATAAGCTTACCACATAGTGACCTTTCTGGGTATGAAGAAAGAATTTAAAAAGACTAAGTTGAAGGAGGGAACTTTTCAATCCATCAAGTTACCTCTCCCTCCATGAGAAGGAATGAAGAGGGGTACGAATGTCCGAATGTTCCCTATTGATCAATCATACAATTTTTTTTCTGTCCTTATGGAAACATCTGGAATGAAGATGAATTGTTGGCACTAATAGGACTTTTTGCCGTTTTTAAATTTTAATCCAATAATACCCAACAACAGGCAACAAAGCCAAACTTCTCTGAAGGGCAGAGTAGGTAACAATGTCTACACACTAAGCATCTTAAATCAAGGCTGTAGGTTTTTCAGGCTGAATGAAGAAGAAGATAGTGACAAGAAAGTCACTCATGAAATTGTGACTGGGTGGAAGTCACAATTATTAAATTAAACACTGGAGAGGTAGACACTTGAGAGTCACTGAGAGTATGTTTCCCATGAAGATTTGGTCCCTTTTGGTAGAAGAAAAAATTTCAGGAAAAGCTTTCTAACATTTATTTTGTGCAAAATGAATTAATAAACTGTCTTCCTCATCTCCTAAAAGAACCACTCTCTTAGCTATGTCTTGTCTAGGGGCATTCCTACATCTATTAGTCTCAATTAAGTGCCAGATTAGAAGTTCTAGCTTTCTTCTTATTGTCTTTTATTGCCTTCTTCTTTTCTCTTTACTCTATTCCCTATACAACCACACACAGATAACTAAGTTTAGCTGTCTGGGGTATATTCTTTTCCTTTCTATATGTTCATATAATCATTTATAAACTTGAGTGAAAGGGCTATGTATCACTACTTTCAAAACTAGAATCATATTTGATATATTTCTCTGTATCTTGCTTGTATCATGAAAGATATGTTATGGTAATCCTTCTAAGTCAACTAGTATAGATCTAATACATTCTTTTACTGGTGTTTACCATATTCTGTGGTAAAAATGTGGTTATAACTTGTTTATTCCTTTATTAATGGACACTCATTTTATTTCTAGTAATTTTTCCTCTATAATTTATGGCTCTTCTATCAATTTACATCCTCTAAAGAGCTGGCATTTCTTTTTGTATACATTTTCAGGAGTTGACTTGCTAAGTTCAAAGGGTGTATCTATTTTTGTTACTATTTACAAGCATTTAGTTATATTGAAAATGATTTATAGGTTAATTATTTCTTAATCACCAAGAATTCTCAAGTGAAATCATAGCCAATTTTAAACAAAATGAAATAATTTTGAAAGCTTAATTATGAAACATCCTTTCATAAGTATTTGTACAGCAAAAGTTATACTGAAGGTGGGAATTGATTGCATTTTTCTTCTGGTTTTTGCTTCATTTTTCATACTGAGATATTATTTGTACAGTGTAAACACACCTATGAATATGTACATGTATTAACATTAGCAAATAGTAATAAATGCAAATATAAAGGGTACAATTAATTGAACCCTTAACATACATAGAAGTGTGACTCACATTCCCATGAGGATATTTCATTTCTTTCATTTGAAAAGTTTCTTCATGTAAAGAGGAGTGAGAGATTGCAAGACAAGGGACCATTGAATTGTGGATATTTTATTCTTCTAAGATGAAAGAAACCTGGGATTGTTTAAGGGCTAGTTAGATGGGTTAATAAGAAAAGGGAGAGTTTGAAAAAGGAAAAGGGATTTATTTAAAAAAATAACTCAGGAATTAGGAAGGGGCAGGATCCAGAGTGATTGGTCACAGAAAATAGGAACCAAACTTGATCTCTCTTGACCATCGGAGTAAGAGAGATGGAGTAAGATAAAGGTAAGTTTGCAGTTTGGGTTGCAGGAAGTTGAGGAGATGCTGCCTGATGACTTTATCTTCTGTGAAACTGGAGGTGAGATTGTTGGCTGATTTGCAATAAGACTGAGAGCAAGTTAGGAAGCAAGTAAGAGAAGGGTGAGTTAACAATGGTTACTAAAGAGAATAGAGATTAGAGAGAGAGATAGAGAGAGAGACAGAGAGAGACAGAGAGAGAAACAGCAACAGCACTAAGCAACAAACAGATTCTTCAGAGTGGTTTGGTTTTCCCCATGAACACTTAGCAGCCAGAGTTTGGAATTAAAGTGGGCAGTCTTACCCATTCTGAGTTAAGATATTATTAGAAGAATATGGTGGGCATAATAAGATGGGCAGCAAAGTCTAGATGTGGTGTATATAGCTCTTTCCTTTGAATCTAAGTTCTATACATGTTTTTAACACTAGTAATTCTAGGAAGCAATACTGTACCAGTTTACTGGCCAGGCTATAAATTATTGGCAAGTTCTGCTTTCTGTTCTTAGAAAACATTTTGACGGGAAGTCAGTTGTCATGTAGGAGGTCTGATTACCCTGAAACCACCATGCAGTAAGAAAGCCCAAGCTAGCCATGTGGACAAGTAAGATGGAAGAGATGTTGAGAATTCCCTACCTATCCAAACATACCTTGGGGAAGGAGGCAAAATAGTACAAAGCTTTTTAACAGAAAGTAAAAGAGAAATGGCCTTAGAAGTCTTGATAACACTTCTGTTGAAGATAATCTGAGAGGACTTCATAAACCCATAGAAAATATCAGAAGATTCATCTCATCTGCAAGGAAATTTTCAGAAGACAGGTATGATTTACAGATAGAGACTTAAGTTAACAAAGACAAAGGGTCCAAGTATAGAGGATTTTAGCTATTGTAATTTGATTGTGGCCTTTCCAACCCATGAAATGTTTCCTTGGTTATAATCAGTCAGATATTTCTTATCACTGTGATAAAAAATGGTTTGAACAATTATATTCCCTTTAAGCATGTGCTCTACAAAGCACTTAGAAATGAGTGTTGCAAAAGTATCAGTAGTGGGAGTTTCAGGCCTTGTTTCCTGTATACAGAGCTGTCCAAGGTTGCTGCACTTCTGAATGCTGTTGATTACATTCTTTTACCTGGGTTGTCATCTTTGTTTGGGTTGATAGGATGGTGGCCTCAGTGTGGTGGTTAACCACAACCAGTTTTGACTCAATTTATAAATACAAAGGTGATAATATCTATTAGACATGAGTATTTCCCCCTAAATTACAATACAAATTGAATAACAATGTCTGCTTAAGCAAAAGCAGAATTTGGCAAGACTTTTAAACTAATTTGTTCCAGGGGGACACAAGGACAATTGAGTTGGAAAATTTAGGCCAGAATTCGTACTTTAGAAAATAAATTGTCCAACTTGGCTGGTTATCTAGATCAAATAGTCTGTTTGCCAAAACCTCCTTCATGATATTATTAAAGTAATTATGTGCTAGTCTTGTTTTTATTCATTTAACAGTGCTAAGTTTAAGGCAGTGTGGAATATAAGAATACAAAGAGGAAATAATATTGTTCTTGTCTTCAAGTAAACAATGTGTAGCTGTATCTTAGATACCATTCTGTGTACTTATTCTATTTTATTCTGTATAACACCTGTAGGTATTAGAAGTTTTATCCTAAGCTCTAAATGTGAATATTTAAGGTTAGTTATAAGAATTAAGTTTCTATTCACAAACAGATGTTATTATATATATGAGATACCTAAATAGATTAGATAGGTAGATAAATAGATTAAGCAGATACTTGCAATTTCTTTGATTTTATAGAAGACTATACTAACTTCAGAAGTGCTTTGAGATCTATTTATCCTAAAATATGGTAGGTATTCAATTTAATTTAATGCTGAATGTAGTGAAAAGAACCTCTTAAGTTCCAAGTTAGGTTTTAAAAAGTTAATCAGCTTTTCATTGCTGTGACAAAATACTTAAGAAAATAACTTAAAAGGAAGAAATATTTATCTTTGCTTATGGTGGCTTTGTCCATGGTGGCTTGGCCCATCACTGGGGGCCTGTGGCAAGGCAGGCATCAAGATGATGAGGGCATGGAAGAGAAAAGCTGGTTACCTCATGGTGACCAGGAAGTAAAGGGATAGAGTAGAAGGGACTGGGGACAAAAATATCCTTCTAGGGCATGGCATGCCCCACCTACTACCTCCAATGAGGCCCCACTGAAGGTTGTACCAGTGTCTAGTAATGCCACCAGAGAGTGTCTAAGCCTTCAACACATGAGCCTTTGAGGGACATCCCAGATCAAAACTATAATATCCCACCCTGGCCCCCAAAGTCTTATCTCCACGTCACAATAGAAGATGCATTCAGTCTATCTCTTAGAGTCTCCATGGTTTCAACAGTTCCAGTATTGCTCAAAAATCTGTTCAAAGTCTCCTTGGAGACTCAAGGAAAATTTTTAGTTGTAAGCCTCTGTAAAAATAAAATCAACTTATATGCTTCCAATATACAACAGTACAGAGTAAATGTTCCCTTTTCAAGTGGAAGGAATAGGAGAATATCAAGGAAGGATCAGACCAAAACAAGACCAAACTCCAGCTGGGAAACATTAAATCCTGCAGCTCCATGTCCAGCATCTGGGGTATGTGGTTCTATGGTATGAGCTCCAAAGGGCTTGGGCAGCCCTACTCCTATGGCCTTGCCAGATCATGGCCACTCTCTTTGTCTGTATTCATGGCTACTTGCAGCCTTCCTTGGCAGGCATTTCATGTTCCTGGCCACTTTAATTTCCGGGGTTCTCCATTGTGACTTCTGCTTCACCATCATAGCTTCATACGTTGTGTTCTCAGGTGCTTGCTGCAAGGACCCTGCCCTTGCAACACACTGCCTGGTCTCCCAAGCCTTCTTTTGAAATCTTGGTGGATGACCCAGTGACCTCATATTCTTCCATTCTTCACCTGCAGAACCAGCACCCCATGGATGACACCAAGATCTGTTGCCAGCAGAAGCAGTAGCCAGACCCTCTTGTACCCTGGCTCAATGCAAGGAAACTCCCCAGGTGGCCCTGCATGAGCAGGGCCCCACGGAACTCTCTTCTTGAAGCAAAATCTTCAGAGGGGTTTATACTTTTAGATCTTGAGCCTGCAAAGCATTGCTGTCTGGCTAATTCCTGAGATCCTTCAAAATATATTTTCTATAATCCTGGTTCAAAGTACTTAGTTTCTTTTTTAATGGTGCTAATCTCTTTAATGACCACATCTTTCAAGGAGATTCTTTTCTCCACAAACTACAAATTTTTTGAAACTTCCTACTCTGTTTTTGCTGACAACTCTCAAATAAAAATCTGGCTAAAAGCCTACGGTAACATCCATGACACTGCCTGAATTCTGGGCTGCCTTGAAATTTCTGGCAGATTAGTTAGTCCATCACCTTTAAACTTGATTTCACACAAAGCTTCATGCACAGACAAGTTCTTTTCCAGAATGTAACATGCATGGCCTGTGGTCCAGTTCCTAATAGAGTACCCATTCTCATCTGGAACCTCATGAACACAGTCTTCACTGTCCACATTCCTTTCAGCATTCTGGTCTTATAAATGCCCACCCAAATTGCCATTTAAAGTCTACTTACAGTATTATAAGCTTTTTTTAACCTGCTTGAACAAATGTCATCAAAGTCCCCTTGCAACCAGTTCCAAAGTCTTCTGAATCACATGCTCAGGAATCATCATAGCAGTGACCCCACAATTAGGAACCCATTGTTCACCCACTTTTTTTTTTTGCTGTGACAAAACACCTGAACACATCAATGTAGAAGAGGAAAGGTTTGTTTTGGCTCATGATTCCAGAGGTTCAGTGCATGGCTATTTGGTCAGTGGTTTCTGGGCCTGTGGTGGGGCAGAACATCATGGTAGGAAGCATGTGGTAGAGCAAAGGGTCTTACCTCATGGCTGACAGGAGGAAAGAAAGGCTGGGGTGGAGAGAGGGGCTGGGAAAAACATATATCACTCAAGTGAATGACCTCAACAACCTATTCCCTTCAACTAGGTCCTCCCTCCAAAGTTTTCATCATCTCCCAATAGCCCATCAAATTATGATCCATCAATGGATCATATTCCATCAATGAGGTCAGAGTCCTCATGATCCAGTTACCTTTCAAAAGCCCCACCTCTGAGCACTGCTGCACTTGGGACCAAGCCTTCAAAACATGTGGTTTGGAGAGAACATTTCAGATCCAAAACATAACAATTACTTAACTTTTTAGTCTTTATTGTATTTTTATAAGTGAAAAAAATATGTTCCATGTATGGTTTGTCATAAGAATAAATGAGACAATGTAAGTAGATTGCCTCCTAATAGAAATACTTAGAAAAGTATATTTATAGAAAGTATATTTTAATGTAAATATAAAAGTCTTAAGCTTACTATATATTTCTTCAGATATCAGATTGAAAAAAAAAGACCCAGTACTGTCACTTTGATATATTCATAATTTTCACTATGTTCTTCAACCAAGAATCAAGGTCTGGAGGCAGGTGGTTGGCTTTCCCATTCTCCAAGCAGGACCACCATGTGAATGGCATCAGACACTGCTTTCATTCATAGTGGTTTCTCACCTCCATCACAGTGCAGAAAATGTTTTTTTGTTTTAAAATTGAGCCTTTTATATAATATGTGTTTTTCAAATTAAGTGCTTTACAAGGAGAAGAGACAAATGTTTTTCATATATATGCAGGACATATACAAGAATAAATATATACTCTTTGTTAGTAGTTAAATCTCTGTCACCACAGGGTGGTAGTCCTGTTCACTCAGGTTGAATACCACTGGCAAGAGTTATGTCCTGAAGTACTCTTCATAAAGCAAAGTTTGTGTTCTTTTTACTTTTTGCACACAGTATTCAATAATTTTTTGATGTTGTACTATCTTCTTGTCAATAAGGTGTCTTAAATATGCATTTTTTAGAAAGTACAAGCCTTTGAGTGATGTTCCTATGTGTCTAGTCTTTTTGTGTTTGTCACAATATTAATGAATTTGATACCGGGAAACATTAGGTTGTATTCATTCTGGGAAAAGATCAATTTGCTTACTAACGTGGGTGCTGTGTTTTGTCTTAAAATGATGTGTAAACTTCAATGCCTTCAAAATGCTGCTTCATAATGTTTCAGACAGACAGTGCCAAATTGAAAAAGGGGAAAATGGATTGCTCACCAAATAAAATCAGATTTTTAGATATTCTTCACTTCACTTTCTAGCTTCAGTGTCGTTTTTTTGCTTTTGAAGCTGTGTGGAATTACCGTAACTACAGCATCATGAATTTCAGTATATTTAAATTTAGTTTTATCTCTACAAACTACGGCAACATTAATAATGCTACTATTTTAATAAATCCCTTTGGAGACACTGACTCAGTTTTGTAAATTTGGGGTATAATGTAGCATGATGGTGACAATGAAGTCTGCAAATAAAAGTAATTAATATGCAACTGACATGAAAATTAGTTTTAGGCAAGTTGAACTATGTCTGTACAGATCTCGTAGTACCTGAAATATAAGTGTTCTAAATAACATAATAGGATTTCTATAAAAAATAAACTTTAATTTTACATTTTCAAATGAAAGCAAATTTTTTGTGATGCTTTTTCTCCAAAACGTTCAATCAACCTGCTGATCTTTTGAGTGGTCACCACACAGTTCAGAACCCCAACTTGAGAAAACTGCCCTGAGGTGGAGTGGAACAACCCAAGGTCTGGAGCAGGACCAACTTTCTTGGAGACACTGATTACATTCTAATTTAGAATGAAAAACTGGAAAACTGTTTCTTGGTTGCTCCCTTTTACACACTCTTAGATTTCTTCCATTCGAGGAAGGTGAGGGTCAAATCAGAGTCCCTTCTTTCCTTTCTTCCTTCCTTCCTTCCTTCCCTTTCTTTCTTCCATTTTTATTGTTGTGCTCTGTGTGGCATTTACAAAAGTTCATGCAATATATCAAATACATCATACTTGAATTCACTTCCTCCTTTATTTTCCCCCCTCCCATTCCTGGAATAGTTTCAACAGGTGTCATTTTTCCATTTTCATACAAGTGTACACATATTTGCACCATATACACCCTCCCACATCCTTTCCCCACCTCCCCACACACGTTACTCTCCCCCAAACAGTATCTGTTCCACCCTCCTGTTTCTTAATAGCACTCTTGATAATATGCACTGGTTATATATGTGTGTACATTACATATATATATACTAAAATATTACTACCAAGAGAAAAGACCAAAATTAAAGTCATGAATGGGAATATATATAACAAATATGCATATACATATATATTTATATATTTGAATATCTGTGAAATATATATATTATATATATGTATATATATATAATATGTAATTTATGTAGGTGGAAACTTTTTCCCCTGTGGTATGGCTAAATTTTAAAAATGCAACAGTAATTTTTATTTATTTATTTATTTTTTGTTTATTCATATGTGCATACAATGTTTGGGTCATTTCCTCCCCCTACTCCCTGCTCCCTCTCCCCCCCACTACCCCTTTGCTTTCAGGCAGAGACTGTTCTGCCCTTATCTCTAATTTTGTTGTAGAGAGAGAATAAACAATAATAGGAAGGACAAAGCGTTTTTGCTAGTTGAGATAAGGATAGCTATACAGGGAGATTCCTAGTATTGCTTCCATGTACAAATGTGTTACATTCTAAGTTGAATCTTCTCTAACTGACCTTTTCTCTAGTTCCTGATCCCCTCCTCATATTGGACTCTGTCACTTTAAAGTTTCTGCATTAGTTCCTTTGCATTGAGGACATCAAATACTATCATGGTTTTTGGGTTTCTTACCTATCCTCATACCTCCCTTGTGTGGTCTCACCTTATCATGTGACCAAAGTTCAATCACATTGCTGTATTTGCCCTTGATCTAATGTCCGCATATGAGGGAGAATATACAATTAATTGGTCTTCTGAGCCTGGCTAACCTTGCTCAGAATGATGTTCTCCAGTTCCACCCATTTGCTTGCAAATGATTAGATTTTATTCTTCTTCATGGTTGAGTAGAATTCCATTGTGTATAGATACCACACTTTCTTAATCCATTCGTCAGTAGTGGGGCATCTTGGCTGTTTCCATAACTTGGCTACTATGAATAGCGTTGCAATAAACATGGGTGTGCAGGTGCCTCTGGAGTAACCTGTGTCACATTCCTTTAGGTATATCCCCAGGAGTAGGATTGCTGGATCATATGGAAGATTTATATTTAGATTTTTAAGAAGCCTCTTTTTTTCCAGAGTGGTTGTCCTAGCCTGCATTCCCACCAGCAGTGTAAGAGGGTTCCTTTTTCCCCACATCCTCGCCAACACCTGTTGTTGGTGGTGTTGCTAATGATGGCTATTCTAACAGGGGTGAGGTGGAAATTTAGTGTGGTTTTGATTTGCATTTCCTTTATGTCTAGAGATGGTGAGCATTTTTTCATGTGTTTTTTGGCCATTTGAATTTCTTCTTTTGAGAAAGTTCTGTTCAGTTTAGTTGCCCATTTCTTTATTGGTTCATTAATTTTGGGTGAGTTTAGTTTTCTGAATTCCCTATATATTCTGGTTATCAGTCCTTTGATGTGTAGCTGGCAAATATTTTCTCCCACTCCCACAGTAATTTTTAAAATTAAGAATGTGTTTAAAAAAATTGTCCCCCATCCAAACTTTCCAGTGAACTCTGTTGATACTACTTTTATTTTTGGTGGTACCAGCGTTTGAAATTAGGACCTCTTGTTTGCTAGGTAGGTGGCCTACCACTTGAGCCACATCCCCGCCCAGTTGATACTATTTTTAAGGCTACATTGTAATGTTTACATGACTTTCATCAAACGTAAAGCAAAGTCTGAAATGCCCAATCTCCCATTTCAAGTCTGTTTTTGTGACTATAGCCATGGCTATTACTTTCTTATGCCTATGTGTTTTTTCATTTATAAAAAGATATTATAGAACCTATTCTATATCTTCTTTATAAAATAGCATGACATATGGAATTTTTAATAGTTCTTTCCATTTTAATAGCTATAAAGAATTTTATAATGGATTCTTCCTTTCTTCTCTCTCCCCTTCCCTTTCTTCTTTCCCCTTTTCCTTTTTGTCCTTCTCATTTTCTCCTTCTGTACTTTTTCTCCTTTCACTTCCCATTTGTTTTTGACACATGCATATCAAGTTTAAAAGGCTTAGAAAGGCCTAAATTGAAAGTGCTTTTTCTTTTCCACCACATCTCTTCTTAAAGGTCACTCTTGTTTTTTCAGTTTCTAGAGACTGCAATATACATATTCCAGTCACCACACACACTACACACACACACAGTCACTCACACACACACACACATGCTAAATGAAATACTGATCTTTATGTTTATAGATACTTACAGCTACTGTTGAATTGCCATCCAATTTATGCTTCTACCGTAAATAAATGCCTGTTTCCTTATACATTTCTCGGTCACCCATATATTTCACAATCCTTTGTGACTAAACTCCATGCCTCCTTACTATTGGACTTTGAATCCAGGGCCTTACACTTTTCACTGGAGCCACACACATAGTCCTTTTGCTGTTAGTTTATTTTTAGTTAAGGTCTTGTGTTAATTTTGTGAGAGTACAGGCATATACCACTATGTCTACCCAAATTTTATCTTTGTCAGTCTGAAGGGTGAGAGATATCATCTCATTGCAAAGCTAATTTAACCTTTTGAAATTATGAATAGTATTAAACATCTTCCCAAGAATTCAGATTCATTTATATTTTCATTTCTGTGATCTGCTCAAAACCTTTTTTCTTATTTTATCTTTTTTGCCTTATTTATCTTATATCTTCTAATAACTTTAAAGAAATTTCCCTTTGTCTATTGTATGTGCTGGAAATAATTTTTCCCAGGTTGCAATTTGCCTCTTGGCTTATTTTTGCTGTACATATTGGTATGTAAACTTTAATTTTGATCTTTTCTTTTTTTTTTTAATAATCTTTCTATGCTGGTTACTATTTGTATGCAGAAAAGACAGATATTTTAGTTGTTTTCAAAATAAGCTAACTTCTGCTTTCAGTGACTTTCAGAGTCACTTTAGTCAGAAATGGCTACTATAACAATGTATATTTGGAATTATGCTTTCCTATCCAAATTGGTTTTTGAAATTTAAATATACTTGCTTATCCCATTACACTTAGTGATAGGCAGATTCTTGGTCTTGGTTTATTATAGTATGCTTAGGATTTATGATGTCTTAACGTACTTTTCTTTTATTGCATAACATACACACACACACACATCCACACATATGTTTTTTTCCTTCTGGTATTTTTACATTAATTTTTAGTTTTCCTAGTTACAAAGCATACACTTACATAGTTATGTGATATGCTTAAATTTCCAATAATTTGGAAACTATTTACTGTTTTCCCATGAAGAACACTGACAAAATTAGTATATTTCCTCTTTTCACCTTCCTTTCCCCTCTTCACTTTATACATATCATCTTAATTATTCTAGTTTTTAGAGTCACGTATGAGAATATATGTATGCCTTAATAACTTGATTTTATAAGTAATGAGTTTTCTCACTTTAATGAGAAAACAGTTATATGCAAACCACTGCCTAAATTTCCTCCAACATTGTATGCCAATAGTTATATAGACCTTTTTCATTATACTACTTTAAAAACATCTTGTTTTGTTCTTCTTCTATAATTTGTGCAATTTTTTTTACTGCCTATTATAACCTATATCCATGATAATTTCTGTGGCACTTGTCACTGCTTCCAAGGAAATCTTCATTTCTTTAATGGATTTATACTCTTTCTTTTTTTTCCTGACCTCTTCATCAAAGTAGTATTTCATCTCTTCTTTGTGTGTTACTATTTATTCACTGTGTCTTGGCTACTACTTAAAAGCTCATTTACTTATGAACTGAGGAAAGAGCTTTGTCATGCCGTCATGCCAGTCTCTCTTTTTTTTTTTTGACATGAAAATGAAAAAAAAATTATTTATTTGTTTATTTATCTTTTATTATTGTACTGGAGGTACATTGTGACATTTATGAAAGTTCTTACAATATATAATAGCTGAATTCACCCCTTCCATCATTCTCCATTATTCCCTCTCCCCCCATTCCTGGAATACTTTCAATAGGTATCATTTTTTCCATTTACATATATGTGTACACAATTTTGGCACCATACCCTCTCCCTCTGCATCCCCCCTCCCACTGGTACCATCCCCCCAGACACTACCTGTTTTAGATTCCTGTTCTCCATTTTTTGTTTTTTTTTTAATGATGTTTTTGTTTGTTTATGACGGCTATACATGGTGTTTCATTGTGACATTTCCATTGGGTGCTGATGTTGTTAAGGCCATTCAATAGAAAGTGACATTCTTTCTTATTTAAATTTTGAAATAATCCACTAATAAAACAAAGAATAATGCATTTTTCTGAGTATATGCCTGTAGACTTAGCTCATTGGAGGCTGAGATTAAGAGGATCATGTTTTTAGGCCACCCTAGGCAAATAACTCTTGAGACTCTATCTCAAAAATAACCAGACCAAATGGACTGGTCCAAGCAGTAAGAATTTGCTTTGCAAGCTTGAAGCCCTAAGTTCAAATTCCAGTCCTACCAAAAAAACCCCCCAAAATATTTGAAGCATTCAAATATAAAAATATCACTTTTGATGGTTAAAATGATAGGAAAATGTGACTTGTATTAATTGATAAGTGAACTTCCTAGAAGCAAACCTCTCAGTAGCATTACTTTACAGCCCACTTAGAAAAGACCTACTGTGTGGAGAACAGATATCAAACCCCTTCCCTGTCATATTTTGTTGCCTGTCTTATCTTCTAAGCCTATCGTTCTGGTCAGGTCATTTCTCTTCCAGAGAGTATTAATATGTGAGATGAGTAATATGAGAGGCAGAAGTATGCCAAAAGAGCAACCACCAGAAAGACGAGAGTTCTCCCTGCCCAGGATTAGTATTTGCCAATTCCTTTTCTATATCAGTTTTATAAAACTTGTATTACTGCTCTGTAACTTACTGATCATCTTTGAATGAAGTGTGTTCTTCCTGAGACCAGCCATTGATAGTGAAGTGAAGGAGAAAAGGATCAAATTAGAAGGAAATCTCTCTAGATTATAAAGAAGACTCTTAATAAACTACTTATCATGGTGTGTACATATGCTTCTAGCAAGTTTAACCTCATCTTTGATTTTCTTAAGCATAATTAGTGACTTAGATTCTTCTTTGCTAAGTTTGGGTTATAAAGGTCTTCAAGTAACCTGCGTCATATGGTGTACTTGATGCTCTAAAGCAACGAGATCACACAGTAGCCTTTATATCTTGATCTTGTTGCAAACAAAGGTTATTTAGTCTGGAGATTATGGATTAATTCCTCAAAATTGGCCTCCAACTTTGAGAAGCTCCATGTTCCAGAGTTTCAGTGGGATATCTGCAGCTTCAACATCACCTCTCAGTGTCAGACTAGAGCTGAGTGAGGTTTATATATACATAACTCCAGACTCAGGATAATAACTATTTATTTTATCAAATGTCTAGATTCATTTCTGTGTTTCTTGCAGAATTTTTTTTCTTTTGAGCTTTTCAAGAGGAGAGAAGAGGAGGAAGATGCAAACAGGGCAGAGATTTGTATCATTTCCATCTCTATCAATCAATTTCTTTCTTTCTTTTTGGATTAAAAATCATGCACAAAAGGTATTCCTCTTATATCCTAAGGGTAGAACTTCATACATATTTTATAGCTACAAGGGTTCAGTGAGACTTTAAAATTTCTATTTGATATCAGTTTTTCTCTTCCAACCTGCTGTGTATGTGTGCATATGTGCATTTTTATTTATGAAAACAAAACTTATTTCAAAAGAAAGTGAAGAAAATAGAAAAGGAAAGAAATCCTTACTAACCTTATTTACTTAATAACATTATTATTTTTCTGTAGATAAACTGGCTTTTAAAATAGCCTTCCACTATTGTCTCAATAATTTTTATGCAGATGTGGTCATACAAATATTTTAGCCCTTTCATAAAACCTAATGTTGTATAATACATGTTTCCCATACGGTTAAATGATTTTCAGAAATACTATAATTTTAAATGACTGAAATAAGTTACATGTATTAGATATAGCATTAAAATTTTAATTTTCTTTTCTTAAAAAATTTAATCCTTTCAAAACTTGTCACTATAAATAAATTTGTAATAGTGGACACTTGAGTCACTGAATTTGATGGCATCTGGTTTGGGAGGGGTGACATGATTATCCAATGAATTGCACTGACTGAAGCTGTAACTGATTAAAGAGTTGCAAGAAATGGACTAACCAGTGCTGCGACCAGTTGGACCACCTAAAACAACCATGTCTCTTAAGGGTCAGAGATAGTGCTTGGATCAATGGGTGTTTCCATTGTTTCTCATAGGTTCCTTTGTATTCTTCTCAGAAGATGAGGAGAGAGGTGTGAAGGGCACCAATGGAGCATTGGTATACCTGTGTTTGTGTACATTTGCAATATTTTAGTATAAATTCTCAGAATGGAGTTTATTAGGTTAAAGTGTTTATCCTGCTTTGGTGGATAAATAATGCTGTGGCAAAGAAGAATAGTTGTCCACTAGACATTGATTCTCCCATAGTGTGGTGCAGAATTACTGCTGGCATGTGTCTGGCCAGGAAGTCCAGACAGTGTTATGTGACTACTTCAATGCTATGTGAGCAGAACAGCAGAAGTATGGTATGATATTTCAGGCTAAATTCTTAGGAAGTGGGTAGCTTGTCCATTCTCTCTCTCTTCTCTCCTCTGCTGGATGAATATCTGCATGAAATGAAACTTTCAAAACTGAGCACAGAGTAAAGCTTCAGAAGACTGTATCCTTAAATAATTGTGGGAAACAGAACTTGCCTTCTTCTCAGTCTTGTCTTTTGTTACATAGATGTTGGGTCAATAAGAAATAAATATTTGCAGTGGTAAGCCACTGTTATCCTGGGGTGTTGATCATATAGATTGTTTTCTTTTTTTTTGGATATGTAGAAGCTTAATTTCTATGCCTGCCATGCACAGATGATCCTAGACTTATGGTGGTCTGATTTATCTTTTACTCACTTTATCATAGAGCAAAAGCAATATGAATTCAGTAGAAACCATATTTTGAATTTGAAATTTTGATCTTTTTCTGGACTAGCAATATGCAGTATCGCATTCTCTTGATACTAGGCAGTGGCAGTGAGCTGAGCGAAGCTCCTAGTCAATTGTATAATCACAAGGGAAAACAACTGACATCCTACTACATTGCTTAACTATGTATGATATTTGGTAGGTTAAGTACAGTTAATGCTTTCTCAACACATGGCATTTTCAACTTACAATGGATTTATTGAGAAATAACTCCCTGGCAAGTGAAAGAGTATCTGTAATTAGATTGAGACCATGTAGCTGAATTCTCATGTGAGGGAATTTTGTTGAGTCAAAGTGATGTGTTACTTGAGGTCTGAGGCAGTTGAAAGTAAGCAAGTGTTTCCCATAGTCTTCCTCACTTATACATGTAGTTGGAATATAAGAGGTGCTTATACTGCTTTTGCTGAAAAGCATTGACTCCTTACTTGGGTCCATGATCACCTTGGATTCCAGAAAGGACAGATTTGATAATATCTATATGACAAGTCACTTCCCATAAGTAACAGTGCAGACTTGCAGGACAGAGCACCTCTCCAAATGAGGACAATTATCTATAACCATGAGGCTGTACCCTGGAGCAGGAGTAATCATTTCATGAAAACCAGATTACTACCCTCAAGTGATGACAGCAATAACATCTTCTCTGGAACTCCTCTTGGAACTCTTGGACTGAGATAATTGTCAAGCGGAACACACTTATGCCTGTTTATGCATACCTTTGTCCCCTGCCCCCAGTTCTTTTGTCTACTTATATCTATAGCTCATATCTGTACCTAGAAGATGGCTGAAGATGGGCTGAGTGCTTACTCTGCCTCTTTTCGTGGCATATCCCAAGCTGTGTTATAAATCTCCTTCCTCTGTCTTCACCATGTTTCTTCATTTGGCACTTAGAGAAACTGACCACTATGGAATCTCAGGAGTTTGGGCCTTGGGTCCAAAACTCTGTTTTCAGGAAGAGAAGGACCCTCAATTAGAGTTGCAAAATGGAAGTAACCTGGATTCCTAAATTACTTCTGAAGGAAATCTCCTAAAGAGAACTGTATGAGCTTTATCAGACCACAGCATAGGAGAAAAAAGTTTTCATTGGGCTAAGCCACTGAGATTTCAGAGTTTGACTATTGCAGCTACTAAAGGGACTATCCTAACACACAGTTACTTCAACTTAAAAAAGGGACTATCTTAATACACAGTTACCCTAACTTAAAAATATTGCCAAATAAATACATCACAAAATGGTCTATGTCCTTAGCCATAGAGGAAATGCAAACCAAAACGACACTGAGATTCCACCTCACTCCAGTCAGAATGGCCATCATCAAGAAAACAAAGGATAACAACTGCTAGAGAGGATGTAGGGAAAAAGGATCCCTATTTATGGGAATGGAAATTAGTGCAGCCACTATGGAAATCAGTATGGAGATTCCTCAAGAGACTAAATATAGAACTACCATATTATTGTGCTACTCCACTTTTGGGCATATATCTGAAGAAATGTAACAATGTGCAATAGAGACACCTGCACAGCTGTATATATTACAGTAATATTCACAATAACCAAGCTTTGGAATCAGCCTGGGTGCCCAACAGACAATGAATGGATAAGAAAATGTGGTCCTTAAATGCAATGGAATTTTATTTAGCAATAAAGATGAAAAATATTACATCATTTGCAGAAAATGGATGGAACTGGATATTATCATGATAAATGAGATGAGTCCAACTCAGAAAGACAAATATTGTGTGGTTTTGATCATATGCAGAATCTAGACCTAAAGAAATATGATGTGATTGTACAAAGGGGACTGATGAGGGGAACGGAGAGGGAGAGGGGTGTAGGAGAGAGTTGTGGGAGATGAATATGACTGAAGTATATTATATATATCTATGAAAATAGTACAGTGAAATCCACTAAAAACTATTTAAAAGGAGGGTAGGCAGGAGGGGATTAAGAAAAAGTAATAAAGAGGGTGAATTTGATCAAAGTACATTATATACAGGGATATACATATTGCAGAGACCCTTCATACAATTAATTTTTGCTGATAAAAGAACTGGAGAGCTTCATGTTAGGCAAAGTAAGTCAGGCTCAAAAAATCAAAGGTCACATGTTTTCCCTCATATGTGGAAGCTAGACCTAGAAGTTAAATGTATATATAGATATGAATATGATTATATATATGTGTGTGTGTGTGTATATATATATATATATATATATATATATACACATACATATATAGAGTGAGATAAAGAACAAAATTATATTAGTGTGTCTGTCTGAAGGGACTATGGGAGGCAGGAGAAAGAAATAAAATGTTAGAGACTAAAAAATACTGAGACAACCCATCTATATATGAATATAATATAATATATTATACTGTAAGGTGTTGAATATTAGGGGAACATTGTGATAGAGATGAGTAAGTAATGGGGGAGTAGTTTGATTAAAGCATGATATATATAGGCCTGAAGTGCCAAGGTGAAACTCCTTTGTATATTAATATATACTTAAAAAAATGAAGGGAAGGAGGGTAAAATAGGTCTTTTCTGGAGGTGGGTACTAGTGGGAGGAAGTGGGCATAAGGAAAGGGAGGGTAAATATGGTAAATGTATTTTGTATTCACATATGAAAATAGAATAATAAAACTTGTTGAAATTGTTTTAAGATAGGGTGGAAGAGGGAGAATGATGGAGGAGGTAAATCTAAGATATATTGTAAGCACATATGTAAATATCACAATGTGTCCCCTGTATAAATATTATATGCTAATAACTTTTTATAAAATAAAAAGAAAGTTGCTAAATTCATAATATTGTAGTAAGACTTTAATCTCCAACCTTTTCTTGGGGGATTATTTCTTTAATTTCACTAAAGACAGTTTTATACTCCAAGATTTCAAAGAAAGGAGAATCATTGAGTCATTCTTAAGTTCCTTTCTCATTATTCTCAAGCAGAATAATCAAATTGCAGTTGAAAGCACACATACACAATCAGTGAATGTGTCTGGCAAAAAAGATGAACACCACAAACAAGTCACTGGAATGGTTCCCTTGGTATCCACACCTACTGGGATCAAGACAAATTACAGCCCATTTCCTTGTATGTGTATATAATTCAGTTCACAAAGATACTTATTTTGATACAATAATTGTGCAAAACCCACAGGAGGACTACTATTCATTACAAGGGGAAAAGGATATGATATGAAGAATGGATAAATGTGGCCATTTGTTTGTTCCTTTGGGAGATTATTTGCTGTTAGACTGAAAACACAAGGTATGTCTCCCATGGTAGCTCCAGGTAAGGCCTGCTTGTACTCAATCCTTACAGATTATAAGCATTTTGTAAAATTGCAATTTGATTATACATGTGCAAAGCCCAGTTATAAATCTGTGGAAAATTTGCAAGGTAGCACTGGTAAGGTTGTTAGAAAACATGTCTGGAAACTAAATGTTGGATCACCATTTGTAACTTGCTAGTCAGTTATTCTGACTATACAAGGTAACTAGATAGGGGGTTTAGGGTTATGTGGTTAGACATAAGAAACCTGTACAGACAGGTGAAACCTCAGTGATCAGTCATGAGAAATAGAGCAGATTTGAAAAATTGTACTCATCAACCCCCATCTGTAATTTCCTATCATGCAGTTCTGAAAGTAAATCATTTGTACTTAATAACAGCAAACAAATTTCCATTGGTTTTATATGATAAAGTACTCATTTTCTTTAAACTCTCTCCTTAGCTATAGGCAGGATTATACCTCCCCACAAAACTATATAATTCACGTAGAGCTGGGTTCTTACAGGTGAAATATCCATAAATGGATGGATCTTGTTGGTTCATAGTAGAGGTGGATGTGATTGATGTATCTTATTCTCTTTGGACCAGTGAGCATGGGGCATGTTATTCCCATGTGGATGGCAGAGGCACAAGAACAGCACGTCTTTTTTTTTTTTTTGGTGGTACTGGAGTTTGAACTCGGGGCCTCATGCTTGACAGGCAGCTGCTCTACCACTTGAGCCACTCTGCCATCAAGAACAGCACATCTTATGCACAAATTTCAAGCTCTTTCTTGAGTCATATCTGTTAATACCCATTGGCCAAAGCAAATCCCATGGCAAAACCAAAGTCAAAAACTGGAAAAAAGAGTGCAAAATTACATAGTTAAGGACATGGATAGAGGTAAATGCAGAGAATGGTAGTTGATATGCAATTCTTGGTGACCTCAGCCCCAATGACTTATGTCCTTCTCATATGCAAAATATGCTCACACTTACCCCAAGGCCTCCAAAATTCTTAGGCAGTCACAGCATCAGGCTTGCAGTCTAGGATCTCATGCCATTCCTTGTTTGACAATATATGAACTGAAAAATGTAATCTTCTCCTCCATCTTAGTCCCATTCTTATGGGGGTTTTAACAGGTTAAAAAATTCTATATTCATTTTTGTATAAAGAATAAATCAACCATATTCATCTTCTTAACTTCCTTCTTTTTACCTCTCCATGTGACCTTCCCTTAGCATGGCTTGTTCTTCATGGTATTGCTGTGTTTGTATTAGCTCTAAATTCCACATATGAAAGCAAGTATATGGCTTTTGGATTTCTGAAAATGGTTAGCTTTATTTAAGATGACCTCCAGTTCTATCCATTTACTTGCAAATGACAAAATTTCATTTCTTGTGGGTGAATAAAACTCCATTGTATATGTGTGTGTGTGTATGTACATTATATATATATATATATATATATATATATATATATATATATATATATAATGTATCTCACATTTTCTTAATCAGTAGTGGGGCATCTTGGCTGTTTCCATAACTTAGCTATTGTGAATAATGCTACAGGTGCCTTTATTATAACCTGACTCACACTCTTTGGGTATATCCCTAGTAGTAAAATTGCTGGGTCATATGACAGTTCTATTTTCAGTTTTCTGAGGAACCTCCATACTATTTTCTGTAGTGGTTGTACAGATTTACATTCCCACTAGCAGTGTTTTTCTCCACATCCTCACCAACATTTATTGTTTGTGTTCTTGATGGCAGCCATTATAACCAGAGTGAGGTCTTAACATGGTTTTATTTTGTGTTTCCTTTATGGTCAGGAGTGTTGAGCATTTCTTTATGTATTTTTTAGCCATTTGGACTTCTTCTTTTGAGAAAACTCTGTTAGTTCATTTGCCAATTTCTTTGAAGATCCTTCCTTATCTATCCATCCTTCTCCCCATTTCATATTGAGGAATATGTTCTTTTTGGCAGTGCCTTTTTTTTAAAGCTTGCTTCTTACCTTTAGAAAGTTGGCAGTCAATTAATCTTTGTATATTTCCTCTCCATTTCTTTTAATTTAAGTGGCAATGACTTTTTATCAATAAAGCTTTCTCAAAACTTTGTGGCCAACATATATATATATTTTATTTCAACCAATATCCATAATTATTTTAAAGATCTTTCTCTCTCTGTCTTTTTCTTATTCGTTTTAGGCATATCTGGCTTCAAGTCCTTATACTTCCTGGAAGTGTTTTTTTGGTCCAGCCAGTAGAATATATCAGGTGACATTCATAGGGCTTAATAAAATGCATGATAGGGGGTGAATCCAAGATGGTGGCTAGAGGAGGAAGCAGAAAGCGTGCCTCCTAAAGTAAAATCTTGGAGAGACACTGGAGATACACCTTACAGGCAAAACCACCGAGAAGAGGCAAAACTTTGACCCCTCCACACCTCCAGGCTGCGCAGAGCATCTCCATTTCACATTAAACGGAGAAACCAGGAGGGCCCCCTGGCTGCCACCAGATGCCAGTGCAGAGACGGCTTGGGAAGATGCGGACCATAAGGTGAGCTAAGTGGTATGTGGCACTCCCACAGACAACCCTGGGCCAGATCAGCATAGCCACCTGGACATACCGACCCCACCCAGAGAAAAAAAGAGAGAAACTGAGTAATAAGCAATAAGAACAACAAAGACATGTAGCAAAGATGGTGGGGTGCCCTGAGCACCAAAGAGGGGAGGAGAGGAATCCCTCACAGAACTGTAAATAAACAAGCCAGGCCAGAAAAGGCAGGAGTGGCAGCACATGCCCAGCAACCAGGAGCAGGAAAGCTTGTAAAAGTGGCAGAGGGAGGAAAACTCCACAGGAGAGGGGGGAAGACCCACTTTCCATGTGAGCTGTAAATAAACACTCTGGCCTGAGAAAGTAGGTTCAGTGTCACCTCCCCCAGTGTGTTTGGAAGGGGAAAGCTTGTAGCAGCGGCTCACACAAAGGAGAACTCTGAGTAAACAAAGCCTGCAGGGCCAGGTGAGTGCTAAGCTCACCCCTGAGATCTGCATAAATAAAGCCTCCAGCAACAGCAGGCTGACTGCAGTGGGCAGGCAAGCCACAGTCACAGATAGCCATTCACAGAACTGTTTCCAGACTTTTTTTTTCTTTTCTCTCTCCCTACCTTTGATGATAAAACAACTGAACTATGCCTGCATGCTGAAAAACTTAGTGAAACTGGATTCCATTTGAACTTGGAACACTTTGTGAGGTTTTTTTTTTTTGTTTTATGCAGTTTTGTTTTATTTTTCTCCTTTGATGAGGCAACTACAGAACAACATCTGAGGAACCATCTCCAGGATTGGAGGCTGAGGAACGAACTCCAAAATTATTAAGACTGAAACTTTATTGCATTTGAACATGGAGATTTATTTAAATATATATATACATATTTCCATTTATTTATTTTTTATTTTAATTTTAATTTTAATTTTTTATTTTCAATCCTCTCTCTGTCTCTCTAGTGCCTTTTCAGCTTACGGTTGATTAGTACACTGTCTCTCCCTGTTTATATCTTTGAAACTTTTTTTGTTTGTTTCTTTGTTTTGATTTTTCTACTTGTTTATTTGTTTTTCCATTTTCCTTTAACTTCTTTGCTTTCCATCGCCTCTCACCCTTCCATTCAAATATCACTAGTGCTATTATTACAAGCCAGAAAATACTTAATTGCACACAGTACAGGGACAATAACAACACCAAGGGTAATGACAGAAAGACAGAAAAAACAGTGAAACCAGTTTCCTTCCCCACAGCAAAAAATTAGTACAGGAACCACAAGGAAATGAAGAAAACAGATACTCAGAGCCAGACTCCAGCAAAATGAAGATAAACTATGCCAAAGAACCCAATGAAGCCCACAAGAAGAATCTAAAAGAAGACATACTACAGGTACTCAATCAGAATTTTATAGAGATGATACTGGATATGGTCAACCAAAATGTACAGGAAACACTCAAGAAATTCAAAGACAACAAAAATAGAGAATTTGAAAAAGCAAAAGAAGAAATGAAGGACCATGGAAGCACTGTATAAACACCAAAGTGAAACAGAGAACATGATTAATGAAGAGATAAATGAACTCAGGACAAAAATAGACAACATTAAAGAGGAAATGACCGAATATGGAAAACCTCAGAAAAAAGAATGAAACAGAATTGCAAAACAAAATGTAGGGCCAGTCCAGCAGAATAGAACAAACAGAAGACAGAATCTCAGAACTTGAAAATGAAATGGTAATTAAAGGAAAAACCAAATAACTATTAATTAAACAACTCAAGACCTGTGAAAAGAAAATGCAAGAACTCACCAATTCCATCAAAAGACCAAACTTGAGAATCATGGGCATCAAAGAAGGAGAAGAGGTGAATGCAAAGGGAATGCGTAATATAGTCAACAAAATAATAACAGAAAATTTCCCAAATCTAGAGAAAGCTATTCCCAAACAGATGCAAGAGGCCTCCAGGACACCAAACAGACCAGACCAAAATAGAACTACCCCACGGCATATTATCATTAAAACAACAAATACAAAGACCCAAGAAAGAATACTGAAGGCTGTAAGAGAGAAAAAGCAAATAACATACAAAGGAAAGCCCATCAAAATCACAGCAGACTTCTCAACAGAAACATTAAAAGCAAGAAGAGCGTAGGGTGAGATCTTCCGGGCACTGAATGAAAATAACTTCAACCCCAGGATACTCTACCCAGCAAAACTATCATTCAAAATAGATGGAGAAATAAAAGTCTTCCATGATAAGCAGAAACTAAAATTATATATGACCACAAAGTCACCACTACAAAAGATTCTTCAAGGAATTCTACACACAGAAAGTGAAACCCAACTTAACCATGAAAGGACAGGCAGCACCAAACTACAGGAAAAGTAAAACCTAGAAAGTAGAGAGTAGCCTAAACTTAGGGACACACAATCAAACCTTCAAACAACTAAGACAACTAAATGACAGGAATCACCACATACCTATCAGTACTAATACTTAATGTTAATGGACTTAATTCACCCATCAAAAGGCACTGTTTGATGAAATGGATTAAAAAGGAAGATCCAACAATTTGTTGCTTACAGGAGACCCATCTCACTGACAGAAATAACCATAGGCTTAGGATGAAAGGCTGGAAGAAGATTTACCAAGCCAATGGCCCCCGAAAACAGGCAGGAGTAGCAATACTTATCTCTGACAAAGTAGACTTCAAACCTACATTGATCAAATGAGATAAAGAAGAACATTCTATACGAATAAAAGGGGAAATAGACCAAAAGGAAATAATTATTATCAACCAGAATGCACCCAATGTCAACGCACCCAATTTCATCAAACATAACCTGAAAGACCTAAAACCATATATTAACTCCAACACAGTGGTTGTGGGAGACTTTAACACCCCATTATAATTAATAGACAGGTCATCCAAACAAAAAATCAATAAAGAAATCCAAGATCTAAAATATACAATAGATCAAATGGACCTACTTCATGTCTACAGAACATTTCATCCAACTTCTACAAAATATACATTGTTCTCAGCAGCCCATGAAACCTTCATGAAAATAGATCATATCCTAGGGCACAAAGCAAGCCTCAGCAAATATAAGAAAACAGAAATTATACCATGCATACTATCTGATCACAATGCAATAAAACTAGAACTCAACAACAAAAGTAAAGAAAAAAACATGCAAACAGCTGGAAACTGAATAACTCATTACTTAATGAACAATGGGTCATTGATAGAATAAAAGAGGAAATTAAAAAGTTCCTGGAAGTCAATGAAAATGAAAGCACAACCTACCAGAACCTATGGGACACAGCAAAGGCAGTCCTGAGAGGAAAGTTTATAGCCATGAGTCCATGTATTCAAATGACAAAGGTCCCAAATCAATGACCTAATGATACATCTCAAACTCCTAGAAAAACAAGAACAAGCAAATCCCAAAACAAATAGAAGGACAGAAATAATAAAAATAAGAGCTGAAATCAATGAAATACAAAGCAAAAAAAAACATACAAAGAGTTAATGAAACAAAAATTTGGTTCTTTGAAAAAATAAACAAGATTGACAGACCCCTGGTAAACCTGAATAAAATGAGGAGGGAAAAAAACCAAATTAGGTTAATCAGGAATGGAAAAGGGGAGATAACAAAAAACACCATGAAAGTCCAGGAAATCATCAGAGACTATTTTGAGAAACTATATTCAAATAAAGTTTAAAATCTTGAAAAAATGGACAGATTTCTAGATACATATGATCATCAAAAACTGAACCAAGAGGAAATTAATCACCTGAATAGATCTATAACACAAAATGAAATTGAAGCAGCAATCAAGAGAGTCTCCCCAAAAAGAAAACCAGGACATGATTGATTTTCTGCTGAATTCTATCAGACCTTTAAAGAAGAACTCATACCAACCCTCCTTAAACTGTTCCACGAAATAGAAAGGGAAGGAAAACTGCTAAACACATTTTATGAAGCCAGTATTACACTTATCACAAAACCAGGCAAAGACACCTCCAAAAAGGAGGATTATAGGGCAATCTCCTTAATGAACATTGATGCAAAAATCCTCCACAAAATAATGGCAAACCATATTCAGCAACACATCAAAAAGATCATTCACCATGACCAAGTAGGCTTCATCCCAGGAAAGCAGGGGTGGTTTAACATATGATATCAATAAATGTAATAAACCATATGAACAGAAACAAAGACAAAAACCACTTGATCATCTCAATAGATGCAGAAAAAGCCTTTGATAAGATCCAACAACATTTCATGATAAAAGCTCTAAGAAAACTAGGAATAGAAGGAAAGTACCTCAACATTATAAAAGCTATATATGACAAACCTACAGCCAGCATTATACTTAATGGAGAAAAACTGAAACCATTCACTCTAAAATCAGGAACTAGACATGGATGCCCACTATCTCCACTCCTATTCAACATAGTACTGGAATTCCTAGCCAGAGCAATTAGGCAAGAAGAAGGAATAAAACGAATACAAATAGGTAAAGAAACCGTCAAAATATCCCTATTTGCAGACGACATGATCCTATAACTTAAAGACCCAAATAGCTACAAGGTACCAGGATATAAAATCAACATAGAAAAATCTTTAGCATTTCTATACACTAATAATGAACAAACTGAAACAGAATATATGAAAACAATTCCACTGTAATAGCCTCAAAAAAATCAAATACCTAGGTGTAAACCTAACAAAAGATGTGAATGACCTCTACAAGAAAAACTATAAACTTCTGAAGAAAGAGATTGAGGAAGACTATAGAAAGTGGAGAGATCTCCCATGTTCATGGATTGGTAGAATCAATATAGTAAAAATGTCTTAACTCCCAAAAGTAATCTATATGTTTTATGCAATTCCCATCAAAATTCCAATGACATTCATTAAAGAGATTGAAAAATCTACCATTAAATTTATATGGAAACACAAGAGGCCACGAATAGCCAAGGCAATACTCAGTCAAAAGAACAATGCTGGAGGTATCATGATACCTGACTTCAAACTATATTACAAAGCAATAACAATAAAAACAGCATGGTACTGGCAGAAAAACAGACATGAAGACCAGTGGAACAGAATAGAGGACCCAGATATGAAGCCACACAACTATAACCAACTTGTCTTTGATAAAGGCGCTAAAAATATATGATGGAGATAAAGCAGCCTCTTCAACAAAAACTTTGGGAAATTGGTTAACAGTCTGCAAAAAACTGAAACTAGATCCATGTATATCACCCTATACCAATATTAACTCAAAATGGATCAAGGATCTTAATATCAGACCACAAACTCTAAAGTTGATACAGGAAAGAGTAGGAAATACTCTGGAGTTAGTAGGTATAGGTAAGATCTTTCTCAGTGGAACCCCAGCAGCACAGTAACCAAGAGATAGCATAGATAAATGGGACTTCATAAAACTAAAAAGCTTTTGCTCACCAAAAGCAATGGTCTCTAAATTGAAGAGAACACCCACAGAGTGGGAGAAAATATTTGCCAGCTGCACATCCAAGTACTGATAACAAGAATATATAGGAAACTTAAAAAACTAAATTCTCCCAAAACTAATGAGCCTATAAAGAAATGGGCAAGTGAACTAAACAGAACTTTCTCAAAAGAAATTCAAATGGCCAAAAAAACACATGAAAAAATACTCACCATCTCTAGCCATAAAGGAAATGCAAATTAAAATCACACTAAGCTTCCACCTCACCCCTGTTAGAATAGCCATCATTAGCATCACCACTAACAACAGGTGTTGGCGAGGATGCAGGGAAAAAGGAACCCTCTTACACTGTTGGTGGGTTTGGAAACTAGTACAACCACTCTGGAAAAAAATTTGGAGGCTACTTAAAAAGCTGAACACTGATCTACCATTTGATCCAGCAATACCACTCTTGGGGATATACCCAAAAGACTGTGACACAGGTTACTCCAGAGGCACCTGCACAACCATGTTTATTGCAGCACTATTCACAATAGCCAAGTTATGGAAACAGCCAAGATGCCCCACCACTGACGAATGGATCAAGAAAATGTGATATCTATACACAATGGAATTTTATGAGCCATGAAGAAGAGTGAAATGTTATCATTCACTGGTAAATGGATGGAATTGGAGAACATTTTTCTGAGTGAGGTTAGCCTGGCCCAAAAGACCTAAAATCATATGTTTTCCCTCATATGCGAACATTATATCAAGGGCAAACACAACAATGTGACTGAACTTTGATCACAAGATAAAAGCGAGAGTACACAAGGGAGACATGAGGATAAGTAAGACACCTAAAAAATTAGTTAGCATTTGTTGCCCTTAATGCAGAGAAACTAAAGCAGATTCCTTAAAAGCAACTGAGGCCAATAGGAGAAGGGGACCAGGAACTAGAGAAGAGGTGAGATCAAAAAGAATTAACCTAGAAGGTAACACACATGCACAGGAAATTGATGTGAGTCAACGCCCTGTATAGCTATCCTTATCTCAACTAGCAAAAGCCCTTGTTCCTTCCTATTATTGTTTATACTCTCTCTTCAACAAAAGTAGAGATAAGGGCAAAATAATTTCTGCCAGGTATTGAGGGGGTTGAGGGGAAAAGGAGGGGGCGGGGTTGGTGGTAAGAAAGTGGGGTGGGGATCGGGGGAGTATTGTATGCACATATGAATAATTAAAAAAATATGATAATGTCTATAGCTTTAGGATGTATATTACTTGGAAATATGTTACTGGTTAAGGAGGCTAGAGAATAGTTTTATTAACCTAGTAACTTTTAGGTTTTTATGATTAGTTCTGCTTACAAAATGGTCTGCATTAAAAGTCAGTCTAGGTTTAGAGCCTGAGTACCTAAAATTTAACAATGCTGTGCTCCATAGACTAGAAAAATAATGTTTTATTTTAATAAGTCCCACTTGGAATGTACCTTGTGATTGCACTAAATATATATTCAATGGGACTTCAAATTTTTATGTTGATACATTGTATACAAGAACATTTGATTGGATGTTTTATTAAGTAAAAAAATTAAAATGTAATTCGTAAGGATCTCATCCACTCAATTTGCTTATTTCCAGATTTTTTCTTTTAGTTTTATTATTAATAAGAACTCTTGGGACTTCTGCCAGAATGATGGAGTAGGTTTATTTTTCCTATCCCTCTAGCTAAATACAGCTAAAAAATCTCTGGACATTATATTTAAAAAATTCCAAACATTAGAAAGTTTGAGAGTTGGGGAGCTGCAGAACAGTAAGAGGCCTTAGATCCTGGGGAATAACACAGCAGTGAATTCCTGTTTCTTTTTTCCCCTCATATATGCTTAGGGAATGCTGGAGAAGTCAGCAACAGAGTGCAGACAAAAAAACTTAATAAAAGTCTTTAGCCAAAGGATGAGAAAAGGAGCAGCCTACTAGAGCAGAAACAATTTACATAATAACTATTGTACTCTAGTCAAATATCAGAAAAAAAAATTGTGGCTTACCCTGTTTCCCCACCAGCATAGGTTGATTAGAATCTAGACTTTCACCCTTCCCACTGACCCACTTATCTGCTGGAGCAGTGTCAAAGAAAGCCAAGTAAGCAGCTATGGGAGGTGTGGGGATTTCAATTCAGATGGACAATAACAAGGCATGTTTCTTCTCCCTCCACAAATGCCCAGTGTCAGCTGGGGCCCTGCAGGGAGACAAGGAAACCAACCCTACCTTAGTGATAAGAATGCTCGCTCTCCCTCCTGCTTGGGATTGTTTACATGTGCCCAACAATAACAAGGCCATACTGTAAAAAGTCAGTGATGACCATGTGGGGACATGGGTGAAACACTGTTACCTCCTCATCATAGTGTGACATTAGTGGAATCATAATGAATCCCCAATCCTATCCAATAGTAATGAGGAATCTCTCCAGCCCAGGTGTTAACAGAGGCTGAATGGGAATGCAGACTTCCATCCCACCTGGAAGTAAAGAGGCAGTCGATAGAACAGACAGCCCAGAAATAATACACCACAAGTATGGCCAATGACTTTTGATAAAGGTGAAAAGACAATTCAATAGGAGAAAGTCTTTTCAATAAATTGTGCTGGAGCATATGAGTACACATGGATAAAGAAATGAACCTCCACCTAACTTTAAGCTTTTTATAAAAATTAACTCAAAATATATGGCAAATTTAAAAGTAAAATGTAATATCTTATAGTAATTCTATTTTTAGTTTTTTGAGGAACCTCCCTGCTATAACCAAAATGAATACCAATCTTATGCAAGTGCTCTATTTTCTCTATGTTCTCAGGTCTTGCCAACATTTGGTATCATTATTTTTTGATAATAGCCATTTTAACAGGTGCAATTGATAGCTCATTGATGTTTTAATTTATTTCTCTGATGAATGGAAAGGTTAAACATTTTCATATGTCTTTTGGCAATTTGTATGTCTTCTTTTGACAATGTCTGCTAGTCTTTTGTCTATTTTTAATAAGGTTATTGTTTACTTGTTAATAAGCCTCTTGATATTAGTCCCTTGCCTAATGTATGATTTGCAAATACTTTAACCCAATCTGTGGGTTTTCTCTTCATTCTATTGTGGTCCAGCAGTACCAAAACTGGATACATACTTACAGGAATTGAAATAAGTAGGCTGAGGAAACATCTACATTCTCATGTTACTATAGCATTATTCAAAATAGTCAAGATTAGGAAGCAACCAAAGTGTCCATCTAAAAATAAGTGGCATATATGCAAAATGGAATATTATTCAGCCTTACAAAAAAAAATCTGAGGGCATGAGACCCTGAGTTCAAACCCCAGTACCACTCTTCTGGAAAAAAAATTCTGTCATTTGCAGCAACATCCATGAGATTCTAGACATAGTTACAAAGTTACAGTTAGATATGAGGAATGCATTCTGGTATGCTATTGCTCAATGTGGTGGCTATAGTCAATAATATGTAGTCACTAAAAGTATGATCTGTAATATCTACATGAAGAAGAATTAAACTATGGCATTGACTCACACCATAATCAAATAAAAATAGAATAAATATGAGGGCGCATTTGGGAAGGAGAAATAACTTCCATAGCACAGTACAATGACTATGGTTGATAACAATTATTGAATGTTTCAAAATAGCTAGTAGAGAGGTTTTTGAGTGTTCCCAACACAAAGAAATGATAAATGTCTGAGTTGATGGATCTGTCAGTTATCCTAATACAATTATTACACATTGTGTGTATGTATTGAAATATCACACTGTACCCAATAAATATGTACAGTTGCTGAGTCAATTAAAAATTTAAAAACTACATTTAAAATAATAGATTAAAGACTTCAACACAAGACAAGGAAGCAAAAATAGACAAATGGGATCACTTCAAACTAAAAAGCTTTTACACAAAAAAGGAAATAACCAGCAGAGTGAGAGGCAACCTATCTTTTGGAAGAATATATTTGTAAATCTCGTATATGATAAGGGGTTGTTTTCCAAAATATATAAGTAACTCACATAACTCAATAAAAACTTTAAAAAAATGGACAAAGTACCTGAATAGACATTTTTCAAAAGAAGAGATTCAAATGGCCAAAAAAGTATATGAAAAAAATGCTCAATATTACTAGTCATGAGGGAAATTCCATATATAAGTAACATTATCTTTCTTCAGAAAAGATGAAATACAAGTGTTGTCAAGGAGATGAAGAAATAGAAACTTTGTACCTTAATGGTGGGAATGTAAATTAGTGCAACCATTATAGAAAAAGTATGGAGGGTCTTCTGAAACATTGAAAATAGAAATACCAGGAGATTCAGCAATATTACTACTGTTTAAATGGCCAAAGAATTTGAAAGCAATATGTTGAAGAGATATCTGCCTGCCCATGTTCATTGCAGCAAAATTTACAATAGTCAAGATATGAAACTAACTCAAGTATCTATCAATGAGTGGATAAAGAAATTATCTTATATATACACAATGAAACTCTATTTGGCCTTAAAAAGAAGGAAATCTTGTCATTTTGGACAAGATGGATGCACCTAGAGGACATTATGTAATGTGAGATAAATCAGGCACAGAAAGATAAACACTGTATGATCTTACTTATATGTGGAATCTAGAAAAATTGAACTCATAGAAACAGAAAGTAAAATGGTGGTTACTAGGCTAGGGAGAAAGAGAGTTGGGAAGATGTTGGTCAAAGGGTATAAAATGTCAGACAGGAGTCATTAGTTCAATATGTCTGTTGTACAGCATGGTGGCTTGTAGTTAATAATTATTCACAATAGTCAAAATTGTACTCAAAATAGTTATGAGAGTAGAGTTTAAGGGTTCTCACTCACCACATAAAATGATAAGTATGGAAGGAAATACACATATTAGATACCTTTACTTAGTAATTTTATAGTCTATATAACATGTTGAAAGAGAAAGAGAGAGAGAGGGAATTTTTACATAATAATTTAAAAACATTTAAAAATTAAAATTAAAAGCATGATCCACAAGAGAATAAAACTGGCTGACTGAACTCCAAAATTAAAATATTTTTTCTCGGCAAAATAATCTGTTGGGAGAATGAAAGCACAAATTACTAACTGGAGCTGGGTGCAGGTGGTTCACACCTGTAATCCGAGCTACTCAGGAGGAGATATCAGGAAGATCATGGTTTAAAGCCAGTCCAGGCAAATAGTTTCCTAGCTGGAAAAAAACTATCACAAAAAAGGGCTGGTGGAGTGGCTCAAGGTGGAGGCCCTGAGTTCAAGCTCCAGTACTGAAAAAAAAATTACAAACTGGGACAAAATATTTGCAAACCATATATCTGAAAGAGAACTCATATGCAGAATATAAAAAGAACAACCAAAACTCAACATTAAGAAAACAAATAATCCAATTAGAAAATAGCCTAAAATAATGAACAGACACTTCATTGACAATGACATACAGATGACAAATGAGCAAATGAAAGATACTTAACATCAGTAACTATCAGAAAGATGCAAAAAGGTATCATTATGCTCTCAATAGAATAGCTAAAACAAAGAACTGTGCAATAAAAATGGTCCTAATGAGGTACAGAAATGATTTCTTTCATACATTATTGAAGGGAACATGAAATAGTACAGCCCTTCTGCAAAATAATTAAGCAGTTTCTTAAAAAGAACCAACCATACACTTACCATGTGATTCAGCAATCATAACCTAGGACATTTACTCCAGATAAGTGAAAACATGCCATACCAAAGCATGTACATGGTGTTTTTAACACCTTAATTTATGATTGCAAAATACTGGTTAATTCACTGAAAGAAGACATGTCCTACAATAGGAAAGTGGTAAGCAAAGCACAATAGATTGTTATTCTGGAATACCACTCAGCAATCAAAAGAAGAGACTTGATATACACACCACTTTAGAGGATCTCAAGGGCATTACACTGAGTGATAGCAGCAAAAATGCTGGAATAGACAGCTCCAAAGCCCCATCTTTCCACAGAAACATTGAAAAGTCAAGCAAGGGCTGTTGATTTCAACTTTTCTAGAAATTTGAAAACAGTTGAAAGTTTACAGAAACCAAATAAGTCAAGAAAAAGACAACTTAAAAATTGTAGACATTTTGTTTGCCTTTACCTCATTTCTCTTCCTGAGTTAAAGATGGGAGCCCTCCATCCTTAGTGTGGGACCTTCCTTTCTGGTTCTGGGGGAAGCACAACTGACCTTATTTGCATAAGATAATGTTTGTCTGCTCTAATCTGCGTGGATACTACCTAAGGACCACTACAAGATTTTTGTCTTTGTTTTGCCTTTGTTTTTGGAATTCACTAAGGGTACAAAAGTACCAAGGTTCCTCAAAAACATTATAAGGGCCTGGCACCAGTGTCTCATGCCTATAATTCTAGCTACTTAGGAGGCAGAAATCAGGAAGATTGAGGTTCAAAGCCAAACCAGGCAAATATTTCTTGAAACCATATCTTGAAAATACCCAATACAAAAAAGGGCTGGCATAGTGGTTTAAGTGGTAGAGTTCCTACCTAGTAAGCATGAGGCACCAGGTTTAGACCCCAATACCACCAAAGAAACAAAATAAAACATTATAAGGTAAATGAACAATTAGCTGTCACCTGGGGCAAAAGATTAAGTTGAAGCATAACAGTAGTAGAGTATGGAAAGCCTGGGAGAAAAACATGGGGAGAGAATTTCTTTGGAGAACTAGAACATTGAGAAGTGCTGTGTTAGGGCTGGGTGCTGTAGCTCATGCCTGCAATCCTAGCTACTCAACAGCAGAGAGCCAGAGGATGTCTACTGGTTTGGGGCCAAACCTGGGCAAAAAGTTAGTAAGATTAGGCTCAATCATGTTGGGTGTGGTGGTGTGTACCAGGGTTAGTCTGGGGCTGACCCCAAGCAAAACAAGGAGATTCTAACTGAAAAATAACTAAAGCAAAAAGGGCTGGAATGTGACTCAAGTGGTAGAGTGCTTGCCTAGAAAGAAGAGACCCTGAGTTCTAACCACATTCCACCAAAAAATGTGCCTATGTATAAGTGGGGAATGTAGAAAGACACATGCATGTCAAGGACAGAATGCCTACTCTGAGGAATCCTGAGAAGCCCCCAAGCTTTTACTTCTATTAATCTCCACACTCAGTGCAGCAGTAGCATAGCTAAGTGTTGAAGGGGTACCAATCTACAAAGACTGAAAGAATTTCTTCTTCATTCCCCTCTTCTTCCTTCATCCTTTCTACTGTCCTGCTTCCTCACTCTCTTTCCTCTCTCCTGGCTTCTAAACTCAAGAAAATCTGTCAAAAACACTAGCTAAACTAAAATTAAATTGCAGAAACTTCAGAGACTATAAGTAACAAAGCATACAGACCACAAAAAATTGTTTAGAAAAGTCACTAAACAAACAAGCAAACAAACAGTGACTACAGAAAGCTACCAACAGAGTCTGCAGAGGAAAAAATCAGATTTCTAGAATTATGAATTATAATACTAAAAATGTTTGGTTTTCATCAATATAATGAGAAAGACTATTCTCAAAAGGTTACAGGCTATAGGAGTTCATTTATGAAACATTCTCAATTATAGAGATGGAGAATAGATTAATTGCTGCCAGGCATTAGAGATTGGGGGGCGGTGAAGATCTTTTAGCTTTTTGTCTTTGTTGTGGTTGTAGCTACAAGAATCTGCATAGGATAACATGATATAGAACTATGTACATAGTATAATAGTACAGTTTTCTTGCTTGATTCCTCAGTATCCACAGGGAATTGGTTCTCAGATATCAAAATCCACAGATGCAAAAAATTCCTTATATTTGAATATAACCTGTGCACATCCTCCTGTATACCTTAAATCACCTTTAGGATACTTATAGTGCCTACTATGATGCAAATGTTGTGTAAATAGCTGTGATACTATATTGTTATAGAATAATGACAAGAAAAATGTCAGTGTATTTTTACACAATGTTTTCAGTCCATGGTTGGAGAGCATCTGTGGATGCAGATCAGTTAATAACTTGGGATCTTTATTTTCCATGTATAACATGGAAGACAATTTTATCTTTTTAAAAATTCATCTCAGAGAACTAATTGGGTACATAAAATTGAGTGAAGAACTCTTAGTCAAACAACTCAAGAACTGTGAAAGGAATATGCAAGAACACAGCGACTCTATCAGAAGACCAAGCATGATAATTGTGGGCATTGAAGAAGGAGAAGAGGTCTAAACAAAAGGGGTATGTAGCATATTCAATAATATAATAGCAAAAAATTTCCTAAAACTCAAGAAAGATTCACCTATTCAGGTACAGGAAACCTCCAGGACACCAAACAGGCTTGACCAAAATAGACGCTTTCCACAGCATATTATCATTAAAACAATGAACAGAGGACAGAGAAAGAATATTGAAGTCTGTAAGAAAGCAAAAACAATGTATGAAGGTAAACACATCAAAATAACAAGAGATTTTTCAGTGGAAACCTTAAAAGCAAGAAGGGCGTGGCATGAGGCATTCCAGGCCTGAATGAGAATAATTTCAGCCCTAGGGTACTCTATCTTGCAAAACTATCATTCAAAATTGACAGAGAAATGAAAATCTTCCATGAGAAACAGAAACTAAAACAATATATGACCACCAAGTCACCACTACAGAATATTCTACAAGGAATTCTGCACACTGAAGATGAGTGGAAACAAAATGATGACAAGATGAGAAGTATTAAACCACAGGAGAAGAAAAGACAAGGAATCAGGGAGTAGTATTGATTCAGTATTGATTTGAGTGCACACACTCAAATCCTTAACCAACAAAAATAACTAAATGGCAGGATTCACCACATAACTATCAATGTTAATACTGAATGTCAATGAACTCAACTCCTACATCAAAAGACAACTTTTTGGCAAACTGGATTAAAAAGAAGATCCAAAAATTTGTTGTTTACAAGAGACCCACCTCATTGACAAAAATAAACACTGGCTTAGGGTGAAAGGCTAGAAGAAGATTTATCAACCTTATGGCCCCTGAAAACAGTCAAGAGTAGGAATACTTACATCAGACAAAGTAGACTTCAAACTTACTTTGGTCAAACAAGACAAAGAAGGTCACTTCATACTAATAAAGGGGGAATACATCAAAAGGAAATAACAATTATTAACCTATATTCACTCAATGTTAGTGCACCCAACTTAATCAAACATACACTAAGGGGCTTAAAAGCACATACTGACCCAACACAGTGGTAGTGGGAGACATTAATACCCTTCTATTACCAAAGGTAGGTCATCCAGACCAAAAAAAAAAAAAAAAAAAAAAAAAAAACAAAGAAATCCTAGACCTAAATGACACCATAGATCAAATGGACTTAACTGATGTCTGAAGAATATTTTATCCACAACACAATATACATTCTTCTCAGCAGCCCATGGAATTTTCTCCCAAATAGACCATATCTTAGGGCACAAAGCAAGCCTCAAAAAATATAAGAAAATAGAAATAAACCCCTGCATTCAATCTTATCACAATGCAATAAAACTAAAACTCAGCAACAAAAGCAACAGCAGAAAATAAGCAAATAATTGGAAGCTGAACAATACATTGCTCAATGATCAGTGGGTCATAGAAGAAATAAGAGAGGAAATAAATATTCCTGGATTTAATGAAAACAGAAACACAACCTATCAGAACCTATGGAGCAACACAAAGGCAAGCCTAAGAGGAAAGTTTACAGCCATGAGTGATATATTAAAAAGGACAGAAAGATCTCAAATAAATGACCAAATACTATATCTCAAACTCCTAGAAAAACAAGAAAGCAAAACCCAAAACAAGCAGAAAGAGAGAAATAATAAAAATAAAGACTGAAATTAATGAAATGGAGGAACAAAAAAACCATGTCAAGAATCAATTAAGATCCTTTGAAAAATTCCCTGGGAGGATTCCAAGATGGTGGCTAGAGGGAGGAAGCAGAAAGTGTGTCTCCTACAGTGAAATCTTGGAGAAACACTGGAGACACACCTGGCAGGCAAGGCCACTGAGAAGAGGCAAAACTTTGACCCCTTCACATCTCCAGCCTGCGCAGAGAATCTCCACTTCACGTCAAACGGAGAAACCAAGAGGGCCCCTGGGGTGCCAGTGGCCCACGCCCAGATGGTTTGGGAAGACAAGACTAGGTGAGCTAAGAAGTACACGGTATTTCCACAGACAACTCTGGGCCAGATCAGCATAGCCCCCTGGACAGACTGACCCCCACCTGGAGAAAAAAGAGAAACTGAGTAATAAGCAATAAGAACAATAAAGACACATGGCAAACAGGGTGGGGCGCACCGAACTCCAAAGAGGGGGGAAGGGAATCCTTCCTGGAACTGTAAATAAACAAGCCGGGCCTGGCACGAGGCTCTGGTGGGAGCAGGGGCGGGGGCATGCACCCAGCAACCAGGAGCAAGAAAGCTGTGAGACTGGCGGAGGGAGGAAAATACCACAGGAGAAGGGGAAGACCCACCTCCCATGTAAGCTGTAAACAAACATGCTGGCCAGCAGGAGCAGCAGCACATGCCCAGCAATCAGGAGTGGAAAAACTTGTAAAAGCGGTGATGGGAGGAAAACTCCACAAGAGGGGGGGGAAGACCCACTTCCCATGTGAGCTGTAAATAAACACGCAGGCCTGAGAAAGCAGGTGCAGTGTCACCTCTCCCAGTGAGCTTGGAAAGGGAAAAGCTTGTAGCAGAGGCTCACGCACAGGAGAACAATGAGTAAACAAAGCTTGCAGGGCTAGTTGAGTGCTAAGCTCCCTCCTGAGAGCTGCATAAATAATGCTACCAGCAACAGCAGGATGACAGCAGTGGGCAGTCAAGCCACACCCACAGATAGCCATTCATAGTCTTGTCTCCAGACTCTTTTTTTTTTCCCTCTCCCTACCTTTGATAAGAAAACAACCAAACTACACCTCATGCTGAAAAACTTCCTGAAACTGAATTGCATTTGAACTTGGGACACTTGGTGGGTTTTTTTTTTCTTGTGCAGTTTTGTTCTACTTTATGTCTCCCCTTTGATGAGACAACTACAAAACAACATCTGAGGCAACATCTCCAGGATTGGAGGCTGAGGAATGAACACCAAAATTATTAAGGCTGAAACTTCATTGCATTTGAACTTGAAGGTTTTTATTTTTTATTTCATTTTATATTTTATTTTATATATATATATTACTTTCATTTACTTATTTTTTAATTTTTATTCTTATCTTTACTCTTTTTATTTTTTATTTTCAATTCTCTCTCTGTCTCTCTAATGCCTTTTCAGCTTACGGTTGATTAGTACACTGTCTCTCCCTGTTTATATCTTTGAAACTATTTTTGCTGGTTTCTTTTTTTGTTTTTTTTCTACATGATTACTTGTTTTTCCCCTTTCAACTTTTTTGCATTCCATCCCCTCTCACGCTTCCATTCTAAACATCGCTAATGCTATTATTATAATCCAGAAAATACTTAATTGCACACAGTACAGGGACAATAACAACACCAAGGGCAATGATTGGAAGACAGAAAAAACAGGGAAACCAGTTTTCCCACAGCAAAAAATTAGTACAGGAACCAGAGGGAAATGAAGAAAACAGATACTCAGATCCAGACTCCAACAAAATGAAGATAAACTATGCCAAAGAACCCAATGAAGCCCAGAAGAATAATTTAAAAGAAGACATACTACAGGTACTCAATCAGAATTTTATAGAGATGATCCTGGATATGGTCAATCAAAATATACAGGAGACATTCAAGAAATTCTAACAACAAAAATAGACAATTTGAAAAAGCAAAAGAAGAAATAAAGGAAACCATAGAAGCACTGTATAAACACCAAAGTGAAATAGAGAACATGATTAATAAAGAGATAAATGAACTCAGGACAAAAACAGACAACATTAAAGAGGAAATGACCCAGGATATGGAAAACCTCAGAAAAAAGAACGAAGACAATGGTAATTAAAACAGAAACCAAAGAACTGTTAATTAAACAACTCAAGACTTGCAAAAAGAAAATGCAAGAACTCACTGACTCCATCAAAAGACTAAACTTGAGAATCATGGGCATCAAAGAAGGAGAACAGGTTCAAGCAAAGGGAATGCATAATACATTCAACAAAATAACAGAAAATTTCCCAAATTTAGAGATAGCTATTCCCATACAGATGTAAGAGGCCTCCAGAACACCAAACAGACCAGACCAAAATAGAACAACCCCATGACAGATCATCATTAAAACATCAAGTACAGAAACTAGGGAAAGAATATTGAAGGCTGTAAGAGAGAAAAAACAAATAACATACGAAGGTAAACCCATCAAAATCAAAGCAGATTTCTCAAAAGAAACATTAAAAGCAAGAACAGTTGAGGGTGAGATCTGGGCACTGAATGAAAATAACTTCAACCCCCAGGATACTCTACCCAACAAAACTATCATTCAAAATAGATGGAGCAATAAAAGTCTTCCATGATAAGCAGAAACTAAAACAATATGTGACCACAAAGTCACCACTACAAAAGATTCGTCAAGGAATTCTACACACAGAAAGTGAAACCCAACATAACCATGAAAGGACAGGCAGCACCAAACTACAGGAAAAGAAAAAGCTAGAAAATAGAGAGTAACCTCAACTTAGGGACACACAATCAAACCTTCAAACAACTAAGACAACTAAATGACAGGAATCACCACATACCTATCAGTACTAGTACTTAATGTCAATGGACTTAATTCAACCATCAAAAGGCACCATTTGACGAAATGGATTAAAAAGGAAGATCCAACAATTTGTTGCTTACAGGAGACCCATCTCACTGACAGAAATAACCATAGGCTTAGGATGAAAGGCTGGAAGAAGATTTACCAAGCCAATGGCCCCCGAAAACAGGCAGGAGTAGCAATACTTATCTCTGACAAAGTAGACTTCAATCCTACATTGATCAAATGAGATAAAGAAGGACATTCCATATGAATAAAAGAGGAAATAGACCAAAAGGAAATAATTATTATCAACCAGAATGCACCCAATGTCAACGCACCCAATTTCATCAAACATAACCTGAAAGACCTAAAACCATATATTAACTCCAACACAGTGGTTGTGGGAGACTTTAACACCCCATTATCATTAATAGATAGGTCATCCAAACAAAAAATCAACAAAGAAATCCAAGATCTAAAATATACAATAGATCAAATGGACCTACTTCATGTCTACAGAACATTTCATCCAACTTCTACACAATATACATTGTTCTCAGCAGCCCATGAAACTTTCATGAAAATAGATCATATCCTAGGGCACAAAGCAAGCCTCAGCAAATATAAGAAAACAGAAATTATACCATGCATACTATCTGATCACAATGCAATAAAACTAGAACTCAACAACAAAAGTAAAGACAAAAAACATGCAAACAGCTGGAAACTAAATAACTCACTGCTTAATGAACAATGGGTCATGCATGAAATAAAAGAGGAAATTAAATAGTTCCTGGAAGTCAGTGAAAATGAAAGCACAACCTACTGGAACCTATGGGACACAGCAAAGGCAGTCCTGAGAGGGAAGTTTATAGCCATGAGTGCCTATATTAAAAAGATTGAAAGATCCCAAATCAATGACCTAATGATACATCTCAAACTCCTAGAAAAACAAGAACAAGCAAATCCCAAAACAAATAGAAGGACAGAAATAAGAAAAATAAGAGCTGAAATCAATGAAATAGAAACCAAAAAAACCATACAAAGAATTAATGAAACAAAAAGTTGGTTCTTTGAAAAAATAAACAAGATCGATAGACCCCTGGCAAACCTGACTAAAATGAGGAGAGAAAAAACCCAAATTAGTAGAATGAGGAATGCAAAAGGGAAGATAACAACAAACACCATGGAAGTCCAGGAAATCATCAGAGACTACTTCAGGAACCTATATACAAATAAATTTGAAAATCTTAAAGAAATGGACAGATTTATAGATACATATGATCATCCAAAACTGAACCAAGAGGAAATTAATCACCTGAATAGCTCTATAACACAAAATGAAATTGAAGCAGCAATCAAGAGTCTTCCCAAAAAGAAAAGTCCAGGAACTGATTGATTTTCTGCTGAATTCTATCAGACCTTTGAAGAAGAACTGATACCAACCCTCCTTAAACTGTTCCACGAAATAGAAAGGGAAGGAAAACTGCCAAATGCATTTTATGAAGCCAGTATTACACTTATCACAAAACCAGGCAAAGACACCTCCAAAAAGGAGAACTATATGCCAATCTCCTTAATGACCATTGATGCAAAAATCCTCAACAAAATAATGGCAAACCGAATTCAACAACACATCAAAAACATTATTCACCATGACCAAGTAGGTTTCATCCCAGGAATGCAGGGGTGGTTCAACATAAGAAAATCAATACATGTAATAAACCACATTAATGGAAGGAAAGAAAAAAACCACTTGATCATCTCAATAGATGCAGAAAAAGCCTTTGATAAGATCCAACACCATTTCATGATAAAAGCTCTAAGAAAACTAGGAATAGAAGGAAAGTACCTCAACATTATAAAAGCTATATATGACAAACCTATAGCCAGCATTATACTTAATGGAGAAAAACTGAAACCATTCCCTCTAAAATGAAGAACTAGACAAGGATGCCCACTATCTCCACTCCTATTCAACATAGTACTGGAATTCCTAGCCAGAGCAATTAGGCAAGAAGAAGGAATAAAAGGAATACAAATAGGTAAAGAAACTGTCAAAATACCCCTATTTGCAGATGACATGATACTATACCTTAAAGACCCAAAACACTCTACTCCAAGCCTTGTGTGCACATATGAATAATAAAACAATAAAAAAAAAAGAGTCTAAGAGGGGGCCAGGTGCCCATGGGTCATGCCTGCAATCCTATCTACTTGGGAGTCTGAAATCAGGAGGATAGTGGTTTGAGGCCAGCCTGAGCAAACAGTTCAAGAGACCCCATCTCAAAAGACCAAAAATCATATGCTCTCCCTCATCTGTGGACATTAGACCAAGGCAAACACAACATGGTAGATGGACTCTGAGCACATGATAAAAGCTTTAGCACACAAGGGAGGGGTGAGGATCGGTAAGACACCTAAAAAATTAGCTAGCATTTGTTGCCCTTAATGCAAAGAAACTAAAGCAGATACCTTAAAAGCAACTGAGGCCAACAGGGAAAGGGGACCAGGAACTAGAGAAAAGGTTAGATCAAAAAGAATTAACCTAGACGGTAACACACATGCACAGGAAATCAATGTGAGTCAACTCCCTGTATAGCTATCCTTATCTCAACTAGCAAAAACCCTTGTTCCTTCCTATTATTGCTTGTACTCTCTCTTCAACAAAATTAGAGATAAGGGCAAAATAGTTTCTGCCGAGTATCAAAGGGGTGGGGTTAGAAAGGGAGGGGCAGAGTGGGTGGTAAGGGAGGGGGTGGGCACAGGGGGAGAAATTACCCAAGCATTGTATGAACACATGAACAATAAAAAAATAAAAATTTAAAATAAATAAAATTAAAAAAAAGAAACTCCTAGACACCATCAATAGCTACAGCAAGGTAGCAGGATATAAAATCAACACAAAAAAATCTTTAGCATTTCTATACACTGATAATGAACAAACTGAAAAAGAATATATGAAAACAATTCCATTTGCAATAGCCTCAAAAAAAAATCAAATACCTAGGGGTAAACCTAACAAAAGATGTGAACGACTTCTACAAGGAAAACTATAAACTTCTGAAGAAAGAGATTGAGGAAGACTATAGAAAGTGGAGAGATCTCCCATGCTCATGGATTGGTAGAATCAACATAGTTAAAATGTCTATACTCCCAAAAGTAATCTATATGTTTAATGCAATTCCCATCAAAATTCCAATGACATTCATTAAAGAGATTGAAAAAAATCTATATGGAAACACAAGAGACCACGAATAGCCAAGGCAATACTCAGTCAAAAGAACAATGCTGGAGTTATCATAATACCTGACTTCTAGCTATATTACAAAGCAATAACAATAAAAACAGCATGGTACTGGCACAAAAACAGACATGAAGACCAGTGGAACAGAATAGAGGACTCAGATATGAAGCCACACAACTATAACCAACTTGTCTTTGACAAAGGAGCTAAAAATATACGATAGAGAAATAGCAGCCTCTTCAACAAAAACTGCTGGGAAAACTGGTTTGCAGTTTTAATGAGATTCAACTTATCTCAACTAGGAAAAACCTTTGTCCCTTCCTATTATTGCTTATACTCTCTCTTCAACAAAATTAGAGATAAGGGCAAAATAGTTTCTGCCAGGTATTGAGGGGTTGGTGGGGAGTGGGAGGGGGTCGAGTGGGTTGTAAGGGAGGGGGTGGGGGCAGTGGGGAGACATGACCCAAGCATTGTATGCACATATGAATAATAAAACAATAAAAAACCAAAAAAGTAAAAAGAATCAATTAAAAAAAAAAAGCTGATTCTTTGAAAAAATAAGGAAGATTGACAAGCCCCTGGCAAATCTGACTAAAATGAGGTGTGAAAAGACACAAATTAGTAAAATCAGACATGAAAAAGGGGAGATAACAAATTCCAAGGAAATCCAGGGAATAATCAGGGACTGCTTTGAGAACCTACATTCAAGTAAATTTGAAAATTTTGAAGAAATCTACAAATATCTAGATACATATGACCATCCAAAACTGAACGAAGATGATATTAACCACCTAAAAAAATCTATAGCTTGTAATGAAATTGAAGCAGCTAAAAAGAGTCTCCCAGAAAAGAAAATCCCTGATGTATTCTCTGCTGAATTCTCACAGATCTTTAAAGAATAACTAATAGCAACACTCCTTAAACTTTTACACAAAATAGAAAGGGAAGCAACACTGCCTAGCTCATTTTATGAAGCCAATATTACACTCATACCAAAACTGGACAAGAACACATCCAAAAAGGAGAACTAAAGGTCAATCTCTTTAATGAACATTGAATCAAAATACCTCAATAAAGTAATGGCAAATCAAATCCAACAACATATCAGAAGAGTCATACACCATGACCACGTTGTCTTCATCTTAGGCATGCAGGGATGGTTCAACATACACAAATCATTAAATGTAATACAGCACATTAACAGAAACAAAGACAAAAAACAATTGATTACCTCAATAGATGTAGAAAAGCATTTGATAAGTTTCAACACCATTTCATGATAAAAGCACTAGGAATAGAAGGAATGTACCTCAACATTATAGTGGCTATGTCTGACAAACCTATAGCCAACATCACACTTAATAGGGAAAAACTGAAACTATTTCCCCTAAAGTCAGGAACGAGACAAGGGTGCCCCCCTCCCCACTCCTATTCAACATAGTCCTGGAATTCCTAGCCACAGCAATAAGGCAAGAAGAAGAAATAATGGGAATACGAGTAGGTAAAGTAGCCAAACTATCCCTATACGCAGATGACATTATCTTATACTTTAAAGACCCTAAAAACTCCTAGACACTACAAACAGCTTCAGCAAAGTAGCGGGATACAAAAATCAACTTAAAAAATCAGTAGCCCTTCTATACATCAACAATAAACAGATTGAGAAAGAATATAGGAAAACAATTCCATTTACAATAGTCACAAAAAAAACTCAAGTTCCTAGGACTAAACTTAACAAAGAATATAAATGACCTCTACAAGGAGAACTAAAAACCATTAAAGAAGGAGATCAAAGAAGACTACAAAAGGTGGAAAGATCTCCCATGCTCATGGATTGGCAGAATCAACATAGTAAAAATGGCATGGCTATACTACCAAAAGCAATCTACATGTGCAATGCAATTCCCATCAAAATCCCATTGACATTTATCAGAGATTGAAAAATCTACCCTAAAGTTCATTTGGAAACACAAAAGAACACTAAGAACCAAGGCAATACAAAGCAAAAAGAGTAATGATGGAGGTATCACAATACCCGACTTCAAACTATACTACAGAGCCATAGCAACAAAACCAGCATGGTATTGGCACAAAAACAGACATGAAGATCAGTGGAACAGAATAGAGGACCCAGATATGAATCCATGCAGCTACACCTTCCTAATTTTTGACAAAGTTTCCTAAAACATATGATAGAGAAAAGACAGCCTCTTCAACAGATGTTGCTGGGAAAAGTGGTTATCTGCCAACAGAAAACTGAAATTAGGGATTCCAAGATGGCGGCTAGAGGGAGGAAGCAGAAAGTGAGCCTCCTATAGTGAAATCTTGGAGAGATGCTGGAGACACACTTTGCAGGCAAAATCACAGAGAAGAGACAAAACTTTGACCCCTCCACACCTCCAGCTGGCGCAGAGAATCTCCACTTCATGTTAAACGGAGAAACAAGGAGGGCCCCTGGGCCACCAGTCACCCATGCCCAGACAGCTTGGGAAGACGCGGACAAGGTGAGCTTCACGGTACCGCGGTACTACCACAGACAACCCTGGGCCAGAGCAGCATAGCCTCCTGGACAGACTGACCTCCACCCAGGGAAAAAAGCAAAACTGACTAATAAGCAATAAGAACAATAAAGACACATGGGAAAGAGGGTGGGGCGCACTGATCGCTGAAGATTGGGGGAAGGGAATCCTTCCCAGAACTGTAAATAAACAAGCTGGGCAGGCAGAAGAGGCTCTGGTGGGAGCAGGGGCACACACCCAGCAACCAGGAGCAGGAAAGCTTGTGAGAGTGGTGGAGGGAGGAAAACTCCACAGGAGAGGAGGGAAGGCCCACTTTCCACGTGAGCTGTAAACAAACATGGTGGCTGGCAGGAGCAGCAGCACCACCCAGTAATCAGGAGAAGGAAAGCTTGTAAAAGTGGTGGTGGGACGAAAACTGCACAGGAGAGAGGGGAAGACCCACTTCCCACATGAACTGTAAATAAACACACAGGCCTGAGAAAGCAGGTGCAGTGTCACCTTTCCCAGTGTGCTTGGAAAGGGGAAAGCTTGTAGCAGAGGCTCAGGCACAGGAGAACTCTGAGTAAACAAAGCCTGCAGGGCCAAGTGAGTGCTAAGCTCACCCCAGAGATCTGCATAAATAATGGCTCCAGCAACAGCAGGCTGACAGCAGTGGGCAGGCAAGCCACAGCCACAGATACCATTCTCAGAACTGTCTCCAGACTTTTTTTTTTTCTCTTTTTCTCCCTACCTTTGATGAGAGAATAACCGATATACACCTGCATGCTGAAAAACTTACTGAAACTGTATTGCATTTGAACTTGGGACACTTGGTGGGGATTTTTTTTTTTGTGTGTGTAGTTTTGTTCTATTTTATGCATCCCCTTTGATGAGACAATTACAGAACGACATCTGAGGCACCATCTCCAGGATTGGAGACTGAGACGGACACCCAAATTATTAAGACTGAAACTTCATTGCATTTGAACTTGGAGGTTTTATGCTTTGTTGGTGTTTTTTTTTAATTTTCTATTTTTCATTTTATTTTATTTTATATATATATATTTCTTTCATTTACTTATTTTTTATTTTTATTCTTATCTTTATTTTTTTTATTTTTTATTTTCAATCCTCTCTCTGTCTCTCTAATGCCTGTTCAGTTTACTGTCGATTATACACTAATGCTTCCTGTTTGTACCTTTGAAACTTTCTTGCCTGATTCTTTGTTCTGTTTTCTCCTTCTTGTCAGTTTATTTGTTTTTCCCTTTTCTTTACCTTCTTGCTTTCCATCTCTGCTCACCCATCCACTCTAAATATTACCATTTTTATTATTACAAGCTAGAAAATACTTAATTGCACACAGTACAGGGACAGTAACAACACCAAAGACAATGACAGGAAGACAGAAAAAACAGGGAAATAAGTATACCCACAGCAAAAAATCAGTACAGGAACCAGAGGGGAATGAAGAAAACAGATACTCAGAGCCAGACTCCAACAAAATGAAGATAAACTATGCCAAAGGACCCAATGAAGCCCACAAGAATAATTTAAAAGAAGACACACTACAGGTACTCAATCAGAATTTTATAGAGATGATACTGGATAGGGTCAACCAAAATGTACAGGAGACACTCAAGAAATTCCAAGACAAAAAATAGAGAATTTGAAAAAGCAAAAGAAGAAATAAAGGAAACCATAGAAGCACTGTATAAACACCAAAGTGAAACACAGAACATGATGAATAAACAGATAAGTGAACTCAGGACAAAAATAGACAACATTAAAGAGGAAATGACCCAGGATATGGAAAACCTCAGAAAAAAGAATGAAACAGAACTGCAAAACAAAAAGGAAGGCCAATCCAGCAGAATAGAACAAACAGAAGACAGAATCTCAGAACTTGAAGATGAAATGGTAATTAAAGGAAAAGCATAGAACTATTAATTAAACAACTCAAGACCTGTGAAAAGAAAATGCAAGAACTCACCGACTCCATCAAAAGACCAAACTTGAGAATCATGGGCATCGAAGAATGAGAAGAGGTGCAAGCAAAGGGAATGCATAATCTATTCAACAAAATAATAACGGAAAATTTCTCAAATCTAGATAAAGATATTCCCATACAGGTGCAAGAGGCCTCCAGGACACCAAAAAGACCAGATCAAAATAGAACTACCACACGACATATCATCATTAAAACAACAAGTTCAGAAACTAGGGAAAGAATATTGAAGGCTGTAAGAGAGAAAAAACAAGTAACATACAAAGGTAAACCCATCAAAATCACAGCAGACTTCTCAACAGAAACATTCAAAGCAAGAAGAGCATGGGGTGAGATCAAATGGACCTAGTTGATGTCCACAGAACATTTCATCCAACTTCTACACAATATATATTCTTCTCAGCAGCCCATGGAACCTTCTCCAAAATAGATCATATCCTAGGGGACAAAGCAAGTCTCAGCAAATATAAGAAAACAGAAATCATACCGTGAATACTATCTGATCACAATGCAGTAAAAGTAGAACTCAACAACAAAAGTAGCAGACGACATGATCTTATACCTTAAAGACCCAAAAAACTCTACTCAGAAGCTTCTAGACATCATCAATAGCTATAGCAAGGTAGCAGGATATAAAATCAACATAGAAAAATCATTAGCATTTCTATACATTAACAATGAGCAAACTGAAAAAGAATCTATGAAAACAATTCCATTTACAATAGCCTTAAAAAAAAATCAAATAGCTAGGTGTAAACCTAACAAAAGATGTGAATGACCTCTACAAGGAAAACTATAAACTTCTGAAGAAAGAGGTTGAGGAAGACTATAGAAAGTGGAGAGATCTCCCATGCTCATGGATTGGTAGAATCAACATAGTAAAAATGTCGATACTCCCAAAAGTAATCTACATGTTTAATGCAATTCCCATCAAAATCCAATGACATTCATTAAAGAGATTGAAAAATCTACCGTGATATTTATATGGAAACACAAGAGGCCACGAATAGCCAAGGCAATACTCAGTCAAAAGAACGATGCTGGAGGTATCACGATACCTGACTTCAAACTATATTACAAAGCAATAACAATAAAAACAGCATGGTACTGGCACAAAAACAGACATGAAGACCAGTGGAACAGAATAGAGGATCCAGATATGAAGCCACACAACTATAACCAACTTGTCTTTGACAAAGGAGCTAAAAATATACGATGGAGAAATAGCAGCCTCTTCAACAAAAACTGCTGGGAAAACTGGTTAGCAGTCTGCAAAAACTGAAACTAGATCCATGTATATCACCCTATACCAATATTAACTCAAAATGGATCAAGGATCTTAATATCAGACCACAAACTCTAAAGTTGATACAGGAAAGAGTGGAAATACTCTGGAGTTAGTAGGTATAGGTAAGAACTTTCTCAATGGAACCCCAGCAGCACAGTAATCAAGAGATAGCATAAATAAATGAGACCTCAAAAAACTAAAAAGCTTCTGTTCATCAAAAGCAATGGTCTCTAAACTGAAGAGAACACCCACAGAGTGGGAGAAAATATTTGCCAGCTACACATCAGACAAAGGACTTTTAACCAGAATATACAGGGAACTTAAAAAACTAAATTCTCCCAAAACTAATGAACCAATAAAGAAATGGGCAAGTGAACTAAACAGAACTTTCTCAAAAGAAGAAATTCAAATGGCCAAAAAATACATGAAAAAATGCTCAACATCTCTAGCAATAAAGGAAATGCAAATTAAAACCATACTAAGATTCTACCTCACCCCTGTTAGAATAGCCATCATTAACAACACCACGAACAACAGGTGTTGGCGAGGATGTGGGGGAAAAAGGAACCCTCTTACACTGTTGGTGGGAATGTAAATTAGTAAAACCACTCTGGAAAAAAATTTGGAGGCTACTTAAAAAGCTAAACATTGATCTACCATTTGATCCAGCAATACCACTCTTGGGGATATGCCCAAAAGACTGTGACACAGGTTACTCCAGAGGCACCTGCACACCCATGTTTATTGCAGCACTTGTCACAATAGCTAAGTTATGGAAACAGCCAAGATGCCCCACTGCTGACGAATGGATTAAGAAAATGTGGTATGTATACACAACGGAATTTTATGCAGCCATGAAGAAGAACAAAATGTTATCATTCGCTGGTAAATGGATGGAATTGGAGAACATCATTCTGAGTGAGGTTAGCCTGGCCCAAAAGACCAAAAATCGTGTGTTCTCCCTCATATGCGGACATTAGATCAACGGCAAACACAACAAGCCGATTGGACTTTGAGCACATGATAAAAGCGAGAGCACACATTTATACACAGTGGAATATTATTCAGCCACAAGGAATAATAAAATTTTGTCATTTGCAGGAAAATGGATGGAACTGGAGAACATCAACTTAAGTTAACCAGGCTCAGAAGGCTAAAAATCACATGTTTTCCCTCATATGCGAATTGTACACCTAAAACAAATTCATTAATATTACTGGACATGGGTCACACACTAAAGGGAGATTGCACACAGGAGGGATGGGGAAAGGGAAGGAAACCTAAAACTTGAATGTGGTTGATGTGCTCACTGTATAGGAATGAATATAGTAATTGTAAACTGGCAGAGTCCACTATAGGGAAAAGGTCTGGTAGAGATGAACTAATTTGAGTTGTACTATACAGATGCATGGAAACAACACAAGGAATCTTCCTGTATAGCTATCTTCATCTCTTCATTTCTTTTTATCTTATATATTTTTTCTTTAACAAAATTGGAGAACAAGAGGGTGGAACAGGTTGTGCCCAGAGGCATTATTTGGGGGTGACCCAAATAATGTATACACAAGTAAGTAAATGTGAAAACAATAAAATAATATTTAGAAAAACAGCAAAGTCTCATTTTGCATACTGGCCATCAGAGCCTCATTGTGAGAGAGGAATGGACGCTTAGTAAAGAGAGTTCCAAAATGGAAGACAACATGGTCATGGAAAAGACAGGTTGTTAGTTTTCAGATGGTACTATAACCAAGTACCACCGATGGTTTGGTTTAAAAAAACAGGAATTTATTTTCTCAGTTCTAGAGAATGGAGGTCTGAGACCAACATGTTGATCCTTCTGAGGCATCCGTGGATTGTAGATGCTGTTCTGACTCTATGTTTTTATATAATCTTTCTCTGTGTCCTGATCTCCTCTCATAAGGACACCAGTCAGATTGGATTAGGGTCTTTCTCAAAAACCTTATCTAGCCTTAATTATCTTGTTAAGCCATATTTCTGAAAATAATAACATTCTAGGATATGGTGGGTTAGGACATCAACATTTGAATTTAAGAGGACATATTTCTTTCAACTGATTACAGCAAGTTTTAACATAAACAAATTTGTGTCTCCATATGCAAAATGTGTTACTCATTTTCCTCCTGCGGCATATTTATGAAAGCCACATGAACATCTACATTACGCTTTCATATCATTTTCTCAGGACTGTAGATTTTCAAAGGTTAACAAATATGGATGGTAGAAAGTGATTGGGAAATAAGCAGTGATGAGGAGTGGGCACAAATTTGGTTATTTCTGTGAGAATGAGAATTGTATCCAGAGTCTATTAGTAAGCAGATAAAAGCATTGGTGAAATGTGCTTCCAAATGATTTTGGAACATGACTGTGAACATTGACTTGGCACTGTGTAATCCCACAGTACAGATAATACCTCCTCAGCAGGCAAATATGTATCTTGGAAAGAGGGAGGGGAGAAAGGGCGATTTCTATGTTGGGAAGGTCCTTTCCTGGGGAGATTTCAGAGCATGTGGAAGTGAAGAGGGGGTTGGCATTTGGCAAGATGGGGCTCTCTCCCTGCAAATGCAGAAACATTCCTGGATGTTATCCTGAGTGTGGGCTGCTTTTAGCAGCAGGGAAGCTTGTCCTGCATGGAACAGTGAGCACAATCCCCAATTTAAACTCTTTCGGTGATACATTATTTTCTATGTGAGTCCCAGGCTTCAGCATTCCTTGTGCCAACCGCCAGCCACCCTGGCCTTGGGTAATGACGCATGCTTGATGCTTTCCCTGGAGCCTAGATTCATTTACAAGAGTTAGAAAAATGACACTTGGTGATGTGTAGCTTTGTGCTCCTAATTACGTCCATTCTTCCATGTTAGTCCCTATCTAATGAGTCCTGAAAAGTGAAGAGGCGGTGGGATAGGGTACAGAAGAACAGCATGGACACTGGGCAGCAGAAATGTATAAATCTTCTTTTCACAGACCAGCCGTTGGAGATCCACTTGGATTACTTAACTTTTAAATCCTGCCTGTATACTAGGAAGAAAAGTATGTGTGTGTGTGTTGTTGAAAGGGGGGTCTCCAGAAAATAATAATGCCAAAGCCTTATCTCAGAATCTCAGATGGGACCAGATAATTAGTCTTTCAATATTTAGTGAGAGGAAGAGAGAGAGAGAGAGAGAGAGAGAGAGAGAGAGAGAGAGAGAGAGAAAGAGAGAGAGAGAAAGCAGGGGCATCCTGAACTGCTAAGTTGTCAGCATCTGGAGGACAGCTGCAAAGCATTATGGGAAGCCCAATTGCCTGCATCCTCTCAGTATGACAATTTGCTGGAGGCATAAAACATGTCAACTCATATGTAGATGCAGCATACAAATTTCTTAAAATGATGGGTAAATTCACATTGCAAAAAATAATATTGGCTGACAATCTACAGTTTGCGAATAATAAACTGAATTAGTTGCTTTAGGCCAGTGGTTCTCAAACTTGAGTATGCATCAGAATCACCTCTAGGGCTTAAGACTGGGATTTGTAAACACTCATCTTCAGAATTGCTGATTCATTTCATCTTGAGCAGAGTTCATGGATTTGCCTATCTTATGCATTTCCAGGTGAAGCTGAAGTTTACTGGTCTGGGAACTAAGCTGAGAGACATTGAGGTAACATGAGTGAGGAATATTCTGCAATCATACCTTGTTGTCATTTTGTTTAGTGAGATAAATACTTCAAGTGAAATAAATTTCTTCTTAGCATATATAGATTATTGTACTGGTATTGACATATAAACATAGATAACTGGATGCTGAGGACCTGGGAGGCTTTGATGATCTTAAAGGGATTGGGTATCTTTTTTTCCAAAGTCTGTTTAGAAGTTAGCCGATCAGAGCACAAGATGATCCCCCACCCCCACCTAACCCACAGGACCAATGTGTTTAAGTGGATGTTAGGATGCTCACTTCAATATATTATACTTATTTATTCAACCAATGGAGCTGGTACTGTACTGGTTCTCCAATTACATGTGCCAGCTAATTGTAACCCAGTTTTATCACATATGGCTCTTCACATTAACAGTAAAAATTTAATTTTTTTATTAGAAATTTACTAGAAACAAGAAGACTTGCTCTGGTCTGTTCACAGATCCTTACAGAGATACTTCAGGTCATGGCTAAAACTCAATGCCAAGTAGAGTAGTGACATTAAAAAATTTCATTTAGATTGGGCACCATGACTCAAGCCTGTAATCCTAGATACTCAGGAGGCAGAGACTAAGAGCATCGCAGTTTGAGACCAGCCCCCACACAAAAAAGTGAGATCCTATCTCAAAAATAACCAATACAAAAAGGGCTGGTGGAATGGCCCATCTCAACCAATAGCTGAGCTTGGTATTGTGTGCTTATCATCCTAGCTATATGGGAAACACACATAGGAAGATCTGTGGTCCAGAGAAGCCTAGGCATAAGGCACAACCCTATCTCAAAAGTAACCAAATGCAAAAGGGGGCGGTAGAGTGGTAGAAGTGATAGGATGCCTACTTAGCAAGCGTGAGGCCAGTATTAGAAGAAAAAAATACAGTTAGAAGCAATTACTTTTGAAGTACGCTGCTGAAAAAATGTAGTCAGGATTTTGTCCTCACTCCAGTTTTCTTTTGAGGTTAATGGAAACAGCAACATTTGCTTAGCTTTAATTGGAAGTCTGATATTGATAGTGAATATTTGAGGATAGTCATCTGCAAACTCCTGGGAGATAAAGGGTTTCAATTGTTATTTCAACACAGTTAAAAACGTATTATGTACTTAAATTTTCTGTTTCTTTTTTGCATGAGTTTGATGTTTTAAAATAATTTTAAAGTAATTTATCCATTTAATTTTGGTCATGACCATGGTTATAGCTGAGTATAATATATTTTTAAAAAATCTGATTTATTTCTTGCCAATTTCCCTTTTCCATATTGAATTATATTTATTTGCACCTTATTTCTTTCTTTAAAAGTCAATCTTGGCAAGAGGCCAATTTTCTATTGAACTTTCCTCTTTGATCTATGAATTATACAGGAGTGTGATTTCTTTTTAAAAAAAAGTATCAGATATTTAGAGGTTCCTGTTATCTTTGTTACTTATTTCTCATATCTTTGCATTGTGGCCAAAGAACATTGTCTAGACTGTCTGCTATATTTGTTGAGACTTGCTTTGAGGCCTTGTAGTGGGTGGTTTTGTATGTATTTTACATGGGTTTAAGAAGAATGTGTATTCTGTAATTATTAGATGAATGATTCTATGTGAGCAGTTGATCATGCTTTGTAACTAGTATTTCTTTTAGTTCTGTACCTCAGTTTGTCTACTTTTTCTGATTGTCAATTTGTTGACTACTCTTTATAATTCTGTTAATAACTTTTAAAATACACTTAAAGGCTCTGTTTTTCCTTGCTATTATAATTTATTAAGATATTTATAAATTACAGATTGTCAACCAGTCTTATTTTCTACAATGTGCCTGAATTTATCCATCATTTCAAGAAATTTTAGTCTGTAACTTCATGTGGGTTAACATTTTTATGCCTCCAGCAAATTGTCAGAGGAAGCATCTTGATGAGCATCCCATCATGCTCACAATGTCCTCCAAATGCTGAATACTTGACAATTCAGGATGTCCTTGCTATTGCTCTCCATATAGTATGGATCTATAGAAAAAATGTGATATTTGCTGGCTGGGGTCCTGTCTAAATCTGGAGCTTACTTTTACTTCAGTGGTCTATTTTCTCTCCCATAGGAATTTTGAGACTGGACTAACGTAGGTTGATCACGGAAACATGAAGTTATAGAAGTGTGTTGTGTGAGATCCAGTTAGAAACATGTGTCTTGACTGTGAGGCACATTCTTCCAGAGAAAAGAGCAGGACCAGAAATCCAAAGTACATAATTTCTGGATGGATCTAATTTGACATAGTCTACCTAATGGAAAATTGCAAAAAGAAATATTCACTGGTTATCTAACTTCCTGAAATGGAGTCACCTGGTATTTTTCAACCTCTGAAGAACCATATTTTTGGTTCTTTAAAATTTTTGTGGTTACCTGTAGTTAAATTTCTGCTTTAGTGTTTCTGATTAAGCATTAATATGGAGTACTTTTTATTAGTTGAATAAATTGTATTATTTCTTGTCTTTTTTTTAAAAAAACTGCTACTTAATGCAACAGAAGAAACACTAGAAAACTTTACATACCAATTTAAATATTAGTAGGAAATGAAAAACCTGTTTATATATGAGTATAGTTAAGACTCTGTATGAAGAGACAATAAATCTTAACCAATTATTATCTACTAAGTGATAGATAGTATGCCATATTTAAAGAGACATATAAATTAAATATGAGGCTTAATTGTCCATGATGAAAATTAAGGGAAGAAACTTCTTTCTCTTTTTCCTTAGATAATTTGCTTGATAACTTGCCTTGTAAGTCATTTTCTGTCTCTTTGAAATGTTTATAAATCTTTTTAAAGTTAAATATGTCTTTTGTCATCTTTAAGACCCAGAAATGTCTTTTTTAAAAACCTGAGAACCATCTCTGAAGCATAGTCATCAAATAGCACACCTATCTCCCAGTTTTTTGGAAGGTGATTGCTTAACTTCTTTTTCCCCAAAATTGGTCTTACTATGTAGCACAGTTTGGTTGTAAATTCTGATCCTCCAGTCTCAGCCTGTCGAATGCTATGATTATAGGCCTGCACTGCAATACCGGCTATGAACCTAACTTTAATGACTATTGCTCCAAGTTGTAGAACTACCTCTTACCATAAATGTATGAAAGATTATTTTCCCTTTGGATGAAGCAAACATAGATGGCCCCAATTTCCAGGTGAACCTTGGATGAACTATGTGTAATAAAGGGTGCTATTCAGTTCCCTTACCTGAGGACTATTGTTTATCTTGGACTATAGTTGCATGAGTATATGGTAAGTGAGATTTCTTTTTTTCTTTTCTATCTTATAGTGGATTGCCTTTGATATACCTCACATTCTGACATTTATTTAGTAGTAAAATTACTTTCTAGTAAAGATTTATGGAAAGCTTTTCTAGGTGTGTGGTAGGTTTTGTTTTAGTTACATTTCTTCAATGTATATTTGTTCTGTTTACATTGGCAGTCTAGTTTGACCCTCTGAGGTATGTATTTTTACATTAATGTGTTAAAATAGCCAGATTGAGTATGGAGAAATGACTTGCAAAAGTTCATGCAATAGTATAGGATTTGATTGTTTCACCTTCTGCTTCCACAGCCTATGGAACATATTTATCATTGCCAGATCACTTAATTATTTATTTATACATTATAATGTTGTACTCATAAACATTGGTTTATTGTTGTTAAATGAAAATTATCAAGGAATTACTTCCTAGATTTGTTCAAATCAGCAGCCAAGTATCTGAGTAAAGGGAAATTTCTTTGTTTATACCTGAAACACTAACTCTGTGCCAACATCCACAATCATATTGTATCTGTACCTCCAGAAGAATGGACTCAAGCCTTTTCTTTAAAGTGTCCAGAGCCCAAAGCAACCACAAACAGTTGGAGTACTACCTGTTAAACTAACATATTTTCTTAACTGAAAGAAATAATTTCCTTTCTTCTGCCTTTTTCAGCAATATAAATAAACCCAAATTGATTACCTGACTCTTTTTCTTAAGTTCTACATTCAAAAATGGGTATTCTTTGGTAGAGCTCACAAATATGAGCTTTCAAAAAAAAAAGAAAATAGCATTTCTTGCCTTAAAAATCCATGTACCACATGAAGACCAGTGGAAGAGAATAGAGGACCCAGATATGAATCCACACAGCTATGACCCCTTATTTTCAACAAAGGTGACAAAACATACAATGGAGAAAAGACAGCCTCTTCAACAAATGTTGCTGGGAAAAGTGGTTAACCATCTGCAAGAAAACTGAAACTAGATCCATGTTTATCACCCTGTACTAGTATCAACTCAAAATGGATCAAGGACCTTAGTAACAGACCTGAAAC